>NC_136151.1:42500-642500 GCF_965212315.1 Lampetra planeri
CTCACTCACCCATCCACTCACCCACCTACTATCTTACCCACCCACCTACTAACTCACCCACCCGCTGACCCACCCACGCACCCACTCGCCCATTTACTAACCCACCCATCCGCTCACCCACCCATCCGCTCACCCACCCACCCACGAACCCACTCACCCACCCAATCACCTCCCCACTCACCCACCACTCTTTCACCCACTCATTAACCCACTCACCCATCCAACCACTCACTCAAATATCCACTAATTTATCCATTCACCCATCCAACCACTCAATTATACACTCACACACAGACTCAAGAACTCACCCATTCACCCAATCACTCATTAAAAAATCCACTCACCCACGTTCTCATTCCCCACTCGCTCAATTACCCACTGACCCACCCAAGCACGAAATCATGTATCCACCTCCCTATTCATTGAATTACTCATTCAACCACTCATTCATTCAAACTAACTCAATGACCCGCCCACTCACTCATCCACCCACCTAATCATTTACCAACTTAACCACCCACTTACTCATTAACACATTCACACATCCACCAATCTATACACTGAATTTCCCACTCATTCATCCACCTACCACACACCCACCCACTCACTCACCCTCCCACCCACTCACCCACTCACTCACTCACTCACTCACTCACTCACTCTCCCACTCACTCTCCCACTCACTCTCCCACTCACTCTCCCACTCACTCTCCCACTCACTCTCCCACTCACTCTCCCACTCACTCTCCCACTCA
The DNA here is from genome assembly GCF_965212315.1 of Lampetra planeri. NCBI lineage: Eukaryota > Metazoa > Chordata > Hyperoartia > Petromyzontiformes > Petromyzontidae > Lampetra > Lampetra planeri. The sequence continues at coordinate 43,256 of NC_136151.1, forward strand.
CTTTCCCACTCACTCTCCCACCCACACCCACCCACTCATTCATCCACTAATTTACCCACCCACCCACTCACCCACCCACCCACTCTCACTCACCCACTCACCCACTTACCCACTCACGCACCTCCTCACCCACCCACTCACCCAATCATTCAAATACCCAATTACCCACGTACGTATTCACCCACTAATTCAATTACCCACTCAACTACTCACCCACCTACCCACTCACCCACTCACCCACTCAAGTACTCAAGTACTCATTCGGTCACCTACTCACCCACTAATTCAATGATTCACCGACTCATTCACTCGCTCACCCACCCACTCACCCATCCACTCACCCACCTACTCACCCACCTACTAACTTACCCACCTACTAACTCACCCACCCGCGTATCCACCCACTCACCCACCCACTCGCCCACTTACTAACTCACCCATCCACTCACCCACCCGCCCACGCACGCAGCCACTCACCCACCCACCCAATCACCTCCCCATTCACCGACCACTCATTCACCCACTCATTTACCCACTCACCCATCCAACCACTCACTCAAATATCCACTAATTTACCAATTCACTCATCCAACCACTCAATCATCCCCTCACACACAGACTCACCAACTCACCCATTCACCCATTCACTCATTCAAAAATCCACTCACCCACGTACTCATTCCCCGCTCGCTCAATTACCCACTGACCCACCCAAGCACCAAATCATGTATCCACCTCCCCATTCATTTAATTACCCATTCAACCACTCATTCATTTAAACTAACTTACTGACCCGCCCACTCACTCATCCACCCACCTAATCATTCACCAACCACCAACTTACTCATTAACACATTCACACATCCACCAATCTACACACTGAATTACCCACTCATCCATCCACCTACCACACACCCAGCCACCCACTCATTCACACACTGACCCACTCATTCAATTACCCATCCACCCATTCAACCACCTACCATCCACTTACCCAGGTACCAACTCATCCAATTACCCACACACCGATGCACTCATTCATCCAGCACCTACCCACCCAACTTGCCACTCGATTTTGGTGTACCCAGTTGTACTGTTTGGCGGACAGAGGCAGGGGAACTTAAGATACTCGACCATTTTGGGACCTCCTTTGCCAGTACCAAAATATACTAATAGGGGTTTTCCCTTTTTTTCTGGCAACATTTGACTGCAAGTATTGTGGTTAATGTAAGCATGATGCCTTGCAAAAGGTGTCAGTTTTGTTGCCAGAAAACATGGGAAAACCCCTATTAGTACTCGACCATTTGTTTCAACTGCTGTGCCAGAAGGTGGAACCAACAATCTCTCTATTGCCAGTGAATTTTACGAGCCATTGCATCATATCAGCCCCCTCCAGTATTTAATGTTTAACGAGGGTCTCTCTCTCTCTGCGTGCACATCAGGGTAATATTTAATGAGGTGGTGTGGACGTCTCGCTGCTTTGTGATGGATGTGATGGCAGTGGGAAAGTGGGGCATTGGAACAGCGGGGCATTAGGGCAGAGTAGCACCAACGCAGTGGACCAGCGGAGCATAGAGGCAGTGAGGCAGTGGGGCAGAGGGGCAGTGGGGCAGAGGGCATTGGGGCAGCAGGACAGCAGAGCAGCTTGGCAGAGGGGCAGTGGGGCAGTCAGGGGGTGGATGTGTCAGACGAATCGCTTGATTATCTTTACCCACCACTGCCTGTACACGTTCTGAAGAAGGGCCATTGCCTGAAACTTCTCTCATGACATAGTTGTCATTGTACCGCCGCACACACAGCCGGGACACTGCACGCGAGCCAAGGCACATTTAACAAACCCAGGCAGCACTCACAAGCAATGCAAAGTTACATTGTTCCCTCATAAGTTCATGTCATGACGTTTATAATAAAAACAACAATGATAAGTTTCGATTTAAAGCTTTCGTGACTGCAGGGATTCATCTTCTTGGTTCTTTCGGTAAAGTCACGTAGAAGGAAAGTAATAAAATAATAAAAATAAAACATAACAAAATAATTCTCACGACGTTTCGGCCACAACGCAAGCAGCCGTCCTCACCTGAGGACGTCTGCTTGCGTTGTGTGTGGTGTGTGTGGTGTGTGTGGTGTGTGTGGTGTTTGTGGTGTGTGTGGTGTGTGTGGTGTGTGTGGTGTGTGTGGTGTGCGTGGTGTGAGTGGTGTGTGTGGTGTGAGTGGTGTGAGTGGTGTGAGTGGTGTGTGTGGTGTTTGTGGTGTGTGTGGTGTTAGTGGTGTGAGTGGTGTGTGTGGTGTGAGTGGTGTCTGTGGTGTTTATGGTGTGTGTGGTGTGTGTGGTGTGAGTGGTGTGTGTGGTGTGAGTGGTTTGTGTGGTGTGTGTGGTGTGAGTGGTGTGTGTGGTGTTTGTGGTGTGTGTGGTGTGAGTGGTGTGTGTGGTGTGAGTGGTGTGTGTGGTGTGTGTGGTGTGAGTGGTGTGAGTGGGGTGTGTGGTGTGAGTGGTGTGTGTGGTGTGTGTGGTGTGTGTGGTGTGAGTGGTGTGTGTGGTGTGAGTGGTTTGTGTGGTGTGTATGGTGTGAGTGGTGTGTGTGGTGTGTGTGGTGTGAGTGGTGTGTGTGGTGTGTGTGGTGTGAGTGGTGTGTGTGGTGTGTGTGGTGTGAGTGGTGTGTGTGGTGTGTGTGGTGTGAGTGGTGTGAGTGGTGGTGTGTGGTGTGAATGGTGTGAGGGGTGTGTGTGGTGTGAGTGGGGTGTGTGGTTGTGTGTGGTGTGAGTGGTGTGAGTGGTGTGTGTGGTGTGCGTGGTGTGGGTGGTGTGCGTGGTGTGAGTGGTGTGAGTGGTGTGAGTGGTGTGTGTGGTGTGTGCGTTGTGAGTGGTGTGAGTGGTGTGAGTGGTGTGTGTGGTGTGAGTGGTGTGTGTGGTGTGAAGTGGTGTGTGTGGTGTGTGTGGTGTGAGTGGTGTGAGTGGTGTGAGTGGTGTGTGTGGTGTGAGTGGTGTTTGTGGTGTGTGTGGTGTGAGTGGTGTGTGTGGTGTGTGTGGTGTGAGTGGTGTGTGTGGTGTGAGTGGTGTGAGTGGTGTGAGTGGTGTGTGTGGTGTGTGTGGTGTGAGTGGTGTGAGTGGTGTTAGTGGTGTGAGTGGTGTGTGTGGTGCGTGTGGTGCGTGTGGTGTTAGTGGTGTGTGTGGTGTGAGTGGTGTGAGTGGTGTGTGTGGTGTGTGTGGTGTGTGTGGTGTGTGTGGTGTGTGGTGTGAGTGGTGTGTGTGGTGTGTGTGGTGTGTGTGTTGTTTGTGGTGTGTGTGGTGTTTGTGGTGTGTGTGGTGTGTGTGGTGTGTGTGGTGTGAGTGGTGTGTGTGGTGTGAGTGGTGTGAGTGGTGTGTGTGGTGTTTGTGGTGTGTGTGGTGTTAGTGGTGTGAGTAGTGTGTGTGGTGTGAGTGGTGTCTGTGGTGCTTGTGGTGTGCGTGGTGTGTGTGGTGTGAGTGGTGTGTGTGGTGTGAGTGGTTTGTGTGGTGTGTGTGGTGTGAGTGGTGTGTGTGGTGTTTGTGGTGTGTGTGGTGTGTATCACGGGGTGGGTAGATGGTGTGGTGCATGTGGTGATAGCGGTCATGGTAAGCACCGCACCACCTCCATCACCCCAACTGTGCGGTCGACCGGTCGCAACAACCGTCCTCACCTGAGGACGGCTGCTTGCGTTGTGGCCGAAACGTCGTGAGAATTATTTGTTGTGTTTTATTTTTATTATTTTATTACTTCCCTTCTACGTGACTTTACCGAAAGAACCAAGAAGAACAATGATAAGTATTACATAATACATTGGATTGATCCTATCTCTGAACAGAGTTAGTCTGTTGGCAGCAGTCATTGTCCAGTCCAGTCCTGGCATCTGCTGCTCAGTTTCCTTCCCCGGCAGTGGTCCCAGTGGCACCGTCTTTCCGGGGAACCGTGTGGTGTGTGTGGTGTGAGTGGTGTGAGTGGTGTGTGTGGTGTGTGTGGTGTGAGTGGTGTGAGTGGTGTGTGTGGTGTGTGTGGTGTGAGTGGGGTGTGTGGTGTGAGTGGTGTGAGTTGTGTGTGTGGTGTGTGTGGTGTGTGTGGTGTGTGTGGTGTGTGTGGTGTGTGTGGTGTGTGTGGTGTGTGTGGTGTGAGCGGTGTGTGTGGTGTGAGTGGTGTGTGTGGTGTGTGTGGTGTGTGTGGTGTGAGTGGTGTGTGTGGTGTGAGTGGTGTGAGTGGTGTGTGTGGTGTGAATGGTGTGAGGGGTGTCTGTGGTGTGAGTGGGGTGTGTGGTTGTGTGTGGTGTGAGTGGTGTGAGTGGTGTGTGTGGTGTGCGTGGTGTGCGTGGTGTGCGTGGTGTGAGTGGTGTGAGTGGTGTGTGTGGTGTGTGCGTTGTGAGTGGTGTAAGTGGTGTGTGTGGTGTGAGTAGTGTGAGTGGTGTGTGTGGTGTGAGTGGTGTGTGTGGTGTGAGTGGTGTGAGTGGTGTGAGTGGTGTGTGTGGTGTGAGTGGTGTTTGTGGTGTGTGTGGTGTGAGTGGTGTGTGTGGTGTGTGTGGTGTGTGTGGTGTGAGTGGTGTGTGTGGTGTGAGTGGTGTTAGTGGTGTGAGTGATGTGTGTGGTGCGTGTGGTGCGTGTGGTTCGTGTGGTGCGAGTGGTGCGAGTGGTGTGTGTGGTGTGAGTGGTGTGTGTGGTGTGTGTGGTGTGTGTGGTGTTTGTGGTGTGTGTGGTGTGTGTGGTGTGAGTGGTGTGTGTGGTGTGAGTGGTTTGTGTGGTGTGTGTGGTAGGAGTGGTGTGTGTGGCGTTTGTGGTGTGAGTGGTGTGTGTGGTGTGTATCACGGGGTGGGTAGATGGTGTGGTGCGTGTGGTGTGTGTGGTGTGAGTGGTGTGTGTGGTGTGTGTGGTGTGTGTGGTGTGTGTGGTGTTTGTGGTGTGTGTGGTGTGTTTGGTGTGTGTGGTGTGTGTGGTGTGTGTGGTGTGAGTGGTGTGTGTGGTGTGAGTGGTGTGAGTGGTGTGTGTGGTGTTTGTGGTGTGTGTGGTGTTAGTAGTGTGAGTGGTGTGTGTGGTGTGAGTGGTGTGTGTGGTGTGAGTGGTGTGTGTGGTGTGTGTGGTGTGAGTGGTGTGTGTGGTGTGAGTGGTTTGTGTGGTGTGTGTGGTGTGAGTGGTGTGTGTGGTGTTTGTGGTGTGTGTGGTGTGTATCACGGGGTGGGTAGATGGTGTGGTGCATGTGGTGATAGCGGTCATGGTAAGCACCGCACCATCTCCATCACCCCAACTGTGCGGTCGACCGGTCGCAACAAAACAGCATCATGCTGCAGAGGAGCGCACGGATCGCGTTCGCCACAAGAGCCAGGCCCTTTCGTTCCTGCACTACCACCTCCTCCTGTGTGTAGGTGTGAGTAAGGGTATAGAGGTGTGTGTGAAGGTGTTTCGGTGTATAGAGGTGTGTGTGTAGGTGTGTGTAAGTGTATAGAGGTGTGTGTCTAGGTGTGTGTACGTATATAGGGGTGTGTGTGTAGGTGTTTAGGTGTATAGAGGTGTGTGTAAGTGTATAGAGGTGTGTGTCTAGGTGTGTGTACGTATATAGAGGTGTGTGTGTAGGTGTTTAGGTGTATAGAGGTGTGTGTAAGTGTATAGAGGTGTGTGTATAGGTGTGTGTAAGTATATAGAGGTGTGTGTATAGGTGTGTGCAGGTGTATAGAGGTGTGTGTAGGTGTGTGTAAGTGTATAGAGGTGTGTGTCAGTGTGTGTGAGTGTATAGAGGTGTGTGTAGGTGTGTGTGAGTGTATAGAGGTGTGTGTGTAGGTGTGTGTATAGAGGTGTGTGTGTAGGTGTGTGTAAGTGTCTAGAGGGGTGTGTATATGTGTGTGTGAGTGTATAGAGGTGTGTGTGTAGGTGTGTGTAAGTGTATAGACGTCTGTGTGTAGGTGTGTGTGAGTGTATAGAGGTGTGTGTAGGTGTGTAGATGTATATAGGTGTGTGTGTAGGTGTGTGTAGGTGTATAGAGGTACTTGTGTGTAGGTGTGTGTAAGTGTATAGAGGTGTGTGTGTAGGTGTGTGTAAGTGTGTAGAGGTGCGTGTAGGTGTGTGTAAGTGTATAGAGGTGTGTGTAGGTGTGTGTAAGTGTATAGAGGTGCGTGTGTAGGTGTGTGTAAGTGTGTAGAGGTGCGTGTAGGTGTGTGTACGTGTATAGAGGTGTGTGTAGGTGTGTAAGTGTGTAGAGGTGTGTGTGTAGGTGTGTGTAAGTGTATAGAGGTGTGTGTGTAGGTGTGTAGAGGTGTGTGTGTAGGTGTGTGTAAGTGTGAGTGTATAGAGGTGTGTGTGTAGGTGTGTAAATGTGTGGTTGTAGGTGTGTGTAAGTGTCTAGAGGGGTGTGTATATGTGTGTGTGAGTGTATAGAGGTGTGTGTGTAGGTGTGTGTAAGTGTATAGACGTCTGTGTGTAGGTGTGTGTGAGTGTATAGAGGTGTGTGTAGGTGTGTAGATGTATAGAGGTGTGTGTGTGTAGGTGTGTGTGTAGGTGTATAGAGGTACTTGTGTGTAGGTGTGTGTAAGTGTATAGAGGTGTGTGTGTAGGTGTGTGTAAGTGTGTAGAGGTGCGTGTAGGTGTGTGTAAGTGTATAGAGGTGTGTGTAGGTGTGTGTAAGTGTATAGAGGTGCGTGTGTAGGTGTGTGTAAGTGTGTAGAGGTGCGTGTAGGTGTTTGTACGTGTATAGAGGTGTGTGTGTAGGTGTGTAAGTGTGTAGAGGTGTGTGTGTAGGTGTGTGTAAGTGTATAGAGGTGTGTGTGTAGGTGTGTAGAGGTGTGTGTGTAGGTGTGTGTAAGTGTGAGTGTATAGAGGTGTGTGTGTAGGTGTGTAAATGTGTGGTTGTAGGTGTGTGTAAGTGTATAGAGGTGTGTGTGTATGTGTGTGTAAGTGTATAGATATGTGTGTGTAGGTGTGTGTAGGTGTGTAGAGGAGTGTGTACGTGTATATAGGTGTGTGTATGTGTGTGTAAGTGTATAGAGGTGTGTATGTAGGTGTGTAGAGGTGTGTGTGTATGTGTGTGTAAGTGTATAGAGGTGTGTGTAAGTGTATAAAGGTGTATGTGAGGTCCTGGGGGAGGGAAAATCTCTCAGCCAGGAAAACATCATGGCACAAAGTGGGGATAACCCTGCTGAAGCTGCGGTGCCTCAAATATTGGAGGAGGTCACCCCCTGTGAGTGGCTGGCTGAGGTGCCATCTGTTGAGGAAGTACAGAAGGCGATCCGGAGTCTGAGACCAGGAAAGGCACCGGGCAGAGATGATCTCCCAAGCGAAATGCTGAGGGAGGGTGGCGTTTGTGCACAGACTGCCCTATATGACATCATAACAACAGTCTGGACCGCTGGACGGGTACCGCAGGATTGGAAGGATGCCCTGGTGGTCCCCCTCTTTAAGAAGGGGGACCGCACAGACTGTAACAACTACAGGGGCATCTCACTCCTCAGTGTGCCGGGAAAGGTCCTGGAAAGGATTATTCAACATCGCCTTGCGAGGCACGCTGAGGAGAGGCTTGCGGAACCCCAATGTGGTTTCAGGAAAGGGCGGTCCTGTACAGATGCCATATTTTCTGTCCGTCTGCTACAGCAGAGGTGTAGGGAATTCCAACAAGACCTTCATCTCTGCTTTATTGACCTGGTCAGGGCCTATGATACCATCAGTAGGCCTGGGCTCTGGGTTGTTCTTCGTGCTTTCGGAGTCCCTAACCCTCTGCTCACGATCATTAAGGACCTTCATGTTGGTGAGCGGGCCCGGGTGAAACTACGTGGCCGGGAGTCGGAGCCTTTCCCTGTACACCTTGGGGTGCGACAGGGATGTCCTCTGGCTCCCACATTATTTAACATATATTTAGACTGCTTAGTTCGTGAAGCCTTCAATAGCTGTACCGGGGGAATTTTCATTTGGTACAGATATAATGGGAGGCTGATCGACGCCCGGGTGCGATCATGGGATGGCTCCCTATTGGTCAACCACGTTATGTATGTCGATGATTTGGTAATAGCTGCTCATTCAGAAGAGGAGTTGGAGACGCTGCTGCTGAGACTGGAGCGTGCCACTAAGAGGTGGGGCCTTACCATCAGCCCCACCAAAACTAAGCACCTGTCTGGGTATTTTGTACCATCGGACACTCCACCCCCACAACTCCCAATCGGTGATGGGGCAGTTGTGGAGAGAGTGGAGAGTTTCCCATACCTGGGCAGTGTGCTTATGACCGGCTCCAGTTTATCAGCAGAGGTCTCACTCCGAATCAGTCGAGTGGCATTATTTTTTCATCGGTTGCGTAACGCTGTGTGGAAGCTACCTGGTCTGTCGCTCCGCACGAAGCATCAGGTCTTCTCGGCCACGGTCATTCCCTCCCTACTCTACGCTTGCGAAACGTGGACCCCCCTAATGGAGCATCTTCGCCGATTGGAAACATTTAGGCTGGCCTGCCTACGATCCATACTGGGTTTAACCAGGCTGGATTGTGTGAGGAGCTCACAAATCCTTGAAAGATCTGGGCAAAGTCCCATCGGTGAGCTCCTCCGGCAGGCAAGGCTGCGTTGGCTGGGTCATGTAGCCCGCATGCCCAGCTACCGCATGCCTAAACAGCTTTTGTTCGGCCGGATCGAGGGGGCTAAACGGGCGCGGCACGGGCTAGAGAAGAGATGGAGTGATGTGGTACAGGAGGACGTGGAGCTGAGTGGACTTGCCGATGACTGGTACCAGCAGTGTCAAGATCGGCCTCAGTGGAGGAGGCTCGCGAAGGATGCTACTCGGCAGTTGGAGGCAGTCGCCCTCCAATAACAACGGAGGGCGGAGGAGCGACGCTCACAACAACGAGCGGAGCGCCGGGTGGCTAAAGCACAGCAAGTTGGTACGGTAGGGGGCACAGGTGGTGCATCAGCCAGTCATCTCGGTCATCTCGGTCAGTCGACCCGTGGCACCTGCTGGGTCTGCCCCGTGACCTCCTGCCAGCGGGCGTTCGACACTTCACGTGGCCTCAAGGTGCACTTGGCCTGGCACAAGCGTCGTGGTGACGTCACCGCCACTTAGTGGCGAATGGCGGTTGTTGTTGTATAGGTGTATGTGTGTAGGTGTGTAAGTGTGTAGAGGTGTGTGTGTAGGTGTATGTAAGTGTGTATAGGTGTGTGTATGTGTGTGTAAGTGTACGGAGGTGTTCAGGTGAGTAACCCTGGCAGCGCAACGCTGCTGGCGTCTCGTGCTGCCGCCTGTACCGCGCCTTGTCCACCAGAGGGCAGCGCCTACCCACGGGTTGTGTGGCGTCAGGGTGAGAAGTGGAGGGTGGGGGAGGGGTCTAGGGATGGGGGGGGGCTGCTGCTGCAGCGCTCAGCAAGGGGTCGTGCTTGGTGCACCACTGCCAATTCTTTATTGCATCGATCTATCTCATTCTTTGTCTCTGCTTCTATTTCCTTGCGCCCGAGTATGCACCGCTACTTGTGGTACCCTCTCTGTGCTCATTGGAGAGCCACGTCCAAACCACTAAATCTTCTTGTTTCTTGTGTGAAGCCATCTCCAATATTTTATTTGATTTCTGCAAAAGGGCTGCTGCCATGACTGTGGAATGGTTGTCACGATTGACTTAAAATGTCGCGGTTCGATCTCCCAGTCTGGCCTTGAAAACATTGACCAGGATTCTTACAATTCCCTGTTTTTGTCCACCCACAGTCCATCGGTGGGTCGCGTGCAGTGGGCTAAATGGCGAGTACTCCCACCTCTTTTAAGACGTATGGTCAGTGTGGAAAAGTTAGCCAAAACATACACACCGGATCGGCACTCTAGACCTCCCTCTAGTGGAGGTTCTTTCACCAGCAATTGCATGAGCAAGTAATTACAGGACTGCACCATTAACCTCACGTGTACAACAATAATCTGGTTTCCGTGCATTTCAGAACTCCTTGATCCAGACCCCAGCATCCCAGTGCTGCAGGCTCAGTGCTCTGCATCGGTGTTACCATTGCGCCGTTGCTTCTCTGCAACCCCGTGCCACCCGTTGTCGCGTGTAACGTCGCTGCACCCTGTGCACCGCACGTGTCCCCAGCCCCTGCCGCTGCTCCGCCGGGACACCGGCTTGATGCTGACAATGTCTCAGGAGCAGGCCGCCTGCCTCCTGGCCAACGCCTTCTTCTGCACGTTCCCCCGGAGCAACGCCACCGGGACCCGGAGCGAGGACTCTGCCTGCCCCGACATCAACGTCAACAGGTGCAGCAGCAGCAGCCCATCACTGTGCATTACACACTGTACACGCCATGTGTCATGCAGTACACACACACATGCCATGCTCTCTATATGTAGAGTATTTTTTGCTGTATATGTAGCGTCAGAATACAAAGGACACACCACCCTGTATACTTACCTGTAGTTGCGGGCACGGGTCTATAGGGGGTGCCACCCTGAGTTAGAGAGAGAGAGAACCGGACCGTTGAGAGGCCGAGTTCCCCCCCCCCGACCCCAGGTGAGGGGTTGGGGGGTTATTCCAGAGACACCTGGAAGGTTCCAGAAAGGGGGCGGTACCAGGGGCGAAGAGTCCCCGAGGTGTGTATAAAAGACGGACCCCAGGACGGCTCGAGGCAGTGCTCTGAAGACGACGACTGAAGACCAGCTAGGCTAGGACCCTGTCTTCCGGGGCCCGACGTCCTTTAAAGGGCCGGGACCCGCACCTTGGCTGGGTCGGGTCAGCATAGCCTCCCCTAGGCCACCCTACACATAACGGCAATGCTCTATTGTTTCACACAGGCCACATTTCAGTTCAAAGTAACGCTGCAATACGTGCACAGGCTATGCTCCTTTACACATACTCTGTATTATACTGCACACACTTTCATGGTGCTGTGTACACGGTATATGATGCGTTACACATAGGCCATGCTGTAGTATAAACTCCGTGCAAACTATCAGTTTATATTCTAGATTTGAAGCTTTCGTGACTGCAATGATTCATACTCTAGGTTTTTTTGGTAAAGTCACGTAGGTAAAAAAAATAGAAATAAAATAATAAATCACGACGTTTCGGAGGCAACACAAGTCTCCGTTATCAGGTGGGGCCGTCACAGGTAAATTTACTGTATCAAATTTTCTTGAGCCAGTAAATTTAGCTGTGACGGTCCCACGGTCCCACCTGATGACAGAGACTTGTGTTGCCTCCGAAACGTCGTGATTTATTATTTTATTTCTATGATCATTTAAATCATTTATTTGATTATTTATTTTTATCTTTACCCACGTGACTTTACCGAAAAAACATAAGCTTATCAGTTTATACGTAGCCAATGCCACTGTACAAAGACAAAGATGGCCCTCATAGCCTTAACAGATTATTGAGGCAAGTGGTGTTAGTGAGCACCTAATGAGGACTGGCACAGTACACAGGGGAGTGGGTGGCCAACACCACGCCCAGCCGCATTTGTCTCCCTCGTGGTGATGTGTACACACTGCATCAGGTACTCACTTGAGGCTGAGTCGACCAAGGGGGACCCAGGACCAGTTCACTGTTATTGGTCACGAGCGGGACTTGAACTCAGGTCACTAGGTTAATAGTGCAGCGCGTAAACTGTTGGACCACCACTCCCCACATGCCGCTTATACACACTCACACCCCGGTAACGCTGAAGCTCAGGTTGGAAAAAAAAGCAATGAGAGTAAATCTCCTTTCACAGGGAGATTCCCATACTCCACTTTGTCTTACTACTGCACGTCCACAATGGTTAAAATGGGAGAAATTGCGCTAATGGTCCATACTCGTGACAAAACCACTTTTAATTTCCCGTGTCACATCGTGATGAAACTACTTTACATTTGCTGTGTCACATATACAGTAGCTTGGTATATTAAACTTAACGCAACCTCACTGTCAGTTGCTGATTTACGTTATTGTGTAGGTCAGATTGATGGCATATACAAATCTGTTTCAGTTGGGGAAAGTCAACAATGATGAAAGCAAAATTATCAATGAATATTGAGCATTGATCCACTTGGTGACTTAAAATTATGAATATTGGGGTGCAAAGAGTGTTATTGTTAGCTTTGAAGTAGATTACCCCTTGTGTTGCCGTATAGCAACCCTCAAATGCCAAAGGTCAATCGATCGGTTAAATTGCCCTGTGACCTTCCACTGGTCTTTCTGATTCAAACAAGATTTAATTTGTCAATATTTGCTTGTGTCTGCGAATAACCTGCCAAAGCTTTTTTATAAGTCGTATATTTTATAGATTTTATGGACATGCAAAGGCACATTTGTGAGATTTTCAAAAACATCACATTGCCTTGGAACTGGCACAAACGCCAACAATAGTTCGCCACAAAAAAACAATGGGCGATGCTCCTGAGCCTCAACTCCCAGCCTCACTTTGTATGTATTACTGTTATTTACTTTTACATTTTACAATTGATCGACAATTTCCCTGTAATCCATTAAAGCTGACTGCGGTTAATCATCTAATTGCAGACCATGAATGACCGCGTGTAGCAGGTGGGGGGAGGGTGGAATGAGGCAGTTGTCGGTGGTGGACAGATGGCTGCTAAACACTACTGCTTTACAAAATGAAATGTTGAATTTCGTGCAGACGTACAAAATTACCCTCATATTTGTATCTCCAAATAAAAAATAAATGTCTTATCACAACCCATCAGCTGCACAGCCTTCTGGGAAGTACATACTTTCAGCAGCATTGTTTCAAGACAAGAAAACTCCAGACTGGTTTTAACATTCAGTGTCTCATCAGCAGTCGCACTTGGTTGAATCACCTCTCTTTACGTTATGGGGTCTAGTTTGATGCAAAGTTACATAATACATAACGTTTTAGATTGGGGTGAGTTCTGTTGACGAGCGCCTGTTTAGGTTCGAGCGACATACGAGGGAGTTATGTGGTCAGCACAACTGTTGTATATGTCGGATTATGAAATTTTGATAAAAAAAATAATGAAATTGCGAAAAAGGCGCAAATCACGTAAATTATGTTAATGTGTGTGATTATATGCATAAATTATGATAATCACGGAGATAATCGTAGTAATTTATGCATATGCTTGCGATTATGTTAATGTGTGCAGATATGATAATTAGGCTTAGCTTCGTTATCCAGAGTTGTATCAATCGGGATAAAACGATTATCTTTGATTAACATTTACTGATTATCTTAGTGTTTATGTTATGTTAGGTCTCCAAATTCATATCTCCTCGCAGGTAACAGTTCTTATGAATAAGACAGTTTTGCATGGACTTGGAAAGAAACACTCGAGATACTTCTGTGTTAACAATTTTATTCTAAACAGACATGTGATACTCTAACATGCAAAGGCAAAAGTATACGTCAATAGATTCATTGGCGAGATTATGCAATTAACGAAACTGAAGGCTAACATTCTTCTAACAACCGTAATTTCTACTTTTCCACCAGACATCTCATTAGTTCCCCCATGTATCGAGCACAATCGGCAACTGGCCGAGTTTTAAAACAGGCATGCAACGATATTCATATGAAGGCAATAAAGGCACTTATTGTACCCCGAAGGCGAAGCATACGTCAATCGATTCGTCGGCAAGATTATATGTGTTAATGAAATGTTTGAGACAATGGTGGTTGAGGGCGTGTGTTTGTGTGAGCGCGTATCTGGCTCTGCCTTAATTAATTCTTCGGCGAGACTCTATGACAAAGAAACAGGTTTGACACGATATTCTCTCTCTGTAACGCGTCGATTCGCAATGAGGATTTCGAGAGTTTTAGTTTGCATCGACGAATCTATTGGTCGTTTATGCGATAAGAGAAACGAAAAAGGCAAGAAAAAAAACTTCACACTTATAACCGACGGGTTCTTAATTAATCCAGAGGGCCACGATTCCTCACGGCCAGCTAGTGTTCAAACTTTATAATTAGTCTTCTGATGATTGTCTAGGGTTGGTCCCATTGTGAGAGAGAGGTGGATTGTCTCTTGGATAAATTCCTGCATGCCCCGCGGAAGGTAGATGTGTGCGTGTGTGTGTATGTGCTTCCTGGAGGTTGTAAATGGGGGAGGTGATACGACCCTGGTTCGGAGATTTCCTCTCGCCCGTGCGGGTTGCAGCCGCGACTTTCTCCGCTGGGAGATGATGAGCTTCGGCCCGCTGCGGCTCGCGGGGAGGCTTGCCCGCTGGGTGGTGCTTGGCGGCGATTGGCGGCGCTTGGCGCAGCACCCGTACTGTGTGACTCTGACGGCGCGGTGCCGTTCTGCAGCTCTGACGGCACGGTGCCGTTCTCTCCACTGCTGGATGACGAGTCGGTTCTCGTTGGTGCTGGTTGATCTGTGTGTGTGTATTAAACACACGGCGCATTCGATGGCGCTGTCCTCTTCCTCGCGGCGTTCGATCAGGCTTTCTCCACTGCTTCGTCCTCTCTGCTTTGCTCGCTTGGTCGACGCTTGGCGATCTCCGCCCTTCTACAGGTTGATTGCTTGTTGTCCTCGTCACTCTCTCTTCTCCGTGCTTTCCTTTGTTCGTGCAGCTGCCAGCTTCATACGGGCACTCGCTGATGCCTCTCTACTGCTGGATGACGAGTCGGTTCTCTCACGAGAATGATAGCTGGAATCTCCGTCAGCTTCACTCGCAGCTCGGCGGCTCAGTGTGGCGATTCTTCTTAGGTGGTGCAGACCTCAGCTTGTCGATGCACGTCGCTACCCCGCGAACATCGTCATTCTGGATGACGGAAGAGCTTCTTTGTTGTCGGCGACGAGATGAGATGGGGGCCGGAGCCCCGGAGAGATATGGGGGCCCTGAGCCCTGGTGATATGGGGGCCCTGAGCCCTGGTGATATGGGGGCCCTGAACCCTGGAGAGATGGGGGCCCGAGCCCTGGTGAGATGGGGGCCCGAGCCCTGGTGAGATGGGGGCCCTGAGCCCTGGAGAGATGGGGGCCCGAGCCCTGGTGAGATGGGGGCCCGAGCCCTGGTGAGATGGGTTGAATGGATTTTGCCTCGGCTTATATCGAGAAAATCCACTCCGTTTTCCGAGTTGTTCAAAGGCCGGGACCATATAACTATTTCCGTTGTTCGTGTGTGTCGTGTGTGCGTCTGTATGTGCTTTATTGGAGGAAAAATTCTTCAAAAGACACAGCTGCCCGCAATAATTCTGGAAGGAGGGGTGGGGGCTTCCTCGCGAACCGGCGTCACTTGAGTCATCAAACTAAACCAGACCGACGATTCGCGTTCGCACCGAGGTTACAAAATCATAATCCACGTTTTTGATTATGAATAATATTGGTCGCGAAAGCCTACGCGTTAAGCGAGCTCTAAAATCCCCTCCCCCGCTCTTGGCGTTTATCCTTTGTCTCATACGGCTCCAAGCCGTATGCCTAGTCTGGAAGTTAAACTGATGCACTTTTGCTGCTTAGTATTATTGTGATTTGATTGCAAGGGACTCAAGGCATGCCGTAGCCGTGTTCACGGTATTTCATCGTGGTTTGATCTCCCTATGGGAAAAATGTTATTTGCTCGCATGCGCAAATCTTGCTGTCCGTGTTGCGGGGAGACAAAGACGGCTGTGCTCCATCGTTGGAGCACACTGCGCGTGTGTTTTATTTATTTCTTATAGAAGCATCTGATTTCCTTTCTCGAGCCGTCGCCTGCTCGCCACAAACTTTTATGAGGGCCATTTCCCGGCGCTGTGTGTGCTCTGGCCGTTTCTCTCGGGAAGACAAAGACGGCTGTGAGCTGCTCGCTTCCCCTGGAGTGTTGCATGTTGGTTAATTATGATAGACTTCTCCGCCCTTAACTCCCAAGGAGATCCGCTTTAATTTCGTAGCCTGTTATTATTTTATCTGATATCCCGGGGCTAGGAAATTTATTTTTTTGCTTAGGAGCGACCCTGACTGCCATAATTATTCTTTGATGCTTCGGCCCGGCCGCGTAGGTAAATAATGTCCGTCAAAACCCGTCTGTGCTTTCTTGTTGTCAATGCTATTTTTTGTTAAGAATATAATTATATATTCTTCGTGCGCCTGGTTTTTTTGTATTGTAAAAGGGCCTTTTGAAGAATGGGTGTTATCCTAACCCCCGCTTGCAACTCCCCCCTCCCCCTCTCTTGTGTGAAATTCGGGGAGGTTTTATGACATTTGATGGCTGTCTCTTTCCTGCCTTCTGGCCTTTGAAGCGAGGTGTGCACGCCTGTTGGAAACGGGTTTTTGCTCGTCTTTGTTCGCTCCCAATTTGCCCCGTGTCTATTAAAAAAATTATATATGTTGGCAGAATTATTCTTAATATTAATAAAAAAGGGTATAGATACAACACAACATCCAACCGCAGTTGTCTCTCCAGTGTTCACACACTGCAATTACTTAAGTAAAGTTCGGACACCAGATGACACAAATATAAAAAAAGCCTGAACACATTTGTCAATAACACTGCCTTAAAAAGAAGAAGGATGTAATTGGCAACGTTTTGGGCAATGGTCCATTTCCATAGAGGCAGAGTGCAATGTCAGCTCTGGCCGAGAATCAAACTCGGGTTTCTAGGTTTGTAGCGCAGCACGGTAACCACTACACTACCGCCCCCCCCCCCCATATACAGACACACACCAGGGGTGGGTCGCCACAGCCCACCGTGCCCGGATGAATATTTAAAAGCTCACACGCATGCTGTAATGATGCCACTCTAAGAAGCAGGGCGCTGACATTTGCAAAAAGACGCCAGTTCGGGCCCAAGTAACCAATGTGCCAAATGGGAGAATTTGCTGTGTTATTTGCTGCAATGTGCCGGCCCTTTTTAAAATATGGTATTAAAATGTGAGTGTTTGTATTCAAGCACTGCTGAGAGGCACTGTGGCAGAACGCTTGACTCGCATGCAGAAACGTGTGAGTTCAATTCCTGGTTAGACAACGACCCATCCCATCGCAATCATCGATGAACGATTTTCTTCGGAATTAAACTTTTTCCAGCGGCGATGGGATTGTACTCGTTTCCGTCATGTTAAGTTTGACCCAATGTCGAGATCACAGTGGTGAGTCCTATATGGGCAGTTCAATGCAAATCTTAAGGCCGAGTGATACATTGAGTCAAGCTTCTTCAGTACAGTACTTAGGGCTGATTTATACACGATGTCACAGTAATCAAGTAGAGGCAGTATGGTAGCTTTCATCAATTCCAAACGGAGCATAGGGGGGAAGCAGTGCTTGTGTCGATACAGAAAACCAATTTTAATTTTTGTCTTTTTACCAATTTCATCAATGTGATCTTCAAAATTATTTAAGGAATGTAATTGGAGAAAAATAACTTCCTGCTTTAGTCCTGGTGAGAAGCATAACACCTTGGTTTTGGAAGTATTCAGGACTAGTTTTAGAGCAACTAGCCGATGTTGTAGTTTGTTGAAATCACCCTGGAGCTTAGCAATCACGTCATCTGGAGAGCGGCCAGCAGTAATCAGTATCGTGTCATCTGCAAAAAGATTTACCCTGGAATGAACCAGGTCAGTGCCCAAGTCATTGAAATAAAGAGAGGGGCCGAGGACGGAACCCTGTGGAACCCCTTTTGTTATCTTAACACTGTTTGACCTCCAACCATCTGTAAATACTGTTTGGGTGCGAAAAAAGAGGTAATTATTTAACCATTTTACTGCGTTTTTGAAAAAAACAACTTAACCCGAACCTAAACCCTAACCTAACCCTAACCTAGTCGTAACCTAACCCTAACCTAATCCTTACACTAACCTAACCTAACCCTAACCTAACCTACCCTAATTCAAACCTAACACTATCATAACCGTAAACTAGCCCCAACTTAATCCTAACCTAACCCTAACCTAACCCTCACCTAACCCCAACCTAACCCTATCCTAACCCTAACCTAACCCCAACCTAACCCTAAGCTAACCCTAACCCAAACCTCCCCCTAACCAAACATAACCTAACCCTAATATAACCCTAAAATTACTTAACACTAACCTAACCCGAACCTAAGCATAATCTATCCCTAACCAAAAAAGTTTAAATATTTTAGTTCCATACTTACCCAAAAACCTTTATTATGAATAGGCGTCCAAGCTGGATTCAAAAGCGTTAACAGGGTCATAATTCCTGCTATAGGCAGGGATATCAGCTTTCCCCAGCCTTTGTGCTTGGCAGTAGAATGCTCGATCTCCCATCGTTTGTCCTCTAAGATGGGTATGGAGAGGAGCGGTGTGGGCTCCAAGCACCCGAGCGTCAGTCCCTGCGGTAGCCCATGCGCTGTCAATAATTGCAGGAGCCACGCGGTGG
This sequence comes from Lampetra planeri, assembly GCF_965212315.1. Classification (NCBI taxonomy): domain Eukaryota; kingdom Metazoa; phylum Chordata; class Hyperoartia; order Petromyzontiformes; family Petromyzontidae; genus Lampetra; species Lampetra planeri. The sequence continues at coordinate 61,461 of NC_136151.1, forward strand.
CGTTGTCGTTACAGAGATAGCAGAAGTGGTGTAGATGGACTCGTGTCACACGTTTGACAGTGTGCAGAATCAGTCTTCATTTATGCTGCAGAAATGTGATGAGCTTCGAAGCTCTATCTCACAGATATCCAGTTGGGGCAGGTCAGAAAGTTACAATATTAGGAAGCCACTAGAGCTATGCATTTCTATATCTCAATTGAAAACTAGTTTCTTTAGACCTAATTTTGTGTTTAGTTTGTTGTCCTTCCTCTGAACCTCAAATTAGCACGGTTGTCTATCTCCGGTGCGGTTTAACATACACACGTACTGTCCCTCAATAAAATGGCACGTAAAAATGTAACTATCGATACACAGGGGTAAGGATCAAAGTTACAAATCACATTTGCTAATGTGGTTGTATGAAGCACTAATCCTCTACTTCAGGATATTTTTTTAGGAAGATTTACGATGCTAAGGTAGCAAACGAGGTTGCTGGATGCCAATGTCAAGGTCTGCTAGCCACGAGAGGGCTGCAGGAGAGTGTTTGTGTAGTGTTGTTATTTCTCCTCCATTGAAGGAGTGCAGACTACAGTGGTTTAATAACAGTCAGCACAAAGCATTACACTACTAATAATACTCATCTACAATTAGCTCATAATCCACAGGAATTATCAGTTAATACACTTTAAATAACCTCGTAATCAATATTTACTTATATCCAGGAAAGCCACCTTGAGTGGAAAGACTCATTTTAAGGAGGGTTCTTGCTGATGCTACATTAAGTTTTATTTTATTTTAAGTAGTTCATAGCCAATAAATGATCAGCTGTGTTTATTATTACAAGCAAGTGGGAGCAAACCCGAGAACTTGGTGAAAAGCCACGCGTTGCACAAGGCAATGCTCAATCCCGGTTCAGATTGAAACAGATGGCGATTAGTCCACGTGATGCATCGCCCTCTCCTGACGAGCCATGGTAAGGCACTTCCTCGATGCCCACGGGAAGGGAGTTTCACGACATCATCTGTGGGTGATCCACCAACCCTCCCTGCTGACTCTATAGTGCTGGATTACCGGGGACGTGCGAAGCCGCCACCACCTGGTTCTCTCTCTCTCTATACCCAGTATGTACGATGTTACATATGGACACAGTCATCGTGGTAATGTTTATTGCAGGGCAGACCGGTATCCATAAACATCACGAACCGACAGTGCGTGAGGCTATGACAGCGAGAAGACCGCCCCTCTGCAGAGCAAGGGTCGTGCTCATCAAGATGCTCCCCGTGACTCATCACCTGCTGAGGAGTTCCCTACTCTGTGACTGTGCGCCCGATAGCAGCATCGCCGCCGGGACTCTTTTGGGGTGAAGTGTCTAGCAATGTAAAAGGAAACGGTGCTTCCCTGCCTCAAGGCCATCTCTGTGAAACATAATAAACACAGAGTGCGAATTGTGACTCAGCTCAGATCGGTGAAACATTCACAGATGGCATTTTCATTCAGAGCAGGTGAAATACAATGATCATAGGCGATACTGAGAAGGGCAACCCTTTAAAAAGATAGATTTTAAAAGCAAGACTTAAAAATATTGGGAAATATACAACATATTTACGCGTGTTTGTTGATCTTCTTTGGCACCGTACGTAGCCAACCGTGATAATCGGAGGTGCGGGGGAAGGACAACAAACTAAACAAAAAAGCAAGACAATAAGTTGTCCCCTTTTATCTGGCAACAAAACAGGTGTCAAGATGTTAAAACACCAAACTGAAACCTTTTACAAGGAATAATGTCCGCATTAACCACAATACTTGTGGTCAGAACGCAAACAAAAAACATACTCTGATAATATATGCATTGTCTTTGAAACTGATTGGTCCACACCAGAGACAGCTTTCTTTGGAGCCTGGTCTCAAACGGTGTTAATGCAGATATGATTCCTTGTAAAAGGTTTCAGTTTGGTGTTTTAACACCTGTTTTGTTTCCAGATAAAAGGGGAAAACCTATTGTCATATTTTGGTACTGGCAAAGGAAGTCGCATGATGAAAAAATGCAGTTCTAAAGAAATTCGCTTTTAATCTAGTTTATGATTTAAAAGTGCATAGCTTCAGTGGCTTCATGATATCGGAATGAAAAACGTTTCAGACGGTGGCAGAAGCGCATGGGGAGGGGGGGATAATCTAAATATGCGTTTAAACATGCGTTTAGATTATTTAGATAATAATTTGGCTGCTATAAATTTGGCTGCTATACATTCCCACATGATAAGCCAACTTCGTTAAGCTCTCATTTGTGGCCAGGTTGCTTCTGAAAAAATGAGCTAATAGTTCAATGGGCTTTACCTGGTAAAATAAATATCGTTTATTTTCCTTTGTATTTTTTGTAGTGATTTGTTTACCTTTCCTATACTTTGCACTCCTATCGTGTTTTTGTAATGTTTGTTGATGTAAAGTTTTGACCTGCCCCTAATGGACATGTGGGAAAAATTCACCCGTAAAAACTAAGTTTTTCACTATAAATCCTTTATATGCGTGGCGGCTAGAGTCCTCTCGTCCTCTGGCTTGAGATGGCTGCCACCTATGGGTCAGATGAATGCCTGCCACCATTAAGCAATTGGTAATTAAATATAATTTATTTTTTCCTAAAAAGTGTAAAATTTAGGAAAATTTTTTTCACGAAAATACATTGTCATGCACAACGAGTCTGTGTGCAAAATGTCAGCTCGATTGGATCACGGGAAGTGGGTTAAAAAACGACCGAAATATTTGCACGGTCGTAAGCAAGCAAGCAAGTGAACTTAATATAAAGGATTTAATAAATATAACCCGTAAAAACAAAGTTTTTCACTATAAATCCTTTATATGCGTGGCAGCGAACTTAATATAAAGGATTAAAAAATATATTCGCCTGTGGAGGACGCGGGGATCAATCCCGCGACCTTTGGCATGGGAAGCGAGGGCGCTACCAACTGCGCTACTCCGCCACGGCCTGTGGAGGGGTTACGCTCTGGGCTCTTATACTGTGACGTTCAGCCAAAGTGATGAATGAGTTCTATTTGAATATGTGTAAAATAATTTTTTTTTGCCTAAAAAGTGTAAAATTTTGGGAATTTTTTTTCACGAACATTAATTGTCTGGCACAACGAGTCTGTGTGGAAAATGTCAGCTCGATTGGATCACGGGAAGTGGGTTAAATAACGACCGAAAGATTTGCACGGTCGTAAGCAAGCAAGCAAGCAAGCGAACTTAATATAAAGGATTTAAAAAGAGCTTCATAGCTCATCGGATTCCTCCTGCAGAATAAATTAATATTCTGATTTTGATGTGACAGGCACTCGTGCAGAAATTGGTGAACGGCAGTTAATTGATGAGAAGTTAAAGGCAGATTGTGAGACAATAACGCGAGACGGGATGTCGGGAGACAGAGGGAGGCGATCCGGTTGTCAGGAGACTGTGAGAGACACATAAGATGGCGGGAGACAGAGGGAGAGACACACAAGACAACGATCCCCCATACAAGCTTCAACGGACTGTTGAAGGTTGTATGGGTGAAGGCTGGCACGAGCAACACCACATCCGGCCGCCTTTGTCTCCCCAGTGCTGATGTTTTACACACCGCACCCGATACTCGTTTTAGGCCGAGTCGACATAGGGGAGGCCCAGTACGGGTTCAGATATTCGTTACTCGATATTGGAGGTGAGCGGAAATCGAACTCGTGTTCGCTGGGTTCGTCGTGCTGTGCACTGACCACTGCTCCGCGGCTCCAAATGCATACAGACACGCGCGCGCACATACCTACAGCAGAATGTGAACTCAATTCGTCTCACGTGAACGTGAATGGATAAGGGGATGTTGACTTATAAACAACCTGGCTCGGTGAGAAGCCTTATCGAGGTGATTAGCGGAACGTGATTGTATTATCCGTGCAACATCAAAGATCACGCAGTGTATGGATTGGATTGAAGCCCGCGCACCTGCCTTGACATTTATCTCGCGATAGCGTTCAGCCACAGCAAGGGTCAATCCGTAATAGCCTCATCGTTGTTGAATTCCGCAATCGCGGTTGGCAGTATGTGGGGAGCGGGTTGGACTTTAACCATACATCGCCACGTTGGTGAAGGACAACGGTGAGTATAGGTGAGAGGGCGAGTTGCACAGTCACCCAGGGCCCCCGTGGTCCATGTCCCTTCTCGAAGGTTTCTCAAAGGTTCTGCCACCACCTCCTCCTGATCATAGCCCAGTGTTCTTCACTCATTTTCAGAGAGAGGCTGCTTCAGCCGATATGACATCAGTCGTGAGAGCCGCAACACCGCCTCACCTGCAAGGGGTGTTTTCACATTTATGTGCTGTCAGGGGTCGCACTGATGGCCACCTGGGGCCGCCATTGGCCCGTGGGCCTTGAAATGAAGAACACTGCTCTAACCGATCCCAATCGTCCTACTGTGACCGCCTTAGCTGGGCGGCTGCCCGTAGTAATTGTCACGTTTTGTTTAGGTGACAAACCTTGCTGATTAGCTGTGTCGGGTGGTGGTGGGTTAACAACAAATTTATATTTACGCGAAATAATCCAAAAAAACCTTTACTATGAGGTACACAGTTGCTTCGCAGCTAAAAATAGTCCCACGGTTCAGTGCAACTCCTATGGATAAATAAGAAAGCAACAAAAACATATTCATCGGCTCCATATTTCCCCATCATCCCATTCTCCCCGCGGGTCCCTCATCCCTGCGGAGCGCTGACGGCTTGGCAAGTGGCAGCGCTTCCAGGGGTTGGGATGACGAATCGCCTGTGAATCACTGCACACGCGGCAGCCTGTGGATTCGTCTCGCAGGTAACGAAGCTCAGCCACGCAAGCAAACGACAGCTGTCCGTGTTCAGACGCGTCTCTTAGTCCTCCTGCGCTCGGAGCACGAATAGTAATCTGCACTCGGCCGTGGGTTCGATCCCGACCCAACGAGCGGAGCGCCGGGCGGATGTAATGCGGAAAGTTGACACAGTAGGGGGCACAGGTGGTAGGTACATCTGCCAGTCATCTAAATCAGTCAGCCCATGGCACCTGGGTCTGTCCCGTGACCTTCAGTGTATTTTGAGTCTACGCCTCACTCTCTCGCCCCGTGGTCGCGTGTATTTGTTTTCGGGTCCTCTGGTGTTTCCCTCCTCATTCAGAATCAACAACGTGCGTTTCGTGTTTGCCTGCAATACAATGTCCACAAAATAAGCCACTTTGTGGAGCTGTCATTTGTGGCAAAGTCTCATCTGAAAATAGCTAATAGGTCAGTGGGCCTTACCTGATAAATTAAATAGCTTTTTTTAGTTTTTCATTTATTGATATATTTATCTTGAGTGATTTGCTTACTCCTATTGTTTTTTTGTATTGTTTGTTGTAAGGTTCTGACCCACCCCTACTGGACATCTCTGAAAAATATCTTCATAGCTCATCATATTTCTCCAGAATAACTAAAGATTCTGATTCTGATAATAAAACGCAAAGACTGTGAGGTTATATATATATATACACACATCTAGGAAATAAACATCTTGGTAAAATAATTACGTTGACAGGAGCACATTTAAAAGTTAGAGCGATTTTAAATGAGCCGTGGTCAGTCTTCTGTATTCGTTACTTCCACATTTTCAGTGTTGCTATCTATACCAATTCATAATAATAATTATTACTATTATTAGACGTCTGCCGGACTTCCGTTTAACCCGTTTAATTTCATAGTGTTTATTTGTTCGACAAATAATCCCGCATAGCCAGTTATGTAGTTATGTTATCCAGCTAGTTTCTGTAGCAACAGCCCACAGCAGCCACTAACAGCGGAGTAATTGTGGTTGGAGTGGAGAGGCGCCCAGCCAGCAGCCAGCCAGGAATCTCGAGGTACGGATCATCGTTAATCGTGCTTTTGGAACGATTCACATTCATCCAAGGTGTCATCACTACGCCACTGCAGATTTTAGCCGTGTCTTGCTATCTAACTCGGCTCGGCGGGTTGTTATTTTAATGTGCCAAGCGCGGCACCACCACTCAAACATCCTTCTCCATTCTACCGCGGTCTACTGATTCTGAGACGCACCTTTGGCCTGTGCATTTTAAAGCAAAGTTATAATCCAGGAGACGTTGTCCACGTGTAAGAGCACTACCCGCAGCTTCATGTAGAGCGAGGAGGCTCGTGAAGGATGCTACTGCGCAGTGTCAGGCTATGTGCACCTAGAAGACGCTACTGGGAACAACAGTGGAGGGCAGAGGAGCGACGCTCACAACAATGAGCGGTTAACCGGGCAGAAAAAAATACAGGAAGTTGGCACAATAGGGGGCACAGGTGGTGCATCTGCCAGTCATCTCAGTCAGTCAACCCATGGCACCTGGGTCTGTCCTGTGACCTTCTGTCAGAGGGTCTTCGACAATTCACGTAGCCTCAAAGCGCACATCGCCTGGCACAAGTGTCATGGTAACGTCACCACCACTTAGTGGCGAATGGCGACTTTTTGTTATTGTGAAGAGCAGCGCTCGGCACTACGAACTTGGTGACCCGAGTTCGATTCCTGCTCACGGCCTCCCCTACTTCGACTCAGCCCCACATTAATGCCGGGTACGGTGTAATGTGTTAACATAGCTACTGGGGAGACAAAGGCGTTCGGGCGTGGTTCTGGCCACCCAACCCTCGTGTGCTGTGTCAGCCTTCATTGGTGCTCGCTTACAACACTTGCCCCAACAGTTTGTTTAGGCTATACGGGGGATCTTTGTCTTGTGTGAGACCAAATATGTATGTTTTGGGGTTCGTCTTATAATTTGGAGAAGAATGCAATACGTTGAAAGGCGTTTGTCAAGGTTGGACCTATAACGACCTGGACCTCAGTGCAATGAAGGTCACAGAGACCGTGATGCAGTGCACAAACCACTGCAAAGACAACGACTCCTGTATAGCCTCTATCAGGCTGTTGGGGCAAGTGTTGTTAGCGAGAAGTGCCTACGAAGCCCGGTACGGCACGCGAGGGAGTGGTTGGCCAGCACCATACTCGGCCACCTTTGTCTCCACAGTGCTGATGCTTTATACACACATACACCGTACCATCCTACTCATTGGAGGCTGAACTCTGCTCCATCGTGCATCAACAACAGCCGCCATCCGCCATTAAGTGGTGGTGACGTCACCACGGCGTTTGTGACAGGCTACGTGCACTTTGAGTCAACTTGTAGTGTGGGAGGCTTGCTACTGGTAGGAGTTCCAGGACAAGCCCAGGTGCTATGGGTTGACTGCTGTGCCAGGCTAGGTGCAGGAGGAGTTCACGGGACAGACCCAGGAGCGGTGGGTTGACTGAGATCACTGGCAGAGGCAACGCCTGTGTTCCTCACTGTGTGCGTGTGAATTCAAATGTTGTACCGTACTTTCCTTGCTCTCCACGTTTATACAATGTTCACCTACCTCCACCAACCCGGTTTGGCCAGCGTGGTGAAGTATGGTCAATTAACCTCCTCTACAACACACTCGTTAACAACAATGCATTGAAAGGACATGCATATATTTGTCGACGCTTCGAGCAATGCCCTACTTAATAGCAGGTAAACAGTTATAGTGGGTACCGAGGGTTGGAGACAGCGCTGGCTGACACCATGGGGGCCTCGTGACAATCGCACAGCACAGTACAGCATTAGATCACGTAATTTGTCAATTGCATGAACGTGAAATTTCGTAAAATCGAACGTTTGTAAATATAGATACCTGAACATTAAGCAGGCCACCTCCATAACCTCCTTCCGTTCCTCTCTGAAGGCCTCACCTCTTTTTCATCGCCATCCCCTTCCTCTTCCTTCCCCACACCGTTCCATTTTGTTCCGTTCCGTCTCTATATCTCTTGCATGAAGCCACATGCCCTCTGTTCGGGTCACTCATTCTTCGGCCCTCTTACTCCCCTTGTCATATAAATCACTTTGTTTGTGTTACAGCTTTCAAATTTTGCAAAGCGTGCCTTGACCAAAGGTGCTCTATATAGAAAAAAAATAGGATCCCAGCTATGACCACATCCAGCACCTACGTCACACGAATTTACTATCCCCATGTTAACAATTATTATTAACTATATATGACCACAAACCTATTGAGCAAAAGTTATTTACGGGCAGTATTGGGGTTACGAACCTAGTTCGTTCCTGAGACCTGTTCGAAAGTCGAACGGTTCGTAAGTCGGCAGTTCAGTTTGCAATTGCGAGTTCGCGTTTTAAATTAATATTTTTTTTATATTTCATGGAAGCAGGCGTTCGTAAGTCGGGAATTCATAAGTCGGACGCTCGCAAGTCCAGGACTGTCTGTTTACTTTGGGTTAGATGGTTTGAGTATAAAGGTAATATTCAGATATGCTCTCCACCATCCGTCAGAGCAAATCAACTCAAGTGGTCACGTGGGAACAAATACCAATTTATTTGGTTTTTTAGCAATCCGTCTGTGAATCGTTGATGACCGGGCTGAGGCCATCAGCCAACTACACCGGGAGAGCCCTACCAGTCTACAGGCAGGGCGCCACGGTGACTAGGAGATGTTAACTAACTCGCCTACTATGCCTGCTGTATATGTAGGACTCTTACTGACGCGACAACTTCTTTGTCTTTCTCGTTCCTTTTATTTCGCATATAGTTCACATCTCCGACAGCATCGTTCAATGTTCCTTCATACTCTTCAATGTACAATTCTCCATCAGCCCCACTCGATGTCCCTCCGTTCGCTCGCTCTGCTGCTTCGCTCGCTCTCTCTCTCTCCACCAAGGTCCGTTACTCGGCGGGTTCGCTACGCTGTACTCGCTCCGTCCTTGTTACTCTGTCCGTACTCTCTATATCCACTGCTACCGTATACTGTATTCTCCTTGTCCACTGCTACCTTATACTATACACTCTTGTCCCCTGCTACCTTATACTCTACACTCTTGTCCACTGCTACCTTATACTATACACTCTTGTCCCAGGAACCAACTCTAACTCCAACTGCGACTCCAACACTAACAATGACTCTCGTATCTCCATACGCTCACTGTCTTTATCCCCGAACCAATCAGCCCCAATTAATTATGTCATCCCCCGCTTCGCTACTCGCCCCCAGGCCTCCAGCCTCACGTGATCCTGTTATCGTCGCCACCCCGACGCCAGTCATCAACCACTCACCCTCTCGACCAATCACCAGCCTGCGTCCTCAGTTACCCTTAACACCTGTGGCGTCTCTTAATGACCTCACCCCTTAATTGGCGCAACAGCAACTTATATCCTCAATTGCCCCCACTGTCCGCTGCACGCTCGTATCGCAACCAAACACGTGGCGCGTGTCCTTTCAAGTCCTACATATATTTGGTGATTGCATGTCTCTCTCTCTTCGTGGTAACTGGGATTGTTCTCAATATTATGAATCAACGTGCGTTAAGAGTATTTGCTGCTGCTATAAATTTACACGTGATTGATTATCCATTTCGTTGAGATATTATTTGTGGCCAGGTCGCTTATTTAAAAAAAGCTGTATAGCTTAGTGGGCCTTACCTGGTAAAAAAAAAGTTCCGTTTCGGTAGACGGGGTTGAACCCAGCTTCTCAATGGTACCAGTCCACCACTGATCTCTGAGCAACCTGGCTGCCTCTCTAAATGTCGACACGACGACTACACGATGTGGCATTATTTCAAGCAGTTGATGCATACGTAATTATTTATTTATTTGGATGTGGCAATGCTAAAGTGGGTGGTGCGGTATTGATTAGCGCGCTAAACTGTGAACCCAGCGATGTGTAGATTTGAGGTTGGTTTACTCCAGATAACAATGCAAATTACACCAACGACCGAGTTCAAACGCCGCTGGCAGTGGTGTGGGACGCTGTTGCGCAATCTGTAGGTGGCAGGCTGTTTCAATCGCCCGGAGGGGTGATTCATTGCAGGGCTGCGCCATTATCACTATGCAAGCAGTCGAGAATACATGATTGATAACGGCACAGCAGAGGTTCAGTAAACTTTATTTGTGCAAAGTAAAACACAATAGTCAATAAAGTGTATATAATCAGTACGTGCCGTGTTACTACATTGCATGTTAATTTACTTAAATAGCATCGTGCAAATATGTTCTACGACAAACGAACTCTATTCTCATTGCCATGAACTAAAACGTAATCTTGTCAAGTTTAACAAAAGCTATAAATCGCGACGTTGTAAACTAAAAGAGCCTGTAGGATGTATTACAAAGCAGAGGATTGTAACCTACATTCATCTGGAGGGATGGGGGAAGAGTGCACGTTTAGCCACTCACCACCAACGCCTTCGTGCTGTTCCACGTGTCAGACACCATGGGACCAGCCCGACAACGTATCCACCGGAAAGACACAGAGAGCTTGGCGTGTGCTTAACCACTATACGCGCCCAGCGAAGCGTGGACCTCAAAGGTTTGGATCGTTAAGCGTTTGGTAAGTGCTCTGTTGGCCAAGACACTACCATCCTCAGAAGGTGCAAGGGAATTCACAGTTTTATTTACCAGTTAAACTCAACTGTGCTCTTAGCTCTTGTTCATAGGTGAGCTGGTCACACGTGATGATAGCTCATGATCGCAGTAGCTGATATCGCCACACGTGGGAATTTATAGCAGCAGCCTAATCATCTGAACCAAGGAACCCGGAGAAAAACCCAAGCTCTGACCACCACAGGGAGAGAACACACGGACTCCAAAAAAATAACAGAAGGCACCGCCAGGGTCCAGCATTGAACCCATGGCCTCCTGTGTACCGGGCGAGGGAGAGAACATATTCTCAGCGGCAATTAGCAGCGAATCATTGCCTTAGCATTAAAATTATGCATTCACATCTCCAATACAATATTTAGGGGAAACTATCTGAATAGTGGTGCTCTGAATGGATGACTGCTTCTTCTCTGTCTTGTTTTATTTATCCATACAGTCTCAATGTAACTCTACATCTCTGTAAATAAACAACATTATAAATATCAATCTAGCGTGCACGCAGCTCCCCCCCCTCTCCGAGTTAACTTCCCCCATGCATCCCCAGCTCTCTCGGCCTCCCATTTCCAGCCCCGCCCAATTCCCCCCGTCCAGCTTTACGTTCTCTCCGAGCGTCCACGCAACGCTCCCCTCACCCTACCCCACACCCCCCTTCTCTCTCCCCCCTGCCCCGCCCCCCTTTCTTACCTATATAACCTCTTACCACAGCATCTCTCTCCCACTTCAGCCACATTTTCTCTTGCTGTGGTTTTCCCACCTGATGATGATTGCTTGTGTTGCAATCGAAACGTCTTGATTTATTTTATGTTATACCTACGTGACTTTACCGAAAGAACCAAAGAGTATTATAAATATCTAAAAATATATGTAGGCATATATATCTGACCATCAATGAACATGGAATAAAACTCATCTTCATAGCCCTGCACAAGTATTTGAACCTTGGGACGCTAGTTCGACCCCCACTCATGGCCACCAACAATAGTGGCGATTATCTAAACCGGTTCTCGGCCTCCCCTAGGTCGACTCAGCCTCAAATGAAAACCTGGTGCGGCAATGCAGTTTGACTTAGTGCTGGCCACCCACCTTGTGTGCTGTGCCGGCCGTTATTAGGTGCTCACTAACAGCTCCATAAGTCTATTAAAGCGATACGAGGAATCGTTTTCTGTGTTGTTTGGTTGAGAAACCTTTCGAAAAACAAGATTTCCCATGTGGGTTGCTCGACCTCTAAATTAATCAGGCATACAAATGTGATTTGATAAACTGCTATGGTTAACGGGGCAGTCTAGGTGTGGGTGATGTTTACATCCCCGATAGCATGGTTGGCTAAGTGCGTTGCAAAATAAGTTCAACATACAAACAACAGGACGTTTCCTTCATCTGACCACTACTACATAGAAGCGACTTCTCTGTCCGTGGCCATGAGCATCTTCAAAGCCCCTACATTTGCTTCAGCCGATGATATCACAAGGCATGTCCACCGTTGTTGTACAGCAGCCCTCTTGACTGCATTCCATTGTAATGAGAGGCTGCCCTGCTGCAATGAACACGTCACGGCACTTGCGATCTAGAGGTCGATCTCCAGGCCTGACAGTTGGAGCGACGCTGCAAGCTTCTTAAATCTCGCTGCCTCTGTCCACCCAGCTGTGTAAATGGATACAGCATAGTTGATCGATCGGCAGGTCACGTGCGGTGGTGGGGTAAAGCGTGGGTAACTCCCACCTCTACCAAGACATCTGGCCAGCATGGAAGCGTAGGCCTAATACACCACTTGAGAGGGCTCTCTCTAGAGCTCCGTGTAGCAAGAGGCCCTTCTGCCGGTGGTGGCAACAAGGGAAGCATCTTGCAGGGCTGCACCTTTACCGACCGCACCGTCATTGATAAACCACGACGTGCATGGGTCCACGAGCAGCGTGCGAGTAGGGGGTCCACGTGCAGTGTGCGAGGAGGGGGTCCAGGGATCTGTTAGACAATCTCTCCGAGGCGGCACTGCTGACCGTCGTCATTGTCGTCTCCATCGTTGACGAATGCTTTGTTGTCTTGGCCAACAGCACCCCTCCTTGACTGCTGGCCTGACGACGACGACTTCACGTATGAGAGCACATGCAGCAGTGTGAACAACCTGAACGGGGGCGGAGGGGGGGCACGGAGGGGAAGGGGGGTGCATGGGGCACCATGGTGGCGAAATGTCAGAAGGTAACGGGACAGACCCAGAGGCCAATGGTTGACTGAGATAACTGGCAATGCACCATCTGTGCCCCCTACGGTGCCAACTTGTGTTTAGCGCTCTGCTTATGGATGTGAGCATCGCACCTCTGCCCTCCAGTATTGCTGGTGGGCGACTGCCTCCAACTGCCAAGTAGCATCTCTTCAGGAGCCTCCTCTATAGAGGCCGATCTTGACACCGCTGGTACCAGTTATTGGCAAGTTATTGGCAAGTCCAGTCATCTCTATATATCCTCCTGTACCGTATAATTACTTTCTTCCCTCGCCCATGCCGTGCCCTTTAAGTGTGCTCTATCCTGTGAAACAATAGCTGCTTTGCCATGCGGTGGCTGGGCATGGGGGCTACATGACCCAGCCAACACAGCCACGATTGCCAGAGGAGCTCACCAATGGGAATGTGTCCACATATATTAAGAATCTGTGAGCTCCTGACACAATCCAGTCTGGTTAAACTCAGGATGCATTGTTGGCAGGGTGAGCCTCAATGCTTCTAACCGGTGCAGATGTTACTTTAGATGCCTCAACATCCTTCTCGAAAGAATAAAGAAGGAAGGACATCAATGTGGTCAAAGAAAATACGGAGCTTCGTATGGAATGACAGACCAAGTAGTTTCCACCCAGTGTTACACAGCCAATGAAAATATCATGCTGCCCGACTGTTTCGGAGTGAGACCTCGGCTGCGAAACCGGAGCTGGTCATAAGGACACTGCCTACACTAACACAAAGGCAAAGACAAGGATCTCCCGTATAGCCTTAAGATACTGTTGGGGCAAGTGCTGTCAGCGAGTGGCACCTATGAAGGCCGGTACGGCACATGGGGGGAGGTCCAGGACCAGTTCAGATAATCGTCACTGTTGTTGAGTCTACCCCCCCCTCCTTCTCACCTGTGGTAAAGCATGGCTAGGAACTGGACAATGAGCATGCTGGAGAAGGTGATGAGGAACATGAAGGCGAGGGGCGGCACGTCGATGACCGTCCCCTCGTTCTTCATGCTCGGGATGTGGATGTAGAGGTCGGCTCCCACGAACTGCAGTGCCAGGGTCGCCACCAGCCACAGTGCATTGATCATGAAGTAGACGAAGGTGCCCTGCACGTTGGGACAGACAGACCATGCCTGATTTACATGGCATTGGCAGGCTGGGGGGGGGGGGGGGGGTGACCCGGGGCTGTTTAGGGACCCCCCCTTTGTGCGTTCAATTTCCTCCCCCATTGTCCATTCCCGACGCCAAATGGTCACGTCTGTTGTCATTGTTTTATTGTTAATATAGGTTAAAGGATTAGCGGATTATTGGAACAATTAACAATTAATTCGTAGGAATAATAAGGCATACGTAATACAATGTCGTTTAAAACTTCTTCTACCACATACCAAGTACGATAAGTACCCGCTTAATGCCTGGTGTTCGCACAACGTGTTGTCGCTGTAACGCAATTCTTCTGTTATTGAAGCATCTCCAATACTCGCGATGATGCATCGCCAGTACCTTGTTTCTTATCTCGAAGAGTTCCTGCTTCACGCGCTTCCTGTGATCGTCGTCTTCCTCCAGAGGCTTGAGGTAGTCACTGATCATGCTCTTCCAGAACTCGTCTTCCTCCTATCCATTCCCAGACAGAAGGTTCACTTTGTGCGATTGTTCAAATAACAACAACTTACTCCGATTAATAATTAATGTTAATTTGTAATGCCCCATCACTGCACAGTTATTTGCTCGCTTTTGAAGAGAGACATAGGGAGTGACTTAGAGTCACGAGGAGGAATCACAGATAGATGGGAAGGCAGCAGCAATGCACACCATTAGACGGTGCTACCAACAATTGCCCAAGCTCTGCAGTCCTCTGTATATAAACGTGTTCCCGGTCAATTAATGATGGTTTATCATGTGGCAGGAAACCGGAGCAACTGGAGAAAATGCACGCGTGTGAGGGGGCAACATTCTATCCCATACAGACAGAACAGGTGGAGTCCACATTTGCTGTACCGCCCTCTCCTTTCTGACGCCTACTGGAAAGTAAATTCACGACATCATCTCAGAGTGTGATCCACCAACCACGTGTAGCAGCAGCGTAGCCACCACCACCTCCAAGAATGATGACATCACTTCCTCTCCACTGCTCAGAATTGTTATCCAAATAGCACTATCTGTGTCCTCGCACGAGATAAAAACTGCGAGTGGAACTCTCCCAGAGCAATGCAGTGAAGCCCTACATGATTACTAGTGCTAAGGTACCTTTTTTTCAAAGTCTCAAAGCCACACATAAGAGGAACGCGCCACTTGTTTGATTGTCACAGAAAACGACACTAGGTCAACTGACGGCAATATTTGGACATCTGGCCAATGCGTTGAACAATTAAGCGAGACAAGCAGCCGGGGGAGGGGAATGATGACTTCTAAATTAATTGCGTTGCTTAGTACAACAACCCCAACATTCATGTAAGATCTTAAACGTAAACATCTCGATATTATTTTGATAAATGTATTTATTTTAGCAGGAAGGGCCCAATTAGCTGCCAGGCAGTATCGCGAGATATTTTCTTCATTAAAGTTGGTTGTCATCTTCTGGGCCCTTTCACACGAACTAGGACAAAGATAAAATATCCCCGGTGTAGTCTTAACAGACTGCTGGGGCACGTGCTGTTAGTGACCATCTCTGAAGGCCAGCACGGCACACGAGGAGGTGGGTGGCCAGCACCACGTCTGGCCACCTTTGTTTCTTCAGTTGGGATATTTATACACTACACCAGGTACTCATTTGAGGCTGAGTCGACCTAGCAGAGACCTAAGACCGTTTCAGATAATTGTCACTGGTGTTGGTGACTGAGCGGGAATCGAACTCAGGTCGCTAGTTTCTAAGCGCAGTGTGTTAACCACTGCGCAGCCGTTCCCCACAACGTATACATAGCACACGTACAAAGACCGACACACAGACATAAAAACACACAGACACCAGGGATGCACAGACACAGACAGAAAGCCACATAGACACAAAGACACAGACATCGAGACACAGACACAAGGACGCACCTGATCGAGGCTGCACCTCTGCATGATGACGTACCCCTGAGGCAGAACTTTCTCAAACATGAGCTGCATCTTCTGGTGGCGCTGCCACACGAGGTCATGGCGCCCTGCAAGGGATAAAGGAGGTCAGCGATGTGCGGTGCGCTCCCACAGAGGCTCGGGAAAAAAGTTTACCGTGACTCAGCGAAGACAGTTGCGCAGACGGTAGTGATTATTCTCATCGTTAGGCTGGTTTAGCCTGCAAGATAGCCTTATTGAGTCGCAAGGCTCTGTCTTCATGAGGGTCTTGCAAAGTTACAGTAGTAGAGGGGTGATGTTGCTGCTGAGTACGGTCCCAATTGAGTGATTTGCAGGTATTTTTTTCAGAAGTGTTAAATTTTGGCCAATTCCAATTACACATTGGAGGAAACTGGAGAACCCGGAACATGCCCATGCAGAACAGGGGGAGAGAATACACAATCTCCCACGCTTCTACTGCAGCAGCAGCAGCAACATGCCCTCATTACAGAGTGCTTGCCACAAATGAATCACAATACTTTGCTAATCGCGTCTAGGAGCATAAACCATCACACAAACTTCGTTCATCCATTCATCGAAAAAAGACGGTCACCAAATCGCGTGATTTCAGATGCGCAGTCTTGTTTAACTGACAAGCAATGACTTCGCCTTTGTTTGATGAAAATATTACCTTTGGCATGGAGGGCGAGGTCTGTGTCTGATTCCTCTGGAGGTCGACTTTTGCTCTCTGCTCCTTCTGGATGATCTGTCTGAGTGCTTGCGATGTCCTCTTCTCTCGCCTCGATCTCTGCTCCTTCTGGATGTTCCGTCCGAGTGCTCACGATGCCCCGTCGTCTCTCCTCACTCTCTACTCCTTCTGGATGATCTGTCTCAGTGCTCGCGATGTCCTCTGGTCTTGTCTCCGCTCCTTCTGGATGCTCCATCTGAGTGTTTGCGACGTCCTCTCCTCTCGCCTCGATCTCTACTTCTTCTGGATGTTCCGTCCGAGTGCTCGCGATGCCCTGTCGTCTCTCCTCACTCTCTACTCCTTCTGGATGATCTGTCGGAGTGCTCGCGATGTCCTCTGGTCTCATCTCTGCTCCTTCTGGATGCTCCATCTGAGTGGTCGCGACATCCTCTCCTCTCGCCTCGATCTCTGCTTCTTCTGGATGTTCCGTCCGAGTGCTCGCGATGCCCTGCCGTCTCTCCTCACTCTCTATTCCTTTTGTATGCTCCATCTGAGTGCTCGTGGTGTCCTGTTGTCTGGCCTCAAGTGGACGCAGCATCATCTCTCCGTCAAGTTCCACTGCGCACGACTCCACTCGGCTGGGAGGGACGATGATAAACTGTTAAACTAAACTATTATTTTTATTATACCAGGTAAGGCCCACTGAGCTATACAGCTTTTTTGCAGAATCGACCTGAATATCACAAATTATAACTCAATGAGCGGCTCATCACGTGGAAATAACAGTAGCCAAATATTCTAATCGCGTAGTTATTCTAAATGAGGAGGGAAAAAGCAGAGGACACGGCGACAAATCCACACCAACATGGGGAGAGAAAAGAATAGACGCAGACTCCACATAGGCAACAGGCATCGTCAGGGTTGGGATCGAAGCCACTACCTCCTGCATACCAGGGGGAGGTAGTTAACATCTAGCCACCACGGCGCCTAAGATGGTAATTTTTTCATTAACTTTTACATGCTTCTCTCATCAAAATTCATATGCTAATCCTACTTGATAATCTGAGCTCTTATGCGCTATGGAAGCTCATTAACTTTGCACTATTATCCAACATGCTAATCTAAGTTAATTTCCTTTAACATGCCACGCTATTTATTACCTTTACACTATAATACCCCATTAACAATACTTCGGCTACCTTTGTTCTCAAAACGTATATAAATTCTAGCTGGTAACAGCTTCTCTTCACAAGGCAGCAGACATCGTGCTGCTCGCAGCAGACATCACAGCAATCGCGATTTTCACCTGAAGACGATGGCTGGTGTAGCTATCGAAACGTCGTGATTAATTTTGGTTTATTTCTACCTACCGGACTTTACCGAAAGAACCAAAGAGTTTGCATTAGTACGTCAGTTACTGCCTATTTTACAATGCTAAATGCAAACTTGGGGCAAGGCAGCAAAACAACAGTCCCAAACCACACCAAGATAACACACAGTCCCTCAATAACATGGCACATAAACATTGAACTATCGATATACGAGAGGTAAGGAGCAAAGTTAAAAGCATGGCTACAGGCTCTGAGTGCGGTGGTGGTACCTTGAACTGTCTTCCTCCTGACTCAGCGCCGAGTATTCCTTCGGATAGATGCTGATTCTCCACTGGAAGCAGTCCCACTCGAGTGGCAGCACACAGCATCTCGTTCCATTGCAATGATGCTTGCGTTTCTTCTTCTGCTGGGACAGGGGGATGTGCATTGTGATGGTGCATTCGGGCAGGGTCCTTCAATGATATCAAACCAGCAGGAACCGCACACAAGCTGGAAGGCAGCTTCAGCTGCTCAGTGAACTGGTGTAAATAAATGTCCAAGCTCTGCGATCCTCCATGTATGAAGGTTTTATTGGCCAAGAAGAAACCAGAACACCATGTAAAAAACCCACAAATGCGATGGGAAAACATTCCGTCCTATTCAGATGGAACAGATAGAGTCCACAATGGTCATACTGCATTCTCCTGGCAAGCCAGTGTATGCCTTCTCCTGGATAACCATCGTGCTGGATTAATAGACACGAGTGGCACAGCCACCACCACCGTTGTTGTCAAGAAACATAAACGATAATTGAGCAAACTCCGGTTATCCTCTCACCAGAGGATTCTGTCTAACCATTGAACAAAGACAGTGACCACATCGCGTGCTTTTGGGTGCGCTTGTGCATCCAACTGGAACCCTCTTCCTTCCAATATGAGGAAGCCATTAGAGCTATTGCATTTTTAAATAATTTACATTGAAAATTAATTTCTTAAAAACTGCTTTTTGTGTTTAGAGGCTTTCCTTCCTTCGCACCTCTAATTAGCACGGTTGGCTACATACGGTGTGAAAGAAGTTCAACATACATACATCTGAACCGGTCCTTGGCCTTCCCTAGATTGACTCAGCCTTAAAAATAAATAGCCAATGTGGTGTAGTAAACATCACAACAATGGAGACAAAGGCGGCCGGGCGTGGTGCTGGCCACCCACCCCCTTGTGTGTCATTCCAGACTTCACAGGCGCTACTCGTTAACAGCACTTGCCCCAACAGTCGGTTAAAGGTTACACGGGATCTCTGCCTTCGTGTTGGCGGGGGTTGGGGGGGGTCATATGTTACACTTATTTTGCACTGTACGTAGCCAATCGTGCTAATCAGACGTGCAGGACGTAGCAACAGATGACAATGGAGCGACACTCCAAATAACGTTCGACACAATAACAACAACGATAACACACAAAGTAACTCACCTCCTTGGGGGAGGGCTCAGAAGGTGCCTTGGTCTCACGCGTGCCCCATGATACATTGTACATGTTGACCAGCGAGTAGATGAGCAGCAGCAGGTATCCCGTGGGGATGCAGATGAGGTACAAGAATCCGTGCACGATGCAGGAGAACTCGCGCGGGTGCAGCGCCGCGGCGATGAGATGGATGCCCGCGAGAGTGATGAAGAAGATGCCGCTGGGCGTGAGGATACCGTTCTTGACAATGTCGCCGACCATAGCGAGCAGCGTGCCCGTCATGAGGAACATGTAGATCACGGTGAGCACCATGGCCACCTTAAAAAAAATACCAGGTAAGGCCCACTGAGGTATAAAGCTCTTATCAGAAGCCACCTTGCCACAAATGATAGCTCAACGAAGCGGCTCATCACGTGGAAATGTATAGCAGCAGCCAGATTAAATGTGGAGGGAAGAGAGAGAGAGAACACGTGGACTCCAAATACATAACAGGCATCAGGGTCAGGATCGGGAACGAACCCACGACCTCCTGTATACCAGGCGAGGGAGTTAACATCTCGCCATCGCCACACCCCTGCAGGACGATGGAGGAGACATTAGTCATCGGCGTCACCATCGTCCTTTTTGTCCAACCACCACCACTTTTTGGGAGTTACTTTTCATTTATTCCGCACTTTTCCGCAAGGTACTCAAGGCCCTGCACTTTACAAACAACAACAACAAAATAATGATAGCTCATTGGTCAAGGGGAGGAAGATCCAAGAGATTTGGGAGCTTATTGAAGAAGTGAAAGGAAGAGAATGAACGCGCGTCCAGGATGGGGCTAAATACTGCCGCTGGATTGATCAACACACGCTTCATAGTTAACAAGACGGTGCTGATCCAGGATCTTATCAACGATTGTGGACTCGACATATTGGCCATTACCGAAACCTGGATATATGACGATTCATCGGACGTAATTAAGCATGAGGCTGCACCTAACGGATTTGCTATTGCACATCAGCACCGTCGCGGGAAGCCTGACACCAGCAATTCACATGGTGATGGGGTCGCACTGATTCACCATGGAGAAATCTGCGTGAAAGTCCTGAGAGACTCATTATCAATCAAATAATTCGAGCTGCTGCTTGTGACAATAACAAAGAGCATGTGGGGGCTTACAATCGCTGTCGTCTATCGACTGTCGACTTCACAGCTGTCAGAATTATTTTCCTAGCTTTCTGGTCTGCGAGACTATGGGACTTTTGGCTCTCGCTACATCATATGTGGTGACCTGAACTGTCCAGGACTGACTGATTCTTATGGTAAAATGAACAGTGATCCTGCCGAAATGTTTGACAGTCAGTTTTACCCAGCACGTCAGCGGCGCAACATGTCGCTCAGGAAGTATACTGGATCACATCTTCACATACAGCAACGTCGTAACTTTAAACGATGTTCTTATCGAAGACGTGGGCATTTCAGATGACAGTCTTGTGACGTGCAAAGTGGTATTACAAATTATTCGCCCACCCATCACAACGATATCATACAGGAACTGAAAATGACTAACCCACGATGCTTTCCATCAGAAGATCCGGTCATCATTGGCGCGTCTGAATAATGCATCGACGGTCTATTCATTTGCAGCTCAATTCGAACATCACATCATCGCTATTCTTAATGAACTTGTGTCCATCCAAACAAGCACACAGAAAACGGGAAAGCACAAAGTGACTTACTGTCACTTGAGGCGATACTGTGAAGCAGACGCGGAGGAGGCTGGGTGGCTTTGAAAGAAAACTAGTTTCCAGACTGTCCGATTCGCTTACAGAGCCGTCTACAGATTTGAAAACTGGCTCATTATTGAGTCTCGCTGATCGTTCTATAGTCTGTGCAGCAATTAGTCGGTTCGCGACCCCGTGCTCTGTGGCGCGTTGTGAAGAGTCTGTTGCACTCCAACCCCATCAACCAGTCAGCCCGGTCTGTGTACAATACTTGCAACGTTCTTCGCCAATGAAGTGATGATTAAGACGGCAGTTTCTAAATTGCAGGCAACACATTCTCCCGGGCTGTCATGTGAGTTTGATCAACCTGATAACCAATGCAAAACTCGAGACCCTGGCACCATCGTCGATAGCAGAAGTGTCAATGTTCATTGCACAGCTGCATCGCCGCTCGACTCCGTCCAGATATAAATTCTCAAATTATGCTTGGACATACTTGCGCCACTGATTGTCCACCTGGCACATATTTCATTTAGCGAGGGCTGTTTGCCAGACCATTGCAAAATGGCACAGGTAACACCGCTTCTGAAAAAGTTGGCTTGAGCCATAGTGACCACCCAGACTATCACCCAATCTCAAACCTGTGTACAATTTCACAGGTCATAGAGCGCTTGAGTCTGAAGCGGTAACTTCCCCACGTCACTGCGATGGGCAAATTCAACCCGTTGTAGTCGGCGTACCGACAATTCCACAGCCCTGAGATCACTCTACTAGAGATCACTGATGACCTCTACAAGATCATGGATGACCGGTGCATCGCAGCATTGGTTGGCCTCGATTTCTCAGCCACCTTCGACACGATTGACCATGAGATACTCATTGAGTAGATAATGTCAAGATTCGCTGCATCGGGTTTGGCACTAGAGTGGATTGAGTCATTCTTGTATGGTGGATTACATTTCTTCAAGCTGGGTGACGAACAGTCATCGCCTATGCCGTGCCTAGTCGGCATACCACAGGGGTCCGCCTTCAGGCCCTTTTAATTTTCAAAATATGTTTCTCCGATCGCCGATGTCATCTCATCGCGTAATTTTCAGTTCTATATATATGCTGATGACTCACAATTGTAGACCGCAATGAAGTCCAAGTTAAATATGGAGAGCCTCGGCAGTCTCGAAGATTGCAAGCGAGCGGTGCACGTGTGGTTTGCATGAAACGAAATTGTGCGAGGATCAGGTGTAGCAGTCGCAGACTCAAGGATTCAGTTTATGATTAATCTAAACAGCCTCGGCGTCACTCGACCAGAATATGTCAGGTGATCACCATGCAAAATGTAGTCAAGTCCTGTAATTTTTTATAACAGGGCTCTACGACACCACTCTTGAGTAGTGACATAACCACTTGGTGATGTGTAGCATAGTATCGATAAGGCACAATTATTGCAACACACCGCTCTATGGGACATTGGCACGTGTTGTGACGGGCATTGCAAGATCCGACCATGTCCATCCAGTGCTCGCCGAGCTGCATTGGCTTCCAGTTGCCGACCAAATATTTTGTTATAAGGTCGTACTCATAATACAAAAAGAGCGTGCCACAAATGAACTACAATACCTTGATAACCACGTCAAGGAGCATAAACAATCACGTTAACTCCAGTTATCTTCGCAGCGGCTTGTGGCAAGCCATCGAACAAAGACAGTTACCGCATCGCACGCTTTCAGATGCGCTGCTTTGGTCGTCTGGAACGATATTCCTTCCGATGTTAGGAAGCCACTTTAGCTTTGCACTTTTAAATCATATAGATTTCAAACTTATTTCTTTAAGACTGCTTTTTGTGTTTAGTTTGTTATCCGTCACCTGCACCTCCGATGAGCAAGGTTGGCTACGTACGGTGCCAAAGAAGTTCAGCATACATACGTACATTGTGGCTCATTTGTGGCAAGCACGTTGTGTGTAATGAGTGCCACGTGCTTCTGCAGAAGAAGCGTGGGCGCCCACCTTGATCTGCGTGTCGGGCTTCGTTTTGAAGCAGACGGCGATGTACAGAGCGGGCGGAACGATGGCGATGAGGAGTGCCCAGTTTTGGTCCATTTTGAAAACGAAGGTGAAGCAACCTGAGCACCGGCACGAGACAAATACCACACGAGCTGAATACCATCATTATCATCTCATCACCACAACCACCATCATCAATATCACCACCATCATCAATATCACCACCACCATCATCACCATCATCATCACCACCACTACCATCATCATCACCATGATTGACAACGACAACCGTTCAATCAGCTGTAAAGCAAAGAGTGCACTCAGATGAACAGAGTCGTGCAGCCTGTGTGTAAAGAATATTTGGCTGAAAGAAACATGCAGCAGTTTGAATACCCCGGTACACAAGCAATACGACTCGCAATATTATTAACACGCAAGCAGTGCGCATACGTTATGATGAGAGGATTAACACAACCGCTCACTTTGAGGCTATGTGCGTTAAACACCCAATAATGCCCAATTGTTATCGTAAAATATTGCAAGAAAAAATATCGTGGAAAGAACAACTGTGAGTGACGACTTGAAGCCATGCACGACTGTGAGCAGAAGCGTTCCAAGTTAACTTTTTTTTAAAACGAAACTATTTTTATTATACCATATAAGGCCCACTGAGCTTAGCTGAACGTAGTGGCTTATTACGTGGAAACTTATAGCAGCCAAATACTCTAAACGCGTGATGTTGATTCTAAACGTGGAGAGAAAAACCGGAGAACCCGGAAAAAATCAACACGACCACGAGGAGACACATGCGAACTCCAAATATACAGGCGTCAGGGTCGGGTTCGAACTCACGACCTCCTGTATACCAGGCGAGGGAGTTAACACCTCTCCACCATGGCGCCGTCTCTTTTGATGTAGTCCCTGCATCAAAAGGATGAACCCGGGTAAAAAAAAAACAGGACATGTGACAACCCGAAGTCACCTGCAATCATGAGACAGACGGTGGCCGGACCCATGATGGAGGTGGCCGTGTAGATGATCTGATAGAGAATGTAAAGCCGAGAGATGGACGGGTTCCTCTTGGCTGTGCGGATGCCATTTTCCAGGATGCTGAAGGTGTTCGCCATCGTGGAGGGGCCCCAACGCCTCCGCTGGTTGAAGAACTCCTTGAATTCCTGCGGGGCGTTGGTGTAGGCGTCCGATCCGGCACAGTACTCAACGCGCCAGCCCTGCTGCAGCATCAGCGTGCACAGCCAGCGGTCCTCGCCTGCACCGACAAATGGGAGAGGGGACGTCTGCGTGTTAGAAGGTAACCGGCTCATCGTACCAACAGCCGGTACCAGCTCTCTCTCTCTGTATCTCCCACTGCTGCATACGCAGGAGCAGCAGCAACTACATCCAACCAGCATCATCCACCTTCAAGAACCCGACTCTCATTTGTCAATGCTCTCACCTTGATTTGAGGCTTTCGTGACTGCAGGAATCCATACTCTTTTGTTCTTTCGGTAAAGTCACGTAGGTAGAAATAAAATAAAATAAAACAAATCACGACGTTTCAATCGAAACGTCGTGATGCTCTCAACTATCTAGGGTCTCAACCGTCCAGGCTCTCACCTGGTTCAGAGTGGTGTATGAGGGACTTTGACCTTTCGCCTCTGAGTTCTCGATGGAATATTGTGTCCAATTCGCGTCGAGTGCATGTTGTATTCATCATGAATTGCTGCTGGAAGTGTGTCTCTTCCCCAGCTTGCTCACTCCACTGCTGGCAGACGAGCTCGGCAACATTCCCTCTCTCGTGGTATTTTTGGCCTCCTCTCTGCAAGCTTGCCAGACGTCTTGGAAAGATATCTGAATACCCACACGTTAGAGTCGCCACACGCGACCTCCCGACCAACTGTGTGGTGAAACCATTCATACAGAGGGCGTGGTGGGGAGGGGAGCGGTGCATACAAGTCAGACTCAGAAGGCAGAGAGCAACGTTGTAATGATTCATGATTCGTTCATTGTGGGTCCGATCATCGTGCAGGTATAATATCAGTCATTCAAGTTGTCAATTGGGCGAATGTCAATAGATTGTTTTTTTTAAGTGAAATGTAAATAAGTAATATATTATTTATTAATATTGATGTAAACATTTTTTTTTTTGCCTTTCAATATTCGGGTTTTGCTAATTAAACCAAAATCATCGACGTAGTTGTCCCATGACTTAACAACCTTACCCGATTGGCTCTTTCGGGTGTTGGATGCTTATCGTTAAAACAAATTAACACTATATCTACACGACAATCGAAACCAGCATGAACGAATTGTGAATCATGAATATTGGTCATGAAAGTCTTCGTATGAAATTGATGTTGCAGGGTCTTGGCCCACGTATTACCGCGATATATGGTGCGAAAGAGGTTTTAAACACATACAACGTCCACGTTTGTAGACAAGATGTCCGTAGAATTGTGGTTCTTTTTAACCAATGTGAAAAATATATTCATTGAACACATCAGCCAGAAGGGTTGGTTGGGAAATTAACAATCAGATGGGAGAGTCCACTGATGGTATTGTGACTGAAGAAAGAGTTGCGATTACTTCCACAATATATATAAAAGAATACTAAGCTAATTCTAGATTTGAAGCTTTCGTGACTGCAATGATTCATATTCTTAGGTTTTTTCGGTAAAGTCACGTAGGTAAAAAACATTAAAAAGTAAAATAAAATAAAAATCACGACGTTTCGGAGGCAACACAAGCTTCCGTCTTCAGGTGGTACCGTCACAGCCACGACAGCTGTATCAAGTAAATGAGAGATTGCAGAAGCTACCACTCCGTTTATATAATGGTTGGAGAAGGTGGTGGGGCAAGGGCCGCATACTTTTATTAATATGGTAAGGTGAGGCTTAAGACTAAAAATAGACTGCATAACAAAGGCTGAGCCTTTGTTATGGAGAGGTGCGGTTTGTGACTCAACCTGTAACAGGGAGACCACCACTAGACATGGTAAAACTGTGATGGTTGTCTGTCAAATAAGATTGGCAAATAAGTGTAGTTAAATCTTTTTTGCATGGTTAATCACATCTTTCCAATGATTACTCAGTTTGTAACCGTCATTACGGTTGAAATTATGTCTGTGTTTGTATATTTGTATGGCTTCGTGTACAAACCTTTGATGGTAGCCAGGAGGTTTGCAGAGAACCTTGGTCTCGGAAAATACAATTTCATGAGAGCCCACCGAGTTGTAGCAATGATCGGCAACGGCCGAAGAATCAGTTCTGCCGTGTTTCAGATCTGACTTGTGCTCGCGGACACGATCAGAAACATGACGTTTCGTTTCTCCAATGTAGCAATCACCACAAATGCAACTCAATTTATAGACTCCAGGATACTGTTAGTCAGGATAGACATCCTTCACAGATGGAATCAAATCACGGATTTTATGCACTGTACTGAATCGGACTTGGATCTTATGTTTGTTTAGAATTTTGGAGATCTTTTTGGTCACGCCTGCTATGTATGGCAACGTGATAGTTTTGGTCGGAGTTTCATGTGGCTGTTTCTGTATGGTGGGAGAAACAGCTTGGCGGATAGTGCGGTCAGAGTATCCGTTCATCCTGAGGGCCCGATGTACATGTCTTAATTCACCGGCCAGGTGGTGTTGGTCAGAAATTCCATGGGCTCTGTGGTATAGCGTTTTGATGAGAGAATTCTTTTGAGATGGGTGGTGGTGGGAATCCGGTTTCAAGTAGGAATCTGTGTGGGTGGCTTTCCTGTAGACAGAATGTCCCAAGGATCCGTCAGGCCTCCTCTCAAACAGAATATCCAAGAATGGTAGTTTACCGTCTTTCTCCACTTCCATGGTGAATCTGATGGATGGGTGTCTAGAATTGATGTGGTCCAAGAAGTGGTTCAATGCTGGGAGGCCATGTGGCCAGATGACGAAAGTGTCGTCCACATACCTCTTCCACAAGGAAGGACGCAGGGTGGATGTCTGGATGGCGTCTGATTCAAACTTTTCCATGAACATGTTGGCTATAACTGGTGACAAGGGGGAGCCCATAGGGGTACCCTCATTCTGTTTGTAGAAGGTGCCATTCCAGGTAAAATAAGTGTTGGTGAGGCAATGCCTAAAAAGAATACTAAGCTAATTCTAGATTTGAAGCTTTCGTGACTGCAATGATTCATATTCTTAGGTTTTTTCGGTAAAGTCACGTAGGTAAAAAACATTAAAAAGTAAAATAAAATAAAAATCACGACGTTTCGGAGGCAACACAAGCTTCCGTCTTCAGGTGGTACCGTCACAGCCACGACAGCTGTATCAAGTAAATGAGAGATTGCAGAAACTACCACTCCGTTTATATAATGGTTGGAGAAGGTGGTGGGGCAAGGGCCGCATACTTTTATTAATATGGTAAGGTGAGGCTTAAGACTAAAAATAGACTGCATAACAAAGGCTGAGCCTTTGTTATGGAGAGGTGCGGTTTGTGACTCAACCTGTAACAGGGAGACCACCACTAGACATGGTAAAACTGTGATGGTTGTCTGTCAAATAAGTACTCAACTCAACCCAATTAGTCTCTATGGTTAAGGACATGGTACTATCTCCTGATGACATCCTCGTCAGCTTTGATGTAATATCTTTGTTCACCAAAGTCCCAGTACCGGACACCCTAACAATAATTGAGGACTTAGTCCAACATGGATTGAATTCTGATGTACCTGCGCTGGTTAGGCATTGCCTCACCAACACTTATTTTACCTGGAATGGAACCTTCTACAAACAGAATGAGGGTACCCCTATGGGCTCCCCCTTGTCACCAGTTATAGCCAACATGTTCATGGAAAAGTTTGAATCAGACGCCATCCAGACATCCACCCTGCGTCCTTCCTTGTGGAAGAGGTATGTGGACGACACTTTCGTCATCTGGCCAAATGGCCTCCCAGCATTGAACCACTTCTTGGACCACATGAATTCTAGACACCCATCCATCAGATTCACCATGGAAGTGGAGAAAGACGGTAAACTACCATTCTTGGATATTCTGTTTGAGAGGAGGCCTGACGGATCCTTGGGACATTCTGTCTACAGGAAAGCCACCCACACAGATTCCTACTTGAAACCGGATTCCCACCACCACCCATCTCAAAAGAATTCTCTCATCAAAACGCTATACCACAGAGCCCATGGCATTTCTGACCAACACCACCTGGCCGGTGAATTAAGACATGTACATCGGGCCCTCAGGATGAACGGATACTCTGACCGCACTATCCGCCAAGCTGTTTCTCCCACCATACAGAAACAGCCACATGAAACTCCGACCAAAACTATCACGTTGCCATACATAGCAGGAGTGACAAAAAAGATCTCCAAAATTCTAAACAAACATAAGATCCAAGTCCGATTCAGTACAGTGCATAAAATCCGTGATTTGATTCCATCTGTGAAGGATGTCTATCCTGACTAACAGTATCCTGGAGTCTATAAATTGAGTTGCATTTGTGGTGATTGCTACATTGGAGAAACGAAACGTCTTGTTTCTGATCGTGTCCGCGAGCACAAGTCAGATCTGAAACATGGCAGAACTGATTCTTCGGCCGTTGCCGATCATTGCTACAACTCGGTGGGCTCTCATGAAATTGTATTTTCCGAGACCAAGGTTCTCTGCAAACCTCCTGGCTACCATCAAAGGTTTGTACACGAAGCCATACAAATATACAAACACAGACATAATTTCAACCGTGATGACGGTTACAAACTGAGTAATCATTGGAAAGATGTGATTAACCATGCAAAAAAGATTTAACTACACTTATTTGCCAATCTTATTTGACAGACAACCATCACAGTTTTACCATGTCTAGTGGTGGTCTCCCTGTTACAGGTTGAGTCACAAACCGCACCTCTCCATAACAAAGGCTCAGCCTTTGTTATGCAGTCTATTTTTAGTCTTAAGCCTCACCTTACCATATTAATAAAAGTATGCGGCCCTTGCCCCACCACCTTCTCCAACCATTATATAAACGGAGTGGTAGCTTCTGCAATCTCTCATTTACTTGATACAGCTGTCGTGGCTGTGACGGTACCACCTGAAGACGGAAGCTTGTGTTGCCTCTGAAACGTCGTGATTTTTATTTTATTTTATTTAACTTTTTAATGTTTTTTACCTACGTGACTTTACCGAAAAAACCTAAGAATATGAATACTAAGCTATTTTATTTTTTATTTTACCAGGTAACGCCCACTTCTGCAATGTAGCTCTTTTTCAGAAGCGACATGGCCACAAATGAAAGGTCATCGAAGTGCCTTCTCATGTGGAAATTAATAGCAGCCAAAGGTTCGAAGCACGTGATGTTGAATATAAATGAGGAGGGAAAAACTAGAGGACCCGAAGAAAGTCCATGCAACCACGGGGAGAGAGAGAGACACGCAAATTCCAATATACACGGGTCAGGGTCAGGATGGAGCCTACGACCTCCTGTATACCAGGCGAGGGAATCAATATTTCATCACCGTGACATGTATACATGTTGAACTTCTTTTGCACCACACGTAGCCAACCGTGCTAATCGGAGGTGCGAGATCCAAACACACGTCGAATCTTACCTTGGTCGTACTGGATGTACTGCAGGGCCTCGGTGGCCACCGTGGTGTAGGTCTTGAGGACGTTGTCGTCCATGATGGCCTTGGCTCGGAAGAGGCTAAAGCAGCCAGGGCTGCAGAGAACGCAGCCCATCACGTGCTCGGCCGTCTTCTGCAGCCAGTGTCCTACCGCGTACTCGAACTTCTGGTACCAGACGAGCGGCCCTGTTGGTGTATAAACAATTATGGTTAATTGGCTGAACGCAACTCAAAGTGAAAACACAATGCAACAGTCCTACGATTCAGGTGTGGCTTTCTTGGGTACATCTATGTTGTACGTATGTTATATATATGTTGTATGTGGGTTATATGTTGTATTGTGTGTTGTATTCTTGTTGCACGTACGTTGTATATGTTGAAAAAAGGACTGTGGGTTTTGCATTGGAACCACAACCAAAAGACGTTTTTTTTGTAAGTATGGAGAGCGATGTGAGAACTTTGAATTCCGAGATTGGGAGGAAATGTAATTGCTGACTATGGGCGATCAAGGGTGGGTCAAGAGGAGGGGTAGGGAAGTACAGGAGGAGGCAGAGGGAATAGGCAGGTGGGCAATGGAGGGGAAGATCGGAAACATTTGGGGGTGGAGAGGGAGGGAGGGGTTGGAGGAAAAGTGGGCGGCTAGAGGGTAGGGAAGGGCATGCTGGGGAGGCGAAGGAGGGGGTTATGAGACAGGGGAGGAGGTGAGGAAGAGAAGCAAGCCGGGAAGAGTGATCCGGGAGGCCATGGTGGGAAAGCGGGAGGGCAGGGAGGATGGGTGGGGTCAAGTAAAACACATTCTTTGAATTATTCTCCTGTTTTAATTGCGTATTTGTTATTCATTTATTTAACATTGTGCATTCATAAATAGATGGGATTTTTGTAATAAACATGAGTCAAGAGGTGGCTAAATCTGTGCTCTTCGATTTCCTGGGTGAAAAGTGGGGTTTGTGTCCTAGCCCAATGCCGGTCCCGCCTGGCTTGACCACTCAATAAACGAATGACATTTGAATTATGCCATTAAAGCATCGAGATTGGATATTAGTGCGTGCAACGTAGTATGTTTGGTGTTAGTCAGCCTGCGGTCTGCCTCGGCTCAGCATGGCACGTACCAGCTCATGCCCACTGCTAGCTCTCCTGGCAAATTTCAGTGACAGCCTTTGTTTTTTGGTCACCTAACCTCTAAGGGAATAGTACAGGTTATGGCCATCTATTTAAATATTATGTTTGGGAGCCAGCTGGCCAGGAAGGTTGGACGATTACCAAGGTTGGCGATGTGTTGGATTATTACATCGCAGAGTCGTGAGAGATGGCGACGACTTGGGGAGGCCTTCATCCCGCAGTGGATTGACCACGGCTGATAATAATGATATTGATTTCACTCAACAATTCTATAGGATTTGCGCAATGTACTCCGAAGTCTTTGCAGTATTTTGGTATTCAATTTGAGTTATGTAAAGTTAAAAACTTCCATTACTAGCGGTGGTGGTGGATTTTCTCTGACCACTTCATGATATAACAATTCTGCTCAATGTCCACTGGGCACTGCTGTGGTGGATGCGTGTTGATTTAATTACAATCCTTCCACCGTGCTTACGTGTGTGTTTATTTAACTTTATCTAGTTGTGGTAGCAACGGCGTTCTGTTATTCACAATAAAGGTTTTTGGGTTAGATCGCATAAGCATAAATGTGTCGTAACCCTCCTCCATCCGACACAGCCAGTAAGCTTGATTTGAAGCTTTCGTGACTGCAGGAATAACTTTTTGGTTCTTTCGGTAAAGTCACGTAGAAAAAAATAACAATAGAATACGACGTTTCGATTGCAACACAAGCAATCATCATCAGATACGAATGAATGAGAAAAAACAAACCTAGTAAACTTAGAAATAGAATGCAATACAACACAGAGAGTCAGCTAACATAACAGTCAACACCCTACTTGGTTGATTACGTTCTTCCAAAGAGGCACACAGAGAAACAACGACTCTGTGTCGAGGACTTACATAGAGAGAGAGGGGGGCAGAGAGAAAGAGGGGGGGGGGGGTAGAGAATTTAGCATGTCAATGAGAGCTTTGGAGCTTTCGTGATTGCAGGAAATACTAGAGAGACAACACAGAGACGCAAAGAGAGAAAATAAACTTAATAAAACAAACTTAGTAAAATTTGGGAAAGTAATGCAATGCAACACAGAGAGTCGGTCAACACACAATTAAAGCATAGCCTGGTTGATGACGTTCTTCCAAAAATTGCTAAATTAGAAGTTAAGTGTGACATTTGAGATCATACTAATAGGGGTTTTCCCCTTTTTTCTGGCAACAAAACTGACACCTTTTGCAAGGAATCATGCTTACATTAACCACAATACTTGCAGTCAAATGCAAAAAAAAACAATACTCTGATAGTTTATGCATTGTCTTTGAAACTGATTGGTAATCATGATTCTTTGCAAAAGGTGTCAGTTTTGTTGCCAGAAAAAATGGCAAAACCCCTATTAGTATATTTTGGTACTGGCAAAGGAGGTCCCATGATGTAGCTGCTCACCCCGAGCTCTCATTACTCTGGTAGTGCGTTGTCTTTGAACTGTGCGCCTTTTGGCGTCATCTGGTCGAACACCATATGAGACTAGGCTCCAAAGAAAGCTGTCTCTGGTGTGGACCAATCAGTTTCAAAGACAATGCATAAATTACCAGAGTATTGTTTTTTGTTTGCATTTGACTGCAAGTATTGTGGTTAATGTAAGCATGATTCCTTGCAAAAGGTGTCAGTTTTGTTTCCAGAAAAAAGGGGAAAAACCCTATTAGTATATTTTAAAACTGGCAAAGGAGGTCCCATGATTTGAGATCATGTGCACTGAAAGTGAATCTTGTGTGAGGATTGCATCAGGGACACCTTAGGCCACTGCAATTTGCATGTTTACCATTTACATCAACGATAACCTGATGGGAATTAATCGTTGAAGGCTTAATTCCGACCTGCAACGGTTGTGCGTAATCTGATTGGTTTGAATGCCTTTTTACCGCAGGACTTTAAAAGAGGCGAAAGCATTCACGGTGCTGAAGTTCATACGCCGAGCAATAAAAAGCCGAGCAATTAAACACCGAGCAATACAACGTGCGGGGCGGGCAGTGAGTGTGGCGAGCATGCAGTTGGCACAGTCGCACATTGCGTATTTGTTATTCATTTATTTAAAATTGTGCATTCATAAATAGATGGGATTTCTGTTATAACCATGAGTCAAGAGGTGGATAAATCTGTGTTCTTCGATTTCCTGGGTGAAAAGTGGGGTTTGTGTCCTAGCCCAACGCCGGTCCCGCCTGGCTTGACCACTCAATAAACGAAGGACATTTGAATTGTGCCATTAAAGCATCGAGATTGGATATTCGTGCGTGCCACGTAGTAAATTTGGTGTTAGTCAGCCTGCGGTCTGTCTCGGCTCAGCATGGCACGTACCAGCTCATGCCCACTGCTAGCTCTCCTGGCAGATTTAAGTGACAACCTTTGTTTTTTGGGCACCTAACCTCTAAGGGAATAGTACAGGTTATGGCCATCTATTTAATTATTATGTTTGGGAGCCAGCTGGCCAGGAAGGTTGGACGATTACCAAGGTTGGCGATGTGTTGGATTATTACATCGCAGAGTCGTGAGAGATGGCGACGACTTGGGGAGGCCTTCATCCCGCAGTGGATTGACCACGGCTGATAATAATGATATTGATTTCACTCAACAATTCTATAGGATTTGCGCAATGTACTCCGAAGTCTTTGCAGTATTTTGGTATTCAATTTGAGTTATGTAAAGTTAAAAACTTCCATTACTAGCGGTGGTGGTGGATTTTCTCTGACCACTTCATGATATAACAATTCTGCTCAATGTCCACTCGGCACTGCTGTGGTGGATGCGTGTTGATTTAATTACAATCCTTCCACCGTGCTTACGTGTGTGTTTATTTAACTTTATCTAAACATCCTGAGTAGTTGTGGTAGCAACGGCGTTCTGTTATTCACAATAAAGGTTTTTGGGTTAGATCGCATGAGTATACATGTGTCGTAACCCTCCTCCATCCGACACAGCCAGTAAGATTGATTTGGAGCTTTCGTGACTGCAAGGAATTACTTTATAGTTCTTTCGGTAAAGTCACGTAAAAAGAAAATAATAATAATAGAATACGACGTTTCGATTGCAACACAAGCAATCATCATCAGATACGAATGAATTAGAAAAAACAAACCTAGTAAACATAGAAATAGAATGCAATACAACACAGAGAGTCAGCTAACATAACAGTCAACACCCTACTTGGTTGATTACGTTCTTCCAAAGAGGCACACAGAGAAACAACGCCTCTGTGTCGAGGACTTACATAGAGAGAGAGGGGGGCAGAGAGAGAGGGGGGGGGGGGTAGATAATTTAGCATGTCAATGAGAGCTTTGGAGCTTTCGTGATTGCAGGAAATACTAGAGAGACAACACCGAGACACAGAGAGAGAAAATTAACTTAATAAAACAAACTTAGTAAAATTTGGAAAAGTAATGCAATGCAACACAGAGAGTTGGTCAACACACAATTAACGCATAGCCTGGTTGATTACGTTCTTCCAAAGATTGCTAAATTAGAAGTTAAGTGTGACATTTGAGATCATGTGCACTGAGAGTGAATCTTGTGTGAGGATTGCATCAGGGACACCCTAGGCCACTGCAATTTGCATGTTTACCATTTACATCAACGATAA
This sequence comes from Lampetra planeri, assembly GCF_965212315.1. NCBI lineage: Eukaryota > Metazoa > Chordata > Hyperoartia > Petromyzontiformes > Petromyzontidae > Lampetra > Lampetra planeri. The sequence goes on from NC_136151.1 coordinate 95,652, forward strand.
CCTGATGGGAATTAATTGTTGAAGGCTTAATTCCGACCTGCAACGGTTGTGCGTAATCTGATTGGTTTGAATGCCTTTTTACTGCAGGACTTTAAAAGAGGCTAAAGCATTCATGGTGCTGAAGTTCATACGCCGAGCAATGAAAAGCCGAGTAATAAAACACAGAGCAATAAAACGTGCGGGGCGGGCAGTGAGTGTGGCGAGCATGCGGTTCGCACAGTCAAATTGTGTGGCACGACCAGGAAGTGGGGGGGGCATTGATTTCCCCGCCCAGAACACTCTTATGGGTTTCACACTTCAATAACCTGCAAACAATTATAATCACGCTGTACAGATCTGGCATCCACACGCACCCATTCTCAAGCGCTGTCCAGGCTCGGCGCTGCTGAGATCTGGTGAGATTCCGCACCAAAGACAAAGATCCCCTGTGTAGCCTGAGCAGACTGTTGGAGCAAGTGCTGTCCACGAGAAGCGCCTATGAAGGCCAGCACGGCACACCGAGGGGGTGGGTGGCCAGCACCATGCCCGGCTGCCTTTGTCTCCCCAGGGGCGATATTTAAACATCGTACCAGGTTATAATTTGAGGCTGAGTTTACCTAGGGGAGCCGCTGTACGGGTTCAGATAATCGTCACCGGTGTTGACCTTGAGCGGGAGTCAAACTTGGGTCGCTAGGTTCATAGCACATTGTGATAACCACTGCACTACCACAATAACAACAACAACAACCGCCATTCGCCACTAAGTGGCGGTGACGTCACCACGACGCTTGTGCCAGGCCATGTGCACCTTGAGGCCACGTGAAGTATCGAACGCCCGCTGGCAGGAGGTCACGGGGCAGACCCAGGTGCCACGGGTCGACTGACCGAGATGACCGAGATGACTGGCTGATGCACCACCTGTGCCCCCTACTGTGCCAACTTGCTATGCTTCAGCCACCCGGCGCTCCGCTCGTTGTTGTGAGCGTTGCTCCTCCGCCCTCCGTTGTTGTTGGAGGGCAACTGCCTCCAACTGCCCAGTAGCGTCCTTCACGAGCCTCCTCCACAGAGGCCGATCTTGACACCGCTGGCACCAGTCATCGGCAAGTCCACTCAGCTAAACGTCTTCCTGTACCACATCACTCCATCTCTTCTCTAGCCCGTGCCGCGCCCGTTTAGCCCCCTCGATCCGGCCGAACAAAAGCTGTTTAGGCATGCGGTGGCTGGGCATGCGGGCTACATGACCCAGCCAACGCAGCCTTGCCTGCAGGAGGAGCTCACCGATGGGACTTTTCCCAGATCTTTCAAGGATCTGTGAGCTCCTCACACAATCCAGCCTGGTTAAACCCAGGATGGATCGTAGGCAGGCCAGCCTAAATGTTTCCAACCGGCGAAGATGCTCCATTAGGGGGGTCCACGTTTCGCAAGCGTAGAGAAGGGAGGGAACGACTGTGACTGAGAAAACCTGAAGCTTCGTGTGGAGCGACAGACCAGGTTGCTTCCACACAGCATTACGCAACCGATGAAAGTATATTGCCGCTCGACTGAATCGGAGTGAGACCTCTGCTGTTAAACTGGAGCCGGTCATAAGCACACTGCCCAAGTATGGGAAACTCTCCACTCTCTCCACTACCGCCCCATTGCCGATTGGGAGTTGTGGGGGTGGAGTGTCCGATGGTACAAAATACCCAGGTGCTTAGTTTTGGTGGGGCTGATGGTAAGGCCCCACCTCTTAGCGGCACGCTCCAGTCTCAGCAGGAGCTTCTCCAACTCGTCTTCTGAATGAGCAGCTATTACCAAATCATCGGCATACATAACGTGGTTGACCAATAGGGAGCCATCCCTTGATCGCACCCGGGCGTCGATCAGCCTCCCATTATATCTGTACCAGATGGAAATTCCCCCGGTACAGCTATTGAAGGCTTCACGAACTACGCGGTCAAAATAGATGTTAAATAATGTGGGAGCCAGAGGACATCCCTGTCGCACCCCCAGGTGTACAGGGAAAGGCTCTGACTCCCGGCCACGTAGTTTTACCCGGGCCCGCTCACCATCATGAAGGTCCTTAATGATCGTGAGCAGAGGGTCAGGGACTCCGAAAGCATGAAGAACAACCCAGAGCCCAGGCCTACTGATGGTATCATAGGCCTTGACCAGGTCAATAAAGCAGAGATGTAGGTCTTGTTGGAATTCCCTACACCTCTGCTGTAGCAGATGGACAGAAAATATGGCATCTGTGCAGGACCGCCCTTTCCTGAAACCGCATTGGGGCTCCGCAAGCCTCTCCTCAGCGTGCCTAGCAAGGCGATGTTGAATAATCCTTGCCAGTACCTTTCCCGGCACACTGAGGAGTGAGATGCCCCTGTAGTTTTTACAGTCTGTGTGGTCCCCCTTCTTAAAGAGGGGGAATCCTGCGGAACCCATCCAGTGGTCCAGACTGTTGGTATGATGTCATATAGGGCAGTCTGTGTACAAACGCCACCCTCCCTGAGCATTTTGCTTGGGAGATCATCTCTGCCCGGTGCCTTCCCTGGTCTCAGACTCCGGATCGCCTTCAGTACTTCCTCAACAGATGGCACCTCAGCCAGCCACTCACAGGGGGTGACCTCTTCCAATATTTGCGGCACCGCAGCCCTAGCAGGGTTATCCCCACTTTGGGCTATGATGTTTTCCTGGCTGAGGGATTTCCCCTCCCCCAGGACCTCACAGAAATGCTCAGCAAATCTGCAAACCTGTTCCTGGGGGTCAGAGATTGGATCACCGTTTTTTCCCCTAATGATGGTAATAGGTGTGGCGCTGCAGGTTACTTTTTTGATGGAATTAAATAGTGATTTGTGATGCACTACCACTCTGCCCAACACACACACATCCTGCACCACACACATGCGCATCCTTACACCACATACACACTCATCCTGCACCACACACACATCCTGCACCACAGACACACACACATCCTGCACCACACACACCACAGCTGTCTACGCACCCACGCCCGTCGGGTGAATTCTCCCGCAGGCGGCGCCAACGGTGGGGTCCCTCGTGAGTCGGTCGACCAGCATGGAGAGCGCCGAGGGGTAGAAGTCCGTGTCTCCGTCCAAGGCCAGCACGTAGGTGTTGCGCTTCTTCCTCTGCGGCGGTGAACGGGGAGTAGTGGCACGGAGAGAGATCAGCAACAGCGGTGGCATTACAGCCGCGACCTCGTACAGAGCAAGCAAGCAAAGCAGCCGCTCACTTAGCTCCTCAACCCCAACGCTCCTTCTCTAACCTCTAACACCCAAACACACAACGTAATTATGCTGTATGCAAGGCCGTAATTATAAAATATATTGGGGGACACACACACCCCCCCCCCCATATTCAAATATGCTCAAAATGTCCCCCCCAATATATATATTGCTATAAAATAGATTCCTGTTTATATGATTGTGGTTATAGTTGTACTTTATTAATCCTTAATCTTTGCCATTACATACACTGAAACAAGAAAAGGTAAATACGAAAAAAACAGCAATGGAATACAATACACTATTAGACATTATTGTAAAAAATAAATAAAAAGTCCATCCTATGTGTGAGTGAATTTTTTAATATTTTAGGCAGGAAATGGCAGGAAATGAGTTTTCAAATTTAGATTTTTTTCTGGGGGAGACCTCCAGACCCCCTGGAAGACTTGGTCCCTCCTAATGTTGACACCATGGATACGGCCTTAGCTGTATGTATATTGCATGTATGTATGACTTCTTTCACATCGTATGTAGCCAACCATGTTCGTCAGGAAAAGATAACAAACTAAACACAAACCGCATTTCACAGAAATGAGTGTTCAAAATAGATGATTTAAAAGTGCATAGCTCCAGTGGATTCCTAATAACAACCACGTGAGTTGAGAGATCGTTGTCATCTGCAGCACTACACCTCTGGAAACAACCTCCCCAAAGCGGTGCGCACACTCGACTCTATCGTCACTTCATTAACAGTGACACCTCAACAGCAACAAAGCGGCTCTTTTCGCTTGCGTACAACGACAACTAACTCCGGTCATCCTCGCAGCAGAGGCTTTGGGCGAGCCATGGAACAAAGACGGGCACTGCATCTCGCGCTTTCAGATGCGCTTCTACGGTCGTCTGGAACGCTCTTCCTTCCGATATTAGGAAGAAACTAGAGGTTTGCACTTTTAAATCATCAATTAGATTGAAATCTACATTCTCTAGAACTGCTTTTTGTGTTTGGTTTGTTGTCCTGCCCCCGCACCTCCGATTAGCACGGTTGGCTATGTACGGTGTGAAAGAAGTTAAACATAAATACAACACAATTTTAGCCGCAAACCTATTTTACACTTATATTTTAAACAACTGTAATAAGTGTATATATATTTTATTGTATTAGAAGTTATATTGCTATTGTAGTGACTTATATTGAGTCACTACGGCGTTTAGCGCCAGATACTGACAGAAGAGGGGAACTGTGCGTGTTAGAGCCTCTCTCTGGCACCAGAGTATGTGTGGCATGGAAGGGGGTCCTACGGGGCATGCTAATGGTGACTGTCAGAGAGAGGGCAGTTGAGGACGTGACAGTCTAGGTGAACCCAAGTGGGCACGTGACCAGGACAGGATAATGAGGGGGGCCAAAAGGTAGCGAGAGGGACACGTGATATATGGCCCAGAACCTTCTGGTAATATCCAGAAGGTGGCGTGGCCGAGGGCAGAGCCAGGCCACGCTCAGGGGCATAAAAGGAAGGTCCCGAGAGCCGATCCGGGCTGTCTGTTGGAATTGAACCCGTCGGTGCTACGCCTCTTCGATCCACGGTCCTCGGTCGTCAGTCTTTACGCTCGGCATCGTGGGTCAGGCAGTGTGCTACTGACTGACCCGGTTATGTAGTTACCCCGTTGTGGTCTAGTTACCCATTGTAGTCTAGTTAACTTGCTGTATGTTTACGTAGTTACCCTGTTGGGATGTGAGAATAAACGTGTTGCCTCCGAGTTCAAGTGTGTGCTTCCGTGGAACCCACTACACTATTTTGAGTATCAACGTAATGATGGCGCATTGAGTGACAGATTGTGCCAGAAAGGCAACCAAAGATATACTTCTAATCATGCCGACTCTGCATGCACAGACACGCGTAGTGCACGCTATGACTGGGCCTCGACCCGGAGAGAGAGCCCGAGAGAGAGAGACCCTCTAACAAACGAAACAATTTAAATTTACTAGGCAAGACCCACTGAGCAATTAGCTCTTTTCAGAAGCGACCTGGCTATCACAAATGATAGCTCAACAAAGTGGATTATTACTTGGATATTTATAGCAGCCAAATACACGAAATGCATGATGTTGATTCTAAATGTGGAGGGAAAAACCGAAGGGCCCAGAGAAATATCCATGCGGCCAAGGGGAGAGAGACAGGTACACTTAAAATATGCAGGCGTCAGGGTCGGGATCGAATGCAGTACCTCCTGCATACCAAGCGAGGTAGTTAACATCTCGCCACGGCGGCACCCTAGCAGGGTGTATTTGGCCTACACTTCCACACTCTTTGGAGAAGTATAAATGGGTAGGCCCTGCACATTCCCTGGATGGGCAGTTTGCGTGCGGTTCGTGTGCCGTGGGATATGGTGTGAGTACTCACACTCTCCCCCACCGCACGCGAACTGTCCATCCACGGAATGTGCAGGGCCTACCCATGTATACTGCTAAGTGGAAGTGGATAGTGGCCTCCCCTAGGTCGGCTTAGCCTTAAATGAGTAAACATTAGCACTGGCGAGACAAAGGCAGATGGGCGTGGTGTTGGACACACGACCCGCTCGCGTGCCATCCCACCCTTAACAGGTGCTCGCTAAAAGCACTTGCCTCAACAGTCTGTTAACGGATATATGAGGCGTCGTTGTCTTTGCAGTTTACAAGATCCTTACCTCCACCCATTCCTCTTGTTCATCTTTCTTAACTGTGTGGATCTTGCGGTAGATCTTCCAGCCAAGGAGGTAGTACAAGTACATCACCTGTACAGAACACGTCAAGGGCTTTAATAACAACAATCATCATAAGCAGCAGCCGTGATCGATCCACTACTGGATTAAGACCTACCCAAGTCGTCGCGATGTTTCATGAGATTCTGAGTCGTTATCCACCCAGCACCTCCATTACCGACTGATTCCATCGCTCCATCTCCCCGGCAGACACCCCTCCGCGATGCATTCCATTTTTTGGCTGCCGCTCCGTTATTATTCTCGACCCAATGGCCATGACGGCGCATGCTGCCCAAGTGTAACTCAACAGCGCCACCAACCTCCCCCTCCCCCCCAAGTCGTGGACAGAAGGCAATAGAACAACACGCAAATGAGTATCGGCTTGAGATTGCTGTGATACATCGATAACAACCATGGTGCAGTCATCATCATCCTCATAGCACTCAACACCAAATCAATCGAGTCGGGGAACAATCGGTCACGGACAACACTGCTGTGCGCAACTCGTTTACAGCACTTACCCCCAAAAGCCTGCTGAGGCTATACGGGGTATCTTTGTCTCTATGGTGTGCACTGATTCGCACGTGAAACTAATTATTATTAATCACGTGATTTAATTTCAATATGAGGGCATGACTCTCGAGATAGCATACAGATGGCTTCAATCGACGTGAGCTATTGCATTCCCCTTCGTACGGCTGATGCTGATGTCGACTCGAACAGCGAGAGTTGTAACTTTACATCGAGGTGGTTGACGAGCCAGATGATTGCGTCAGGAGTAGCTGCTGTGATGATGCCTCACCCTTCGTGTTGGGAATCAGGCGTTGAGTTGTTGTGTGTTCCGTCACTCTGTTCCAGGTGGTGACCACTGTCGATATTAGGAATGCGCTGAAGCTATGCACTTTTAAATTTAGGTTGGATACTAATTTATTTAGAACTGCTTTTTGTGTTTATTTGTTTTATCCTTCTCTGTACCTCCGATTAGCACGGTTGGTGAGGTACAGTGCGGAAGAAGTTCCACATACATACGTATCGTCGCTGGACACTGAGATATTTAATTTTCCAATTGTGCGTAATCGTCATCGTCATGTATAAGCACATCAGCTGTTGCTGCTGCTACTATGCTCTGTGTGTGGATGCGGTTGTAGGGTTTGTGGCCCAATGAGCTTTGGGGCAGAAGATCTGAAGCACAGGGAAGCAGCACATACCTGGGACCAGCGCTTGCGGTGGCGGATCATCTCCTTGTCCTTGAGGTGCACGCACAGCGAGTTGCCGTGCGGGAGTTTGTAGGAGAGTCGCGCTCCGTACGGCGTCTGAATCCTCTCCATTGAGGGCGCCTCTTGTGAATTCTTCGAGTTTTTCTCAAAATACCTTCACATCAGCAGCAGCGCAAGCGACAGAGAAGACGCGCCCCAATTACTATGTTGCATTGCTGCTGCTGCTACTGCTGTCATATCTTGGATGAAGTCCCCAGTTGCCACCTCACTGCTGCACTCGAATATTTTTTAAAATATAATTTAGATTATTTTGCTGCTATAAATTTCCACATGAAAAGAAACTTCGTTGCGCTATCATTTGTGGCCAGTGCGCTTCTTAAAAAAAGCTAATACCTCATAGGGTCTTACTTGGTAAAAAATAAGAGTTTAGTTTTATTTGTGATCTGCTAACCTGTCCTATACTTTGCACTCCTATCGTGTTTTTGTATTGTTGGTTGAGGTAACGGTCTGACCCGCCCCTGCTGGACATCTGTGAAATACAGTTTTGTAGCTCATCGAATTCCTCCTGCAGTATAAATACATATTCTGATTCTGAATTGAGTAAAGCAGCAGCAGTCGTGGGTGACTGATGATCCAGCACTCAACGATTATCTCCCAGTCGCTCGCTCGCTCTCCGCTGGTCAGTCGCCTCCGTATCTCACTTCTATCGCTACGACTTCTGCAACCATCGTTACTGTTCCCACGAACTTCACTGCTCGATTCCTACACCCACGGCGAGGACCTCGGTCGCCCGGAGTGAGTCGTCTCGTTGCCTAAATTCTTACCAACGCACGAACAAAAGACAAAAATCCCTCTGTATAGCCTTCAACAGAGTGTTGGGGGTAAGGGCTGTTAGCCAGTATCACCCATGAAGGCCGGCAAGGCACACGAGGGGGTGGGTGACCAGCACCACGCCCGTCTGCTTTTTTCTGCCCAGTGCTGCACAGTTTTGTGTAAATTATGTTAAGCGCCTAGTGCGCTCTACAGCAAGGTTGGCTATGTATAGTGCGAAAAAAGTTCAACAGATGAGGTTTCCTGCTCAATTCAACACGTGCGTGAATGCTCATTTATCACACCGCCCACCACAGTGTCTCTGTTTGCCGGCCAATTGTCAGTTTGTGCTACCACAAAATAACATCCGGTGCACTGACCGGCACACTTCGGCGATGACGTCCGTGAGGCTGGTCACGAACTGGTTGACCACCATGCGATCTCCCTTCCTCTCGAAGGCGTCGTCGAAGTAGATGTGAGCCGAGAAGTCGTACGGTTCCCGCTTCACCGTCTTCTCCTCCTTCTTATGATTATTCTCCTTCTCCCCCTTCTTTTCCTCCTCCTTTTTCTCCTTCTTCTGCTTTTCCTCGTTCTCTTTTTTCTTCTTCGTCTCTTCTTTCTTTTTCTCCTTCTCCTCCTTCTTCCCATCCTGATCCTCCTTCCCTTGTTCTTTTTCATTTTTATTATCCTTCTTCTCTGTCTTCTTTTCCTCCTTCGTCTTCATCTTCTCCTCCTTTTTCTCATTCTTCTTCCCTCCGCCGCGGGAACCGACGTTGAGATCCTTCGGCTGACTCCTGTCCAGCCTGGCAGCGGCAAGGGGGGAGGGTGGTTATTGTTATTCCGCCACACGCTCCCCATCGAGTCAAGGTCATGGTAAAGCAACGCTGTCCTCTGCAATTGAGCGCTTTCCCAAGGTCTCCCGCCGACAAGTTTCCTCTACCTTTATCATCCCACTGATCACAGCAAACTTCCACCGTATCCTACTAAGTTCAACTCACAACGACCTCTACCCAACGCCTGCACCGGCTTCTGAATGAGTGCGTTTCTCTGTAGCTGCACCAGTCAGCAGCCGTCTGGAACTCTCTCTGTATCTCTCACTGCTGCACACGCAGCAGCAACCAAGAAGCAGACTCTAACCCATTCAGGCTCTCACCGATCCAGGCTCTCGTCTCTCAAGGGTCTCACCTGTCCAGGCTCTCACCTGGTTCAGGCTTTCACCTATCCAGGCTCTCACCAGTCCAGGATCTCACCTGGTTGAAACTCTCACCTGTCCAGGCTCTCACCTGTCGACGCTCTCAATATTAGCATGCATCATAATATTTTTTGTTGCGGGAGCCTACACGTGTTAGTTCGAAAGACTACAGCTTGTACAATTCACAAACATTGCTCAATGGTCACATACAAAGAACGGTCCGTGTTAAACACGATCGGCTGAATAGCTGCGACGTTCGAAAGAAGGCAAATGTTCTCGAGGTTAGGAACGCGCTGCTCCATGTGAAGATGTCATATTTATGAGCATCCAAAGAAAATTGAAAATACACCGCCCACAAATACTGCACTGCGTTGGGCGGTTAAATGTCCAAGGTCGAAATATGACGGTCGGATATGCAACATGGTAATATGGTATTGCTGTAGAGTGTCCTAATAAGAGCCACAGTAATGTGGTTCTATTTTGTTTAACATTTTTTCATCGGCATATGCATTGCTGCATATATCATAATCTATTTTTTTCAGGACACTTTAAATGTGCAGTTTAGATTTATATCCTCAAATCTCGTTGAGCTGAAGGGACGCGGTAGCGTGGTAGCCTGACTGCTGTGGTGCCCTGCAGAAATGAATGTACGTATGTGTGGTGGACTTCTTTCACACCATACGTACCCAACCAAGATAATAAAATGTGCAGGGGAAGGACAACAATCTAAACATAAAAATAAATTCTGAAGAAATTAGTTGTCAATATCGATTATTTAAAAGTGCATAGCTCCAGTTGCTTCCTAATATCAGAAGAAAGAGTGTTCCAGACGGCCACAGAAGGGCGTTTTAAAGTGCGCGATGACGTGACCACACCCAATCTGCACATTCGCGAAGAACCACGTTGGTCCTTGGGATCCGGCCGCTTGATGGAATTGGGCGATAGGGAATATACCACCTCAGGATGGACGAGATGATCTTCGTCATCTCCTCCTTGGTCTCGTGCCACATGGTTGCGCACAGGTAGATCTTCACCCTCTCTTGCTTTTGATTGCTAGAGGATACAACGAGAACATTAAATCATGTTCAGATTAAGAGAGGAAATCGCAGAGCGCGGTTCTCTGTTTTATGCATTGGACATTATGGGGTAGACATATTTCAGTCTGTAGAACAGAAGGGCGAACGTCACAAATCGTCATCATTATGAAATAAAAACAGAAAGAAAAACATCCTGCTTTGAGTATATGATCATACTTAACCTCCGACACCCAAAACACGAAACATAGACAAAGCCAGACTAACACAAACTAAAAACAAAGATCGCCCATAGAGCCTTGAGAGACTGTTGGGGCAAGGGCTGTTAGCGACTAGCACCGATGAAGCCAGAAACGGGACTTGAGGGAGTTTATGGCCAGTCACACAGACACACACCGAGTCACACATACACCTCGTCACATAAATACAGCAAACAAAGTTCCCCTGACCAAACTGTTGGGGCACGTGCTGATAGCGAGCACCTATGAAGGCTGGCACTGCACACAAACGGGTGGGTGGCCAACACCACGCCCGGCCGTCTTTGTCTCCCCAGTGGTGCTGTTTACACACCATACCAGTTACTAATTTGAGCAAGGGGAGGCCATGACCTACTCACAGAAACACTTAGTCACACACACACACTAATAGTCACAAACGCAAGTACAATTCACTGCACCAACACCAACACACCGACCTCCTCTCCTCCAGCACCACCTCCTCCTCCTGCTGCTGTCGACGGTTGAGCAGCAGCCCCGCGACGAGACACGCGGGCTGCGGGGTGCGGCGCACGAAGAGCTCGCGTGTGCGCTCCATGCGCGTCGCGCCATCCGGGCGCAACGCGGGTGCCGCGGCCAGCAGCAGCGCCGCAAACCAAAGCGCCCCGGCGCCGAACGTGGCCACGGCGTCCACCGCGGTGTCTTCGCCGGCACCCACGAACGAGCAGACGGCGGCGGCCGTGCGGTCATAGAAGAGTGAGGCGGCTGCGGGCGTCGTCTGCTCGGAGCCGTTCCACAGTCGGACCGACTCGCAGTCGTAGCGAGAGTCACCCGAGGCGTCGAGCGCGAGGTGGAGGGCGAAGACGACCGCTAGGGCGGCGGGCGTGGCGAGGCAGAGTGGCGCGGCGAAGCAGCTCCTCTGCTGGCGGATCTTGCAGGCGGCGTTAGCGAGCCACTTGCAGAGGATGGAGGCGCCCGCCTGCACGCCTAACAGAGCCAGGGCGAGCGCCACGCTCTCGTGGTGTTCCGCGATGCCGCTGATGGCGCTGAAGCTCCTCCACTCGCCCTCGACGCCCGCGTCCAGCAGCACGACCGCCACGATGATGAGCGTGCGCACCAGCGAGCCGTAGAACTCGGCGAGGTTCCGCGATTCGCCGACGGCGTCGCGGAATCCCCGGAGCCAGCCGACGGGCAGGAAATTCTCCCACCACGACAGGGACACGAGCAGCAGGCTCAGCAGCAGCAGCGCCAGGTGCGCGAACCTTCCCGCCTCCGTGGAGCCGTCGTCGGGCGCCACTAACGCCGCTTTGGCGACCGACAGCGCTAATGCGACGAGACAGCAGCAGAGGGAGGCCAGGCTCAGGAGCTTGGACGTCCGAGGCGGCTTCCTGCCTCGCGTCCACCTGCCGGCGAACTGCAGTGCGCTCGGCACCAGGGTGACACCGTTGAGGAGGATGATGCTGCTGAGAAGGTTCGCCGACTCTGCCGGGAGGACGACGATGGCCATGAGCGCTGAGCCAAGGCCGATGAAGCCTTCCAGCAGGCAGTTCTGGGTGACGCCGAAACAAACGCAAGGACATTGAGACATAGAGAGATTGAGGATTGTTGGAATGGTGAAACACACACCAAACAAACACAGAGGTTAGCGTGGTTTGTTTTTTTGAGGCCTTTTTGTCGTCTTTGTACAAAACAGGTGACAACTGCGCTGTTCAACGTTGGCGAGGCATGGGAAAAAAAACAACTGATGGAGCTGCGTGGATTAACAACAAAACTCAACACATTGGTCAACAAGACCTCCTTAAAAGGAATGCATGTGTAATAACAGCTATAGTGGGTTCACGTGGGGGATTGGCTTGCCGGTCCTGCTTGTAGCCAATAAGGGTCGAGATAGGGAGCGTGGGGCCGGCGTGATCACGGCATGTCATCGGGGGTGATTGGCCCAGCCATTGGGGCCCCAGCTAATGGGGATCCGGATAAGAGGCGTGGTCCCGGGAGTGACAGGGAACCATCGAGAACGGTCGAGATTGCCCATGGAGGATTGGCTGGGGGGACCACGTGACGAAGGGATTAAGAGGGAGGAGAGAGGGATGATCGAGAGGAGACGGGGAACTGAACGGGGTGAGAGCCACGCGCGAACGGGGCTCCGGGTGCCACGTGCGCGGTGGGAGTTGTGGGAGTCTGCCGCTCTCCGTTGTCTGCCAGCAACGGAGCGTGTGGGAACAAGTGTACCGTGAAGTGAAAATAAAGAAGACCGATTCCGAATCCGTCTCCGGAGAATTATTACATTGGTGTCAGAAGTACTTCTGCGACTGTTTGGACGATCATCAAGATGTCCAAGCACCCCAGAAAAAAGAACCTACCTGTGCCTCTATCGGAGGAGGAGGTCGAGACGGATGAAGATGAGCTGTTGGGAGCTACAGCCCCTATGCCGCCTGCTGAAAATGTACTTCTCGACGTCTCTCAGCGTCGACCGACGGAAGATGCGACCGCTGCAGGAACAAAAGGCGAGTGGCGGCTGATGGCGGAGCAGATCGAGTCATTACGCGCCATTCTGCTTAGTCTGGTGACCGCGGTGGCATCCTCACCAGCCGCGGGCCGCCAGATTGCCGATCAACTGGACGCCGCGGGAAGGAGTCCGGTGAAAGAACCTGCGTCCGCCATTCCTTCTGCTACGCGGGAGGACGCCGTCATTCTGGGTGGAGCGGCTGCGCCGGAGCCGTCGGCCGCCATTTTGGGCGCGCCTACCGCCACGCGGCCGCCGGCCGCCATTTTGCCTGATACGGGTGGAGAGCGGGAACGTCAGTCGGAGACGCCCGCGGCGCGCGCTTGCCACCGCGGGCATCGCCTTCCACAAATCAAAGAATTCATCGCCGGGGGTGATTGGAGTGCTTTCACATGGTGCTTTGAATCGGCTTTTAGATCCGTCAATTGGACGGAGGATGAAGCGCTGGGAGCGCTACCTACACTGCTCGACGATGTTTCTCTGGGGGTCTTCCGTTCCATCCCGGCGGCCAAGAAGAAGACACTGCGGGACGCGTTCGCGGAGATGGCGGAATTCTATGACCCACCGACGTCGGCCACCAGAAAATTTATGTTACGTCGCCGAGCATCGGAGGAATCGCCGTTGGCCTATCGTGGGGCGTTGATGGCGCTGGCCATGGCTGCCTACCCCGACGCGACGGCCGACCATTTGGATCCTCTCATCCTCTCCCGTATGCTGGAGTTGGCTCAGGAACTCAAGATTTCGCTGCCAGTTTGCGGCCACGAACCACTTACATCGCGATGGGTGGCGCGCTGCCTGGACGCAAAATTTAATATCAGGCGTTGGGACCAGATGGCGGCGTGGACGGGGAAACCAGAGATCGACGGGCCACCTTTGGGGTGGTCTCCACGACTGGTGGTCCACTGCTCCGACGACTCGGGCGACGACGACATGCTGGCTGCTGCTGTTTCGCACGGGATTCCGGGACGGCGGCTGCTCGACCAGCGTGGCAACTACATGGGCCGTCCGCGTGCAAGGGCCGGGTCGTCCGACCGCCGGCCGACGTCGGCGGCGTGCTTAAAGTGCGGCAGACGGGGCCATTTCGCCCGTGACTGCCGCTGTCGACCTCTACTGTCGCCTCCTCCGACGAGGGGACCTCCATCTCCTCCACCTACTGCGGAGCCGCAACAACCTCGGGCGATTCGGCACACATCGGACACCCGGCAGGTCCTGTCACATCACCCTTCCATTCGCACTCATTCTCACACTCCTCAGGAAAAATTTACTTCCCCCGCTACAGTTACGCGCTCTGCTACGCAGTGGAAAAAATTGGCTCGCAGGGTTGTAGCTGCGGCTTCGGGCTCGTCGACGGTACGCGGTACCATCGACGGCGTTGATGTGCGCATCTTGGTGGACACGGGCGCGTCGGCCACCATCATTTCTGATGTTATTTTTCATTTGTTGTCCATCCCTGCATCGCAGATACGTAAGGTTAATGATGCGTGTGTCGCCGCGAATGGGGGAAGCATGGGTATCTGTGGCCAGGCAGATGTGAGCATCACTATCGGGAATATTACCGCCGCAGGACCTGTATTGATCTCTCGCTCGCTAGCTGTTCCATGCTTACTCGGTACTGATTTCCTGCGTCGGATGCCGCTGAAAATACGAGTCGACCAGGACTGTTTGGAAATGCCGGGGGGTCGTCGAATGGCGTTCCTGCCTTTCTTGCTGGCCAGCGCGCCTGCAAGTAACGCAGTTACTGCCATTGTTGCTGCTACGGTAGAAGTACCACCGGGAGCACAGATGCTAATACCGTTGCGTTATCGTAAACCCCTTCGAATGGGGAAGGGTGCAGAAGGCGTGCTGCTATCCCCATCGAATTCGGCATCTAAATCCTTTTCTTTAGCGGCGGCACAAACGATCGTGCGACCGGGTCAAGCACCTTTTATACAGGTGTTAAATGGGGGACCTGACCGCGTTATTGTTCCGGAGGGGTCGGTGTTAGCTCACGCCACTACCGACTTCGCCTCTTGCAACGCAGCGCCGCGCGCACGAATGCCCGCTGGTAGGCCCCCACACGATCGCTCTCAAGAACGTTGGATCGCTGATTTGTGCGGAGAAAATTCTTCCTTGTCGAACGAACAAAGGAACGCCCTGCGTTCATTATTGATACAGTACACTGATGTTTTCAGTAAAAATGATTTGGACCTCGGCCGCACGTCGCTTTTGTTGCACCATATTGACACCGGTGCGACGCCTCCCATCTGTATGCACCCTCATCGCATGAGCCCGGCGGAAAGGGATCACGTGCGCGGAGCGGTAAATGAATTGTTGGCGGCGGACATCATTTCGCCGTCCAACAGCCCTTGGGCCGCGCCCGTCGTTCTGGTAAAGAAGAAAGATGGTGGTACAAGATTTTGTGTTGATTTCCGCCGGTTAAACAAAGTTTCGGTGGCAGATGCATACCCCTTACCGAGGATGGATGATTCGTTGGACGCTTTATCGGGTGCTAAGTTTTTTTCCACCCTTGACCTGTCCTCGGGGTTCTGGCAGCTTCCCCTCGACGATGAGTCGAAGGCGAAAACGGCGTTCCGCACGCCGCAAGGTCTCTTTGAATTTAATCGGTTGCCTATGGGCTTGAATGCGGCACCGGCGACGTTTCAGCGGCTCATGGAATTGGTGTTGACGGGACTGCAGTGGGAAACGTGCCTCATATATCTTGACGATATAATTGTTTTCAGCCGCACGTTCGAAGAACACCTCCAACGTCTAGAGGCGGTTTTTCAAAGAATGCGTACGGCTGACCTTAAATTTAAACCTAAAAAATGCCACCTTCTGCAACACTCTGTCCGTTACTTGGGTCATATTGTCAGTTCGGACGGCGTATCCACTGACCCTCTGAAAACGAAATGTGTACGAGAGTGGCCCACACCCACTTCGGTGAGAGATGTTCGGCGGTTTATTGGGTTCGCTTCCTATTATCGCCACTTCGTTAAAAATGTTGCGACGTTGGCAACGCCATTACACATTCTGACTGGCAAAAATCAAAGGTTTAAATGGGGAGCGGAAGAGGAAAAATCTTTTATGGCACTTCGGGACCACCTCGCCACGGCGCCAACGCTGGATTACCCAGATTTCTCACAGCCGTTCATCCTCGATACGGATGCTAGTGATATCGGCATTGGGGCCGTTTTGTCGCAACGTAAGGACGGGGTAGAGCGAGTAGTGGCGTACGGCAGCCGGGTTTTGTCCCCTGCGGAAACACGCTATTGTGTGACAAGACGGGAACTTTTGGCAATTGTTCACTTTGTCCGATTGTACCGGCCGTACCTGTATGGACGGAAATTCCTAGTTCGCTCAGATCATGCGGCTTTACAATACTCCTTGAAATTAGATCAACCGTCAGGCCAATTGGCTAGGTGGTTGGAATCGCTACAGGAATTTTCCTTTGATATTACATACAGGAAGGGGACCCGTCACACGAACGCTGACGCGCTCTCACGGCTGCCGCCCCTTCCTCAGTGCACTTGCCTGACGGGCACGCACCGCTGTGCGGCACCAGCCACCTCGCCTTGTCCGGTTATGGGGGCGATAGCGGATGAGGATGCAGGGGCGAAAGCGAAGGAGGACGACCAGCAAGGGTCGGTGGACACGGATGATATCTTACGGCTACCACACGCGGTCTGGCTACGTGAGCAGGAGGCTGATGCCTCGCTGTCTCCGCTACAGAAATTGATAGGGAAACAAAAATCTCAATTGGCGGGTTGGAAATGGCAGATGTTCCGAGGCAAGTCGGGATTGTTAATGTGTACTGACGAGTTGTCTGACCGACCACGCTTGGTGGTGCCTACTTCGCTTCGCTACGACCTGCTTCGTGCTCTGCACGCTGATAAGTTGATGCACCTCGGTGTCCAAAAGACTTTGGCCGCGCTGCAGAAGGATTTCTTTTGGGCCGGTATGACGGCAGACGTCAAGGACTTTATTCGCTCATGCCAGGACTGTGCAAAGAGGAAGCCGCCTCGGAACCCCTATGTACCACCGTTACGTTCCATTGAGGTGTCCCGCATTAACGAATTGGTTGCTCTCGATATTCTGGGCCCGTTTCCCCCGTCGGCGAGGGGCAATAAATACCTTCTCGTCGGGGTGGAATATTTTTCTCGATGGCCGATGGCCTGGCCTCTGCCCGACCAGACGGCAGCATCCATTACCGACGCTTTCTTGAACGGGTATGTCATGGACAAGGGGGCACCTGAGAGGCTGCTCACAGATCAAGGGCGGAATTTCTCTTCCAAATTGCTTAAGGAAGTTTGTGACGCGTTGGGTACGAAGAAAATTCGCACTTCTCCTTACCACCCACAAACAGATGGTATGGTGGAACGATTCAACCGCACCCTCTCGGCTATGCTTTGTCACACGGTCAGTGAAAAGCAAACCGATTGGGACCTGCACATACGAGGCGTCTTAGCGGCTTACCGCATGGTTCCACACACGTCCACGGGATACTCACCATTCTTTTTGATGTATGGCCGTGAAAATGTTCCGCCCATCGATGTGCAATTGGGTGAGCCGAGTAAGCGACCGTCCCGTTCCTTGCCTGACCACGTGCGTGACTCGCTTGACGAGTGACGGAGGCGCGAGAGGCTGCCCGGTGTGCGACGGCCCGTGCTCAGGCAAGGAACGAACGTTATGCGCGTCAATCGCATACTCACATGTCTTGGTCAGTGGGGGACCGGGCGTGGCTCCACTGCCCCCAGGTACCGGCGGGCACATCCCCCAAGCTGCACAGGCCGTGGCGAGGGCCTGTGACACTAGTGGATGTTCGGAACTTGCAGAGTATCCGTGTTCAGTACGAAAATCGGCGGTGGTATGTCCACTCCTCACGGCTTAAACCCTATGTTGACGCGCGTGTCGGCCCTTCATCCCCACTAGTTGACCTGCCGGGTTCCGTCGAGCCGACCACGCCGATTGTCACATCCATTGATCCCAAGGGGGACTGTGTTGTGCCTCCTACAGATGAACAGGTTCTGAGGGCTGAGGGGGCCCCAGCCGCCCCCCTCCAATGAGACCTGCCCTGGACGTGACCGAGCATCAACAACCTACTTCTTCTTCGAGCCTACCACCTCCTGTCCATCCGGAAGCAAGGGGATCATGCGCTGGAAGCGGAGGGGGTCCCGCGTCGCGTACGCGGTCGAAATCTCTTCCGTTTCGTTAACGTTTGATCGTTCGTTTATTTCCCTGTTGTTACTGCGCTGCAGGGGCGCCCTAATGTATGTGGTGATTCTTGTTGTATGGGTGACTTTTTTAAATGTTGTTGGGCGCAGGGACGCCGGTTCACCCTCGTATCGTTAAATGCACCTTGGTGCCCTAATAATGTGTTCGGAATTGGTTTATCACCCTTTCCCAGCCGAGACGGCTACTTTTTTTCACCGGGGGGGGGGGGGGGGGGGTGATGTAATAACAGCTATAGTGGGTTCACGTGGGGGATTGGCTTGCCGGTCCTGCTTGTAGCCAATAAGGGTCGAGATAGGGAGCGTGGGGCCGGCGTGATCACGGCATGTCATCAGGGGTGATTGGCCCAGCCATTGGGGCCCCAGCTAATGGGGATCCGGATAAGAGGCGTGGTCCCGGGAGTGACAGGGAACCATCGAGAACAGTCGAGATTGCCCATGGAGGATTGGCTGGGGGGACCACGTGACGAAGGGATTAAGAGGGAGGAGAGAGGGATGATCGAGAGGAGACGGGGAACTGAACGGGGTGAGAGCCACGCGCGAACGGGGCTCCGGGTGCCACGTGCGCGGTGGGAGTTGTGGGAGTCTGCCGCTCTCCGTTGTCTGCCAGCAACGGAGCGTGTGGGAACAAGTGTACCGTGAAGTGAAAATAAAGAAGACCGATTCCGAATCCGTCTCCGGAGAATTATTACACATGCATACAGGCCACACAGAGTTTGTTATTGACGAATGTTTTGACATTGTTGTTATTGTTGTTAATTGGCCTTGAGCACGACTGCCAACGCAGCTGCAGCATCGCCAACATACTCTTTCCAAATTTTATATGCCCAGTAATGGATTGTCAAATGACTCCGTGAATGATTGTTTCATTTTGTTAATGATATACAGTAGACGCGGTGCTGCTGCGAGGTAATGGTCAGCACAGTCGACGTGAAATTCCTCAGGCCGCCGAGTCTATCTCCCAGTGCGGCAGCTGAAATAAATGGGCGAGTTTGTGACCTCTCCTCGCTCTGTTCACCCAGAGCCAAAGGGGGGGGGGGCGAGGGGGGTCTAGCAGAATCATAAGTTGCATTTATACTGGAGCAATGCGATGAGCTATACAACTCTTTTGCTTAGATGTCCAGTCGAGGTGGTCAGATCGTTACAACAACAAACAATACAACAAACACGTAAGTGTAAAGTATGGGAAAGATAAGCAAATCACTTATAAACAAATATACAAAAAAAAGTACTGTTTACTTTAGCAGGTAAAGTCCACTGAGCTATTAGCTTCTTTTTCAGAAGCCACCTATCCATAAACGATAGCTCAACAAAGTAGCTTATCACGTGAACATTTATAGCAGCCAAATACGACACCCCAGGGAAAATATGCACACTCCAAATATACAGGCGTCAGAGTCCGGATCGAACTCACGACCTCCTGTATACTAGGCGAGGAATATAACATCTCGCCACCGTGGTGACCCATTCGCCTCCTCTTCCCTCCCCTCGCCCCTCTACTCCATCCCTTTCCTTTAGAAAGCTCTTCCATTATCTCGAAGTACGCCTCTATCACTCTCACTCATTCCTCAATCCTTGTGTAGTGGTGATACGCGCTGGGGTATGCATCGTGTGCCAGCGCGTAGGGATTGGCTGTGTGTGTGGTGACGCGCGCTGACGGGGGAGGATCAGGGGTCAGCGCGGGGTTGGGGGTATGTGGTGCTGATTGGCTGTGTGCCGGTGACGCGCTGAGAGGGAGTGATTGGGTGGCAGCGCGGTGTGATTGGTCGGGGAGTGAAAACACGCGCTGGGTGGAAACGGATCGTAGAAATAGCGCGTCGTGATTGGGTAACTGAGGAGCGGTGCCGACGTCGAGGTCCGCATCCGCTCCGTCTCCCGTGGGGAGGGAATATTTAAGGTGAGGCACATAGGCGCACGGGGGAGAGGTGGAACCATCGAAGAATGAAGACGGAGATGCAGAGATAGAGCCCTGAGGGGAGTGTAGTGTAGGAGTGAAGAGTGTGTGTAAGGTCTACACGAGCCGAGTAATGAAGAGTGTGTAGCCAGAGGTGTAAGGTCTACACGAGCCGAGTAATGAAGAGTGTGTAGCCAGAGGTGTAAGGTCTACACGAGCCGAGTAATGAAGAGTGTGTAGCCAGAGGTGTAAGGTCTACACGAGCCGAGTAATGAAGAGTGTGTAGCCAGAGGTGTAAGGTCTACACGAGACAAGTAATGAAGAGTGTGTAGCCAGAGACAGAGGTGTGGACTCGAGTCATGTGACTTGGACTCGAGTCAGACTCGAGTCATGAATTTGATGACTTGCGACTCGACTTGGACTTGCATAACAATGACTTTGTCCCACCTATGAGATGTGGACTCGAGTCATGTGACTTGGACTCGAGTCAGACTCGAGTCATGAATTTGATGACTTGCGACTCGACTTGGACTTGCATAACAATGACTTTGTCCCACCTCTGGCCAGAGATGTAAGGTCTACACGAGACGAGTGAAGAGTGTAGCCAGAGGCACAGAGTCTACACGAGACGAGTGAAGTGTGTAGCCAGAGGCATAGAGTAGCCAGAGGCACAGAGTCTACACGAGCTGAGTGAAGTGTGCAGTCGGGAGAATAGAGGTCACAAGTTGTACCGTTGTATGGTGACCGTACTCTGAAGAATAGAGACCACACATTGTATCGTGACAAGTCAAGATTTAATAAAAGAAGTGTGTTCCCCGTCAAGGAGTTTCCTGCCGTCATTTCCAATACTTCACTTGTAACACGCCCTTGTACACTAGATAATTCCATTCTGTCATCGTTATGTAAACTACGTCATAGAGTGCATTGGGAGAAGGCGCTCTATAGAAATATAATTTACAGTGAGGCAAAAAAGTATTTGATCCCCTGCTGATTTTGTACGTTTGCCCACTGACAAAGGAATGATCAGTCTATAATTTTAATGGTAGGTTTATATGAACAGTGAGAGACAGAATAACAACAAAAAAATCCAGAAAAACGCATGTCAAAAATGTTATAAATTGATTTGCATTTTAATTAGGGAAATAAGTATTTGACCCCTCTGCAAAACATGACTTAGTACTTGGTGGCAAAACCCTTGTTGGCAATCACAGAGGTCAGACGTTTAGTGTAGTTGGCCACCAGGTTTGCACACATCTCAGGAGGGATTTTATCCCACTCCTCTTTGCAGATCTTCTCCAAGTCATTAAGGTTTCGAGGCTGACGTTTAGCATCTCGAACCTTCAGCTCCCTCCACAGATTATCTATGGGATTAAGGTCTGGAGACTGGCTAGGCCACTCCAGGACCTTAATGTGCTTCTTCTTGAGCCACTCCTTTGTTGCCTTGGTCGTGTGTTTTGGGTCATTGTTTTGCTGGAATACCCATCCACGACCCATTTGCAATGCCCTGGCTGAGGGAAGGAGGTTCTCACCCAAGATTTGACGGTACATGGCCCCGTCCATCGTCCCTTTGATGCGGTGAAGTTGTCCTGTCCCCTTAGCAGAAAAACACCCCCAAAGCATAATGTCTCCACCTCCATGTTTGACGGTGGGGATGGTGTTCTTGGGGTCATAGGCAGCATTCCTCCTCCTCCATACACGGCGAGTTGAGTTGATGCCAAAGAGCTCAATTTTGGTCTCATCTGACCACAACAATTTCACCCAGTTGTCCTCTGAATCATTCAGATGTTCATTGGCAAACTTCAGACGGGCATGTATATGTGCTTTCTTGAGCAGGGGGACCTTGCGGGCGCGGCAGGATTTCAGTCCTTCACGGCGTAGTGTGTTACCAACTGTTTTCTTGGTGACTATGGTCCCAGCTGCCTTGAGATCATTGACAAGATCCTCCCGTGTAGTTCTGGGCTGATTCCTCACTGTTCTCATGATCATTGCAACTCCACGAGGTGAGATCTTGCATGGAGCCCCAGGCCGAGGTAGATTGACAGTTCTTTTGTGTTTCTTCCATTTGCGAATAATCACACCAACTGTTGTCACCTTCTCACCAAGCTGCTTGGCGATGGTCTTGTAGCCCATTCCAGCCTTGTGTAGATCTACAATCTTGTCCCTGACATCCTTGGAGAGCTCTTTGGTCTTGGCCATGGTGGAGAGTTTGGAATCTGATTGATTGATTGCTTCTGTGAACAGGTGTCTTCTATACAGGTAACAAGCTTATGAGCACTCCCTTTAAGAGTGTGCTCCTAATCTTGTTACCTGTATAAAAGATACCTGGGAGCCAGAAATCTTTCTGATTGAGAGGGGGTCAAATACTTATTTCCCTCATTAAAATGAAAATCAATTTATAACATTTTTGACATGCATTTTTCTGGATTTTTTGTTGTTATTCTGTATCTCACTGTGCAAATAAACCTACCATTAAAAGTATAGACTGATCATTTCTTTGTCAGTGGACAAACGTACAAAATCAGCAGGGGATCAAATACTTTTTTCCCTCACTGTAGATTTGACATGGGCTCGCAGCGTGGACAAGTAGGGCAACACACCCATGAGAAGGGACTCTCTTAGAGTCACTCTCCCTATGCTGGAGGCGTTGACAGAGCAACTTCAAGACTGCACCTTTGCCTTGACCTCTGTCCGTCTCTGTCTCTCTCTGAATCTTACCAGAGCGATCATCTTCCGATTGGAGACATCGGAATTCTTGAAGGCGAGCCGGAGGCCGCAGCGGATGGAGCTGAAGATGTTGGGGATGACGAGAACGAAGGCGAGAACCCAGGAATAGAACTGGTTCTGGTCGAGCTCGCCGGCCTGCCTGGCGACCCTCTTCATCTCGGCCAAGTACACCAGGCTCAGCTGTGTTCCACCACATTGCGCACGCCAGACAGAAAAAAGCGTCACGACACTGCGCATCCTATCCATGTAGGGAGTCCTCGTTGAACGAGCGGTGTTCACTCCCCACGTCTCCACTTTCACGCAATTTTTACATTATGGAACGTTTTTCGTTAAGCGCACACCGCGCCTACTATAACGCGAGTCTAGCATGTGACAGATTTCTAGCTATAACGCGAATCTAGCGTGTGGCACACTGCACGCTATAAATGTGCAGTTAACCCTCCTCAGATTTCTGGCAACTGCTGGCTGTGACTCCCAGCGAGGCGTCCATACCCAGTTGGTGAATGTGTGTGGATCGCTCTCGAACAACAACAACCACACCAATGGTGCTCAATGTCAATCAATAAATCAATGCTCCTGCTGCTGCTGAAGCAGTAATACATGTTGATTGGCTGCACATTTGTTCAGTGACAACCTCATTAATTAAGCATGGCTTGAGTGAGATATATCTCGTCTGTGTACACGGGTGTGCCTGTGTACATCCCCAACATTTGAAAGGCATTGCTGTGTCAGCGGTTATGGTGAGGGCAGTGCAAAGTTTTTCATGTCATGATAAAAAAAAATGCCTCCAGAATACAATAAAACCCACAGACCAAGACGTCCCACAGGTTGTTGTCGATGAGACTAAGATTAATAGCAACTGAGATGCCGACTACATGAACACGATGTGAGGGTTGAGGTGGCGAGATGTAATCTTGCTCGTCTGGTACATGGGAGCTCGTGGGTTCGATCCCGTCCCTGACGATGCCTATTTTATATTTAGAGTCTGCGTGGTCTCTCTCTCCCCGTGGTCGTGTGGATTTTTCTCTGGATCCCCCGATTTTTCTCTCCACATTTAGAATCAGCATTACGCGTTCAGAGTATTTGACTGCTATACATTCCAAGTGATGATGATACATCACTAAGTTGAGCTATCATTTGTGGCCAGGTCGCTGATGACATTTTTTTCTATGTAACTCAGTGAGCTTTACCTAGTAATTTTTTTTTATAAATATAGTTTTTTTTAAATATCGAGGGCATGTGTGTATGTATGTTGAGCTTATTTCCCACTGTCAGTAGCCAACCGTGCTAATCGGAGGTTTGGGAAACGAATTTGGTGATGGTGCAGCTATGAGGTGAGGCTGGGGAGAGAGGTGAGGGAGTTCCTCCTCCTTTCTCCTCACCTTGCTGAGCACCGCCGTTCCGAACACGGCGAGGAAGAGCAGTGTCAGGAGGATAAACCTGAGGACCCGAAGACCCCGAGTCGAGGACTCCTCCTCATCGATGTCTGGGCGAATGTTGAACCTGTCCCAGGATCTACGGTGGAAACAGACGTTCGGTCGAGTCACAGTGAATGTTGTGTCGCGAAATTGCTCTCCGACATCAGCTGCTGCTGTTGCTGAAGCTGCAGTAATGCATTGGAACATTTGTTTACGTAACAACTTTATTAATCAGTTGCGTTAGGTGGAGGAAGCTTTGCGACACGAGATTTTACACGTTTGATCTGACCCGAAAATCTATTACGAAGGACGATAAGTGGTCGCAAAAGTCTGCACGTGCTAGATTCAGTAGAATAACTTCAGAGCTTTAATCGACGATATTTTTTGCCAATAGGAAGAATACGTTGACGAAGCAAATGGAGAGGAGGGCAACAAAACAACCCTCTGATAACTGCGCAAAGGAGACAGGATCGGTGGACGCTGGGCATTGCACAAAGAGGCAAGGAGAGGAAGATCATGCGTGACCATTCTGGTCAGCGTGGGCTGGGGAAGATGCCACTTTGTGACCGATGCTCACCCATGCCTGAGAGGAAATTTGACATCTCCTGTCGCCGAGTCCGGAGCGATGGCAACCTCTGCGACATTGATCCCAGACGACGGTGGCTCAAGCAGCTTGAGCGACGCATTCTGGGAAACTGGTTGGCTATCAATGCTCAATATAAGAGGGTCGGTTTTTATTACGTAATTGTTTTTATGGATGAATTTTAGTTCGTCGCCTACGATCGAATCACCCTGATCCTGAAAGCTAAGCATTGTTCAACCTGTATGCTGGTGCTGCTGAGGTCACCCGATTCACAGGGCAGTTGGCTGACCACTGGGGCAGCGATTCGTCTCGCGCACGCAGTAACTCCGTGTTATGTTTTGATGAAAACTTACCAGTATCTCCAATGCCACCAATTATGGGTGATATAAAAACATCGCCAAGATGTTATTTGAGTGTTTGGCCGTTGCGATTTCATTTGAATCTCGCCCCTCATCCGAGGCTCATCGACGCAAACAATGAAATTAATCGAGGGATGCTGCAGTCGTTGCGATTCTCCCGTTGCGGCAGCTGAACACCAACATCTGTTTATTTTTTACAAAGTATTTATTCCCCCTCCTGGCCTCTGTCCAACCAGCAGTTCGACTGGTCGCATGTGATGGGTTAGGACAGGACATCAGGTAGGCCCGTGTCGAAGAGTGGGCCGAATACAACCCTAGCGAGGGCCCATAGGGCTCCCCGTGGTGAAGGGAGGCCCTGCCACCAGCAACACCACGGTGGCGAGATGTTATCTCCCTCGCCTAGTATGTAGGAGGTCGTGGATTCGATCCCGATTCTGACGCCTATTGTATATTTGGAGTTTGCATGTCCTCTCTCGCTGTCTCCCCGCCGTCGCATGGATTTTTCTGTGGATCCTCCGAGTTTTCCCTCCACATTTATAATAAAAATCACGCGTTCAGAGTATTTGGCTGCTATAAATTCCCACATGATGAGCCATTTGTTTGAGCTATCATTTGTGGCCAGGTCGCTTGTGAAAATAGCTCTACAGCACAGTGGGCCTTACTTTGTAAAATAAAATAGTTTATAGTTATTTACTTGGTTTTAATCAGCTGATTTAGTATTCTTCGCTTAACGTACCTGGAGGCATGGTTCACGTGTCGGAGCAATAATCGGTCGTGGAAATATTCTCGCGTCATTGTCAAAAACGCCGACGAAGATAACGTTAAATTGCAAGCCCGTGATTTCGGGACCTAAATATATAAGGCGCTAAATACTAACATATATAGGTACATTTATGTACGTTGAACTTCTTTCGCACCGTACAGATCCAACCGTGCTCATTGGAGGTGCGAAAACATATTTCCATATATTCCATATATACATATATGTAGACATATATATACATTTATGTATGTAAATATGTATATATATGTCTAATTAAAATAAATATACAGGATATGAATACGGTTCTGAGTCACGTGTGCATGAATGGAGAGATGCGTGATTGGAATTGCATCGAGAGACCAAAACAAAAAAATATCGAGCACGCGGATCAGAGTACGCACGCACGAAGTTCAAGTCTGACACGTCGAAGCGTGCGTCAGTGGTGCGCGGTTTTTTGGGAATGCATCTTCGCGAATCGTTGATGGTGGCCGATGGTCAAAAAAATCCTCACGGACTGACGAAGCAAAGGAAGGAACAGGAACGCGTCCGGGAGGATGTCCGTCTGAGAGACGGAGCAATGAAATGTTCTCGTCGACGGGCGAGAACATTCCACAAAGCACCGTGAGAGATGACACCGACTCGAGGCGGTGTTCATCCAGCAGTGGATGGATCATGGCTGATGCTCAAGATAATTGATGGCGGTTGTGGTTGTGGTGGTTGTGAGGGTAATTGTGGTGTAGGGAGTGGTAGAGTGGTAGTTAGCACGCTAGCACGCTAACTTCCACTCGTACAGACGATTATCTGTATCGGTCCTAGTCCTCCCCTAGGTCGACTCAACCTCAAATGAGTATTTTTTTGTAAACATCGACACTAGGGAGATAAAAGCGGCCGAGCGTGGAGCTGGCCACCAGTCCCTAGTGTGCCGCTCAAACCTTCATAGGTGCTCGATAACAGCACATGGGCCAACAATCTGTTTAAGCAATGAGGGGGATATTTTTCTTTCGTGGTGGTTATGGTGGTAGTGTTGTTGGTACTGTGCTGTTGGTAGTGGTGTTGTGGTGATTGCTATTGTGCTGGTTTTGGTTGTGGTGATTGTGGTGGTGGTGAAACGTTAACTTACTTCTCGCATTGGGTTTGGGGCTCCACTTCTTCTGATTGTGCTTTCATCTGCACGTCCCTGCGTTCATCCGCACAAGGGCACTCGCATTTCCATTCAACAGCTCCCGCCTCTCCTTTCTCTGGCGGCTTTGAGGACTTCCGTGATGCTTGAGGCTTCGTCATCGCCCGTCTATGCGTTTGGGAGCTCAGATGTCGGTGGTGGTAGAGAGTCTGCCTCTAGGGTCTCCCTTCAATAAGCATTAAACCCCTACCTACCTGCCTGCGATGAGCTGTGGCGTGGTTAATGGACAGAACTCATCTGTATAGCTAAACTGAGAGTCGTTGAGATAATCAGCCCAATAGTTTTATCTTTGAGATGCGATTGCGTTGATATGCTACACTCTTACAACGTGTATTATAATTATCACACGAACTAGCGATAATAATTATTATAAAATTGGCAAGATTAGACTTCAATGGCTAAGGAAAGAAAACATCTGACATTCAATGCAGATATTTGAACTGTCTACAGACTTCTACAGAGGCATCAGCACTGAGCCCTCTAGGGAGCGGGGTACTAGTCTCAGACAGCGTGGTAGCACGACTGATTATATATATGTCGAGAGGGAGCGATGACCCCGGGTTCAGTTTGACACCCTTATTTGCAAGCGGTCAATGACAAAGCTGAGGGAGGCATAGACCTGCTGAGCCACGAGGAATACATTTACAACGAGGAAGCTGATATTATCTGCGGCTTAACGTTCACAGTCGCGATTTCCTGAGTTAATATTCAAAGCAGCGTGATTCCGTCATCATCATTGTCATCATTGTTTGTCATGAACAACATCAACCACGTCATCATCATTAACATTGAGTCATCAAACATCAACAACAGCGCCATCGCCATCATTAATTGCATTACCACCATTGCCATCATCATCATAATCATGATGAACATTAGCATCATTCATTAACATCACCCACCAGCATCGTTACCAATATATTATGGAATCCCGACGCCACGTTGGTTGTGGGAGCTGTTTAGACCATACTTGACCACCATGCTGGGTCAGTGTTCGTGACGAGTGGGGTGGAGGGGTGGGGAGCGGTGGCGCAGTGGTTGGCGCATTGCGCTACGAACTCGAATACCCGAGTTCGATTCCCGCTCACGGACAACATCAGCGACGCCTATCTGAACCGGTCATGGGCCTCCCCTAGGTCGACTTAGCCTCAAATGAGTATCTGGTGCGGTGCGTAAAAACATCGCCACTATGGAGACAAAGGAGGCTGGGTGTGGTGCTGGCCACCCACCCTTTCGTGTGCTATTCTCACCTTTATAGGTGCTCGCTAACAGCCCCTTCCCCAACAGTTTGTTCAGGCTATACGGGGTATCTGTTTGAAAGGGTGGGGAGCGGTGGCGCAGCGGTTCGCCCGTTGTGCTATGAACCCGGCCACCCGAGTTCAATTCCTGCTCACGACCAGCACCAGTGACGATCACCAGAACCGGTTCTGGGCCTCACATGAGTACCTGGTGCCGTGTGTAGCAAACATCGCCATGAGAGAGACAAATGCGGCCGAGCATTGTGCTAGCTACCCACCCCCTCGTGTGCCGAGCGAAGCTTCTCATGTGCTATTCTCTAACAGCAATTACCCCAACAGGTCTATTTAGGCTACACGGGGGTGGGGGGGGGCTCTATCTTTAGTGGGGTGGGAGGAGGGGCGGCGGGAGGGTGGGGGCATTAGTTCTGAATCCTCTTGCTGTTTGATGTTCGCCATGGTCGGGAATCGTATGTGGGGGGCCGGGGTTCAGAAATAGAATAAGAAGTTGATTAGCCAAGTCAATAACACATTCGACTCTACAGCTCGTTACCAAAGGTGACTCGGCCAGCAGACAAACATGCAGCAAGTGTTACAAATCAATAAGTAAATATAAGGTAACGATAACAATATGATCTTACAAACAATGATGTGCATTCACTCCTGTATCGTTGCTCAGTGCGCAATCCACTTGAGCACCGCTCCCCTTCGTGCGACCCGTCTACGGATAAGTGGCACCTGCAGAGGAGGCAGTGCCCACTGGATGAAAAAACTGGTTCCTGCCATATAAATGTGTAATTTCTACCACTGGTCCAGGATGTATGTTGAACTTCTTTCGCACCGTACGTAGCCAACCATACTAATCGGCGGTGCGGGGGAAGATCGAATGAACTATACACAAAAAGCAGTTCTAAAGACGTCAGTTTTCAAACTCCGTGATTTAAAAGTGCATCGCTCCAGTGGCTTCCTAATATCGGAAGGAAAAACATGCAGACTCAGGAGATCGGAAAATATTCTTAGGTTTTTTCGGTAAAGTCACGTAGGTAAAAAATGAAAATTAATAAAAGTAAAATAAAATAAAAAATAAAAATCACGACGTTTCGGAGGCAACACAAGCTTCCGTCTTCAGGTGGAACCGTCACAGCCACGACAGCTGTATCAAGTAAATGAGAGATTACAAGAGCTATCACTCCGTATATATAATGGTTGAAGAGGGGAAGGGCCAAGTACGGCACACTTTTTATTAATATGGTAATGTGAGGCTTAAGACTAAGAATAGACTGCATAACAAAAGACTGAGCCTTTGTTATGGAGAGGTACGGTTTGTGACTACGCCTAGCCTACATAACAAAAGTGTGAAAAAAGAAAAAACTAAACCTGGTAATTCTAGATTTGAAGCTTTCGTGACTGCAATGATTCATATTCTCAGGTTTTTTCGGTAAAGTCACGTAGGTAAAAACATTAAAATTAATGAAAGTAAAATAAAACAAAAATAAAATTCACGACGTTTCGGAGGCAACACAAGTTTCCGTCATCAGGTGGGACCATCACAGCCGAATTAGCTGCATCAAGTGAAGCAATGATTCAAGATGTAATCCCTTATAAGCAAGTTGAAGGGAGGTGGAGAGGGGGGAGAGCTTATCAGGCTGTGGTAGCCAATGAATGGAAACGTATCGGGAGGGAGGAGGAGCGGTGATCAAAGACTGCACGCAGTGCTCAACACAATGAATGGAGACGTGTCGGGACGGAGGGCGAGCGGCGATCAAAGACTGCACGCAGTGCTCAACACAATGAATGGAGACGCGCCGGGACGGAGGGCGAGCGGTGATCAAAGACATCACGTAGTGCTCAACACAATGAATGGAAACGTGGCGAGCGGTGATCAAAGAACAATGAAGAGATTACTGTTAAACACTGTGGATGTTAACACTCGGTGAAGTAAATTAAAATAGTGCCTGTCAGATAAGATGGTCCAAAAAGTGTAATTAAGTCTTTTTTGCGTGGTTAATAACATCTTTCCAGTGATTACTGAGTTTGTACCCATCATCACGGTTGAAATTATGTCTGTGTTTGTATATTTGTATGGCTTCGTGTACAAACCTTTGATGGTAGCCCGGAGGTTTGCAGAGAACCTTGGTCTCGGAAAAGACAATTTCATGAGAGCCCGCCGAGTTTATATGAGGACTTAGTCCAACATGGATTGAATTCTGATGTACCTGCGCTGGTTAGGCATTGCCTCACCAACACCTATTTTACCTGGAATGGCACCTTCTACAAACAGAATGAGGGTACCCCTATGGGCTCCCCCTTGTCACCAGTTATAGCCAACATGTTCATGGAAAAGTTTGAATCAGACGCCATCCAGACATCCACCCTGCGTCCTTCCCTGTGGAAGAGATATGTGGATGACACTTTCGTCATCTGGCCACATGGCCTCCCAGCATTGAACCACTTCTTGGACCACATCAATTCTAGACACCCATCTATCACATTCACCATGGAAGTGGAGAAAGACGGTAAACTACCATTCTTGGATATTCTGTTTAAGAGGAGGCTTGACGGATCCTTGGGACATTATGTCTACAGGAAAGCCACCCACACAAATTCCTACTTGAAACCGGATTCCCACCACCACCCATCTCAAAAGAATTCTCTCATCAAAACGCTATACCACAGAGCCCATGGCATTTCTGACCAACACCACCTGACTGATGAATTAAGACATGTACATCGGGCCCTCAGGATGAACGGATACTCTGACCGCACTATCCGCCAAGCTGTCTCTCCCACCACACAGAAACAACCACATGAAACTCCGACCAAAACTATCACGTTACCATACATAGCAGGCGTGACCAAAAAGATCTCCAAAATTCTAAACAAACATAAGATCCAAGTCCGATTCAGTACAGTGCATAAAATCCGTGATCTGATTCCATCTGTGAAGGATGTCGTTCCTGACTTACAGTATCCTGGAGTCTACAAATTGAGTTGCATTTGTGGTGATTGCTACATTGGAGAAACAAAACGTCATGTTGCTGATCGTGTCCGCGAGCACAAGTCAGATCTGAAACACGGCAGAACTGATTCTTCGGGCGTTGCCGATCATTGCTACAACTCGGCGGGCTCTCATGAAATTGTCTTTTCCGAGACCAAGGTTCTCTGCAATCCTCCGGGCTACCATCAAAGGTTTGTACACAAAGCCATACAAATATACAAACACAGACATAATTTCAACCGTGATGATGGGTACAAACTCAGTAATCACTGGAAAGATGTTATTAACCACGCAAAAAAGACTTAATTACACTTTTTGGACCATCTTATCTGACAGGCACTATTTTAATTTACTTCACCGAGTGTTAACATCCACAGTGTTTAACAGTAATCTCTTCATTGTTCTTTGATCACCGCTCGCCACGTTTCCATTCATTGTGTTGAGCACTACGTGATGTCTTTGATCACCGCTCGCCCTCCGTCCCGGCGCGTCTCCATTCATTGTGTTGAGCACTGCGTGCAGTCTTTGATCGCCGCTCGCCCTCCGTCCCGACACGTCTCCATTCATTGTGTTGAGCACTGCGTGCAGTCTTTGATCACCGCTCCTCCTCCCTCCCGATACGTTTCCATTCATTGGCTACCACAGCCTGATAAGCTCTCCCCTCCCCCTCTCCACCTCCCTTCAACTTGCTTATAAGGGATTACATCTTGAATCATTGCTTCACTTGATGCAGCTAATTCGGCTGTGACAGTCCCACCTGATGACGGAGACTTGTGTTGCCTCCGAAAGTCGTGAATTTTATTTCTGTTTTGTTTTATTTTACTTTCATTAATTTTAATGTTTTTACCTACGTGACTTTACCGAAAAAACCTGAGAATATAAACCTGGTAAAACAAGACTGGCTGTCTATCAATAACCTGTAATAGTTGTCTGTCAAATAAGATGGTCCAAATAAGTGTAGTTACATTTTTTTTGCATGGTTAATCACATCTTTCCAATGATTACTCAGTTTGTAACCATCATCACGGTTGAAATTATGTCTAATAATTTCAACCGTGATGATGGTTACAATGTCTAATAATTTCAACCGTGATGATGGTTACAAACTGAGTAATCATTGGAAAGATGTGATTAGGAATAATCCAGGTGAAATATTAAAAAAAAATGTGTAATTATCCAAAAATGTATGTAATTATGCAAATCATTTTATGCTAATTAGGAAGGTGTAATTGTATTAAGTTATGCAAGTGTATGCGATTATGCTAATGTATGTAATTATGATAGTTGGGCTCTGCATCGTTGTCAAGGGTTGTATTATTAATCGGGATAATACACTGAATTATATGAAGTTATGCAAGTGTGATGTAAGTATGTTGATTAAGCTCGGCTTCATTGTCTAGGGTTGTCTTATCAATCAGGATAATACAATGATTCTCGCTTTAACTTTAACTGATTATGTTTTAGTGTTTATGTCAGGTCTCAAGATTCAGATCTCACCGCAGGATACAGTTCTTATAATTAAGATTTTTACGCATGATCTTCGGAAGGCACCACTCAGATTCTTCTGTGTTAAGCAACTTTAATCTCTAAGCATAACACTCTAATATGCGAACTCTTATGTTAGGCATGTCAACACAGTACTCCTGGAGATGTCCTCCTCATTGATTCGTACATTTAACCCTCAATGATTACGTTTGTTAAACTGGGTAACAGAACAATCGGTTAATTCCCCAGAGTTAAGCGAGCATACAAAGCGATGGGAAAAAGTCCTTAAAATAGATGTGACAATATTAATAAAAACAGCAATAAAGAAACATGTCCCGAAAGCAAAAGTAAACCTCAATGAATTCATTGGTAAGATTATGCAATTAACTAAATGTATTGGAACAATGGTGTGCGGCATTGTGCCTGCTTTTCTATCGAATGCAAGATTTTGTGATCAAAAGAAAGATTTTAACACAATAGTTTCTCTCTTTATTTGAATATTTCGTGACTGCAGGAATCCTTACTCTTTGGTTCTTTCGGTAAAGTCACGTAGTTAGAAATAAAATAAAATAAATCACGACGTTTCGATCGCAACACAAGCGGTCGTCAACAGGCAAAGGAGTCAGCCTCTAAAGGCAAACTGTTTATAAAGGTTTGGGGATGGGCGTAGCCCAAGTGTATCAACTGCACCAGGAGCATGGGCGGTGCACGAGTGCCAATGCAGCAACAATGCCAACGCAGCAACAATACCAACGCAGCAACAATGCCAATGCAGCAACAATGCCAATGTAGTAGCAATGCCAATGCAGCAACAATGCACATATTCTTAGTTTTTTTTCGGTAAAGTCACGTAGGTAAAAAAATTAAAATTAATGAAAGTAAAATAAAATAAAAATAAAATAAAAATCACGACGTTTCGGAGGCAACACAAGCTTCCGTCTTCAGGTGGAACCGTCACAGCACGCTTGCTGTATCAAGTAAATGAGAGATTCCAAGAGATACTACCCCGTATATATGTAGTATTGTAAATTACAGCGGGAGACCACTTGACGGGTAGCACACTTTATTAACTCTTCTCTTGGGCACAATGACACGTGTGGACAACTACAGCTCACGCTACACGTTCCACCCGGCTACACACACACGGGCTCTCCAGCCCCGTAGCTTCCAGGGGAACCTACAGACCCACCCCAGCTTGGGTATGGGTCACGACCACTGGGTCCCGTGGCCCGGCCCTCACACGGACGTCCGGCCCCGGGTCCCAAGGTCCCGCCTCTGAGCCACACAGGGTCCCGGCCCTTACAAGGACAGCGGGACTAGGGGTCTCAGGGCCCTACCTCTTCCTCCTCCGTCTTCTGTCTTCACTGGTCACCAACTCCCCGAGCGCCCGCGCGCACCGCCTTATATAGCCCTCCGCTCCCGAGGAGACGGAGTCTATGCGGACCGCGATGTGAGCACCCACCCTAGTCGACCAATCACGACGCGCTGTTCCTACGATCCGTTTTCCCAGCGCGTGTTACCATCACACAACCAATCGCCCCGCGCTGCCACACGATCACTCCCTGTCAGCACGCGTCACCAACACACAGCCAATCACCACCACATGACCCATGACCCCACGCTGCCCTATGATCCCTCACCGTCAGCGCGCGTCACCAACACACAACCAATCAACACGCGCTGCCACACGATCCCTGCTGCCAGCACGTATCACCACTACATATATACTGGTTGGGGGGGTGGGCTAGGACAGGCCCCCTTTTTTATTATTATGGTAAGGTGCGGCTTGAGACTACGGCTAGTCTACATAACAAAGGACTGAGCCTTTGTTATGTAGACTGGTTGAGAGGGGGGGTCCATAATCAACGTTTTTGGGTTTAGATCGCGTTATTTATAAATGTGTCGTAACCCTCCACCACCCGACACGGCCAATCAGTAAAAATGTGTCACGTTGACAAAAGACAAATAGTTCACTGCTTTAGCCCACCGGTGTGTTGAAGCCACAACATTTACAATTTGAGTACGACGTTTCGCTGGTAATTGCATCCAGCATCATCGGGCAATTCGCCAGAATGGTGAGGCTCTGCTGTGTCTCCCGTTCTTATATAGAGCAGCAGCAGGGTGACGTCATCATTAACCCATTAACTCATCAGGTGCAAAGATTCAAGGGGGGAGTGATTGTAATTATATACTAGATTAGTAATCAGGCTATTGTTACGATGCGAGTTGTAGATTAGTAATCATTTGGAATGTGCTTTATTGTGATTATGCTACATTAGTAATCAGTTAATGTTTGTTTCCCTTATAAGGAATTGTAATGTATCTTATTTAATAATACGCTTCCAGGCCGCACTAAGCCTGTAGCTGTCTGAGCGATTAAAGTTATTTCTGTTTCTCTCAATTTCAATCGATTCTCTAATTAGTCTTTGCTAGTAGTAACTAGTTTTACACAACACTTCCACGTTGTCAAAATCAATTGAGTGTCCCTGTTATCATGCATGTTCTGCCACTGCCGACAGTTGTGTTTGTGATAGTTTAATATTTCTCTGGTGTTCTTTTAGTCTTACACTAACGTTACGCCATGTCTGTCCAATATAGCATCTGCCACATACACAATTAATCCGATATACACCTTCTGTTGATAATTTAGGTAATTCGTCTTTAGTGTACGTTATTAGTTGTTGAATTTTGTGTACTGTACCAAATCTTACTGTAATGTTTTGCTTTTGCAAAACACGGGCTAATTTGTCAGTTACTCGCTTAAATTACTTGATACACTGGTAAAGAATACAGGTTTACCAAAAGATATTCCGAAACTCGCAGACCATTGTTTAAATAACACTTACTTCTTATGGAAAGGCGAATTCTTTAAACAAAGGGAGGGAGCAGCAATGGGCTCTCCTTTATCTCCTGCTATAGCAAATTTGTACATGGAAAACTTTGAAACCAGAGCACTTGCCTCGAGCACATTAAAACCATCCTTTTGGTTTAGATATGTGGATGACACTTTGGTTGTCTGGCCACATGGTAAAGATACACTTAACGATTTTCTAAATCATCTCAATGCACAAAACCCGGCCTTTCAGTTCACCATGGAAATGGAGGTGAATAAGGGTTTTATTAAGCTTTGTTCGTTGTCCATGTCGCCAGGGATCTGTGCTTCTTATTCTCGAGTTATATTTTGATATCCTGAGGTTGGAAATGTAACTAAGTTTTGACTTAAGCTTTCGTGGTTGCCGGAACTCATATTATTTGGTTCTTTCGGTAAAGTCACGTAGATAGAAAGATACAATAACAAACAATATATATGGTGAAAAAGAGTAAAATAAGGTAAGTAATAAATAAAGCCACTAATGTAGACTGCAGTCTGGTTCTTAATCTGGGTGAGTGTGTTGGTAGTCTATGATGTCGACTTATTCTTGTCGCTAAGTTTCGAATTTTACCATTAGCTAAAATAAACTACGAAAAAAAGTTGTCTGTTCGGTTCTCGCCGCCCGGGAAGAATTGTCGCGCCTTTTGGTGCACGTGCTTTGTGGCGGTCTTTGAAGCCGTGTAAAGATTTCCCCAGAATCTCATTAGCAACCCCCCCCCCCTTCTCCCCGTTTTGCACCGGGTTTTTTTAAAGTTACATTTTATGTCTACTTCCTTGCCTGGTGTAGCTTATGGGAGGCAGCTGCTGTTTGAGGCGAGGGTGTTCGTGTCGCCCCCTTTTTGCCCCAAGTGACACCCCGATCAATTATTATTAAAAAACTAAAATTGGCAGAATTATTCTTAATATCAATATTTGGAAAAAGGCCCATATATATACAACACACCACAAAATACAAAATAGAAGTTCCTGTTCAGTACCATGGAAGAGATAGGGATACTGACCTGATTCGTCAATTGGTGCCATATATTGTACTCGGATCTCTGCGCAATGGTCTCCACCAACGGAATGATTTCAAGAAGGTTCACGCTCCCGCGTGGGATTTGGCAGGGATGCTTCTTAGCCTCCTCCTGTTCGTGCTAGCCATAGAGGCCCTGGCTGAGAAGATTAGAAAAAGCATAGAGATCAAAGTGCTGTCCTATGGGGATTGAGAGAATAAAATAAATTTATATGCAGACAATATAATATTAACCATCACCGAGCCTGTAACCTCAATCCCGGCCCTCCTGAAGGAGATTAAGGAATATGGAGAAGTGGCAGGATATAAGCTAAATGTAAACAAATCATAACTAATTCCCATCTCCCCAGAATCTCAGGGCCTCCCAATTAAATTCTGCTCCTTCAAATGGTGCCCTCAGAGGATTAAATATCTCGGAGTCATTATTCCAAGTCACCTGAGTGAGCTTTTTAGGTGAACTTCCCCCATCTACTCCAAGAGATCCAAACTTCCCTGGCAGTGTGGAATGATATCCCATTGTATCTTCCTAACAGGGTGCACTTGATTAAAATATTGACCCTCCCAAATATATTGCACCACCTGAGAATGATTCCAACCCAGAAAATGACGGGACCAGTTCATGTATCAATGGCCCTTGCCGTTCCTTGCTTGCTCGAGATTGACTTCTTGGGGAAGATGCCCCTGAAAATTTTGATCGATCAAGGTTGCCTTGAGTTGCCATCGGGCAGTCAAATGGCCTTTTGCTTTTTCCCACTCGAATGTGCATGGCCAACGCTACTGTACAAGCGCTTGCGAGTAAGACCGTAAAGATTCCCCCCTGCATGAAAATGTTAGTTCCATTATGATTGCGCAAGCCGCTAGACCAGGAGGCGACTGCGGGAGGAATTCTCCTAGGACCCTCAAACAAAGCCATTCGGAAGTTGACGTTGGTAGGCGCCCAGACTCTGGTATCCAATGACCAGGAACCGTTCATTCAATTCCTGAATGCAGGGTTGGACACGTCTGTCATTCAGGAGGGCACCGTGTTAGCCCACGCATCGCCCGCGCTTTGTGAGGGAAACATCATTGGCGGTATGGGGGCCGCGTCAAATACGAAGCCGCAACAGGTTTCTGATGAAAGTGGATGGATACATTTTGTTCAGAAAATTCGGATTTTTCTGAGTCCTAGAGGTGGGAGTTGAGGGTGCTGTTGTGTGAATTCTCCGATGTATTTATCAAGGGAAAATTTGACATCAGCCGCACTACGCTTTTGAGTCACCACATCGATACGGGCGACGTCGCTCCCATCTGGCAGAACTCCTACCGGCTGAGCCCTATGGAAAAATAACACGTACGGCTGGCGGTTGATGAAATGTTGGCCGCCGAAATTATCTCGCCATCCACCAGCCCGTGAGGAGCCCTGATTGTCCTTGTTAAAAAGCAGGATTGTAGTTTGCACTTCTGTGTTGACTTCCAGAAGCTTAATAAGATATCTGTGGCTGACGCATACCCTCTTTTTTGGATGGACGATTCCCTGGATGCTCTCGCAGGAGCACATTATTTTTCGACTCTTGACCTCCTATCCTGATTTTGGCAGTTGCCACTAGATGAGTTCTCTAAGCCTAAGACAGCCTTTCGTACACCACAAGGTTTATTTGAATTTTATCGGCTTCCGATGGGTCTTCATTCCACACTGGCTATGTTCCAGCGATTGATAGAACTGGTTCTAGCTGGCCTGCAGTGGGTATCGTGCCTGATATATCTCGATGATGTTACCGTTTATAGCCGTACGTTTAAAGAACACCTGGAACGGTTACGTGCTGTCTTTCTTAAAATGCGTGCGGCGACCCTCAAATTTAAGCCGCAGAAGTGTCACCTGCTCCAAAAATCTTGGCCACATAGTCAGTAAATCAGGGATAGTGATGGACCCGGACAAAACCGTGTGTGTGCGTTCTTGGCCGACCCCCACGTCGGTAGGGGATGAGCGCAATTTTATTGGTTTTGCCTCTTATTACCATCGCTTTGTCGCCGGGTTTGTCACTATCACCAAACCTCTCCACGACTTAACGGCAAAGGGTCAGAAGATCCATTGGGGGGGAGGAGGATGCATTTGTTACGCTCCGGGATGGCTTGGTGAAAGCCCCCCCACTCCGATACCCTGACTTTTCCTTGCCGTTCGTCCTTGATAGAGACGCTAGCAACACCACAATTGACGCTGTTCTGTCTCAAGGCCTTAATGGCGTTGAGAGTGTTGTCGCATATGGCAGCAGAGTGCTGTCTCTGGCAGAACAATGGTACTGTGTCACACGTTGGAAACTTTTGGAGACAGAAACACCCCTCACCTTTCGCAGCGCACTGCTGTCGCTGGCCAATGATGCGTACCCAAAGATGGAGCGGGCAGGACTAGATTCTCTGGTGCTTGAGAAAATGTTGATGCTGGCTCAGGAAATGAACGTTTTTTTGCCGGCCACAGAGGAGGATGACCTGTCCTCGATTCAGGTAGCCCATTGCATCCAGGCCCACTGTAACCTGCGACGACGTGCCAGGGTGACGGCCGGGGCTGGATTTCTGGGAGAAAAGGGCGACCAGGAGCTCCGAGAGTCTCCCTGGGTCTGCGCGTCGGGTGGTTGGAGCCCGCGGGGGAGAGTTGGAGTGGGACGATGACGGGACCAGCGTGGGGGGGGGGGGGTCTTGCCTCCGCCATGGCAGGGCCCCGTTACCTGTTTCAGGTGTGGCCTGCCGGGCCACATCTCCAGGGCTGCCGTGCTGATATGGGGCAGCCTCCGCTCCTCTGGGTCCAAAGGCAGGTTGCAATACGTCACACACCCGGCCGACACAGCCACCTCATGCATCCCCATTGTAGTCAGTGTCAGGTGCACACGCCATCGCCCCTCATAGGAATACGGGGTATGAAGGTGGTGCTTCGGTGCGTGATGGTTGGCCGCGGGGGTCCGGGCAATGGACCACACTGGCACACTGTGTCATGGCAGCGGGAGCGGGATCATCCACAGTATGTGGATTTGTGCAGGCTGTTGAGGTGCGGATGCTCATAGATACGGGGCATCCGCCACCATGGTTTCCGAGTTTATTTTTAGGACTCTGCCATAGAAGGTGGGTTGCCTGGATCTGGTAGATAATCTGTGTGTTGCCGCTAATGGTGGCAGTTTAGGTTTTGTGGGCCAAATAAAGGCATCGATACGGATTGGCGATATTGAAAGGATGGGCCCGGTGTTGGTTTCAAGTTCGTTAGCGGTGCATTGTTTATTGGGGAAGGATTTTTAGAAGAGGATACCCCTCTGGATTTTAATTGACCAGGGTTGTGTGGAGTTACCGTCAGGGCATCGGTTGAGGTTTTTGGAGTCCCCTACTGAGTGGTGTATCGCTAACGCTGTGGTTCGGGCCCTGGTGTGTGAAACTGTTAGGGTTCCCCCGGGTGCACAGATGCTCGTACCCTTGAGCTGCGGAAGCGGCTCGACCAGAAAATCACTGGGGGTGTGGTTCTTTTAAACCCTTCGAATAGAGCAGTTCGTGGGCAAACTTTGATAGAGCATCAGACCTAGTGTGGGGAGCGGTGGCGCAGCGGTTAGCACACTGTGTAATGAACATGGCGACCAGGGTTCGATTGTCCAACACAATTATCTGAACCGGTCCTGGGCCTCCCCTAGATTGACTCAGCCTCTCATGAGTACCGAGTGCAATGTGTAAACAATGCCACTGGGGAGACAAAGGCGACCAAGCATGGTGCTGGCCACACACCCCATTGTGTGTCGTACCAGCCTTCATAGGTGCTGGCTACAGTAGGCTGTTCGCAATATATTTTATTTTAATTGTTAACTATTTTGCACGTTGTTTACGTGACATATCTTACTGGCTGTGTCGGGTGGTGGAGGGTTGCGATGCATCTATACTCATGCGATCTAACCCTAAAATTTGTATTATTAATAATATTGGTCACGAAGCCTACATGTTAAGCTGTGTTCAACCACCACACTACAGGTCTCAACAACACTCACTTACTCACTGGCTCACTCAATCACGATTCTATTATTGCGTATGGAGGCCATAAAGGGTGTCCTAAATTGAATACCGTCTACCAAAAAAAAGTTTAACAGTTGTATTGCTATTTGAGATACTGACATAAATTTTATATGAATATATGAATTAGACTTTTAAGTGTTAGTTAACTAGAATCACACAATAGTAGCTTCATACCAACACAATGCACCTAAATATAATCAAGAATATCCCATTGTTACAAACTGATATATACATTCACCTTATTACTCTAACCTAACCTTCTATTCACAACTAAGCAACGACCAGAAATAAACTCTAATTACTAAATTGGGTCACGTGCATACGTGTGCTGATAACGTGACGCACATCGTCTTAAGGACCCGGGTCAGGAAGTTTCTGTTAACGCCTGACGATGGTATCTCCAGCGAAATGTCGAATATAAAATTGGAAAAATTTTGCTCGCTTTTCAACATTTCGGCTATTTCTGAAGTGCCAAATCAATTGGCATGTTTTCCCAAGTGACGACTTGAAGTGATTGGCTCTGTCGGTTGGTGGAGGATTATACTGAACATTGGCCTCTTACCTACCAAGAGTATAATTACGTTTATTTCAGCACTGTTCTTGACTCGAGTGCTCACTCGCCACGTCACGGAGGCCGTGATGGCGGGGAGGAGGCCGTGATGGCGGGGAGGATGCCGTGATACACTCACTCATCTTACACTGACTCACTCACACATCATACACTGACTCACTCACACATCATACACTCACTCACACAACCACTGACCAATTCACTCATCATACACTCACTCATCATACGCTGACTCACTCACACATCATACACTCACTCACACTAACATTGACTCATTCACACATCATACGCTGACTCACACATCATACACTCACTCACACTACCACTGACTCATACAATACACCGGGAGTGTCATGCTGCCAGCTATGGCTGCAAGTTTGGTCGTACATGTTATATATATCGTTTATTATTAAATTTGAATCAAAGCTCCTATGATTACTGTTGTTACATTGTTTTTATAGCTTTATTTTGTTGATTTAGAAAACATATGGTTAAGCCATGTTTCTTGCGGAAGTGCGGAGTTGGCCTGATAACTTTAATCTAAATTGTCTTATGGTTGTTACTGTTTGATTTGCATCACACTGGGATTTTTGCGCACAGCGTTGTAATACGGTGTTTTTTTCTGGAAGATTTGCTGGTTTATCCAGGATGTTTCTGTTGCGCGTTGTCGCTTTAAGATGTTCTCTGTTCATATTTTGTTTGTTGCGGTTGCACCCGACTCAAGAGCCGCATGGCTCACAGGGCTATACCTAATGAATGAAACTTTCAACTTTAAACGAGCCCTGTGCGCCATACGAATGGAATCGTGACTCG
Organism: Lampetra planeri; assembly: GCF_965212315.1. Lineage (NCBI taxonomy): Eukaryota > Metazoa > Chordata > Hyperoartia > Petromyzontiformes > Petromyzontidae > Lampetra > Lampetra planeri. Next base: position 137,696 of record NC_136151.1, read on the forward strand.
GTTGTTCCCCACTGTCACGCCCGCACGTCCGTGATGCTGCGTGTCTGCCCTGGGCCACAGTCGCGCCTCTGACTCAACCATTATTGCTAGCGTCACGCTCACCAACAGGGACACTGCAATAACTTCCCATGTACTGGTGTTCCTCCATTTACGAAAGCGATGCTTTCTTTATAAAACGCGCGAAAAAGGAAATATGATAAATGAATTTTCCCATTAATTTAATGTCAAAAAAATCGGGATGTATTTTGGACATTCCAACTCTACTCCTTATCTAAAAATATATACACCTATATCACTTTTCACAATGCAAAAGTACCTTTGCAGGGAATTCGCCAAAAGATTTGCTAAATGTGGGATTGACTGGAGAGGTGATGTGGAGGCGTTGCTGTTGCACTGCAGGGACACCGTCGTGGACAGATGAGGCAGCCTCCACGGTGTTTCTCGTTTGATGATCTGGCGCGTGCCGTATGGAATTTCGTTCACGCGGAAATTCGATTCTGTTAATCGAAAAGTGTCCATAATTTGTCAATTGCATGAACGTGAAATTTAGTAAAATCGAACGTTCGAAAATATAGAGATACCTGAACATGAAGCAGGCCACCTCCATAACCTCCTTCCGTTCCTCTCTGAAGGCCTCACCTCTTCTCCATCGTGCTTCCCCTTCCTCTTCCCTCCCCACACCCTTCAATTTTGTTCCGTTCCTTCCCTATATCCCTTGCATGAAGCCACATGCCGTCTGTTAGGGTCACTCATTCCTCGACCCTTGCACTGCCCTTTGCATATAAATCACTTTGTTTTTGTTACAGTTTTTAAATTTTGCAAAGCGTGCCTTGACCAAAGGCGCTCTATAAATATAGAGAATGATAGGATCCCAGCTATGACCACATCCAGCACCTACATCACACGAATTTACTATCCCCATGTTAACAATAATTAGTAACTATATATGACCACAATCATATTGAGAAAAAGTTATTTACGGGCAGTATTCGGGTTACGAACCTAGTTCGTTCCTGAGACCTGTTCGAAAGTCGAACGGTTCGTAAGCCGGCAGTTCAGTTTGCTATTGCGAGTTCGCGTTTTAAATATTTTTCTTTTATTATATTCAATGGAAGCGGGCGTTCGTAAGTCGGGCATTCGTAAGTCGGGCATTGGTAAGTCGAGGACTGTGTGTTTATTTTGGGTTAGATGGGTTGGGTATAAAGGCAATATTCAGATATACTCTCCATCATCCATCAGAGCAAATCAAGTCAAGTGGTCACGTGGGAACCAATACCAATTAATTCGTTTTTTTAGCAATCCGTCTGTGAATTGTTGGTGACCGAGCCGAGGCCATCAGCTAACTACACCGGGAGAGCCCTACCAGTCACAGGCACTACGGTGACTAGGAGATGTTAACTACCTCGCCTTCTATGCCAGTTGTATATTTTGAGATTGCATGCCTCTCTCTTCGTGGTCGCTGGGATTGTTCTCCATATTTGGAATCAACGTGCGTTCAGAGTATTTGGCTGCTGCAATCAATTTACACGTGATCCACTTCGTTGAGTTATTATTTGTGGCCAGGACGCTTATTTTAAAAAAAGCTGTGTAGCTTAGTGGGCCTTACCTGGTAAAATAAAAAAAAGTTTAGTTTCGGTAGCTGGGGTTGAACCAAGTTTCTCAATGGTACCAGTCCACCGCTGATCTCTGAGCAACCTGGCTGCCTCTCTAAATGTAGACACGACTACACGGATGTGGCATTATTTCAAGCGGTTGATGCATACGCAATTATTTATTTATTTGGATGTGGCAATGCTAAAGTGAGTGGTGATTAGCGCGCTAAACTGTGAACCCAGCAATATCTAGATTTGGAGGTTGGTTTACTCCAGATAACAATGCAAATTACACCAACGACCGAGTTCAAACGCCGCTGTAAGTCGTGTGGGGCGCTGTTGCGCAATATGTAGGTGGCTGGCTGTTTCAATCGCCCGGAGGGCTGATTCATTGGAGGGCTGCGCCATTATCTCTATGCAAGTAGTCGAGAATCCATGACTGATAACGGCACAGCAGAGGTTCAGTAAACTTTATTTGTGCAAAGTAAAAAAAATAGGCAATAAAGTGTATATAATCAGTACGTGCCGTGTTACCACATTACACGTTCATTTACTTAAATAGCATCGTGCAAATATGTTCTACAACAAACGAACTCTAATCTCATTGCCATGAACTAAAACGTAATCTTGTCAAGTTTAACAAAAGCTATAAATCGCGACGTTGTAAACTAAAAGAGCCTGTAGGACTTATTACAAAGCAGAGGATTGTAACCTACATTCATCTGGGGGGATGGGGGAAGAGTGCACGTTTAGCCACTCACCACCAACGCCTTCGTGCTGTTCCACGTTTCAGACACCATGGGACCAGCCCGACGACGTATCCACCAGAAAGACACAGAGAGCTTGGCGTGTGCTTAACCACTATACGCGCCCAGCGAAGCGTGTACCTCAAACGTTTGGATCGTTAAGCGTTTGGTAAGTGCTCTGTTGGCCAAGACACTACCATCCTCAGAAGGTGCAAGGGAATTCAGTTTTATTTACCAGTTAAACTCAGCTGTGCTCTTAGCTTTTGTTCATAGGCGACCTGGTCACACGTGATGGTAGCTCATGATCGCAGTGGCCGATATCACCACACGTGGGAATTGATAGCAGCAGCCTAATAATCTGAACCAAGGAACCCAGAGAAAAACCCAAGCTCTGACCACCACAAGTAAAACAGAACGCACCGCCAGGGTCCAGCATTGAACCCATGGCCTCCTGTGTACCGGGCGAGGGAGAGAACAGCTTTTCAGCGGTAATTAGCAGCGAATCATTGCCTTAACATTAAAATAATGCATTCACATCTCCAATAAAATATTTTGGGGAAACTATCTGAACGTGGTGCTCTGAATGGATGGCATTGTTGATAGAATGTTCCTTTCTGTGTCTTGTTTAATTTATCCATACAGTCTCAATGTAACTCTTCATCTCTGTAAATAAACAACACCATTATAAATATCTATAAATATATGTAGGCATATATATCTGTCCATCAATGAACATAGTATTAAACTTATCTTCCTAGCCCTGCACAAGCATTTGAACCCTGGGACGCTAGTTCGACTCCCACTCATGGCCACCAACAATAGTGGCGATTATCTGAACCGGTTATGGGTCTCCCCTAGGTCGACTCAGCCTCAAACGAGAACCTGGTGCGGTAATGCAGTTTGACTTGGGACTCCATAAGTCTATTAAAGCTATACGGGGAATCGTTTTCTGTGTTGTTTGGTTGAGAAACCTTTCTAAAAGCAAGATTTTCCATGTGGGTTGCTTGCCCTCTAAATTAATCAGGCATACAAAATGTGATTTGATAAACTGCTATGGTTAACGGGGCAGTCTAGGTGTGGGTGATGTTTACATCCCCGATAGCATGGTTGGCTGAGTGCAGTGCAAAATAAGTTCAACATACAAACAACAACAGGACGTTTCCTTCATCTGACCACTGCTACATAGAAGCGACTTCTCTGTCCGTGGCCAGGAGCAGCTTCAAAGCCGCTACATTTACTTCAGCCGATGATATCAGAAGGGATGTCCACCGTTGTTGTACAACAGCTCTCTTGACTGCATTCTATTGTAATGAGAGGCTGCCCTGCTGCAATGAACACGTCACCGCATTTGCGATCTAGAGGTCGATCCTTAGGCCTGACAGTTGGAGCGACGCTGCAAGCTTCTTAAATCTCGCTGCCTCTGTCCATCCAGCTGCGTAAATGGACACAGCATAGTTGATCGATCGGCAGATCGCGTGCGGTGGTGGGGTAAAGTGTGGGTAACTCCCACCTCTTCCAAGACATCTGGCCAGCATGGAAGAGTAGGCCAAATACACCACTCGAGACGGGCTCTCTCGAGAGCTCCGTGTAGGCCCTTCCGCCGGTGGTGGCAACAAGGGAAGCATCTTGCAGAGCTGCACCTTTACCGACGGCACCGTCATTGATAAACCACAACGTGCATGGGTCCACGTACGGCGTGCGAGTAGGGGGTCCACGTGCAGCGTGCGAGGAGGGGTCCATTTGTAGTGTGCAATAAGGGGGTCCAGGTGCGCCTTGAGTGGAAGGGGTCCATGTGCTGTGTGCAGGGAGGGGACCCACGTGCGGCGTGTGAGGAGGGGGTCCAGGGATCTGTTAGACAATCTCTCTGAGACGGCACTGCTGAGCATCATCATCGTCGTCTCCATCGTTTACGAATGCTTTGTTGTCTCGGCCAACAGCACTGCTCCTTAACTGCTGGCCCGACGACGACGACTCCACGTAGGAGAGCACGTGCAGCAGCGTAAACAACCTGCACGGGGGCAGAGGGGGGGGGCACGGGGCGCCACGGTGGCGAAATGTCAGAAGGTAACGGGACAGACCCAAGGGGCCAATGGTTGACTGACTGAGATAACTGGCAGATGCACCAGCTGTGCCCCCTACTGCGCCATCCTGTTGTGTTTAGCTGCCCGGCGCTCCGCTCATTGTTGTGAGCATCGCTGCTCTGCCCTCCATTATTTCTGGTGGGTTATTGGCAAGTCCAGTCATCTCTATATATCCTCCTGAACCGTATAATTAATTTCTTCCCTAGCCCATTCCGTGCCTTTTTAGTCTGCTTTATTCTGCCAAACAATATTGTTTTGCCATGCGGTGGCTGAGAATGGGGGCTACATGACCCAGCCAACACAGCCACGCTTGCCAGAGAAGCTCACCAATGAGAATGTGTCCAGATATTTTAAGAATCTGTGAGCTCCTGACACAATCCAGTCTGGTTAAACCCAGGATGCATTGTCGACAGGGTCAGCCTGAATGTTTCTATCCAGTGCAGATGTTCCTTTAGTCGCCTCCACATCCTTTTCGAAATAATAAAGAAGGGAGGGCATCAATGCGGCCAAGAAAACCCGGAGCTTAATATGGAATGACAGACCAAGTAGCTTCCACCCAGTGTTACGCAGCCGATGAAAAGATAATGCTGCCCGACTGTTTCGGAGCGAGACCTTAGCTGCCAAACCGGAGCTGGTCATAAGCACACTGCCCACACTCACATAAAGTAAAAGACAAGGATCTCCCGTAAAGCCTTAAGATACTGTTGAGGCAAGTGCTGTCAGCGAGTGGCAGGTACGGTACTGAGTCGACACGCACACACACCCCCTATGGCCACGCTTAGGTCTACCCCCTCCCCTCCTCCTCACCTGTGGTACAGCATGGCCAGGAACTGGATGATGAGCATGCTGGAGAAGGTGATGAGGAACATGAAGGCGAGGGGCGGCACGTCGATGACCGTCCCCTCGTTCTTCATGCTCGGGATGTGGATGTAGAGGTCGGCTCCCACGAACTGCAGTGCCAGGGTCGCCACCAGCCACAGTGCATTGATCATGAAGTAGACGAAGGTGCCCTGCACGTTGGGACAGACAGACCATGCCTGATTTACATGGCATTGGAAGGCTGGGGGGGGGGGGGGAGGTGACCCGGGGTTGTTTAGGGACCCCCTCTTTGTGCGTTAAATTTCCTCCCCCACTGTCCACTCCCGACGCCAAATGGTCACGTCTGTTGTCATTGTTTTATTGTTAATATAGGTTAAAGGATTAGTGGATTATTGGAACAATTAACAATACATTAGTAGAAATAATAAGGCATACGTAGTACAATGTCGTTTTAATCTTCTTCTACCACATGCCAAGTATGGTAAGTACTCGCTTAACGTATGGTGTTCGCACAACGCGTTGTCGCTGTAACGCAATTCTTCTGTTATTGAAGCATCTCCAGTACTCGCGATGATGCATCGCCAGTACCTTGTTTCTTATCTCGAAGAGTTCCTGTTTCACGCGCTTCCTGTGATCGTCGTCTTCCTCCAGAGGCTTGAGGTAGTCACTGATCATGCTCTTCCAGAACTCGTCTTCCTCCTATCCATTCCCATCCACGAGACAGAAGGTTCACTTTGTGCGATTGTTCAAATAACAACAACTTACTCCGATTAATAATATTAATGTTCATTTGCAATGCGCCATCACTGCACAGTTATTTGCTCACTTTCGAAGAGAAACATAGGGAGCGACTCAGAGACATGAGGAGGAATCACAGATATATAGGAAGGCAGCAGCAATGCACACCATGAGACGGTGCTACCAACAATTGTCAAAGCTCTGCAGTCTTCGGTATATAAACGTGTTCTCGGCCAATTAATTATGGTTCACATGTGGCAGGAAACCAGAGCAACTGGAGAAAATTCACGCGTGTGAGGGGGCTACATTCTATCCCATACAGACGGAACAGGCGGAGTCTACATTTGCTGTACCACCCTCTCCTGGCGAACCAGGGTGCGGCTCCTTTATGACGCCCACTGGAAGGGAAATTCACGACATCATCTCAGTGTGTGATCCACCAACCATGTGTAGCAGCAGCGGAGGCACCACCACCTCCAAGAATAATGATATGACTTCCTCTCCACTTCCCAGAATTGTTATCCAAATTGCACTGTGTCCTCGTACGATATAAAAACTGTGAGTTCAACTCTCCCAGAGCAATGCAGTGAAGCCTAACACGAGATAGAATGGCCCAACAGAAGGGGATATCACATAACTACTGCTGTGGTACCTTTTTGCAAAGTCTCAAAGCCACACATTAGAGGAACGCACCACTGTTTAAACGTCACAGAAAACGACACTCAGACAACTTACGGCAATATTTGGACATCTGGGAAATGCATTGAACAATTAAGCGAGACAAGCAGCCAGGGGAGGGGAATGATGACTTCTAAATGAATTGCGTTGCTTAGTACAACAACCCCAACATTCATGTAAGATCTTAAACGTAAAAATCTCGATATTATGTTGATAGATTTATTTATTTCAGCAGGAAGGGCCCAATTAGCTGCCAGGCAGTTTCGCAAGATATTTTCTTCATTAAAGTTGGTTGTCATCTTCTGGGCACTTCAATACGAACTAGGACAAAGATCAAATATCCCCGGTGTAGTCTTAACAGACTGCTGGGGCACGTGCTGTTAGTGACCATCTTTGAAGGCCAGCACGGCACACGAGGAGGTGGGTGGCCAGCACCACGTCCGTCCACCTTTGTCTCTCCAGTTGGGATATTTATACACTACATCAGGTACTCATTTGAGGCTGAGTCGACCTAGGAGAGACCTAGGACCGGTTCAGATAATCGTCAATGGTGTTGGTGACTGAGCGGGAATCGAACTCAGGTCGCTAGTTTCTAAGCACACTGCGCAACCGTTCCCCACAACGTATACATAGCACACGTACAAAGACCGACACACAGACACAAGAACACACCGACACCAGGGATGCACAGACACAGACAGAAAGCCACATAGACACAAAGACACAGACATAGAGACACAGACACAAGGACGCACCTGATCCAGGCTGCACCTCTGCGTGATGGCGTAACCCTGAGGCAGGACATTCTCAAACATGACCTGCATCTTCTGGTGGCGCTGCCACACGAGGTCATGGCGCCCTGCAGGGGATAAAGGAGGACAGCGATGTGCGGTGCGCTCCCACAGAGGCTCGGGAAAAAGTTTACCGTGACTCAGCGAAGAGAGTTGCGCAAACGGTAGTGATTATTCTCATCGTTAGACTGGTTTAGCCGGGATGAAAGCCTGGCTTAGTCGCAAGGCTCTGTGTTCATGAGGGTCTTGCCATGTTACCATAGTAGAGGAATGATTTTGCTGCTGAGTGCGGTCCCAATTGAGTGATTTGCAGGTATTTTTTTCAGAAGTGTTAAATTTTAGCTCATACCAATTACACATGGGAGTAAACTGGAGAACCCGGAACATGCCCATGCAGAACAGGGGGAGATAATACACAATCTCCCATGCTTCTACTGCAGCAGCAGCAACATGCCCTCATTACAGAGTGCTTGCCACAAATGAATCACAAAACCTTGCTAATCTCGTCTAGAAGCATAAACCATCACACAAACTTCGTTCATCCATTCATCGAAAAAAAACGGTCACCGCATCGCGTGATTTCAGATGCCCAGTCTTGTTTAACTGACAAGCAATGACTTCGCCTTTGTTTGATGAAAATGTTACCTTTGGCATGGAGGGCGAGGTCTGTGTCTGATTCCTCTGGAGGTCGACTTTTGCTCTCTGCTCCTTCTGGATGATCTGTCTGAGTGCTTGCGATGACATCTGGTCTCGTCTCTGCTCCTTCCGGATGCTCCATCTGAGTGTTCGCGACGTCCTCTCCTCTCGCCTCGATCTCTGCTTCTTCTGGATGTTCCGTCCGAGTGCTCGCGATGCCCCGTCGTCTCTCCTCACTCTCTACTCCTTCTGGATGCTCCGTCTGAGTGCTCATCTCTCCGTCGAGTTCCACAGCACACGACTCCACTCGGCTGGGAGGGACGATGATAAACTGTTAAACTAAACTATTATTTTTATTATACCAGGTAAGGCCCACTGAGCTATACAACTTTTTTGCAGAATCGACCTGAATATCACAAATTATAACTCAATGAGCGGCTTATCACGTGGAAATTACAGCATCCCAATATTCTAATCGCATAGTTATTCTAAATGAGGAGGGAAAAAGGAGAGGACCCGGAGAAAAATCCACACCAACATGGGGAGAGAAAAGAATAGACGCAGACTCCACATAGGCAACTGGCATCGTCAGGGTTGGGATCGAAGCCACTACCTCCTGCATACCAGGGAGGTAGTTAACATCTAGCCACCACGGCGCCTAAGATGCTAATTTTTCATTAACTTTTACATGCTTCTCTCATCAAAATTCATATGCTAATCCTACTTGCTAACCTGAGCTCTTATGCGCTACGGAAGCTCATTAACTTTGCACTATAATCCAACATGCTAATCTAAGTTCATTTTCCTTAACATGCCATGCTATTTATTACCTTCACACTATAATACCCCATTAACACTACTTCGGCTACCTTTGTTCTCAAAACGTATATAAATTCTAGGTGGTAACAGCTTCTCTTCACAAGGCAGCAGACATCGTGCTGCTCGCAGCAGACATTGCAGCAATCGCGATTTTCACCTGAAGACGATGGCTTGTGTTGCTATCGAAACGTCGTAATGATTATTTTTTATTTCTACCTACGTGACTTTACCGAAAGAACCAAAGAGTTTGCATTAGTACGTCAGTTACTGCCTATTTTTCAATGCTAAATGCAAACTTGGGGCATGGCAGCAAAACAAGTCCCAAACCACACCAAGATAACACACAGTCCCTCAATAACATGGCACATAAACATTGAACTATCGATATACGAGAGGTAAGGATCAAAGTTAAAAGCATGGCTACAGGCTCTGAGTGCGGTGGTGGTACCTTGAACTGTCATCTGCCTGACTCAGCGCCGAGTATTCCTTCGGATAGATGCTGATTCTCCACTGGAAGCAGTCCCACTCGAGTGGCAGCACACAGCATTTCGTTCCATTGCAACGATGCTTGTGTTTCTTCTTCTGCTGGGACAGGGGGATGGGGGCATTGTGTTGGTGCATTCGGGCAGGGTCCTTTAATGATATCAAACCAGCAGGAACCGCACACAAGCTGGAAGGCAGTTTCAGCTGCTCAGTGAACTGGCGCCAATAACTGTCCAAGCTCTGCAGTCCTCCATGTATGAAGGTTTTATAGGCCAAGAAGAAACCAGAACACCATGGAAAAAACCCACAAATGCGAGGGGAAAACATTCCATCCTATTCAGATGGAACAGATAGAGTCCACAATGGTCATACTGCATTCTCCTGGATACCCATCGTGCTGGATTAATGGACACGAGTGGCACAGCCAACACCACTGTTCTTGTCAAGAAACATAAACGATAATTTAGCAAACTCCGGTTAACCTCTCACCAGAGGATTTTGGCTAACCATTGAACAAAGACGGTGACCACATCGCGTGCTTTTGGGTGCACTTATCCATCCATCTGGAACCCTCTTCCTTCCAATATGAGGAAGCCATTGGAGCTATTGCATTTTTAAATAATTTACATTGAAAATTAATTTCTTAAAAACTGCTTTTTGTGTTTAGAGGCTTTCCTTCCTTCGCACCTCCAATTAGCACAGTTGGCTACATACGGTGTGAAAGAAGTTCAACATACATATATCTGAACCGGTCCTTGGCCTTCCCTAGATTGACTCAGCCTTAAAAATAAATAGCCAATGTGGTGTAGTAAACATCACAACAATGGAGACAAAGGCGGCCGGGCGTGGTGCTGGCCATCCACCGGCTTGTGTGTCATTCCAGACTTCACAGGCGCTACTCGTTAACAGCACTTGCCCCAACAATCGGTTAAAGGTTACATGGGATCTCTGCCTTCGTGTTGGCTGGGGTGGGGGGGTGTCATATGTTACACTTATTTTGCACTGTACGTAGCCAATCGCGCTAATCGGACGTGCAGGACGTAGCAACAGAGGACAATGGAGCGACACTCCAAATAACGTTCGACACAAAAACAACAACGATAACACACAAAGTAACTCACCTCCTTGGGGGAGGGCTCAGAAGGTGCCTTGGTCTCACGCGTGCCCCATGATACATTGTACATGTTGACCAGCGAGTAGATGAGCAGCAGCAGGTATCCCGTGGGGATGCAGATGAGGTACAAGAATCCGTGCACGATGCAGGAAAACTCGCGCGGGTGCAGCGCCGCGGCGATGAGATGGATGCCCGCGAGAGTGATGAAGAAGATGCCGCTGGGCGTGAGGATACCGTTCTTGACAATGTCGCCGACCATAGCGAGCAGCGTGCCCGTCATGAGGAACATGTAGATCACGGTGAGCACCATGGCCACCTTAAACAAAAAATACCAGGTAAGGCCCACTGAGGTATAAAGCTCTTTTCAGAAGCCACCTTGCCTCAAATGATAGCTCAACGAAGTGGCTCATCACGTAGAAATGTATAGCAGCAGCCAGATTAAATGTGGAGGGAAGAGAGAGAGAACACGTGGACTCCAAATATATAACAGGCGTCAGGGTCGGGATCGGGATCTGGAACGAACCCACGACCTCCTGTATACCAGGCGAGGGAGTTAACATTTCGCCATCGCAGCGCCCCTGCAGGACGATGTAGGAAACATTAGTGATCGGCGTCACCATCGTCCTTTTTGTCCAACCACCACCACTTCTTGGGAGTTACTTTGCATTCATTCCGCACTTTTCCACAAGGTCCTCAAGGCCCTGGCACTTTACAAACAACAACAACATAATGATAGGGGAGGAAGACCCAAGAGCTTTGGGAGCTCATTGAAAGAAGTGAAAGGAAGAGAATGAACGTGCATCCAGGCGGGGTCTGAACACTGACGCTGGATTGATCAACACACGCTTCTTATTTAACAATATTGTGCTGATCCAGGATCTGATCAACGATTGTGGACTCGACATATTGGCCATTACCAAAACCTGGATATATGACGACTCATCGGACGTAATTAAGCGTGAGGCTGCACCTAACAGATATGCTATTGCACATCAGCACCGTCGCGGGAAGCCTGGCACCAGCAGTTCACATGGTGATCGGGTCACACTGATTCACCGTGGAGAAATCTGCGTGAAAGTCCTGAGCGACTCATTACCAATCACATAATTCAAGCTGCTGCTTGTGAAAATAACGAACAGCATGTGGGGGCATACGATCGCTGTCGTCTATCGACCGTCGACTTCACAGCTGTCAGAATTATTTTCCTAGCTTTCTGGTCTGTGAGATTGTGGGACATTTGGCTCTCGCTACATGATCTGTGCTGACCTGAACAGTCCCGGACCAACTGGTTTTCATGGTAAAATCAACAGTGATCTCGCCGAAACGTTCTACAGTCAGTTTAACCCAGCACGTCAGCGGCGCAACATGCTGTTCAGGAAGAATACTGGATCATATCTTCACATACGGCGACGTCGTAACTTTAAACGACGTTCTTATGGAAGACGTAGGTATTTCAGATGACAGTCTTGTGACGTGCAAAGTGGCATTACCAATTATTCGCCCACCCATCACAACGATATCATACAGGAACTGAAAACGACTAACCCACGATGCTTTCTGTCAGAAGATCTGGTCATCATTGGTGCGTCTGAATACTGCATCGACGGTCCATTCATTTGCAGCTCAATTAGAAAATGACATCATTGCTGTTCTTGATGAACTTATGTCCATCCAAACAAGCACACAGAGAACGGGTTAGCATGAAGTGACTTATTGTCACTGGAAGCGATCACTGCGAAGCAGACGCAGAGGAGGCTGGGGCGTCTTTGAAATAAAACTGGTTTCCAGACTGTCCAACTCACTTACAGAGCCGCCTACAGATTTGCAAACTGGCTCATTATTGAGTCTCGCTGATCGTTCTATGGGCTGTGCATTAATGAGTCGGTTCGCGACCCCGTGCTCTGTGCCGCGTTGTGAAGGGCCTGTTGCACTTCAAACCCATACATTAGTTAGCCCCGGTCTGTGTACAGTACTTGTGACGTTCTTCACCAATAAAGTGACGATTAAGACGGCAGTTTCTAACTTGCAGGCAACGCAGTCTCCTGGTCTGTCATGTGAGTTTGATCAACCTGATAACCATTGCAAAACTCGAGACCCTGGCACCATCGTCGGTAGCAGAGGTTTCAATGTTCATTGCACAGCTGCCAAATAAGACATCGCCGCTCGACTCCATCCAGATATAAATTCTCAAATTATGCTTGGACGTACTTGCGCCGCTGATTGTCCACCTGGCAAATATTTCATTCACTGAGGGCTGTTTGCCAGACCATTGAAAAATGGCGCAGGTAACACCGCTTCTGAAAAAGTTGGCTTGAGCCATAGTGAACACCCAGACTATCACCCGATCTCAAACCTGAGTACAATTTCAGAGGTCATTGAGCGCCTGTGTCTGAAGCAGTTACTTCCCCACGTCACTGCGATGGGCAAATTCAACCCGTTGTAGTCGGCGAACCGACAATTCCACAGCCCTGAGATGACTCTACTAGAGGTCACTGTTGACCTCTACAAGATCATAGATGACCGGTGCGTCGCAGCGTTGGTTGGCCTCGATCTCTCAGCCACCTTCGACACCATTGACCATGAGATACTCATTGAGCAGATAAGGTCAAGATTCGATGCATCGGCTATGGCACTAGAGTGGATTGAGTCATACCTGTATGGTAGATTACAGTTCGTCAAGCTGGGTGACGAACAGTCATCGCCTATGCTTAGTCAGCGTACCACAGGGGTCTATCCTCTAGCACTTCCAATTTTCAAAATATGTCTCTCCAATCGCCAATGTCATCTCATCACGTAATATCAAGTTCTATATATATGCTGATGACTCACAATTGTACACCGCAATGAAGTCCAAGTTAAATGTGGAGAGCCTCGGCAGCCTCGAATATTGCAAGCGAGTGGTGCACGTGTGGTTTGCATGAAACGAAATTGTGCTAGAATCAGGTGTGGTAGTCGCAGACTCAAGGATTCAGTTTTTGATTAATCTAAACAGCCTCGGCGTCATACTCGACCAGAATATGTCAGGTGATCACCACATGCAAAATGTAGTCAATTTCTGTAATTTTCATATCAGGGCCTAACCACCATGGTGATGTGTAGCATTGTATCGATAAGGCACAATTATTGCAACACACCGCTCTATGGGACATTGGCACGTGTTGTGACGGGCATTGCAAGATCCGACCATGTCCATCCAGTGCTCGCCGAGCTGCTTTAGCTTCCAGTTGCCAACCAAATATTTTGTTATAAGGTCGTACTCATAATACAAAAATAGCGTGCCACAAACGAACTACAATACCTTGATAACCACGTCAAGGAACATAAACAATCGTGTGAACTCCAGTTATCCTCGCAGTGGTTTTTGGCCAGCCATCGAACAAAGACAGTTACTCCATCGCAAACATTCAGATGGGCTGCTGTGGTCGTGTGGAACGATATTCCTTCAAATGTTAAGAAGCCACTGTAGCTTTGCACTTTTAAATCATATATATTCAAAACTCATTTCTTTAAGACTGCTTTTTGTGTTTAGTTTGTTGTCCGTCACCTGCACCTCCGATGAGCAAGGTTGGCTACGTACGGTGCCAAAGAAGTTCAGCATACATATGTACATTGTGGTTCATTTGTGGCAAGCACGTTGTGTGTAATGAGTGCCACGTGCTTCTGCAGGAAAAGCGTGGGCGCCCACCTTGATCTGCGTGTCGGGCTTCGTTTTGAAGCAGACGGCGATGTACAGAGCGGGCGGAACGATGGCGATGAGGAGTGCCCAGTTTTGGTTCATTTTGAAAACGAAGGTGAAGCAACCTGAGCACCGGCACGAGACAAATACCACACGAGCTGAATACCATCATTATCATCTCATCACCACAACCACCATCATCATCAATATCACCACCATCATCATCATCACCACCATCATCACCATGATTGACAACGACAACTGTTCAATCAGCTGTAAAGCAAAGAGTGCACTCAGATTAACTGAGTCGTGCAGCCTGTGTATAATTTTTTTTGTTGGCTGAAAGAAACATACAGCAGTTTAAATACCCCAGCACAAAAGCAATACTCCTCACAATATTATTAACACGCAAGCAGTGCGTATATATACTCTTCTTTTTTTCGGTAAAGTCACATAGGTTAAAAGAGAAAACAAATACATTTAATCACGACGTTTTGGAGGCAACACAAGCCTCCCTCTTCAGGTGGAACCGTCACAGCAAAATTACTGTATCAAGTGAAGAGAACTCTAAGAGACACGAGCTTATTATTAAGGGGAGGAGCCAGGATGGGCCGTGGGGGGGGGGTTATAAGCTGGTGAGGTGACGACCAGTGCTGCAACTGCGGCTACGCCTGAAGCTGCAGCCGAGGCCTTGTGGTGTAGATGGCGTAAGTAGATAAGAGCAAGGATTATGCCGCCTTTTGTTATGCACGCCGGTGGGTTGCAGGCAAGCAGTGTGTGAAAAGCTAAAAAACTATTATGGTTGTACAATTATAAGGCAGCTAAAGTTATGATGAGAAGATTAACACGACTGCTCACTTTGAGGCTGTGTGCGTTAAACACCAAACGATGGACATTTGTTATGAAAAATATGGCAATCAAATATATCGTGGAAGGAACAACTGTGAGTGACGACATGAAGCCATGCACGACTGTGAGCAGAAGTGTTTCAAGTTAACTTTTTTTTAACCAAACTATTTTTATTATACCATATAAGGCCCACTTAGCTATGTAGTTCTTTTTCAGAAGCAACTTGGCCACAAATGATAGCTGAACGAAGTGGCTTATTACGTGTAAATTTATAGCAGCCAAATACTCTAAACGCGTAATGTTGATTCCAAACGTGGAGAGAAAAACCAGATAACCCGGTTAACAATCAACATGACCACGAGAAAAGACATGCGAACTCCAAATATACAGGCGTCAGGGTCGGGTTCGAACTCACGACCTCCTGTATACCAGGCGAGGGAGTTAACGCCTCTCCACCATGGCGCCGTCTCTTTTCATGTAGTCCCTGCATCAAAAGGATGAACCCGGGAAAATAAAATAAAAACCCAGAATATGTGACAACCCGAAGTCACCTGCAATCATGAGACAGACGGTGGCCGGACCCATGATGGAGGTGGCCGTGTAGATGATCTGATAGAGAATGTAGAGCCGAGAGATGGACGGGTTTTTCGTGGCCGTGCGGATGCCATTTTCCAGGATGCTGAAGGTGTTCGCCATCGTGGAGGGGCCCCAACGCCTCCGCTGGTTGAAGAACTCCTTGAAATCCTGCGGGGCGTTGGTGTAGGCATCCGATCCGGCGCAGTACTCGACGCGCCAGCCCTGCTGCAGCATCAGCGTGCACAGCCAGCGGTCCTCGCCTGCACCGACAAATGGGAGAGGGGACGTCCGCGAGTTAGAGGGTAACCGGCTCATCGTACCCACAGCCGGCATCAGCTGCTGGCCGAGCGGCGTTTCTCTAGAGCTGCACCGGCAGTAGTCGTCTGAAATTCTCTCTCTCTCTCTGTATCTCCCACTGATGCACACGCACGAGCAGTAGCAATAGCATCCAACAAGCATCATCCACCTTCAAGAAGTAGACTCTCACCTGTTAATGCTCTCACCTGTCTAGGGTGTCAACCGTCCAGGCTCTCACCTGGTTCAGAGTAGTGTATGAGGGACTTTGACCTTTCACCTCTGAGTTCTAGATGGGAAATTATGTACAGTTTGCGAAGTGTGCATGTTGCATTAATCATGAATGCTGCTGGAGGTGCGTCTCTTCCCCAGCTTGCTCACTCCACTGCTGACAGAGGAGCTTGGCAACATTCCCTCTCTCGTGGTATTTTTGGCCTCCTCTCTGGAAGCTTGCCAGACGTCTTAGACAGAGATCTGAATACCCACACGTTAGAGTCGCCACACGTGACCTCCCGACCAACTGTGTGGTGAACCCATTCATACAGAGGGCGTGGTGGGGAGGGGACCGGTGCATAAAAATCTGACTCAGAAGGCAGAGAGCAACGTTGTAATGATTCATGATTCGTTTATTGTGGGTCCGATCATCGTGCAGGTATAATATCATAGTCATTCAAGTTGTCAATTGGGCGATATGTCAACAGCTTTTTTTGTTAGAAAAAGTTAAATGTAAATAAATAAAATATTATATTAATATTTACGTAATTTTTAAAAATATTTTGCTTGTCTTTCAATATTCGGGTTTTGCTAATTAAACCAAAATCATCGACGTAGTTGCCCCATGACCTAACAACCTTACCCGATTAGCTCTGTCGGATGGCGGACGCTTATAGTTAAAACAAATTA
Source organism: Lampetra planeri (assembly GCF_965212315.1). Classification (NCBI taxonomy): domain Eukaryota; kingdom Metazoa; phylum Chordata; class Hyperoartia; order Petromyzontiformes; family Petromyzontidae; genus Lampetra; species Lampetra planeri. Next base: position 154,491 of record NC_136151.1, read on the forward strand.
ACACTATACCTACACGTTAATCTAACCCAGCATGAACGAATTGTGAATCATGAATATTGGTCGTGAAAGCCTATGTATGAAATTGATGTTGCGGGGTCACGGCCCACTATTACTGTGATGTATTGTGCGAAAGAGATTCTAAATACATACAACGTCCACGTTTGCAAACGAGATTTCCATAGAATTGTAGTTATTTTTAACCAATGCAACAAATATATCCATTGATCACATCAGCCAGAAGGGTTGGGTGGGAAATTAACAATCAGATGGGAGAGTCCACTGATGGTATTGTGACTGAAGAAAGAGTTGCAATTACTTCCACTATATATATAAAATAATACTAAACTATTTTTGTTTATTTTACCAGGTAAGGCCCAATTGTACCATGTAGCTCTTATTCAGAAGCGACCTGGCCACAGATGAAAGGTCATCGAAGTGCCTTATCATGTGGAAATTAATAGCAGCCAAAGGTTCTAAGCACGTGATGTTGCATATAAATGAGGAGGGAAAAACTAGAGGACCTGAAGAAAGTCTACGCAACCACAGGGAGAGAGAGAGACATGCAAATTCACGCGTCAGGTTCGGGATGGAACTTACGACCTGCTGTATACCAGGCGAGGGAATTAACATCTCGCCACTGTGACATGTATACATGTTGAACTTAATTCACACCACAAGTAGCCAACCGTTCTGATCAAAGGTGCGAGATCCAAACACACGTCGACGCTTACCCTGGTCATACTGGATGTACTGCAGGGCCTCGGTGGCCACCGTGGTGTAGGTCTTGAGGACGTTGTCGTCCATGATGGCCTTGGCTCGGAAGAGGCTGAAGCAGCCAGGGCTGCAGAGAACGCAGCCCAGCACGTGCTCGGCCGTCTTCTGCAGCCAGTGTCCTACCGCGTACTCGAACTTCTGGTACCAGACGAGCGGCCCTGACGGTGTATAAACAATTATGGTTAATTGGCTGAACGCAACTCAAAGTGAAAACACAATGCAGAAGTGCTACGATTCAGGTGTGGCTTTCTTGGCTACATCTATGTTACTCTTTGGTTCTTTCGGTAAAGTCACGTAGAAATAATCCAAGAGTAATTCCTGCAATCACGAAAGCTTCAAATCAAGTTATTACATATATGTTGTACGTATGTTGTATATATGTATGTTGTATGTGGGTTGTATATTATATTGTGTGTTGTAATCATGTTGTATGTACGTTGTATGTATACAGTGAGGGAAAAAAGTATTTGATCCCCTGCTGATTTTGTACGTTTGCCCACTGACAAAGAAATGATCAGTCTATAATTTTAATGGTAGGTTTATTTTAACAGTGAGAGACAGAATAACAACAACAAAATCCAGAAAAACGCATCTTAAAATTTTTATAAATTGATTTGCATTTTAATGAGGGAAATAAATATTTGACCCCCTCTCAATCAGAAAGATTTCTGGCTCCCAGGTGTATTTTATACAGGTAACGAGCCGAGATTAGGAGCACACTCTTAAAGGGAGTGCTCCTAATCTCAGCTTGTTACCTATATAAAAGACACCTGTTCACAGAAGAAATCAATCAATCAGATTCCAAACTCTCCACCATGGCCAAGACCAAAGAGCTCTCCAAGGATGTCAGGGACAAGATTGTAGATCTACACAAGGCTGGAATGGGCTACAAGACCATCGCCAAGCAGCGTGGTGAGAAGGTGACAACAGTTGGTGCGATTATTCGCAAATGGAAGAAACACAAAAGAACTGTCAATCTCCCTCGGCCTGGGGCTCCATGCAAGATCTCACCTCGTGGAGTTGCAATGATCATGAGAACGGTGAGGAATCAGCCCAGAACTACACGGGAGGATATTGTCAATGGTCTCAAGGCAGCTGGGACCATAGTCACCAAGAAAATAGTTGGTAGCAAACTACGCCGTGGACTGAAATCCTGCAGCGCCCGCAAGGTCCCCCTTCTCAAGAAAGCACATATACATGCCCATCTGAAGTTTGCCAATGAACATCTGAATGATTCAGAGGACAACTGGGTGAAAGTGTTGTTGTCAGATGAGACCAAAATGGAGCTCTTTGGCATCAACTCAACTCGCCTTGTTTGGAGGAGGAGGAATGCTGCCTATGACCCCAAGAACACCATCCCCACCGTCAAACATGGAGGTGGAAACATTATGCTTTGGGGGTGTTTTTCTGCTAAGGGAACAGGACAACTTCACCGCATCAAAGGGACGATGGACGGGGCCATGTACCGTCAAATCTTGGGTGAGAACCTCCTTCCCTCGGCCAGGGCATTGAAAATGGGTCGTGGATGGGTATTCCAGCATGACAATGACCCAAAACACACGGCCAAGGCAACAAAGGAGTGGCTCAAGAAGAAGCACATTAAGGTCCTGGAGTGGCCTAGCCAGTCTCCAGACCTTAATCCCATAGAAAATCTGTGGAGGGAGCTGAAGGTTCGAGTTGCCAAACGTCAGCCTCGAAACCTTAATGACTTGGAGAAGATCTGCAAAGAGGAGTGGGACAAAATCCCTCCTGAGATGTGTGCAAACCTGGTGGCCAAATACAAGAAACGTCTGACCTCTGTGATTGCCAACAAGGGTCAAATACGTATTTCCCTCATTAAAATGCAAATCAATTTATAACATTTTTGACATGCGTTTTTCTGGATTGTGTTGTTGTTATTCTGTCTCTCACTGTTCAAATAAACCTACCATTAAAATTATAGACTGATCATTTCTTTGTCAGTGGGCAAACGTACAAAATCAGCAGGGGATCAAATTATTTTTTCCCTCACTGTATATGTTGAAAAAAGGACTGTGGGTTTTGCATTTTTAAAATAAGTTTTTTTTGTAAACATGGAGAGCGATGTGAGAACTTTGAATTCCGAGATTGGGAGGAAATGTAATTGCTGACTACGGGGGATCAAAGGTGGGTCAATAGGAGTGGTAGGGATGTACAGGAGGAGGTAGAGGGAATAGGCAGTGGGGCAATAGAGGGGAGGATCGGAGGGAGTGGTTGGATGAAGAGTAGACGGCTAGAAGGTATGGAAGGGCATGCTGGGGAGATGAAAGGAGGGGGTTATGAGAGAGGGCAGGAGGTGAGGAAGAGTAGCAAGCCAGGAAGAGCGATCCGGGAGGTCACGTTGGGAGAGCGGGAGGGCAGGGAGCAGAGGGATGGGTGGCGTAAAAACAAAATACACATGCTCTTTGAATTATTCTCCTCTTATAATTGCTTATTTGTTATTCATTTATTTTAAATTGTGCATTCATAAATAGATGTGATTTTTGCTATGACAATGAGTCAAGGAGTGGCTAAATCTGTGCTCTCCGGTTTCCTGGGTGAAAATATGGGTTTGTGTCCGAGCCCAAGGCCGGTCCCGCCTGGCTCGACCACTCAATAAACGATAGACATTTGAATTGTGCCGTTAAAGCATTGAGATTGGATATCAGTGCGTGCCACGTAGTTTTATTTCGTCACAACTATGGTTGGTGTCAGTTTGCCTGTGATCTGCCTCGGCTCAGCATGGCGCGTGCCAGCTCATGCCAACTGCTAGCTCTCCTGGCAGATTTCACTGACAGCCTCTGTTAATTTGGGCATCTAACCTCTAAGGGAATAGTACAGGTTATGGCCATCTATTTGATTATTATGTTTGTTATCCAGCTGGTCAGGAAGGTTGGACGATTACCAAGGTTGGTGATGTGTTGGATTATTACATCGCAGAGTCGTGAGAGATGGCGACGACTTGGGGAGGCCTTCTTCCCGCAGTGGATTGACCACGGCTGATAATAATGATACAAAATGTTGACTTAAAACTTTCGTGACTGCAGGAATTCATATTATTGGTTCTTTCGGTAAAGTCACGTAAATAGAAAATAAAAATTTTAAATTAAAAAAATTAAAATAAATAGAAAATAATAAAAGCAAAAAACTCTCCTCCTGATGAATACGTAAATGTATTAAAATGTTGAAATGTAACATTTATTTCATTATTTTTATGTTTTATTTTATTTTCTATCTACATGACTTACCGAAAGAACCAAGAATAATAATATTGATTTTATTTTCATTAAATAATTCTCGAGGAGTTGTGCAATTTACTCCGAAGTCTTTGCAATATCTTTGTATTTCATTTGAGTTATGTAAAGTTAAACTTACATTACTAGCGGCGGTGGTTTTTCTCAGACCACTTCATGATATAACAATTCTGTCCCATGTGCACTCGGCACTGCTGTGGTGGATGAGTGTTGATTCAATTACAATACTTTCACCGTGCTTACGTGTGTGTATGTGTATGGGTGTTTGTTCAATTAACTGTCTTTAAACATCCCGAGTAGTTGTGATAGCAAGGGCTTTTTGTTATTCAAAATTAAGGTTTTTGGGTTAGATCATGTAAGTGAAAAAGTGACGTAACCCTCCTCCATCCGACACAGCCAGTAAGGTTTGTCACCTAAGCAAAACGTGCAAATCAGTTACTACTTCAGCACAACGGTTTGTTGGAAAGTAAATCCACAACATTTACAATGTATAATATTTTTGCAAAAGCCTGTGTTAAACTAGCGTTCTGTTAGTCTGCTGAAACAGCGTGCCATCTGGATCATGTGCACTGAGGGTGAATCTTGTGTGAGGATTGCATCAGAGACACCCTAGGCCACTGCAATTTGCATGTTTTGCAATTACTTCAACGAAAACCTGATGGAATTAACGGTTGTGCGTAATCTGATTGGGTTGAATGCCATTTTACCGCAGGACTTTAACAGAGACGAAGGCGTTCAACGGTGCTGAAGTTCATACGCCTAGCAATAAAAAGCCGAGCAATACTACGTGCGGGGCGGGCAGTGAGCGTGGCGAGCATGCGGTTCGCACAGTGAAATTGTGTGGCACGACCAGCAAGTAGGGGGGGGGTATTGATTTCCCCACCCAGAATGCAGAATCACTGTCGCGGGTTTCACATTTCATTAATAAACGCAACACTTTTCAGGATATGTCCCCCCCACTTGCATAACCTGTAAACAATTAAAATCACGCTGTACACATCTGTCATCCACACGCACCCATTCTCAAGCGCTGTCCAGGCTCAGCGCTGCTGAGATCTGGTGACAACCCGCACCAAAGATCCCTTGTGTAGCATTAACAGACTGTTGGAGCAAGTGCTGTTCATGAGAAGCGCCTGTGAAGGCCAGCATGGCATACGAGGGGGCAGGTGGCCAGCACCATGCCCGGCTGCCTTTGTCTCCCCAGCGGTGATATTTACACATCACACCAGATGATAATTTGAGGCTGAGTTGACCTAGGGGAGCCGCTGGACGGGTTCAGATAATCGTCACTGGAGTTGACCTTGAGCTTGAATCGAACTTGGGTTGCTAGGTTCATAGCGGATTGTGCTAACCACTGCACAACCACTCTGCACCACACACACATCCTGCACCAAACGCACATCCTACACAACACACATCCTGCACCAAACGCACCACACACGCATACATCCTGCACCACCAACGCACACACCCTGCACCACACACACACATCTTGCACCACACACATCCTGCACCACACACACACACACACATCCTGCACCACACACACATCCTGCACCACCCACACACATCCTGCACCACACACACCACAGCTGTCTACGCACCCACGCCCGTCGGGTGAATTCTCCCGCAGGCGGCGCCAACGGTGGGGTCCCTCCTGAGTCGGTCGACCAGCATGGAGAGCGCCGAGGGGTAGAAGTCCGTGTCTCCATCCAAGGCCAGCACGTAGGTGTTGCGCTTCCTCCTCTGTAGTGGTGAACGGGGAGTAGTGGCACAGATGCAGATCAGCAACAGCGGTGGCATTACAGCCGCGACCTTGTACAGAGCAAGTAAAGCAACTGTTCATTTAGCTCGTAAACCCCAACACTCCTTCTCCAACCTCCAACAACCAAACCCACAACGTATGTATGCTGTATGTATATTGTATGTATGTATGTTGAACTTCTTTCGCACCGTATGTAGCCAACCATGTTCGTCGGGAAAGGACAACAAACTAAACACAAACCGCATTTCACAGAAATGAGTGTTCAAAATAGTTGATTTTAAAGTGCATAGCTCCAGTGGATTCCTAATAACAACCACGTAGGTGGAGAGAGCGTTGCTATCTGCAGCGCTACAACCTTTGGAAACAGCCTCCCCGAAGTGGTGCGCACACTCGACTCCATCGTCACTTCATTAACAGCGACAACTCAACAGCAACAAAGCGGCTCTTTTCGCTTGCGTACAACAACAACTAACTCCGGTCATCCTCGCAGCAGCGGCTTTGGGCGAGCCATCGAAGAAAGACGGGGACTGCATCTCGCGCTTTCAGATGCACTTCTACGGTCGTCTGGAACGCTCTTCCTTCCGATATTAGGAAGCAACTGGAGGTTTGCACTTTTAAATCATCAATTAGATTGAAATCTACATTCTCTAGAACTGCTTTTTGTGTTTGGTTTGTTGTCCTGCCCCCGCACCTCCGATTACTACGGTTGGCTATGTACGGTGTGAAAGAAGTTAAACATAAATACAACAAAATTTCAGCTGCAAACCTATTTTACACTTAGATTTTAAACAACTGAATAAGTGTATATATTTTTTTTCTTATTGTATAGAAAGTTACTGACAGAAGAGGGGAACTGTGCGTGTTAGACCCTCTATCTGGCACCAGAGTATGTGTGGCATGGAAGGGGGTCCTACGGGGCATGCTTCTGGTGACTGTCAGAGAGAGGGCAGTTGAGGACGTGACAGTCAAGGTGAACCTGAGAGAGCACGTGACCAGGACAGGATATTGAGGGGGGCCAAAAGGTGGCAAGAGGGAGAAGTGATATATGGACCAGAACCTTCTGGTAATTTCCAGAAGGGGTCGTGGCCAAGGGCAGAGCCAGGCGATGTTCAGGGGCATAAAAGGGAGGTCCCGAGAGCCGATCCGGGCTGTCTGTTGGAATGGAACCCGTCGGTGCTACGCTTCTTCGATCCTCGGTCCTCGGTCGTCGGTCTTTACGCTGGCATCGTGGGTCAGGCAGTGTGTTACTGACTGACCCGGTTATGTAGTTACCCCGTTGTGGTCTAGTTAACCTGCTGTATGTTTAAGTAGTTACCCTGGTCGGGTGTGAGAATAAACTTGTTGCCTCCAAGTTCAAGTGTGTGCCTCCGTGGAGCCCACTGCACTATTTTGAGTATCAACGTGATGATGGCGCGTTGAGTGACACATTGTGCCAGAAAGGCAACCAAAGATAGACTTCTAAATGTGCCGTAAAGTGTGAGTTCTCACACTCTACCCCACTGCACGCGAACTGCCCATCCACGGAATGTGCAGGGCCTACCCATTTATACTGCTAAGTGGAAGTGGAAAGTTGCCTCCCCTAGGTAGATTTAGCCTTAGATGAGTAAACATTAGCACTGGCAAGACAAAGGCGGATGGGCGTGGTGTTGGACACACGACCCGCTCGCGTGCCATCCCACCCTTAACAGGTGCTCGCTAAATGCACTTGCCTCAACAGTCTGTTAACGGATATATGAGGCATCGTTGTCTCTGAAGTTTACAAGACCCTTACCTCCACCCATTCCTCTTGTTCATCTGTATTAACTTCGTGGATCTTGCGGTAGATCTTCCAGCCAAGGAGGTAGTACAAGTACATCACCTATACAGAACACGTCAAGGGCTTTAATAACAACAATCATCATCATCAGCAGCAGCAGCAGCCGTGATCGATCAACGACTGGATTAAGACCTACCCAAGTAGTCGCGATGTTTCCCGGGATCCTGAGTCGTTATCCACCAAGCACCTCGATTACCAACTGATTCCATCGCTCCATCTCCAGGGCGGTCTACCCTCCGGGGTACTTTCCATTCTTTGGCTGCCGCTCCGTTATTATTCTCGACCCAATGGCCATGACGGCGCGTGCTGCCCAAGTGTAACTCAACAGCACCACCAACCTCCCCCCCCCCCAATCGTGGACAGAAGGCAATAGAACAACACGCAAAAGAGTATCGGCGTGAGATTGCTGTGATACATCGATAACAACCCTGGTGCAGTCATCACCATCATCATAGCACTCAACACCAAATCAATCGAGTCGGGGAACACTCGGTCACGGACAACACTGCTGTGCTCAACTCGTTTACAGCACTTGCCCCAAAAAACCTGCTGAGGCTATACAGGGTATATTTGTCTCTATGATGTGCACTGATTCGCACGTGAAACGAATTGTGAATCATCACGTGATTTAATTCCAATATTAGGGCATGACTCTCGAGGTAACATACAGATGGCTTCAATAGACGTGAGCTATTGCATTCCCCTTCGTACGGCTGATGCTGATGTCGACTCGAACAGCGAGAGTTGTAACTTTACATTGAGGTGGTTGACGAGCCAGATGATTGCGTCAGGTATAGCGAAGTGGCGAATCATCGCTGCTGTGATGATGCCTCACCCTTCGTTCGTGTTGGGAATCGGGCGTTGAGTTGTTGTGTGTTCCATCACTCTGTTCCAGGTGGTGACCACTGTCGATATTAGGAATGCACTGAAGCTATCCAGTTTGAAATCTAGATTTGGATACTAATTTATTTAGAACTGCTTTTTGTGTTTATTTTTTTGTATCCTTCTCTCCACCTCCGATTACCACGGTTGGTGAAGTACAGTGCAAAAGAAGTTCCACATACATACGTATCATCGCCGGACGCTGACCGGAGATATTTAATTTTCCAATTGTGTATAATCGTCATCGTCATGAAAAGCACATCGGCTGTTGCTGTTGCTACTATACTCTGTGTGTGGATGTGGTTGTAGGGTTTGTGGCCCAATGAGCTTTGGGGCAGAAGATCTGAAGCCCAGGGATGCAGCACATACCTGGGACCAGCGCTTGCGGTGGCGGATCATCTCCTTGTCCTTGAGGTGCACATACAGCGAGTTGCCGTGCGGGAGTTTGTAGGAGAGTCGCGCTCCGTACGGCGTCTGAGTCCTCTCCATTGAGGGCGCCTCTTGTGGATTGTTCGAGTTTTTTTCAAAAAACCTTCACATCAGCAGCAACAGCGCAAGCGACAGAAAAGACACGCCCCAATTACTATGTTGCATTGCTGCTGCTGCTACTGTTGTCATATCTGGCATGAAGTCCCCAGTTGCCACCTCACTGCTGCACTCGAATTTTTTTTTATAATTTAGATTTTTTTTCTGCTATAAATTTCCACGTGAAAAGCCACTTCGTTGCGCTATCAGTTGTGGCCAGTGTGCTTCTGAAAAAAAGCTAATACCTCAGTGGGTCTTACCTGGTAAAAAAGATGTTTTTTTAGTTTTATTTGTGTTTTTGTGATCTGCTAACCTGTCTTATACTTTGCACTCCTGTCGTGGTTTGTATTTTGTTGAGGTAACGGTCTGACCCGCCCCTGCTGGACATCTGTGAAATCGAGCTTTGAAGCTCATCGAATTCCTCCTGCAGTATAAATACATATTCTGATTCTGAATTGAGTAAAGCAGCAGCTGTCGTCGGTGACCGATGATCCAGCACTCAAAGATTATCTCCCATTTGCTCGCTCACCGCCGATCAGTCGCCTCCATATCTCACTTCTATCGCTACTACTTCTATAACCATTGTTACTGTTCACACGAACTTCGCTGCTCGATTCGTGCACCCACGTCGAGGTCGAGGTCGCCCGGACTGAGTCGTCTCGTTGCCTAAATTCTTACCAACGCACGAACAAAAGACAAAAATCCCCCCGTATAGCCTTCAACAGACTGTTTGGGCAAGGGCTGTTAGCCAGTATCACCCATGAAGGCCGGCCCGGCACACGAGGGGGTGGGTGACCAGCACTACGCCCGTCTGCTTTTTTCTCCCCAGTGCTGCACCGTTTTGTGTAAATTATGTTCAGTGCCTAAGGCGCTCTATAGCAAGGTTGGCTACGTATGGTGCGAAAAAAGTTCAACAATTGAGGCTTCCTGTTCAATTCAACACGGCGTGAATGCTCATCTATCACACCGCCCACCACAGTGTCTCTGTTTGCCAGCCAATTGTCAGTTTTTGCACCTTCGGATTTGCACTCAACAACGGTGACGGTGACGCAAGGAAGGCCTCGCTAGGCCTGCGATCCGCACTCACGACGTTCATCTGCGTGACCATCAGCAATCATCGTCATCGTTCACCGTGATCTATTCACTTCTGAACGAAGGCATTGGCGCAACCTGTTGCCATCCTTTTTGTGGTCTCTCGCACCACGAGCTGAGCTTAACCGCCCCGTGTCGTCCCTTGCTTCGTTATGACAAGGCCCGTGCCTCTATCCATCCATCCCTCACTCCCTCCACCCACGCAGCTCATTGCTACCACAAAATAACATCCGGTGCACTGACCGGCACACTTCGGCGATGACGTCCGTGAGGCTGGTCACGAACTGGTTGACCACCATGCGATCTCCCTTTCTTTCGAAGGCGTCGTCGAAGTAGATGTGAGCCGAGAAGTCATACAGTTCCCGCTTCACCGTCTTCTCCTCCTTCTTATGATTCTTCTCCTTCTCCCCCTTCTTTTCCTCCTCCTTTTCGTCCTTCTTCTGCTTCTTTTCCTCGTTCTCTTTATTCTTCTTCTCTTCTTTCATTTTTTCCTTCTCCTCCTCCTTCCCATCCTGCTCCTCCTTCCCCTGTTCTTTCTCCTTCTTATTCTCTTTCTTCTCCGTCTTCTTTTCCTCCTTATTTTTCATCTTCTCCTCCTTTTTCTCATTCTTTTTCTTCCCTCCGCCACGGGAACCGACGTTGAGATCCTTCGGCTGACTCCTGTCCAGCCTGGCAGCGGCAAGGGGAGAGGGTGGTTATTGTTATTTCGCCACACGCTCCCCATCGAGTCAAGGTCATGGTACAGCATCGCTCTCCTCTGCAATCGAGCGCTCTCCCAAGGTCTCCAGCCGAAACGTTTCCTCCACCTTTCTCATCCCACTGATCACAGCAAACTTCCACCGTATCCTACTGAGTTCAACTCACAATGACCTATACCCATAGCCGGCACCGGCTTCTGGATGAGTGCGTTTCTCTGTAGCTGCACCAGTCAGCAGCCGTCTGGAACTCTCTCTGTATCTCCCACTGCTGCACACGCAGCAGCAACCAAGAAGCAGACTCTAACCCATCCAGGTTCTCACCGATCCAGGCTTTCACCTATCCAGGCTCTCACCTGTCCATAATAATATTGGTTGCGGGAGCCTAGACGTGTTAAATAAAGAGAAGTCTCCAGCTTGCACTATTCACAAACATCGCTCAATGGTCACATTCAAAGAACAGTCCCGCGTTAAACACGATCAGCTGATTATCTGCGACGGTCGAAGGAGGGCAAATGTTCTCGAGGTTAGGAACGCCCTGCTCCATGTGAAGATGTCATATTTATGAGCATCCAAAGAAAATTGAAAATACACCGCCCACAAATACTGCACTGCGTGTGGGTGGTTAAATATCCAAGGTCGAAACATGACGGTCGGATATGCAACATGGTAATATGGTATTGCTGTAGTGTCCTAATACGAGCCACAGTAATGTGGTTCAATTTTGTTTAACATTTTTTCATCGGCATAGGCATTGCTGCATATATCATAATCTATTTTTTCAGGACACTTTAAACGTGCAGTTTAGATTTATATCCTCAAATCTCGTTGAGCTGAAGGGAGGGACGCGGTAGCGTGGTAGCCTGACTGGTGTGGTGCCCTGCAGAAATGAATGTACGTATGTGTGGTGGACTTCTTTCACACCAGGGGAAGGACAACAATTTCAACACAAAAATACATTCTGAAGAAATGAGTTGTCAATATAGATTATTTAAAAGTGCATAGCTCCAGTTGCTTCCTAATATCGGAAGGAAGAGTGTTCCATACGGCCACAGAAGGGCATTTTAAAGTGCGCGATGACGTGACCACACCCAATCTGCACATTCGCGAAGAACCACGTTGGTCCTTGGGATCCGGCCGCTTGATGGAATTGGGCGATAGGGAATATACCACCTCAGGATGGACGAGATGATCTTCGTCATCTCCTCCTTGGTCTCGTGCCACATGGTTGCGCACAGGTAGATCTTCACCCTCTCTTGCTTTTGGCTGCTAGAGGATACAATGAGAACATGACATCGTGTTCAGATTGAGAGAGGAAATCGCAGAGCGCGGTTCTCTGTTTTATGCATTGGGCATATTGGGGAGTGGACATATTTCAGTCTGTAGAACCGAAGGGCGAACGTCACAAATTGTCATCATTATGAAATAAATACAGAAAAAAAAAATCCTGCTTTGATTAAATGATCATACTTAACCTCTGACACCCAAAACACGAAACATAGACAAAGGCATCGACAAGACTAACACAAACTAAAAACAAAGATCGCCCAAAGTTCCCTGACTGTTGGGGCAATGGCTGTTAGCAACTAGAACCGATGAAGCCAGAAACGGGACTTGAGGGAGTTTATGGCCAGTCACACAAACACACACCTCGTCACACATACACCTCGTCACGTAAATACAGCAATAAAGTTCCCCTGTATCGCCTGAACAAACTGTTGGGGCACGTGCTGATAGCGAGCACCAATGAAGGCTGGCACTGCACACAAGCGGGTGGGTGGCCAACACCACGCCCGGCCGTCTTTGTCTCCCCAGTGGTGCTGTTTACACACCATACCAGTTACTAATTTGAGCAAGGGGAGGCCATGACCTACTCACAGAAACACTTAGTCACACACACACACACTAATAGTCACACACTAATAGTCACAAACGCAAGTACAATTCACTGCACCAACACCAACACACCGACCTCCTCTCCTCCAGCACCACCTCCTCCTCCTGCTGCTGTCGACGGTTGAGCAGCAGCCCCGCGACGAGACACGCGGGCTGCGGGGTGCGGCGCACGAAGAGCTCGCGTGTGCGCTCCATGCGCGTCGCGCCATCCGGGCGCAACGCGGGCGCCGCCGCCAGCAGCAGCGCCGCGAACCACAGCACCCCGGCGCCGAACGTGGCCACGGCGTCCACCGCGGTGTCTTCGCCGGCACCCACGAACGAGCAGACGGCGGCGGCCGTGCGGTCATAGAAGAGTGAGGCGGCTGCGGGCGTCGTCCGCTCGGAGCCGTTCCACCGTCGGACCGACTCGCAGTCGTAGCGAGAGTCACCCGAGACATAGAGCGCGAGGTGGAGTGCGAAGACGACCGCTAGGGCGGCGGGCGTGGCGAGGCAGAGCGGTGCGGCAAAGCAGCTCCTTTGCTGGCGGATCTTGCAGGCGGCGTTCGCGAGCCACTTGCAGAGGATGGAGGCGCCTGCCTGCACGCCCAACAGAGCCAGGGCGAGCGCCACGCTCTCACGGTGTTCCGCGATGCTGTTGACAGCGCTGAAGCTCCTCCACTCGCCCTCGACGCCCGCGTCCAGCAGCACGACCGCCACGATGATGAGCGTGCGCACGAGCGAGCCGTAGAACTCGGCGAGGTTCCGCGATTCGCCGACGGCGTCGCGGAATCCCCGGAGCCAGCCGGCGGGCAGGAAGTTCTCCCACCACGACAGGGACACGAGCAGCAGGCTCAGCAGCAGCAGCGCCAGGTGCGTGAACCTTCCCGCCTCCGTGGAGCCGTCGTCAGGCGCCACCAACGCCGCTTTGGCAACAGACAGCGCTAATGCGACGAGACAGCAACAGAGGGAGGCCAGGCTCAAGAGCTTGGACGTCCGGGGCGGCTTCCTGCCTCGCGTCCACCTGCCGGCGAACTGCAGTGCGCTCGGCACCAGGGTGACACCGTTGAGGAGGATGATGCTGCTGAGAAGGTTCGCCGACTCTGCCGGGAGGACGACGATGGCCATGAGCGCTGAGCCAAGGCCGATGAAGCCTTCCAGCAGGCAGTTCTGGGTGACGCCAAAACAAACGCAAGGACATTGAGACATAGAGAGATTGAGGATTGTTGGAATGGTGAAACACGCGCCAAACAAACACAGAGGTTAGCGTGGTTTGTTTTTTTATGGCCTTTTTGTCGTCTTTGTACAAAACAGGTGACAACTGCGCTGTTCAACGTTGGCGAGGCATGGGAAAAATAACTGATGGAGCAGCGTGGATTAACGACAACAAAACTCAACACATTGGTCAACAAGACCTCCTGAAAAGGAATGCATGCATACAGGCCACACCGAGTTTGTTATTGACGAATGTTTTGAGATTGTTGTTATTGTTGTTAATTGGCCTGAGCACGACTGCCAACGCAGCTGCAGCATCGCCAACATACTCTTTCCAAATTTTATTTGCCCAGCAATGGATTGTCAAATGACTCCGTGAATGATATTCATTGTTTCATTTTGTTAATGATATAGACGCGGTGCTGCTGCGAGGTAATGGTCAGCACAGTCGACGTGAAATTCCTCAGGCCGCCGGGTCTATTTCCCAGTGCGGCAGCTGAAACAAACGGGCGAGTTTGTGACCTCTCCTCGCTCTGTTCACCCAGAGCCAAGGGGGTGCGGGGGGGGGGGTCTAGCGTGATGAGTCCACGGGCAGAATCATAATTTGCATTTATACTGGAGGAATGCGATGAGCTATACAACTCTTTTTCTTAGATGTCCAGTCGAGGTGGGTCAGATAGTTACAACAGAAAAGAATACAAAAACACGTTGTAAGTGCAAATATGGGAAAGATAAGCAAATCACTTATAAAAAAAAAAAAACTATTTTATTATTATTTTATTATTTTTATTACACGCTTTTATTTAACTCCGTCTGTTGTCGTATCCTCAAAAAATCTTATAACTCAAATTTTACCCACTTCCGAACGTGCTATCGACTGCAAACTTGGTATACTTACGTCATACTGATGACAATACTATATTATATCACTTTACCGAAAGAACCAAGAAGATGAATCCCTGCAGTCACGAAAGCTTTAAATCGCTTTAATAATATTAAATTAATATCTAAGGACTTTATAGCAGTAACTGCACGCATTGGGGTGGGGGGGGGAGAGGACATCACACTGTGAAGAGAAATCGGCAGCGTGATGTGTATATTTATTCCATGTTAAAGGCGCAAAACAAAATGTCCTCCGTGAGCTGGAGCGAACGCGCATCACTTGGCAGGGTCCGCCCCCCCCCCCCACGCAATTGGCGTCAGTTGGTACGGTCGAGCTCGTGCAATAAGTAAATAATTAAAATAAGAATGGCACTAAATCGCTAATTACAGTAATTTAAAGTTGACGGACGGAAAAACAGAATACAGTAGCCTATTCCCACCGCGGGGCTTGGGGCGTGCCACCCGGCAATTTGTTTCCTACGAAAACCCCACCATCCGAGAGCCAAATCCCCCGCAAGCGCAAGCACGCGCGGTGACTTTTATATATAAGAGAAGAAGAAGAAGAGAAGATTAGACATGGGCTCGCAGCGTGTAAAAGTAGGGCAACACACTCATTAGAAGGGACTCTCTTAGAGTCACTCTCCCTATGCTGGAGGCGTTGACAGAGCAACTTCAAGACTGCACCTTTGCCTTGACCTCTGTACGTCTCTGTCTCTCTCTGAATCTTACCAGAGCGATCATCTTCCGATTGGAGGCATCGGAGTTCTTGAAGGCGAGCCGGAGGCTGCAGCGGATGGAGCTGAAGATGTTGGGGATGACGAGAACGAAGGCGAGAACCCAGGAATAGAACTGGTTCTGGTCGAGCTCGCCGGCCTGCCTGGCGACCCTCTTCATCTCGGCCAAGTACACCAGGCTCAGCTGCGTTCCACCACATTGTGCACGCGAGACAGAAAAAAGCGTCACGACACTCTGCGCATCCTATCCATGTAGGGAGTCCTCGTTGAACGAGCGGTGTTCACTCCCCACGTCTTCCGCTTTCACGCAATTTTTACTTCATGGAACGTTTTTCGTTAAGCGCACACCGCGCACCTGCTATGACGCGAGTCTAGCACGTGACAGACTTCTAGCTATAACGCGAATCTAGCGTGTGGCACACTGCTCGCTATAAATGTGCAGTTAACCCTCCTCAGATTTCTGGCAACTGCCTGATGATGATGGCTGTGACACCCAGCGAGACGTCCATACCCAGTTGGTGAATGCGTGTAAATCACTCTCTAACAACAACAACCACACCAATGGTGCTCAATGTTAATCAATAAAGCAATGCTCCTGCTGCTGCTGAAGCAGTAATACACATTGGAAGGCATTGCTGTCAGCAGTTATGGTGAGGGCAGTGTAAAGCATTTCATGGCATGACAAAAAAATAAATATGCTTACAGAATACAATAAAACCCACAGACCGAGACGTCCCACAGGTTGTCGTCGATGAGACTAAGATTAATAGCAACTGAGATGCCGACTCCATGAACACGATGTGAGGGTTGAGGTGGCGAGATGTTATCTCGCTCGCCTGGTACACAAAAGCTCGTGGTTTCGATCCCGTCCCTGACGATGCCTATTTTATGTTTAGAGTCTGCGTGGTCTCTCTCTCCCCGTGGTCGTGTGGATTTTTCTCTGGGTCCCCCGATTTTTCTCTCCACATTTAGAATCAACATCACGCGTTCAGAGTATTTGACTGTTATACATTTTCAAGTCATGATAATACATCACTAAGTTGAGCTATCATTTGTGGCCAGGTCGCTTATGATATTTATTTTTCTATGTAACTCAGTGGGATTTACCTGGTAAAATAAAAAAATATATGGGTTTTTTTTTTAAATATCGAGGGCATGTGTGTATGTATGTAAGTAGCCAACCGTGCTAATCGGAGGTGTGGGAAACGAATCTGGAGATGGTGCAGCTGTGAGGTGAGGCTGGGGAGAGAGGTGAGGGAGTTCCTCCTCCTCCTTTCTCCTCACCTTGCTGAGCACCGCCGTTCCGAACACGGCAAGGAAGAGCAGCGTCAGGAGGATAAACCTGAGGACCCGAAGACCCCGAGTCGAGGACTCCTCCTCATCGATGTCTGGGCGAATGTTGAACCTGTCCCAGGATCTAAGGTGGAAACAGACGCTCGATCTTAATTTGGAGCTTTCGTGACTGCAGGAATTATTCTTTGGTTCTTTCGGTTAAGTCGAGTCACAGTGAATGTTGTGTTGCGAAATTGCTCTCGGACATCAGCTGCTGCTGTTGCTGAAGCTGCAGTAATGCATGGAACTTTTGTTCACGTAACAACTTTATTAATCAGTTGCGTTAGGTGAAGGAAGCTTTGCGACACGACATTTTACACATGCGATTTGACCCGAAAATCTATTACGAAGCACGGTAAGTGGTCGCAAAGGTCTACACGTGCTAGATTCAGTCAAATAACTTCTGAGCTTTTATCGACGACATTCGTTGCCAATAGGAAGAAGACGTTGACAAAGCAAATGGAGAGGAGGTCAAAAATACAACCCTCTGATAACTACGCAAAGAAGACTGGATCGGTGGACGCTGGGCATTGTACAAAGAGGCAAGGAAAGGAAGACCATGCGTGACCATTCTGGTCAGCGTGGGCCTGGGAATATGCCACTTTGTGACCGATGCTCACCCATGCCGAGAAGGAATTAGACATCTCCTGTCGCCGAGTCCGGAGCGATGGCAACCTCTGCGACATTGATCCCAGACGACGGTGGATCAAGCAGCTTGAGCGACGCATTCTGGGGCATTGCGTCGTTTTGCCAGAAACTGGTTGGCTATCAATGCTCAATATAAGAGGGTCGGTTTTTGTTACGTAATTGTTTTTAAAAATGAATTTTAGTTCATCGCCTACGATCGAATCACCCTGATCCTGAAAGCTAAGCATGTTTCAACCTGTATGCTGGTGCTGCTGAGGTCACCAGGTTCACAGGGCAGTTGGCTGACCACTGGGGCAGCGATTCGTCTCACCCACGCAGTAACTCCGTTTTATGTTTTGACGAAAACTTACCAGTATCTCCAATGCCACCATTTATGGGTTATACAAAAAAATCGTCAAAATGTTATTTGAGTGTATTGCCGTTGCGGTTTCATTTGAATCTCGCCCCTCATCGGAGGCTCATCGACGCAAACAATGAAATTAATCGAGGGATGCTGCAGTCATTGCGATTCTCCCGTTGCGGCAGCGGAACACCAACATCTTTTTTTACAAAGTATTTATTCCCCCTCCTGGCCTCTGTCCTACCAGCAGTTCAAGTTGATCGACTGGTCGCATGTGATGGGTTAGGACAGGACATCAGGTAGGCTGGTGTCGAAGAGTGGGCCGCATACAACCCTAGCGAGAGCCCATAGGGCTCCCCGTGGTGAAGGGAGGCCCTGCCACCAGCAACACCACGGTGGCGAGATGTTATCTCCCTCGCCTAGTATGTAGGAGGTCGTTTATTCGATCTCGACCCTGACGACTATTGTATATTTGGAGTTTGCATGTCCTCTCTCGCTGTCTCCCCGTGGTCGCATCGATTTTTCTGCGGGTCCTCCGAGTTTTTCCTCCACATTTAGAATATAAATCACGCGTTTAGAGTATTTGGCTGCTATAAATGCCCACATGATGAGCCATTTTTTCAGCTATCATTTGTGGCCAGGTCGCTTGTGAAAAATATCTATACAGCACAGTGGGCCTTACTTGGTAAAATAAATAGTTTATAGTTGATTCATTGGTTTTAATCAGCTGAATTAGTATTCTTCACTTAACATACCTGGCAGTATGGTTCACGTGTAGGCCAGTAATCGGTCGTGGAAATATATTCGCGTCCTTGTCAAAAACGCCGACTAAGACAACGTTAAATTGTGAGCCCGTGATTTCGGGACCTAAATATACAAGGCGCTAAATACTAAGACACATATATAATACCCTTTGGTTCTTTCACTTACGTGCCTTTTACTTACGTGACTTTACCGAAAAAAAAGTCACATACGTGACTTTACCGAAAGAACCAAAGAGTATGGATTCCTGCAGTCACGAAAGCTTCAAAACACATATATAATACATATATGTATGTTTGTTGAACTTCTTTCGCATGGTACAGATCCATCAGTGCTAATTGGAGGCACGAAAATATATACATATATGTATATATGTCTAAATAAATATACAGGATATGAATACGGTTCCGAGTCACATGTGCATGAATGGAGAGATGCGCGATTGGAATTTCATCGAGAGACCAAAACAAAAAAACCGAGCACGCGGATCAGAGAATGCACGCACGAGTTCAAGTCACACATTTCACAGCGTGAGTTAACCACCGTCGCTCTCTGACACGTCGAATCGTGCGTCAGTGGTGCGCGTGTGGGGAGTGCATCGTCGCGAATCGGTGATGGTGGCCGACGGTCAAAATAATAATCACGGACTGACGAAGCAAAGGAAGGAACGCGAGGATGTCCGTCTGGGAGACGTAGCAATGAAATGTTCTCGCCGACGGGCGAGAACATTCCACAAAGCACCGTGAGAGATGACACCGACTTGAGGCGGTATTTATCCAGCAGTGGATGGATCATGGCCGATGCTCACGATAATTGATGGCGGTGGTGGTTGTGGTGGTTGTGGTGTAGGGAGTGGTAGACGATTATCTGTATCAGTCCTAGGGCTCCCCTAGGTCGACTCAACCTCAAATGAGTCCATGTTTGTAAACATCACAACTAGAAAGACAAAAGCGGGCGAGCGTGGAGCTGGCCACCTGATGTATCGCTCCAATCTTCAAAGGTGCGCATTAACAGTACTTGGGCCAACAGTCTGTTAAAGCTATGAGGGGGATCTTTTTATTTTTGTGGTGGTTATGGTGGTAGTGTTGTTGGTACTGTGTTGTTGGTAGTGGTGTTGTGGTGGTGGTTATGGTGCTGTTGTTGGTTGTGGTGATTGTGGTGGTGGTGAAACGTTAACTTACTTCTCGCATTGGGTTTGGGGCTCTACTTCTTCTGATTGTGCTTTCCTCTGCACGTCCCTGCGTTCATCCGCACAAGGGCACTCGCATTTCCATTCAACAGCTCCCGCCTCTCCTTTCTCTGGCGGCTTTGAGGACTCCGGTGATGCTTGAGGCTTCGGCATCGCCCGACTATGCGTTTGGGAGCTCAGATGTCGGCGGTGGTAAAGAGTCTCCCTCTAGGGTCTCCCTTCAATAAGCATTAAACCCCTACCTGTCCGCGATGAGCTGTGGCGTGGTTAATGGACATAACTCATCCGTAGAGCTAAACTGAGAGTCGTTATGGCAATCAGCCCGATAGTTTTATCTTTGAGATGCGATTGCGTTGATATGCTACCCTCTTACAACGTGTATTATAATTGTCACACGAACTAGAGATAATAATTATTATAAAATTGGCAAGATTAGACTCCAATGGTGAGGAAAGAAAACATCTGACTCTGAATGCAGATACTTAAACTGTCTACAGACTTCTAAAGAAGCATCAGCACTGAGCACTCTAGGGAGCGGGGTACTAGTCTAAGATAGCGTGTTAGCACCACTGATTATATATATGTCGAGAGGGAGCGATGCCCCCGGGTTCAGTTTTACACCCTAATTTGCAAGTGGTCAATGACAGAGCTGAGGGAGGCAAAGACTTGCGGAGCCATGGGCCATACATTTACAACGAGGAAGCTGATATTATCTGCGGCTTAACGTTCACAGCTGCGATGTCGTGAGTTTATATTCAAGGCAGCGTGAGGCCGTCATCTTCATTGTCATCATTGTTTGTCATGGACCACATCAACCACGTCATCATCATTAACATTGAGTCATCAAACATCAACAACAGCGCCATCGCCATCATTAATTGCATTACCACCATTGCCATCATCATCATAATCATGAACATTAGCATCATTCATCAACATCACCCACCAGCATAGTTACCACCACATTCATCATCGATTGCATCCGCAAATACAAATATATCCAAACCATTCTCAATCTACCAATAGATGATGGAAGCTCGACACCACGTTGGTTGTGGGAGCTGTTTCGATCATACTTGACCACCATGCTGGGTCAGTGTTCGTGACGAGTAGGGTAGAGGGGTGGGGGCGGTTGCACAGCAGTTAGCGCGTTGCGCTACGAACCCAAATACCCGAGTTCGATTTCCGCTCACGGCCAACATCAGCGGCGCCTATCTGAACCGGTCCTGGGCCTCCTCTTGGTCGACAAAGCCTGGTGTGGTGCGTAAAAACATTGCCACTCGGGAGACAAAGGAGGCTGGGCGTGGTGCTTGCCACTCACCCTCTCATGTGCTGTTCTGGCCTTCATAGGTACTCGCTAACAGCACTTGCCCCAACAGTCTGTTCAGGCTATACGGGGTATCTTTGTTTGTTTGTTTGTAAAGGTGGGGAGCGTTGGCGCAGCGGTTAGCCCGTTGTGCTACGAACCCGGCCAACCGAGTTCGATTCCTGCTCACGACCAGCACGAGTGACGATCACCAGAACCGGTTCTGGGCCTCAAATGAGTACCTGGTGCCGTGTGTAGCAAATATCGCCACGAGAGAGACAAATGCGGCCGGACATTGTGCTAGCTACCCACCCTCTCATGTGCCGTGCAAGGCTTCTCAAGTGCTATTCTCTAACAGCAATTACCCCAACAGGTCTATTTAGTCTACACGGGGGGCCTCTATGTTTAGAGGGGTGGGAGGAGGGGCGGCGGGAGGGTGGGAGAATTAGTTCTGAATCCTCTTGCCGTTTCATGTTCACCGTGGTTGGGAATCGTATGTGGGGGGCCGGGGTTCAGAAATAGAATAAGAAGTTGATTAGCCAAGTCAATAACACATTGAACTCTACAGCTAGTTACCAACGGTGACTCGGCCAGCAGACAAACACAGCAGCAAGTGTTACAAATCAATAAGTAAACATAAGGTAACGATGACAATATGATATTACAAACAATGATGTGCATTCACTCCTGTATCGTTGCTCAGTGCGCAATCCACTTGAGCACGGTTCCCTACCGTGCGACCCGTCTACGGATAAGTGGAAACTGCAGAGGAGGCGGTCCCTGCCATAGGAATGTGTAATTTCTACCACTGGTCCAGCATGTATGTTGAACTTCTTTCACATCGTACGTAGCCACCCATGCTAATCGGAGGTGCGGGGGAAGAGCGAACGAACTATACACAAAAAGCAGTTCTAAAGAAGTCAGTTTTCAAACTCTGTGTTTTAAAAGTGCATCGCTCAAGTGGCTTCCGAATATCGGAAAGAAAAGCATGCAGCCAGTGGAGATGGGAAAAGTTTGAGTTTTGTTACGATGGGCCCCACAAGGTATACTCGAGCGAGGCTGCTGGAGTGTAATGGTTCACAGACTGGACTCGTAATCCACAGATCGCCGGGTTCATTCGATCTCCCTGTGCGGCAGTTGATGAACCCGCCCTTGCCTTCTATGCATCAAGCAGTACAATTGTGTGCTGCAGAGTTATGTCGATCGGCAGGTCACGTGTGGTGGGACAAAGTTTGGGTACTCCCCCCACCTCTTCCATGATGCAAGACGTCTGGCCAGTATGGAAGAGTAGGCTCCATATATTACACTGGTCAACACACTTTTTTTGGAATAAGGTATTCCAACGAATGTAATTTTGTGGTGCTGATTCCAAATCTGGCATCAGGTTTTGTCTATTACATCAGGTTTTTGAGATATTAAATATTGCATTTTCAATAAAAACACCAAATTTATGCTCATATACGAATAGCTAAACAGACATCCATACAAGAATAAGATAAGATACAATATACAACAATAATGAAACAAACATTTAATGAGCCGTAGCACAAAGTTGTGAGAGTGACTGCATATAAATGTGAGTGAATTCATATTACCATGTAAGAATTGAATTGTGAAGATAATAAAAATATGTACAAAAAGGTCATTCACAATAGTGATGTTACATTTGCATAAACGACCTCTTCTTTGACGATCTCCGATGTACAGCTTGTGGAATGTCTCTCATCAAGGACCAGCAGTAATCTGCCATCATGTTTAAGTCCCATCGGCCTTGGTAACGTTCTTCCATAACTTTAATGTCTTGATGAAAGCGTTCACCTTGCTCTTCGCTCACGTGACCCATGTTCTCTGGAAACTGGGCCAAGTGACTATGTATGTAGTGAACCTTGATGCTCATTCTACATCCAAGTGCTTGGAAACTCAATAGCAGCTCCTCCACAATATCTCGATAGTTTTCCGCTTTCCTGTTCCCAAGGAAATTCCGCACCACATCAGAGAATGCATTCCAAGCTCTAGCCTCTGCCGCAGTCATTGTTGTAACAAAGTGTGGATCCCTGATGAGTGTTCTTATTTGAGGTCCATCAAATATTCCTTCCTTTTTCTTCTCCGCACTGAGACTTGGAAAGGTTGAACATATATAGCTGAAGCAGTCTCCAGTGTGATCAAGAGCTTTGACGAATTGCTTCATTAACCCAAGTTTTATGTGCAGTGGGGGAAATACAATTTTATTCAACCAGAGGCTCATTCTTGATGTTCTTGTCACCAGGCGTCAAACTGATTTTTGGTGGCCAGTTCTTTCTAACGCAGTGTTCTAATGTAGCCCTACTGTCCCAGTAGCACAAGAAACAAGGGTATTTGGTGTGACCTCCTTGCTGACCCAGCAGAAAATTAACCATTTTCAAATGAACACAAATTAGCCATCCATGAACATGGTATTCCAATCTATCCAGAACAATCTTGATGTTGGCATACTCTACATTCATTTTTACAGAGTGTCCTATTGGGATTGAACCATATGTATTTCTGTTGTGAAGTAACTCACATTTCAAACTCCTTTTACACAGGTAACGAGCTGAGATTAGGAGCACACTCTTAAAGGGAGTGTTCCTAATCTCAGCTTGTTACCTATATAAAAGACACCTGTTCACAGAAGAAATCAATCAATCAGATTCCAAATTCTCAACCATGGCCAAGACCAAAGAGATCTCCAAGGATGTCAGGGACAAGATTGTAGACCTACACAAGGCTGGAATAAGCAGCTTGGTGAAAAGGTGACAACAGTTGCTGCGCTTATTCGCAAATGGAAGAAACACAAAAGAACTGTCAATCTCCCTCGGCCTGGGGCTCCATGCAAGATCTAGCCTCGTGGAGTTGCAATGATCATGAGAACGGTGAGGAATCAGCCCAGAACTACACGGGAGGATCTTGTCAATGATCTCAAGGCGGCTGGGACCATAGTCACCAAGAAAACAGTTGGTAACACACTACGCCGTGAAGGACTGAAATCAGGCAGCGCCCGCAAGGTCCCCTGCTCAAGAAAGCACATATACATGCCCGTCTGAAGTTTGCCATTGAACATCTGAATGATTCAGAGGACAATTGGGTGAAAGTGTTGTGGTCAGATGAGACCAAAATGGAGCTCTTTGGCATCAACTCGCCGTGTTTGGAGGAGGAGGAATGCTGCCTATGACCCCAAGAACACCATTCCCACCGTCAACCATGGAGGTGGAAACATTATGCTTTGGGGGTGTTTTTCTGCTAAAGGGACAGGACAACTTCACTGCATCAAAGGGACGATGGACGGGGCCATGTACCGTCAAATCTTAGGTGAGAACCTCCTTCCCTCAGCCAGGGCATTGAAAATGGGTCGTGGATGGGTATTCCAGCATGACAATGACCCAAAACACACGGCCAAGGCAACAAAGGAGTGGCTCAAGAAGAAGCACATTAAGTTCCTGGAGTGGCCTAGCCAGTCTCCAGACCTTAATCCCATAGAACATCTGTGGAGGGAGCTGAAGGTTCGAGTTGCAAAATGTCAGCCTCAAAACCTTAATGACTTGGAGAAGATCTGCAAAGAGGAGTGGGACAAAATCCCTCCTGAGATCAAATACTTTTTCCCTCACTGTAGCAAAGACGACGCAACGTCTACCAACGTACATAATTATCTCCATAACCTCCTGAAGAACAAGCCCGTTCTGTTCACATTGGCTTCAGTGACAGAATCCAGGCTACACCTTTCAGTCTTCCTTGCACATCGCGCTGAGTAGCAGCAGAGTATAGCCCAACACAGAGGCACGCAACAGAGCCGGTGGTGGCTACTCATGTGGCCTGTCATTCAACTCTATGGAGGCATGGGTTGGTGGATCACACAATTGTCGTGAAACTCCCTTCCAGTGGTCATTGAGCGTTGAGTTCTTCATACCCTGGGTAGCAAGCATTACGGGTTTAGTGGATTTGCTATCATGAGGAATTATCCACGAATCGTCCAGCAGGAACCTTGATTTCTAAAGTGGAGTATCCTGCAGTGCAAGGACATCAACGACTTCTGTCCTCAAAGTCTGTCCTCAAAAACGAGATTGGTCACATTAGGTGCTTGATGTTGTCCTTAACCCACACCTCCGTTTAGCACGGTTGGCTACGGACGGTGCGATGGAAATTCAACATATATACAAGGATATAGAAGTACATCAAGCGTGAGTTTTCTACAGATTATCCTTTGTTCCTCGCATTCATTAAGTGGCTGAAATTTTCTCAGTAAATTGAGAACCGACAGATTGTTGGTCCCGGCTCACTTTATATAAACTAGCAAACTATTTTTTTTAATTCTAAACTATTAAATATGTCCGTTGTACCAGGTAAGGCCCAGAGGGAAAACCGGAGGACCTGGAGAAAAATCCACTTGCCCACAGGGAGAACATGCAAATTCCAAATATACAGGAATCAGGGTCGGGATTTAAACCTACGACCTACTGCATACCATGCGAGGGAGATAACAAATCGCCACTGTGTCGAGATGTCTGTGGTTCCTTGCACCTGTGAGTCTTTCTCTCTTTAGAGGAAGCTATTGGTTTTTTGGCTGACCATCAAATAAAGTAGGTCACTGCATCGCGCCCTTTCAGGTGCGCTTCTGCAGCCGTCTGGAACCCTCTTCCTTCCGATGTTAGGAAGCCACTGGAGCTATGCACTTTTGAATCCTCATCTAGATTGTGTTTAGTCTATACTCTTTGGTTCTTTCGGTAAAGTAACGTAGGTAGAAAAATAAAAGAAAACAACAATAATATATCACGACGTTTCGATTGCAACACAAGCGGTCGTCCTCAGGCGGAAAAATACAATCCAGCAGTGGAACTGCTGAACCAGCGAGAGAGCTGTTACAACAAAAGGTTATTCATGTGGCGATGGGTAAGCAAGCGGGGTCTGAGTCGGAAAATAATTTAATCCCCGGATGCAAGCACGTCAGTTGTGGTAATGGGGGAGATTAGGGAGAGAGAGATTAGGGAAAGATATTAGCATGAAATTAACTTCCGTCGCCGCGTATTGTTGCATATGCTCACCGCAGCAGTGTTAATGGGAGATTAGCACTACGTTAATGGGAGAGATTAGGCACGGAGATTAGGGGGATTAGCAATTTAATGTCATGTCTACGTGTAACACAAGCTGTGGCGCTGCCAACTGTGCTGTGAGGCAAGCGCGTCCACGCAAGAGAATCACCACAACGGTGGTCGCGTCAGTGAGACACAAAGCCCATCACACAGCCAGAACCATCGATACATCGAGGTTAAGGGAGCAGAGGTGGCCATGCTAGTGAAACCCCAGCCAGTTAATGCAGAGGCACCCAACAGGGCAATGCAACTCAAAGAGTAGGAGATAACAGCCAAACGGCAGGGAAGAATGGGAGCACCACAGCAAGTTACGACTTTTCTTGGTTAATAACTTCCTTCCAATGATTTATCAGCTTATACCCATCTTCTCGGTTGAAATTGTCTCTGTGTTTATATATCTGGATGGCTTCATGGACAAATCTTTGATGGTAGCCCGAAGGTTTGCAGAGTACCTTTGTCTCGGAAAAAAACAATATCGTGTGAGCCCACTGCATTATAACAATGATCAGCCATTGCAGAGGTATTGGTTCTGCCATGTTTCAAATCTGCCTTGTGTTCATGAACACGGTCCGGGGCTGGGGTCTCACTAGTATGGCCACTTCTGCTCCCTTAGCCTCGATGTGTCGATGGTTATGGCTGTGTGATGGGCTTTGTGTCTCACTGACGCGACCACCGTTACGGTGGTTCACTTGCGTGGACGCGCTTGCTTCACAGCGCAGTTGGATTCCTGCAGTCACGAAATCTTCAAATCAAGATTGTGTTAAGTCTGTTGTCCTTCTCCCGCACCTCCGATTAGCGCGGTTGGCTATGTACGGTGCAATAAAAATTCAACATGCACACATCGCTAGTATCAAAATACCAGCAGTTTCCTAAAATAGCCTCATGACACTTTGACACTTCCGTGTAATACATGTTACCTGTCACGATGATGCCGTGAGCTCAGTGAATCCCCACATCCAAAAACGACTGTGAGATCAGGAAGTTTATGTGTCGCCATGGTCACCAATGATTGCACAACCAAATATAGCCTTCATGTTGAATTTATTTGAACTCTATGTGGTCGGGTTGGGCAGAGGTCAAAGTGTTGAACTGTGGCATCGTTCAGATCCTGGGTTGAAATCCAAAGAGCCACTTGTGAAGTGTAAGGACTTATAGCCTAGTCGCCAATGACTCTACGAAACAATCGGACCCATTAAGTTAACTTCTCGACTTAATTTTCCCAAATTTCTGTTGTATAGGAATACAAAAAAACAACGTGGTTTGACTGTCATACAAAAGTTACTAACTGTGGCAGAGTATATGGAAATAATTCCCCAAGTGCGTTCACCTTTTGGCGTTCTCTGGTCTAACACTGGTGAAACAATGCCATAAAAAAGGCTCTCTGCTGTAGGCAAATCAGTTTCAAAGTCAATGCATATATTATAAGCAAGTTTGTTTGCATGTTTTGCCACAAGTACGTGTGGTTAATGCAGACTCGGTGCCTTAAAAAGGTGTCTATTTGTGTTTAACATCTTAACACCGCATGATTTATTGCCAGAATGGGTAAAACCTATTCGTATTGTTTCATCAGATTATTTGGTCGTACTTTGTTGGCAGTGGTGCGCAAGCACAAACAACAATAACACACGCTTCCTTAAAATGAAACATATACAATAAATGACGTTTTTAGCCATTTAAGTAGAGTAGATGAGAGTTGCAGTCTGTAGTTTATACACCGTGGGGCCTCGTAAAAATCATCCCACGGCATTGAGCAGGGTTCGTACGTGGTGATGTCATAACACCCCCCCATCCCCCAACCATCCACCAAAACAGAATATGAAGACAAATGTTTTGCTGGTTGGCTGACTGGAGGAAGGGTCACGTCGACAGGACGTGCGGGCTGCTAGTTACATTATATATAGAAAAAAGTGTTTACGATTAATAGTCTTTGCATAAACCACTGAGTGAAGGATTTCTGGCTTCAAATCTATTCAAATGTGAAAGGAAGTCCACACAAATCGTCCTGATCACGGAGTTTGTATTGTTCCCTTCAACACGAACACGACCGCACGTAGGGCAGGGCATCAACACTCGTTAATGACATCCACCCTTTTATTCCCCGGAGCCCCAGCCTGTGTCTCACACCTCTTTATAAACCTTCTCTTCCTCTTCTCTCTCTTCCTGCCAATGCATTATTTGTATGTTAGCCCAAATAATGCATTAGTGACATCCTTTAACATATTGCCATCAATTGCAGTGGCGAAATGTTATCTCCCTCGCCTTGTATGCAGGAGGTCGTAGGTTCGATTCCGACACGGATGCCTGTATATTTGGAGTTTACATGTCTCTCTCCTCGTGGTCAGGTAGCTGGTTTTCCGTACACATTTATAAATGTGCGTTTAGAGTATTTTGCTGCTATAAATTTCTACATGATAAGCCACTTCGTTGGGCTATCATTTGCGGCCAGGTCGCTTCTGATAAAAGTTATGAAGCTGAGTGGTATTTACCTGGAAAAATTAAGAAAAGTTAATTTAATAGTTTAAAATCCCACATCCCCTTGTCGCGCCTTCTTGCCCGTACCTTTCTTGAACAATTTATCTGAGCATGGTATTTCGTTCATTGCGTGACCTCCACGTTCAATCGCGGCTGAGTCCCATCACGACCCCTACCACAGAATAAGAGAGAGCGTAATGCACTTCGTGATGATCGCCTGGGCTCTATGATTATTTCAAAAGCATTAGAGATGCTCTCATAGAGTGTACGGACCAAACCTATGCTATGGGATTGGCTAATGCTTTAGGTTCCTGAACATTTCAAGCAAGTTTGATCTTTGTCCTTGGTATCAAATTTTACTATTTCAAATAAAACTAAATGTGCGTTCTGATATGCAGTAAACTACGTTTGAATTTAAAACGACTAAACGCTCTATATAGCATTTAACAATACAAATATGTTTTGAGTGTGGTATTGAGGTGTTCATTCACTGTTGGTAGCGTTGGCCGTGACCATTCTGTGGGTCGTGATTGATACGCGTTCTCCAAAGCCAGTTCGCTGATCTTGATGGCGATAGTTCAGGAAAGAGGGGATGTCCAGTAATTGAATGGTGTCTCTGATGTCTTCTGTAACAAAGGATACCAGTCAGTGTTTCGGGGTTTGTGGCCCGCTGTCACAAGACAGTATCCGCGAATCTTCAGCAGGAGCCTTGACTTCTCAAGTGCACTATCCTGCAGCGCCAGGACATCGATGTCTTCTGTCCTCAAAATATAGTCGCATTTGGTGCTTCATAATCCGACCACGTTGAGCTGCACGATTCGCGGCGACGGACTAATCGGAAGGCTGCCGTGTCCTTGAGGGGCGTTCTATTTGCTTTGCTGCCATCGCTTAATTCATCAGAGAAGACCGTATAAAGGTCATCGGCTGATGTGGAAGGTAACACGTGTTGCATCTTCTCCAATTACATGTGTAGTAAAGGACTTCGCCATGCTTCGCTTGGTCTCCGTCCACTCTTTATTAGGTCAACACCCGCAGCCCGCTGGTCCCAACACCGGACCAGCTGTTCCTCGCAACGCACCCCACACGCGCTCTTCCATCAGTCTTTCAGCTCCCCTCGCTCCGCACACCGCTGGCCGACGGTGTGCTGAGCCCGTGCAGCCACGTGGCTGATGGCGCGGAATCCCTCCGGCAACCCAACGTGGTCCCGCTTCTTCACTCCCACAACTGACCCAGAGCCCTTCCGGGCTCCCACCTATATCCGCTTCACCAATTGACCCTGTCTCCTCCCTCACACCACGTGCCTTCGAACATTCCAGATCTCGCCCCTCCATCGCGCCCTGCTGTCTCCGCCCCTAGGTTCCGCCCCCATTCACCTTGCTTCTGATTGGACCCGAGGTAAGCGGGGACCTTGAAATACGCCCTCATACTGGCTCCGCCCCTCAATACCCCGGCACATGTGATTGGCCCAAAGGCCAGTAGCGAACCCCGCTTGCGCTCGCATTACACATGGAAGGATGTCGGGGATACTACCATTGCTGTTGCTTCAAATGAAGCTGTGTACTGCGGAACGCACGTAAATGTGGTCCCTTAACATAGTTGGCAGTGTTTGTGTGACTCGAAACCTCATCTAAGTGGCTCTCTACTCTTTGGTTCTTTCGGTAAAGTCACGTAGTTAGAAATAAAATAAAACAAATCACGTCGTTTCGATCGCAACACGAGCGGTCGCCTGATGACGACCACTTGTGTTGTGATTGAAACGTCATGATACTCTTTTTTCTAACTACGTGACTTTACCGAAAGAACCAAATAATATGAATTACTGCAGTCACGAAAGCTTCATGAAGTGGTTATCGTTTGATCAACTGTATGAAAAATGATACTACTCCAATTCTGGAAATTAAAACGTTCTGATTTTGAGCTATGTGATTTTCTAAACACAAACCTGCTTCGCCAGATTAAAGCACACTATAAATAAAAGATAAATAAATTACTTGGTTGTCTTGGCCATGATCAATCTGGCATTAAACTGCTTCAGACAACACACGTTATAACTGGACCGCATCAACATACACCAGGACACGATATATTTTTTATATTAACGTATTAGCACATTTCTTTTCAACACATACAGTGAGGGAAAAAAGTATTTGATCCCCTGCTGATTTTGTACGTTTGCCCACTGACAAAAAAATTATCAGTCTATAATTTTAATGGTAGGTTTATTTGAACACTGAGAGACAGAATAACAACTACAAAATCCAGAAAAACGCATGTCAAAAATGTGATAAATTGATTTGCATTTTAATTAGGGAAATAAGTTTTTGACCCCCTCTCAATCAGAAAGATTTCTGGCTCCCAGGTGTCTTTTCTACAGGTAACGAGCTGAGATTAGGAGCACACTCTTAAAGGGAGTGCTCCTAATCTCAGCTTGTTACCTGTATAAAAGATACCTGTTCACAGAAGAAATCAATCAATCAGATTCCAAACTCTCCACCATGGCCAAGACCAAAGAGCTCTCCAAGGATGTCAGGGACAAGATTGTAGATCTACACAAGGTTGGAATGGGATACAAGACCATCGCCAAGCAGCTTGGTGAGAAGGTGACAACAGTTGGTGTGATTATTCGCAAATGGAAGAAACACAAAAGAACTGTCAATCGCCCTCGGTCTGGGGCTCCATGCAAGATCTCACCTCGTGGAATTGCAATGATCATGAGAACGGTGAGGAATCAGCCCAGAACTACACGGGAGGATCTTGTCAATGATCTCAAGGCAGCTGGGACCATAGTCACCAAGAAAACAGTTGGTAACACACTACCCTGTGAAGGACTGAAATCCTGCAGCATCCGCAAGGTCCCCCTGCTCAAGAAAGCACATATACATGCCCGTCTGAAGTTTGCCAATGGACATCTGAATGATTCAGAGGACAACGGGGTGAAAGTGTTGTGGTCAGATGAGACCGAAATGGAGCTCTTTGGCATCAACTCAACTCGCCTTGTTTGGAGGAGGAGGAATGCTGCCTATGACCCCAAGAACATCATCCCCACCGTCAAACATGGAGGTGGATACATTATGCTTTTGGGGTGTTTTTCTGCTAAGGGGACAGGACAACTTCACTGCATCAAAGGGACGATGGACGGGGCCATGTACCGTCAAATCTTGGGTGAGAACCTCCTTCCCTCAGCCAGGGCATTGAAAATGGGTCGTGGATGGGTATTCCAGCATGACAATGACCCAAACCACACGGCCAAGGCAACAAAGGAGTGGCTCAAGAAGAAGCACATTAAGGTCCTGGAGTGGCCTAGCCAGCCTCCAGATCTTAATCCCATAGAAAATCTGTGGAGGGAGCTGAAGTTTCGAGTTGCCAAACGTCAGCCTCGAAACCTTATTGACTTGAGAAGATCTGCAAAGAGGAGTGGGACAAAATCCCTCCTGAGATGTGTGCAAACCTGGTGGGCAACTACAAGAAACGTCCGACCTCTGTGATTGCCAACAAGGGTTTTGCCACCAAGTACTAAGTCATGTTTTGCAGAGGGGTCAAATACTTATTTCCCTCATTAAAATGCAAATCAATTCATAACATTTTTGACATGCGTTTTTCTGGATTTTGTTGTTATTCTGTCTCTCACTGTTCAAACCAACCATTAAAATTATAGACTGATTATTTCTTTGTCAGTGGGCAAACGTACAACATCAGCAGGGGATGAAATACTTTTTTTCCCTCACTGTATATATCTGTATTGCCAAACACAAATAACAAAGCACAATTTGTAAAGTATTTACGTTTCAGATTTTTAGGACCAATACAATGAAAAATACATGATTGCAGAAAACATTCGAATGATACAATTTGAAAGATAATGTACGGATCAGTAGAGATAGATGTAGAACAGCACTTATTTAACTGCTCTATGAACCCTATAATCTCATAACTAATCTGGTTTCGGCTAACATAACTGTTTTTGAGCCAGCTGGCCAGGATTGGAAAGATCAAAACCTTGCCCACTTACCAACCAGGAAACTAGAGAGCAGCACAGACTAAGAGTTTGTGATGTAACATTGACAATAATATATTTAAGACTCACAGTAAAACAACAAGCAATATTAAAATAATGATTAAATTAATAATCATAAAACATTCTTAAAATATCACGAATTGTCCTCAAACTATTCGGGACACTGTTATTCCAGTGCCCAGCCAGGTTGCTTTTGATATTTAACTTAAAACACCGGGAGCACCAAGTGGACGCCAGTTTGCAATTTAAAAGCCGTGAGTTGAACGCCACCGATCTTGGTGAGGGGTTACGGAGGGTCAATGTTTCTAGACAAAACTATGTTTATTTTACCAGGCAAGGTCCACTCAACCGTATAGTTCTCTTTCAGAAGCGACCTGGCCATAAATGGTAGCTCAACGAAGTGGTTTATCGCAAAAATGTATGGCAGCCAAATAAAAACCTGGTATATAAACAGGGTAGTGTTCCCTTAAATAAGTCCTCCCCACCTATACCATCCACCTCCGATTTTCACGGTTTATTACGTAACACACATACATGCAAATTTATCAACTCGCCCTGACGAGGGTGATCGTGAACGTTTAAAGAAATCCCACGATCGACAAACCATGGAAAGCCCCTCATCCAGCAATAGATTAAACGAGAGCTGTCAGAATATATATTTAGATCACCGTTCAAGAGCATGTGGTCGCAATGTGGATTCTATTCACACCAATATGACTCCATTACTGCATGTCACTCAATAATATAGTTTATAATTTTTATCAAGTGATGGATTGCACTTCATGACCTCACCTCTTCTCCATCGCCCATTCCCGTCCGCTTCCCTCCACGCGCCCCTACACAGTCCCGTCTCTCCCCTATAGCCCGTCCGTGACCCCACATGAACTCTGTTACAGTGACTCATACCTCAGCCCTTGAACTGCCCATGCCTCATGAACCACTCTGTTTTATTACCGCTATTTAAACAATGTTATAGAACGCCTTGAGCGTTATATAAATATAAAAAAGTCTACGTGTTAAAATGTCTAATTATAACACATTATAGTGCAATAAATTGTTTTAGATACATTGAGAAGAAGCCAGGCATGCCTTTGTTCGATCTTCGATAAGTGCCTTGTGGGGGGCGACGTCAACCCGACCGCCCTCGCTGGGCAGGTAGGGCGCAACGTCCGCCCCCTCCACTCCCTCCTCCACCGCATCAATAGGCTCCCGCCAGGCCCCCGCCGACTTCCCCCCATGCTCGCGCCCTCACTGATGGACATAGCTAAACTGCCGGCTCACCGCCGCACGCAGTTAACCCACACTCACCCGTGTACACCACAGCCAATGCTAACACAGGGCCGTGACCGCGCTCGCACATGCGGGTGATTATCTCCGAGCACGTCGCACACGCTGCGGCTCCGCATTCACTCTTCCACGTTCAACACCACTCACGTGAACGCGGCGCACAGCGGTATGACCGCACCCACACCTGCGAGCGATTACCTCTTAACACGCGCACACGCTGCGGCTCCTCGTTCACTCTTCTCGCAACGCGTCTCCCCACGCAGTCACTCCACACACAAATCACAGACACCACACCGATGCTCCGTGCTAACTTTTATTCGCGCGCAAATACACACTACCTGGGGGAATATTTCGCGAGAAGAGCCTAGCCTAGCGCTGCCTACTTGCACCGTTACTCAAACGTCCTACCACGTACCTCGAAGCTGTGCTCACGGCGTTGCACGGATGCTGTGAGAGTCAGAGGGAGAAGGACGAGTTACAACTTTACCTATTACTGCCTCGTACCAGCACTCGCTGGCATCACACGGATTCTGCGAGCGACTTGAGGAGGCAGAGCGGCAGGGAGTGGGTCTTGGCGGCCCAGAGGTTGAAGACAAGAGACCGAAAATCGTCCCGGGCTACTTTTTTTCCCCTTAACTTCAAAGGCCAGGGGTGATGTCATACCACACGGCAAATCATACGATTACATGTAACGTCACTCACTTGCACTTGGTCTATTCCCCTAACTTCAAGGCCCAGGTGGCATTGTACCGCGCGGCCAATCGTGCGCCTACCTGTGGTTACCACCCCTTGTTACCGTGTCCTCCCGTGGAGTGCCGCGGCGGTGGCTCCGGCCATCCCTTGTTCTTCATTGCTCATTGTTTGGAAGGGCACCCGGCTGGCGAACACACCCAGCGAATGTGTATTCAGTATGACCTGCAGGTTATATTTCTTCAGCTGCGTCAGCCACCGGACCATCTGCCCCCATGGTTCTTTGAAAGTGAGGAGGAACTGCAGGGCATAATGGTCAGTGCACACGCGACAGTTCCGGCCATACAGATATAGCCGGAACTGCTTGCATGCGAAAATCATGGCATACAGTTCCTGACAGGTCACACAATAGTCCAGTTCAGCCCCGCTCAGGGTCCGGTTGGCGTATGCAATGACCCGCTTTGCCCCGTACTGCACCTGTGACAACACAGCGCCCAACCCACTACTGCAGATGTCAGTGTCCAGGATAAAATCTGCGGAAAAGTCAGGGTGGGGGTATGGGTGAGGTGGTCCTTGAGGGTGGTTAATGCCGTCTGGCAGGCCTCCGTACAATGGTAAGGGTTCTTATGGGAAGTGAGTTGGGTTAGGGGACGAGCAATCTCGCTGAATCCCTTCAAAAATTGACGATAATACAGTGAGGGGAAAAAAGTATTTGATCTCCTGCTGATTTTGTACGTTTGCCCACTGACAAAGAAATGATCAGTCTATAATTTTAATGGTAGGTTTATTTGAACAGTGAGAGACAGAATAACAACAAAAAAATCCAGAAAAACGCATGTCAAAAATGTTATAAATTGATTTGCATTTTAATGAGGGAAATAAGTATATGACCCCTCTGCAAAACATGACTTAGTACTTGGTGGAAAAACCCTTGTTGGCAATCACAGAGGTCAGACGTTTCTTGTAGTTTGCCACCAGGTTTGCACAAATCTCAGGAGGGATTTTGTCCCACTCCTCTTTGCAGATCTTCTCCAAGTCATTAAGGTTTCGAGGCTGACGTTTGGCAACTCGAACCTTCAGCTCCCTCCACAGATTTTATATGGGATTAAGGTCTGGAGACTGGCTAGGCCACTCCAGGACCTTAATGTGTTTCTTCTTGAGCCACTCCTTTGTTGCCTTGGCCGTGTGTTTTGTGTCATTGTCATGCTGGAATACCCATCCACGACCCATTTTCAATGCCCTGGCTGAGGGAAGGAGGTTCTCACCCAAGATTTGATGGTACATGGCCCCGTCCATCGTCCCTTTGATGGGGTGAAGTTGTCCTGTCTCCTTAGCAGAAAAACACCCCCAAAGCATAATGTATCCACCCCCATGTTTGACGGTGGGGATGGTGTTTGTGGGGTCATAGGCAGCATTCCTCCTCCTCCAAACACGGCGAGTTGAGTTGATACCAAAAAGCTCCATTTTGGTCTCATCTGATCACAACACTTTCACCCAGCTGTCCTCTGAATCATTCAGATGTTCATTGGCAAACTTCAGACGGCATGTATATGTGCTTTCTTGAGCAGGGGGACCTTGCAGGCGCTGCAGAATTTCAGTCCTTCACGGCATAGTGTGTTGCCAACTGTTTTCTTGGTGACTATGGTCCCAGCTGCCTTGAGATCATTGACAAGATATTCCCGTGTAGTTCTGGGCTGATTCCTCACCGTTCTCATGATCATTGCAACTCCACGAGGTGAGATCTTGCATGGAGCCCCAGGCCGGGGGAGATTGACAGTTTCTTCCATTTGCGAATAATCGCACCAACTGTTGTCACCTTCTCACCAAGCTGTTGGCGATGGTCTTGTAGCCCATTCCAGCCTTGTGTAGGTCTACAATCTTGTCCCTGACATCCTTGGAGAGCTCTTTGGTCTTGGCCATGGTGGAGAGTTTGGAATCTGATTGATTGATTTCTTCTGTGAACAAGTGTCTTTTATACAGGTAACAAGCTGAGATTAGGAGCACTCCCTTTAAGAGTGTGCTCCTAATCTCAGCTCATTACCTGTGTAATGCGGGTGTAAACGGCCTCGCGGATATGACGTCACGGGGGGAGGGGTTTAGGTCACGTGAGAAAGAGGGGTAAGCTCTTAAGGGCGGTAACTGGAAGAGACAAGGGTAGAGTGGGAGAATAGAGACAGGGGGAGGCCACGCAGGACAGAAGGTGGAGAGTGGCGCGATCGCCACGCGGTGAGACTCGGCACCGTCGGCCAGCGGTGTCCGGGCACGGGTGCAATGGAGAGCAGTGGTGAGGCTGCAGCGAAAGCAGCTAAGAGACTGCACATCGGGGAAAGGGCTACGGGAGCGACGCCTGCAGCGGAGCTGCATCGGGAGCGGGCAAAGGGCTACGTGAGCGACGGCAGTTGTCAAGCTGCCAAGCGGGAGGCTCTGAGCGAGGGCCGTGCGGGGCAAAGTTGTAAGAACCCAAATAAAGGACACGGAGACAGAGAACGTGGAAGAGTCCTTTATTACACTGGTGTCAAAAGTTAAACGTCATGTCAAAACAGCTCAGAAGAAAGAATATTCCTGCACCATCGTCTGCTACATCATCCGACGACGACGACGTTCCTCATGCGGTGGACCTGCCTGCGATGGAGGAGAACCGAGCCGGAACGAGTACGGGTCCGGGAGTACAAGATGTCGCCACGTCGGTGGGCCCATCCGCGCCGGAAGACGTGGACTTACGATGGAGGCAGATGGCGGCGCAGCTGGAGACCTTGAAAACCGTGCTGGCGCAATTGTGCGATCTCGTCATGCCGGCGATGGCGTCGGTGAGGCCCGGTGATGATCCGCAGGCCTTGCCTGTGCTGCCAGCGCCATCTGCTACGCGGCACGAAGACGCCATCTTGGGCGTGGCAGGGGAAGAATGGCGGGAAGCCGCCATCTTGCGCTCTCCGCGGCGGGGAGACGCCATCTTGGACACGTTGCGATGCGACGCCATTTTGAATATGCCGCGTGATGAGTCACCTGCTCAGGACGGCGCAGCAAGGAGTCGCAGCAAGCATCTGACAACTGTTAAGGAATTTTCCATCGGTGGCGATTGGAGTGCTTTCGCCTGCATATTTTTGGCGGCGGTGCGCTCCGCCAGGTGAACTGACGCAGAGGCCCTGGAGGTTTTACCAACTCTTCTCGACGACGAGTCGGTGCGATTCTTCCGTTCTATAAAGGCCAAGAAAAAGAAAACGTTGAGAGGAGTTTTCGACGAGATGGCGGATGCATACGAGCCGCCGGATGATGCTCACCGCCGGTTTGTTCAACGCCAGCGAGCACCTGAGGAGTCGCCGGTGGCATACAGGGGTGCTGTCTTGGAGTTAGCCATGGCCGCATACCCGGAGACGGAGCCTGACCTACTCGAACCCCTCATTTTTGGCAAAATGCTCCAGCTGTCCCGGGATTTATGGATCCCTATGCCGGTGTGTGGCCACGAAAAGCTGACATCCCGGGCGGCCGCAAAGTGTCTTGATGCACAGTTTAACCTACGCCGCTGGAAGCAAGTCACGGCGCGGACGGGGGGGCCCATTATCGAGGGAGGTGCCGTGGGTTTGGATCCCAAGAAGGCGGTGTACGTTCCTGACGGGGGGGGCCCGCAGGAGCTGACAGCCGCCTCTGCTCGGTGGCCGGCCCGCGGGGGATTGGGGCCATGATCTGCGCCGCTGACGTGGGAGCGTCGGGATGGGGAACCTGCGACGCGGTGCAACGACATCGAGTGCTTCCGCTGCAGTCGTAAGGGCCATTATGCCAGGGACTGCTGGGCCCGTATCCCAGGTCCGCCCCAGCAGGAGGCCTCGACAGCAGACGTGCCGCGGAAGGATCCTCCAGGACAGGCAAGTCGGTGCGCACCAGACACCCGGCAAGGCTTGACACCTCATTCATCACCATTGTCGCGCAATCCGGGTGTTGTTAATAACGGGAGGCCATCGACTGGGCCATGTCGCTCAGTAACGCAGTGGCGTAAATTGGCATGACGGGTCGTCGCGGCCACTACTGGTTCGTCCACTGTACCGGGTTCTATACAGGGGGTGGACGTGCGCATTTTAGTGGACTCCGGGGCGTCCGCGACCATTATATCGGTTGTAATTTTCCATCTGTTGGGCATCCCACCGGAGGCCGTGCGTCCGGTTTACGATTCCTGCGTTGCGGCGAATGGGGTAGTATGGGCATTGTGGGCCAGGTGGACGCTAATATATCTATCGGGGGAGTGTCGGCCTCGGGAATTGTGTTAATTTCGAGGTCCCTTGTGGTTCCATGTTTGTTGGGAACTGATTTTCTGGCCAAAATGCCCATCCTAATAAGAATTAATGAGAACTGTATCGAATTACCGGGTGGGCGTAAAGTTACATTTCTGCCGTCGCCCTGGGGGCGACCTGCTTCGGTCGGCCAGGTGCAGGCGCTGTCCGAGGTATCTGTTGACATTCCACTGGGATCACAGATGCTTATCCCCTTGCGGTATCGGAAACCTGTACCTGGTCGAGAGGGAGCAACTGGAGTTTTATTATCGCCATCCGCTACTATAACGGGCAGATCGGCGCTCGTAGGGGCACAGACTATTATCCGGCCGGACCAACAGCCATTTTTGCAAGTGCTCAATGGGAGTAC
This sequence comes from Lampetra planeri, assembly GCF_965212315.1. NCBI lineage: Eukaryota > Metazoa > Chordata > Hyperoartia > Petromyzontiformes > Petromyzontidae > Lampetra > Lampetra planeri. The sequence continues at coordinate 193,769 of NC_136151.1, forward strand.
GGAAAATGTGTGTGTGCCGGCTGGAACGGTTGTGGCACACGCCACCACAGCGTTTACGGCCCAGGACTATCTGGGCCGCCGGGAGATGGTTGCCGGTGTTTCGGCCTGTGCGGCCCCTGATAATCGCTGGATAGCCAAATTGTGCGGAGAAAATTCTTCCCTTTCCGGGGAACAATGGTTCGCGCTTCGCGCGTTATTGTTGAATTATTCAGATGTGTTTAGCTCCGATGATCTGGACTTGGGACGCACCTCCCTGCTTTCTCATCATATTGACACGGGGGACGCTGCTCCTATTCGGTTGAACTCGCATCGGATGAGTCCGGTGGAGTGAGATCATGTTCATGGGGCAATGGACGACATGTTGGCTGTGGACATAATCTCTCCATCTAATAGCCCATGGGGTGTGCCTGTTGTCTTGGTCAAGAAGAAAGACGGGAAGTTGCGATTTTGTGAGGATTTTCGGAAATTGAATAAAGTGTCCGTGGCAGATGCGTACCCCCTGCCGCGTATGGACCATTCCCTCGATGCCTTGTCGGGGGCGAAGTTCTTTTCGATGCTGGATCTCTCTTCGGGATTCTGGCAGCTTCCCCTCGATGAGTCTTCGCGGGAAAAGACTGCTTTCCGTACGCCGCAGGGGTTATTTCAATTTAATTGTCTTCCGATGGGGTTGAATGCTGCCCCCGCCACATTTCAGAGGTTGATGGAACTGGTATTAACGGGGTTGCAGTGGGAGACATGGCTGATATATTTAGACGATATTATCATCTTCAGCCGCACATTTGACGAACATTTACTGAGGTTGGAGGTGGTGTTCGCCAGGATGCGTTCCGCAAAATTGAAATTTAAACCTAAGAAATGTCACCTACTGCAACGGTCCGTGCACTATTTGGGACATATCGTTAGTGCGGACGGGGTTGCCACGGATCCGGACAAGACGGCGTGCGTCCGTGACTGGCCAACCCCGGCCACGGTGGGGGATGTGCGTCGGTTTTTGGGGTTTGCCTCATATTATCGTAGGTTTGTTCCCAATTTTGCAACGATCGCGAGGCCTCTGCACCTCCTTACGGGTAAAGGATGGAAATTTGATTGGGGACCGCCGGAGGAGGCGGCGTTTCAAGGCCTGCACGATCGGTTGGCTACGGCGTCGATGTTGGATTATCCAGATTTCGATCACCCCTTCATTCTGGATATGGACGCGAGTGACACGGGCATTGGGGCCGAGTTGTCGCAGTCTAAGGGCGGGTTGGAGCGCCTGGTGGCGTACGGTAGCCAGGTTTTGTCTCCCGCCGAAACCCGCTACTGCATCACTCGCCGGGAACTTTTGGCTATTGTTTACTTTCTCCGCCAATTTCGACCGTATCTCTACGGCCGTTCGTTCATTGTGCGCAAGGATCATGCGGCCTTGCAGTATGCCCTGAAGATGGACCAACCATCCGGCTAGCTGGCGGTGGTTGGACACGCTGCAGGAATTTTCCTTCCAAATTCATCATCGGAAGGGAGTGCGTCACGCGAATGCGGACGCGCTCTCTAGGTTGCCGCAGCGATCCCCTTGCGCGTGCGCGTCGGGGACGCATAGGTGTGCGCCGATCCAGCAGCCCCCTCAGCCTGTTGCGTTGGTGGTCGAGGTGCCTGAGGCTCCAGTGGGGCCGGGACCGGCTGATGGGGTTTTGAACCTTCCGAGGGCTGTATGGATGCGTGAACAAATGCTGGACGATTCATTGGGGAACCTGCGGAGTCGGGCTGCGAAGGAGAGTGGGGGACCGGGTTCTGGGGGAACGCCGGGAACCGCTCTCCGCGATGGACTGCTGATGTGGAGGGAAGGGTTACAGGAACGCTGGCGTCTTGTTGTACTGGCATCCTTGTGGTACGAATTGATTAGGACTCTGCATTGCGACACGCTATTACAACTGGGGGTGCAGAAGACCCTATTGACGTTGCAGCAAGATTACTTTTGGCACGGCATGACGACGGATGTCGTCGGGCACGTTCGCGCGTGTCCCGAGTCTATTCAGGTGTCTCGAGTTAATGAGCTGGTGGCGTTAGATATTTTGGGACCCTTCCCGCCATCAGCTAAAGGAAATAAATACTTGCTAGTTGGGGTGGAGTACCTCTCCCGCTGGCCGATGGCCTGGCCCTTGCCCGACCAGTCGGCGGCGTCCATTCCGGACGCCTTTCTATTCGGGTACGTTATGGACAAGGGGGCGCCGGAGAGGCTCCTCACGGATCAGGGCCGAAATTTTTCTTCTAAATTGTTGGGGGAAGTGTGCGCGGCTCTGGGAACTAAAAAGATCCGGACATCTCCCTACCACCCGCAGATGGATGGTATGGTCGAACGGCTGAATCGGACTTTGTCCGCCATGCTGTGTCACACGGTGAGTGAAAAACAAGCGGATTGGGATTTGCATATCCCTGGGGTGCTCTCGGCATACCGCATGATGCCGCAATCGTCTACAGAATATTCGCCGTTTTTTCTTATGTACGGTCGCGAAAACGTGCCGCCGATGGATGTGCAGTTGGGAACAGGAGTGAGGGGACCTACTAAGCCTCTTCCTGATTATATTCAGGACACCATTCGCCACGTTACTGAGGCGTGGGAAGGGGCCCGCATGGCTACGGCCAAAGCCCAGGCCTGGAACAAACGGTGTGCTCGACGCTCTAAGGGGAAGTGCTCCTGGAAGGTGGGGGACATGGCCTAGTTGCATTGCCCACAGGTGCGGCCAGGGACCTCCCCTAAATTACATAAGCCATGGCAAGGGCCTGTTCGGCTCATTGAGGTTCCCAACCCACAGTCTGCACGCGTTCAGTTCGGATCTCGGCGTTGGTACGTTCACACGTCTCGCTTGAAACCATATGTGGCCCCTCAAATGGATGCGTCATCTCCTGATGTTGCCTTGCCGGTGTCTGTTGCTGCCGACGCACCCTTGCCTGTGCTTGTTGACCCTGCAAGAGCGCCTGTCGTGCCTTTTACAGAAAAGCCGGCCGTGACACTGCAAGGGACAGGGGACTCTGCTTGGGGTGGGCCTGCCACGGCTGCGGAGACGCCGAGCCCCGCCGCCCTTCCGACCCTGCCGCGGACATGATTGCGGGACACCCCGGAATCTGGCCCTTCGGGGAAACGGGACCGTGGCGTTGACGGGCCACCAATAGCGACTGGAAGTCTTGATCCTGTCGCTCTTAAAACCCCGTCGCGTTCTTGGTCTGCAGGGGGGCCGCCGCCCGTCCGGGACTGGCCGGCGACCCGTACGTGGTCGAAGTCCCTTACTTTTCGTTGATTGATACTGTTCTTGTTGTTGTTGTTATATTTATTGTATGCTTCGTTGTCCTTGCATTCTGATGGTTGCTGGTCGCTCGCATTACTTGTTGTTGTTGTTGTTCAGCCGAGGACGGCTGAAATTTTCTCCACGGGGGAGGGTGGTGTAATGCGGGCGTAAACGGCCTCGCGGATATGACGTCACGGGGGAGGGGTTTAGGTCACGTGAGAGAGAGGGGTAAGCTCTTAAGGGCAGTAACCGGAAGAGACGAGGGGAGAGTGGGAGAATAGAGACAGGGGGAGGCCACGCAGGGCAGAAGGTGGAGAGTGGCGTGATCGCCACGCGGTGGGACTCGGCACCGTCGGCCAGCGGTGTCCGGGCACGGGTGCAACGGAGAGCAGCGGTGAGGCTGCAGCGAGAGCAGCTGAGAGACTGCACATCGGGGAAAGGGCTACGGGAGCGACGCCTGCAGCAGAGCTGCATCGGGAGCGGGCAAAGGGCTACGTGAGCGACGGCAGCTGTCAAGCTGCCAAGCATGAGGCTCTGACCGAGGGCCGTGCGGGGCAAAGTTGTAAGAATCCAAATAAAGGACACGGAGACAGAGAACGTGGAAGAGTCCTTTATTACACCTGTATTAAAGACACCTGGGAGCCAGAAATCTTTCTGATTGAGAGGGGGTGAAATACTTATTTCCCTCATTAAAATGCCAATAAATTTATAACATTTTTGACATGCGTTTTTCAGGATTTTTTAGTTGTTATTCTGTCTCTCACTGTTCAGATAAACCCACCATTAAAATTATAGACAGATCATTTCTTTATCAGTGGGCAAACGTACAAAATCAAAAGGGGATCAAATACTTTTTTCCCTCACTGTAAGTGGATAGCCCCAGAAATGACCTGATCTCCATCTGGTTCCTTGGCCGCTGCCATTCCACTACTGCACGTACCTTTTCCGGGTTGGTACATACCCCTGCCTCGATGACGCAGTGTCCGAGGTACCCCACTTCGCGCTGCACAAAATAACACTTAGGCGGTTTGAGCTTGAGATGGGCTGCTCGCAGTCGTTGGAACACCTCCTGTAACCTGGACCAGTGCTCAGATAGGGACCTACTGAACACTATCACATCATCCAGATAAATCAGGCACTGAACCCACTGCAAGCCCCGCATCACCAACTCCATCAACCGCTGGAATGTCGCAGGCACGTTAGTGAGTCCAAATGGAAGCACTCGGAGCTCGAACAGTCCCATCCGAGTGGTAAATAAGGTCTACTGCTGATCCTCCTATGCCATCTCCACCTGCCAGTACCCGGATGCTAGATCTATGGTGGAGAAATACCGTGCCCCCACGAGGCTTTCAAAGGTGTCATCGATGCGGGGGATGGGGAAGGCGTCACTGAGAGTAACCTCGTTCACCTTCCAATAATCAACACAAAACCGTGTCGACCCATCCTTTTTCCTCACCAGCACAACCGGGGCAGACCAGGGGCTCCCTGAAGGCTGGATTATGTTAACTAAGTGGGTGTTAGCCACCCGAGTACTAAGTGGGTGTTAGTCACCCGAGTAACCAAGTGGGTGTTAGTCACCCGAGTAACTATAGTTGGTGTTAGTCACCCGTGTAAATAGAGTTGGTGAAATAAAGAGTGTGCTACCCGTGAAGTCGTCTCCCGCCGAGTTACTACATTACATATAGACCATACAATAACAATTAACAGAAGTAAACCAATCCCCTCATAGCATTAGAGAATGCTGGGGCAAGTGTGGTTTAGCGACCAGAGCACCTATGAAGGTCGATAAGGCACACTGGGGGGTAATGTGTCTTTCATTCGCACAGTACACAGCCAACCGTGCTAATCAGAGGTGCGGGAGAAGTACAACAAACTTAACACAAAAAGCAGTTCGAAAGAAATTCGTTTTAAATCTAGATTTAAAAGTGCATCGCTCCAGTGGTTTCCTAACATCAAAAGGAAGAGCATTCCAGATGACCGCGGAAGCGTATCTGAAAGGGCGTGTTGTAGTAACAATCTTTGTTTGATGGCTAGCCAAAAGCTGTTTCGAGGATGACCGGAGTTTGCGTCGTGGTTTATGCTCCTTTTTCGAGATCAGCAAGGTATTGTGATACTGGTAAGAACGAAGTGGACCAGCCTACAATAGATTATATCGTCCGTCCGTCCGTGTAGCAACATCGCCCCCTAATGCAAACACTTGGCATGACCCTACAAAAACCTTAAGACTCTGTGAGGCTTTCCTGGCTAAACAAGTGTAACATTCCCTTATAATTCCCTCAGATAGCTTTTAATTAAAACATTTAAATTAATGAGGCTTTCCTGGCTAAACACGTGTAACATTCCCTTATAATTCCCTGAGATAGCTTTTAATTAAAACATTTAAATTAAAAATTAACTCACAGCGGCCTAAAGCCTACAGCTAGGCCTCAAGCCTCGAACAACGCCTCAAACTCTCCCTTCGTATCGTTCCTCCGCGTGTGTGAAAGGGAGCTAATGTTTAACAATGTTACATTCCCTGATGTTTTTTAATAGAAACATTTTAATTTAAAGCTTTTACATAAATAATAAAAACAGGTAAATTAAAAATTAACTCACGGCGGCCTAAAGCCTACAGCTAGGCCTAAAGCCTAGACGTAGGCCTCAAACTCTCCCTTCGTATCGTACCCCCGCGTGTGTGAAAGGGAGTTAATGTTTAACAATGTTACATTCCCTGATGTTTTTTAATAGAAGCATTTACATTTAAAGCTTTTACGTTAAAAACAACTCCCTACCCCCTCCTCGTCGGCGGCTCTCCAGCCTAGAGCCAGGCCTGGGAATCTCTCCCCCGCTAGGGGTGTATTGGGCGGGGCTACAGCGGCAGGGGGCGGGCCTACGAGGGGCTGGGTGGGGCAATGGCGGCAGGGGGCGTGGTCACGAGGTGGAGGGCGGGGCTACGCGGGGTTGGGGCGGGGTTACGGCGGTAAGGGGCGGGGCAACGAGCTGGGGCCGGGGACACCGAGATGGGGCGGGGCCACGGGTGGCCGGGGCGGGGTTACGTGGGTGGAGGGCGGGGCCACGGGGCATCCACTTATTGGCGCCCATTTTTTGCCATTTCATTTTATTATAGCCATTCAATTGTTCGTTCCTACCAGCCCACCCCGCAGGGTCCTGTTTTATTTGTAGCAGGCACTTTGTGTGTAATGAGTGCGACCTTATAATGTATTCGTTTGGCAACCAGAAGCCAATGCAGCTCAGTGAGCACTGGACGAACATGGACACCCACACCTCTGCCACCGACGTAGCTACCAAGGTGTCGAGTTTTGCATTCGTTCCAGGTTGATCAAACTCAGTTGGGAGACCGGGAGAGTGCGTTGCCTTCAAGTTAGACACTGCTGTCTTGATTGTCACTATTTTATTGGCAAAGAACGTCGCTTTTTCTATGCACAGACCGGGTTGGTTGGTGAAGGCGTGGTTTGAGTGCAGGAGACCCTTCATGACGCATCACAGAGCACGGGGTTGCGAGCCGACTCATTGACGCGCAGAACATATAACGGTCTGCGAGACTCAATAATGAGTCGGTTGGCAGATCTGCAGGCGCCTCTGTAAGCGAGTCGGACAGTCTCGAAACCATGTGGTGGGGGGTAGTTAGCTGGGGTGGGGTCTGCGAATGGAGCATGGGGATTGACACTGGAGAGGGGGCACCTAGGGGTTTGGGGTGAGGCGACGGGGGGGGGGGGGGGGGTCAATGATTGTACTGCCACCACCATTCCAGAGTTTAAGCCTGAGTCATGAATCGTGACCGATTCCAGACATCGTTTGGATCCCAGCAGGGATGAAACTGTGTTGGTGCGCGCCACTTCAGGCGTGTCTCGCTTAACGAGCGAGCTACATTCCGTTATAGTTGTTCAGTAAGTGAACACTCGTTAAACTGCCCTCGTTTTCTCATTGACTTCCATATTTAGATACGTTTCAACCTCAACATGCTCCACATCTGAACAACCTTTTGACCATGAGACATATAAATTACCTATCATTTTGAAATAAAGTAATAAACATCAAATATAACACTTACCACACCTGAAGAACTGTTGGGGCCGCTGGCCGCCGCGGTCCCTCCTGGCTGCTCAAATATGTGGGGGCCGTTGGCCCCCGAGGTCTCTCCCTCACGCATCCCCTATTCCGTTCGCGTTGCCACCCCGCCCTAATACCCGCTAGGGTGTCGCCGGCATTCGAACGCGACGCCCCTACTCATCCATCCTCACGCAGCGCTCCCCCGCTGTGAGCATACGTACGCACAGCCACACACACACGCAGCTCCGTGCACTCCAACTCAACACTGACTACTCACATTATGATCGCGCACCTGCATCATACACGGAGTGAACGCACGCGCACACACGCAGCTCCACACGCGACACCCACTCTCGCGCCACTCTGCGCAACGCTCCCACGAGGCGAGCCGCTGTATACACAGCACCACACGCGTTCACACTTCTCAGCGAGATCACACGAGGCCACGATCAGATATTAATGATTTATTGTCTGCTACCTGGGACTGGTTGAGTCAGTATGAATCGACGAGGCTGGCCTACGCTGATACCTTTATGCCTATTCCTCATTTATCTGCTTATGATCCGAATTCACCTTCTTACTCACAGTTAGGTGCCCACGGCGGTCCGTTGATCCCGTGCTCGCAGCGTACCTCGATGCGTTGCATGGACGTCCGGGTCGCTGGGCTGGAGAGCGTCTCGTGGCCTGATGCTGGAGCAAGAGAGACAGATCTCCCGTTTTCGCCCCCTTTTATCCTAATTCCTGGACTCAAGCCCCCCCCCCTTCCCACGTACTCTTCGCTCCCCCTCCTGCCATGTGTGGGGCATGTGCTGTTCAATCGCTTTCTTATGCAGGGTGCCTTAGTTATGCACATTATGCGGCGGCGTCCATCACAATGCTTATGCGCGGCGCTCACTCCAACTATGCTCCTCCATCACAATGCTTATGCCCCTCTTCTTGCCCCGTCGATACTTGCGTGTGTGGGGTATGTGTGGTGCGTTTCACCCGCGGTGGCCGAATGGCCCCTCGCTGCGACCTTGCAATCTTAATGCCGGTCGCAGCGCTGCGAAGTAGCATCGGGGGAGGTCGTCCAATTCCCTGGTCACCGGAAACCGTGAACGTTTATCCCGATAAGGGTTTCTCGGATTAAAACCGGTCGGCCCGGTGACTTCCCCTCGGAGCTCTATGGGGGGGGGGAAATGCGTGCGGGTGTGTTCATGTGAGGTGAGGTGAGGGGGACGCGGGGTTGGCCCCGTCGCTTGGTGGTGGCGAGGACGTAGCTAGGGCGCCTGTTGAAAGGCTTCGTGGCGGCGGCATCACAGAACCACAGTGCAAGGTCCCCCGTATAGCCTATGAAATCAGCTACTTACAGACATATTTCAATTCAAGACTCTCACACACTCTCTCGCTCCACTCCATCACACAGCCTACTCGCACTCTCTCTCTCTGTCACTCTCTCCGTCTCCCCCCCAAAGCCAAATATCCCCCGTATAGCCTTAACAGGGTGTTGACCCAAGTGATACTGTATTAGCAAATACCTATGAAGGCTGGTATGGCACACGAGGGGTGGGTGGCCAGAACCACAACTTGTCTGAGTTATCTTAGGGGCCATGAGCAGGAATTGTATTGTGTCACCGTGTTCATAGCGCCTGCTATGAAGGAGGTCGTGGGTTCTCTGCAAACCCTGACGCCTGCATATATGGAGTTTGCATGTTCTTTCTCTCTCCCCATGGTCGTGTGGATTTTTCTACGGGCTCTCCGGTGTTTCCCTCCACATTCAAATGTATGCGTTTTGATGATTTGCCTGCTATAAATATCCACGTTATAAGCCACTTCGTTAAGATTCTATTTGTCATAGCCAAGTCGCTTCTGAAAAAGCTAATAGCTCAGTAGGCTTTACGTGGTAAGTAAACATAGTTTAGTTTTAGTTTAGAATGTTGCCTTTTGCACTGGAGGCTTTGAAGTAATGAAGATAAGCTGAGAGTCTGGTCAAGTGTAACTTCTGAGGTATTGGGGGTTTTGGTCATGGTTAAGGTGGCAATCACAGTTTAAATAAAGGTTCTGATTATGATCTGACCTCGAAGGGCCTTGAGGCTTCGATGTTTCTCAAATGCAAGGAGGATGCTTGCGTCTTCCCTGCATTGGGCTTTATGCAACACACATTTAAGTACTTCTCGACTATTGTCAGGTCCAACCTCCAGGGAGACACGAAGACACGCAGACAGACACGGATACACACAGAGCCATAGTGGAACACAACTTATTCTGGAGAAAAAAAAAACCTGTTTTTAAGAGATAGATTTTCAATCGGCACTCAACACCTACATGGCTATCGGTTGATACTGGTAGGAACGAAGTGAACCAGCCTACGATAGATTATATCGTCCGTCCGTCCGTCCGTCTGTCCGTCCGTGTAGCAACATCGCCCCCTACTGCAAACACTTGGCATGACCCTACAAAAACCTTTAGACTCAGTGACGCTTTCCTGGCTAAACAAGTGTAACATTCCCTTATTATTCCCTCAGATAGCTTTTAATTAAAACATTTAAATTAATGAGGCTTTCCTGGCTAAACAAGTGTAACATTTCCTTATAATTCCCTGAGATAGCTTTAATTAAAACGTTTAAATTAAAATTTAACTCACAGCGGCCTAAAGCCTACAGCTAGGCCTAAAGCCTCGAACTACGCCTCAAACTCTCCCTTCGTATCGTACCCCCGCGTGTGTGCAAGGGAGTTATTGTTTAACAATGTTACATTCCCTGATGCTTTTAAATAGAAACATTTACATTTAAAGCTTTTACATAATAATAAAAAATGTAAATTAAAAATCAACTCCCGGCGGCCTAAAGCCTACAGCTAGGCCTAAAGCCTAGAAATAGGCCTCAAACTCTCCCTTCATATCGTACCCCCGCGTGTGTGAAAGGGAGTTAATGTTTAACAATGTTACATTCCCTGATGTTTTTAAATAGAAACATTTACATTTAAAGCTTTTACATAAATAATTAAAACATTTAAATTAAAAATTAACTCACAGCGGCCTAAAGCCTACAGCTAGGCCTAAAGCCTAGAACTAGGCCTCAAACTCTCCCTTCGTATCGTCCGATTAGGTGTAGCAACATCGCCCCCTACTGCAAACACTTGGCAGGACCCTAGAAAAACCTTAGACTCAGTGGGGCTTTCCTGGCTAAACAAGTGTAATAATAAATTATGTTTATATTCTTTGGTTATTTGTTCCTACCAGCCCACCCCGCAGGGTCCTGTTTAATTAATTATTAATTAGCTATTACAAGCCAATATTCAATTCACCATACCTCAGGGCATAGCGATTGTCGTTTCCAGGAACCAGAAAGCCAGGTACTGTTTCATTCAGCCTCGTCATCTACCACCTATTGAGAGCTGATGTCAACAAGCGATAGAGAAGAGACTACTATACCTGTACTTGTTACACTACATATCAGCTTCACACAACCTATTTTGGCTACTCGTCAAGGTTTGATCACAAAATTGCCGTTTTAGAATGTTACTCAGCGTAAGGATGTTCATGAGTATTTACTTTTTAATTACCGGTCAGTTGTTACTGCTTAACATATCCTACTAATTCCCTATGCCCATCTAATATTCAATTCATAACTCATCTAAAATGCTCTGACTCATATGTTCTGTCTCTGCTGTTTGTCTCATTTGCATTGACTAATTTTCTATATCATCTATCTTATGTCTTCCTTATTTGTATTGTCTCAGATGGCCTGATTCACACCATCTGTCTGCCTTGATTGTATTGTTTCATTTGTCCCGTGTCGTTATTATGGTCTGCATTTTTTGGGCTTTTTAGAAGTGGAAACTACTCAGCCCAACTAAACGAGTTATTGGGTATAGAGAGGACTGACACTGGGAGTGTGTATTCATATTCTTAGGGTTTTTCGGTAAAGTCACGTAGGTAAAACAAATAAAATTAATAAAAGTAAAATAAAAATAAAATAATTATATTTTTATTTAATTTTTTGACTACGTGACTTTACCAAAAAAACCTAAGAATATGAATCCTTTCAGTCACGAAAGCTTCAAATCTAGAATATTGTATTCATATTCTGTTAGTGGCTGGCTGGTGTACCATCTCCCGAGGAGGTGCGAAAAAGGATAATCAAGTTAGGGATGCTAGATTTGAAGCTTTCGTGACTGCAATGATTCATATTCTTAGGTTTTTTCGGTAAAGTCACGTAGGTAAAAACATTAAAAAGGAAAATAAAATAAAATAAAAATAAAAATCACGACGTTTCGGGGGCAACACAAGCTTCCGTCTTCAGGTGGTACCGTCACAGCCACGACAGCTGTATCAAGTAAATGAGAGATTGCAGGAGTTACTTATATAAACGCAGTGGTAACTCCTGCAATCTCTCATTTACTTGATACAGCTGTCGTGGCTGTGACGGTACCACCTGAAGATGGAAGCTTGTGTTGCCTCTGAAACGTCGTGATTTTTATTTTTATTTTATTTTACTTTTTAATGTTTTTACCTACGTGACTTTACCGAATAGACCTAAGAATATAAGTTAGGGATGATTCGCAGTTGATTATAATCTACTTTCCCCCTTCACTTACCAGCATATGATTACTGTATATGGTGATAGGGCTGGTAGGGGTACACATCATAGAAAAAGGTTGGGAACCGCTGGTATAGCAGATAATTTTATTTACCCAGTTCAGGGTTATATGTTTCAGTAAATGCACAAAGTAATACATATGTAATAATTCTCCGGAGACGGATTCGGAATCAGTCCTCTTTATTTTCACTTGACGGTACACTTGCTCCCACACGCTCCGTTGCTGGCAGACAACGTAGCGTCAGCGGACTCCCACCAGCTCCCACCGCGCACGTGGCACCCGGAGCCCCGTACGCACGTGGCTCTCGCCCCCGTTCAGTTCCCAGACCCCTCCTCGATCCTTCCTCTCTCTCCCTCTTAATCCCTTCGTCACGTGGTCCTCCCAGCCAATCCTCCATGGACAATCTCGACCGTTCTCGATGGTTCCCTGTCAATCCCGGGACCACGCCTCTTACCCCGATCCCCATTGGCTGGGGTCCCAATTGGCTGGGCCAATCACTCCTGCTGACATGCCGTGATCACGCCGGCCCCACACTCCCTATCTCAACCCTTATTGGCTACAAGCAGGACCGGCAAGCCAATCCCCCACGTGAACCCACGATAGCTGTTATTACATCACCCCCCCCCCCGGTGAAAAAAATAGCCGTCTCGGCTGGGAAAGGGTGATAAACCAATTCCGAAACATATTATTAGGGCACCAAGGTGCGTTTAACGATATAAGGGTGAACCGGCGTCCCTGCGCCTACAACATATAAAAAGTCACCCATACAACAAAACAACGACATACATTAGGGCGCCCCTGCAGCGCAGTAACAACAGGGAATAAAACAAACGATAAAACGTTAACGAAACGGGAGAGATTTCGACCGCGTACGCGACGCGGGACCCCCTCCGCTCCCAGCGCCTGATCCCTTTGCTTCCGGATGGACAGGAGGTGGTAGGCTTGAAGAAGAAGTAGGTTGTGGATGCTTGGTCACGTCCAGATCAGGTCTCCTTGGAGGGGGGGCGGCTGGGGCCACCTCAGCCCTCAGAACCTGTTCATCTGTAGGAGGCACAACACAGTCCCCCTTGGGATCAATAGGTGTGACAAGCGGCGTGGTCGGCTCGACGGAACCCGGCAGGTCAACTAATGGGGATGAAGGGCCGACACGCGCGTCAACATAGGGTTTGAGCCGTGAGGAGTGGACATACCACCGCCGATTTTCATACTGAACACGGATACTCTGCAAGTTCCGAACATCTATTAGTGTTACAGGCCCCCGCCACGGCCTGTGCAGTTTGGGGGATGTGCCCGCCGGTACTTGGGGGCAGTGGAGCCACGCTCGGTCCCCCACTGACCAAGACATGTGCGTATGCGATCGACGCGCATAACGTTCGTTCCTCGCCTGAGCACGGGCTGTCGCACACCGGGCAGCCTCTCGCGCCTCCGTCACCCGTTCAAGCGAGTCACGCACGTGGTCAGGCAAGGAACGGGACGGCCGTTTGCTTGGCTCACCCAATTGCACGTCGATGGGTGGAACATTTTCACGGCCATACATCAAAAAGAATGGTGAGTATCCCGTGGATGTGTGCGGAACCATGCGGTAAGCCGCTAAGACGCCTGGTATGTGCAGGTCCCAATCGGTTTGCTTTTCACTGACCGTGTGACAAAGCATAGCCGAGAGGGTGCGGTTAAATCGTTCCACCATACCATCTGTTTGTGGGTGGTAAGGAGAAGTGCGAATTTTCTTCGTACCCAACGCGTCACAAACTTCCTTAAGCAATTTGGAAGAGAAATTCCGCCCCTGATCTGTGAGCAACCTTTCAGGTGCCCCCTTGTCCATGACATACCCGTTCAAGAAAGCGTCGGTAATGGATGCTGCCGTCTGGTCGGGTAGGGGCCAGGCCATCGGCCATCGAGAAAAATATTCCACCCCGACGAGAAGGTATTTATTGCCCCTCGCCGACGGGGGAAACGGGCCCAGAATATCGAGCGCGACCAATTCGTTAATGCGGGACACCTCAATGGAACGTAACGGTGGTACATAGGGGTTACGAGGCGGCTTCCTCTTTGCACAGTCCTGGCATGAGCGAATAAAGTCATTGACGTCTGTTGTCATACCGGCCCAAAAGAAATCCTTCTGCAGTGCGGCCAAAGTCTTTTGGACGCCGAGGTGCATCAATTTATCAGCGTGCAAAGCACGAAGCAGGTCGTAGCGAAGTGAAGTAGGCACGACCAAGCGTGGCCGATCAGACAACGCGTCAGTACACATTAACAATCCCGACTTGCCTCGGATCATCTGCCATTTCCAACCCGCCAATCGAGATTTTTGTTTCCCTATCAATTTCCGTAGTGGAGACAGCGAGGCATCAGCCTCCTGCTCACGTAGCCAAACCGCGTGCGGTAACCGCAAGATACCATCCGTGTCCACCGACCCTTGCTGGTTGTCCTCCTTCGCTTCCGCCCCTGCATCGTCATCCGCTATCGCCCCCATAACCGGACAAGGCGAAGCGGCCGGTGCCGCACAGCGGTGCGTGCCCGTCAGGCAAGCGCACGGAGGAAGGAGCGGCAGCCTTGAGAGCGCGTCAGCGTTCGCATGACGGGCCCCCTTTCTGTATGTAATATCAAAGGAAAATTCTTGTAACGATTCCAGCCACCTGGCCAATTGGCCTGACGGTTGATCTAATTTCAAGGAGTATTGTAAAGCCGCATGATCTGAGCGAACTAGGAATTTCCGTCCATACAGGTACGGCCGGTACAAACGAACAAAGTGAACAATTGCCAAAAGTTCCCGTCTTGTCACACAATAGCGTGTTTCCGCAGGGGACAAAACCCGGCTGCCGTACGCCACTACTCGCTCTACCCCGTCCTTACGTTGCGACAAAACGGCCCCAATGCCGATATCACTAGCGTCCGTATCGAGGATGAACGGCTGTGAGAAATCTGGGTAATCCAGCGTTGGCGCCGTGGCGAGGTGGTCCCGAAGTGCCATAAAAGAGTTTTCCTCTTCCGCTCCCCATTGAAACCTTTGATTTTTGCCAGTCAGAACATGTAATGGCTTTGCCAACGTCGCAAAATTTTTAACGAAGCGGCGATAATAGGAAGCGAAGCCAATAAACCGCCGAACATCTCCCACCGAAGTGGGTGTGGGCCACTCTCGTACGCATTTCGTTTTCAGCGGGTCAGTGGATACGCCGTCCGAACTGACGATATGACCCAAGTAGCGGACAGAGTGTTGCAGAAGGTGGCATTTTTTAGGTTTAAATTTAAGGTCAGCCGTACGCATTCTTAGAAAAACCGCCACTAGACGTTGGAGGTGTTCTTCGAACGTGCGGCTGAAAACAATTATATCGTCAAGATATATGAGGCACGTTTCCCACTGCAGTCCAGTCAGCACCAATTCCATGAGCCGCTGAAACGTCGCCGGTGCCGCATTCAAGCCCATAGGCAACCGATTAAATTCAAAGAAACCTTGCGGCGTGCGGAATGCCGTTTTTGCCTTCGACTCATCGTCGAGGGGAAGCTGCCAGAACCCCGAGGACAAGTCAAGGGTAGAAAAAAACTTAGCACCCGATAAAGCGTCCAACGAATCATCCATCCTCGGTAAGGGGTATGCATCCGCCACCGAAATTTTGTTTAACCGGCGGAAATCAACACAAAATCTTGTACCGCCATCTTTCTTCTTTACCAGAACGACGGGCGCGGCCCAGGGGCTGTTGGACGGCGAAATGATGTCCGCCGCCAACAATTCATTTACCGCTCCGCGCACGTGATCCCTTTCCGCCGGGCTCATGCGATGAGGGTGCATAGAGATGGGAGGCATCGCACCGGTGTCAATATGGTGCGACAAAAGCGACGTGCGGCCGAGGTCCAAATTATTTTTACTGAAAACATCAGTGTACTGTATCAATAATGAACGCAGGGCGTTCCTTTGTTCGTTCGACAAGGAAGAATTTTCTCCGCACAAATCTGCGATCCAACGTTCTTGAGAGTGATCGTGTGGGGGCCTACCAGCGGGCATTCGTGCGCGCGGCGCTGTGTCGCAAGAGGCGAAGTCGGTAGTGGCGTGAGCCAACACCGACCCCTCTGGAACAATAACGCGGTCAGGTCCCCCATTTAACACCTGTATAAAAGGTGCTTGACCCGGTCGTACGATCGTTTGCGCCGCCGCTAAAGAAAATGATTTAGATGCCGAATTAGATGGGGATAGCAGCACGCCTTCTGCACCCTTCCCCATTCGAAGGGGTTTACGGTAACGCAACGGTATCAACATCTGTGCTCCCGGCGGCACTTCTACCGTAGCAGCAACAACGGCAGTGACTGCGTTACCTGTAGGCGCGCTGTCCAACAAGGAAGGCAGGAACGCCATACGACGACCCCCCGGCATTTCTAAACAGTCCTGGTCGACTCGTATTTTCAGCGGCATCCGACGCAGGAAATCAGTACCGAGTAAGCATGGAACAGCTAGCGAGCGAGAGATTAACACAGGTCCTGCGGCGGTAATATTACCGATAGCGATGCTCACATCCACCTGGCCACAGATACCCATGCTTCCCCCATTCGCGGCGACACACGCATCATTAACCCTACGTATCTGCGACGCAGGGATGGACAACAGATGGAAAATAACATCAGAAATGATGGTGGCCGACGCGCCCGTGTCCACCAAGATGCGCACATCAACGCCGTCGATGGTACCTCGTACCGTCGACGAGCCCGAAGCCGCAGCTACCACCCTGCGAGCCAATTTTTTCCACTGCGTAGCAGAGCGCGTAACTGTAGCGGGGGAAGTAAATTTTTCCCGAGGAGTGTGAGAATGAGTGCGAATGGATGGGTGATGTGACAGGACCTGCCGGGTGTCCGATGTGTGCCGACTCGCCCGAGGTTGTTGCGGCTCCGCGGCAGGTGGAGGAGATGAAGGTCCCCTCGTCGGAGGAGGCGACAGCAGAGGCCGACAGCGGCAGTCACGGGCGAAATGGCCCCGTCTGCCACACTTGAAGCAAGCCGCCGACGTCGGCCGGCGGTCGGACGACCCGGCCCTTGCACGCGGACGGCCCATGTAGTTGCCACGCTGGTCGCGCAGCCGCCGTCCCGGACTCTCGTGCGAAACAGCAGCAGCCAGCATGTCGTCGTCACCCGAGTCGTCGGAGCAGTGGACCACTAGTCGTGGAGACTACCCCAAAGGTGGCCCGTCGATCTCCGGTTTCCCCGTCCACGCCGCCATCTGGTCCCAACGCCTGATATTAAATTTTGCGTCCAGGCAGCGCGCCACCCATCGCGATGTAAGTGGTTCGTGGCCGCACACTGGCAGCGAAATCTTGAGTTCCTGAGCCAACTCCAGCATACGGGAGAGGATGAGAGGATCCAAATGGTCGGCCGTCGCGTCGGGGTAGGCAGCCATGGCCAGCGCCATCAATGCCCCCCGATAGGCCAACGGCGATTCCTCCGATGCTCGGCGACGTAACATAAATTTTCTGGTGGCTGACGTCAGTGGGTCATAGAATTCCGCCATCTCCACGAACGCGTCCCGCAGTGTCTTCTTCTTGGCCGCCGGAATGGAACGGAAGACCCCCAGAGAAACATCGTCGAGCAGTGTAGGTAGCGCTCCCAGTGCTTCCTCCTCCGTCCAATTGACGGATCTAAAAGCTGATTCAAAGCGCCATGTGAAAGCACTCCAATCACCTCCGGCGATGAATTCTTTGATTTGTGGAAGGCGATGTCCGCGGTGGCAAGCGCGCGCCGCGGGCGTCTCCGACTGGCGTTCCCGCTCTCCACCCGTATCAGACAAAATGGCGGCCGGCGGCCGCGTGGCGGTAGGCGCGCCTAAAATGGCGGCCGACGGCTCCGGCGCAGCTGCTCCACCCAGAATGACGGCGTCCTCCCGCGTAGCAGAAGGAATGGCGGACGCAGGTTCCTTCACCGGACTCCTTCCCACGGCGTCCAGTTGATCGGCAATCTGGCGGCCCGCGGCTGGTGAGGATGCCACGGCGGTCACCAGACTAAGCAGAATGGCGCGTAATGATTCGATCTGCTCCGCCATCAGCCGCCACTCGTCTTTTGTTCCTGCAGCGGTTGCATCTGCCGTCGGTCGACGCTGAGAGACGTCGAGAGGTACATCTTCAACAGGCGGCATAGGGGCTGTAGCTCCCAACAGCTCATCTTCATCCGTCTCGACTTCCTCCTCCGATAGAGGCACAGGCAGGTTCTTTTTTCTGGGGTGCTTGGACATCTTGACGATCGTCCAAACAGTCGCAGAAGTACTTCTGACACCAATGTAATAATTCTCCGGAGACGGATTCGGAATCAGTCCTCTTTATTTTCACTTGACTGTACACTTGCTCCCACACGCTCCGTTGCTGGCAGACAACGTAGCGTCAGCGGACTCCCACCAGCTCCCACCGCGCACGTGGCACCCGGAGCCCCGTACGCGCGTGGCTCTCGCCCCCGTTCAGTTCCCAGACCCCTCCTCGATCCTTCCTCTCTCTCCCTCTTAATCCCTTCGTCACGTGGTCCTCCCAGCCAATCCTCCATGGACAATCTCGACCGTTCTCGATGGTTCCCTGTCAATCCCGGGACCACGCCTCTTACCCGGATACCCATTGGCTGGGGTCCCAATTGGCTGGGCCAATCACTCCTGCTGACATGCCGTGATCACGCCGGCCCCACACTCCCTATCTCAACCCTTATTGGCTACAAGCAGGACCGGCAAGCCAATCCCCCACGTGAACCCACGATAGCTGTTATTACACATACTATCGTTAGGCATTTTAATGACAAACTTTTGTCATAATTCCAATGTATCACAATTTTACTTTCATTGTATTTGCTGGGGGATCCCCCCCCCCCCCCCAATTTTATTGCAGTTCGTGTAGGCAATTAGATAGGCAGGGTGTCACAGTGTTAACACAGATTAGATGTTCTGGGTTCGATTCTTTACTCAGGTTCCTTTTTGTGTGGGGTTTGTGTGTTACCCTCTTCTCTTGGATGGGTTTCGACTGGGTTCGCCTCTTTCCTCCTATACCAAATATATATCTTCTTCTTCTATCTATATAAAAGTAAAAAATTGTGGGTTTGTGGGTTTGTGTGTGGTCGCGCGCTTTGCTCTCCAACGGTGGGGTTTATGTAAAAAAGAAATAGCCAGGTACCACGCCATAAGCAAGCGCTATTCCTTTTTCACATCCGTCAACTTTTAATTAGTTTAATTAGCGATTTAGTGCGATTTTTGTGCGCTTCAATTATATAGAATTATTTATTACGCCTGCACGACCGTACCAACTCACGCGCCTTTGGTGGGGGGGCAGCCCATGTCAAGTCACACGCCTTTGGTGGGAGTGAGGGGGACATTTTCTTCCGCGTTAAAAATGCTGTAAAAGTACACTAAACGCTCAGGTAAATTCTTACCACTATAGGCCCTAGATATTACTGCAGAGCAGCCGGGAACATCGTGGCTGCGAGGGGGGGGGGCAATGGTAGCAGCCCATCCCCAGCCTGCCAAGGTGCCACCTCGGCAGGCTGGGCAATATAGGCAAGGACAGAGGCTCTGCACGGGACTACGCCTCGCCACATTGGCCCCACAGGCATAGCTTCTCTCTGCCTTCTACAGGCACAGCTTCTCTCTGCCTTCCACAGGCACAGCATCTCTCTGCCTTCCACCGATCACCTGCACCCACTCCCCTCTCACCCTCCCTCCCTTGCCCCCCCTTTTTTCTTCCCTAGCTCTGCCCACTTGCCCTTGGGTTGGGCCCACCACAACCCTATATAAACTCTTGTTGTCAGCAGCTCTTTCTCCTGCGGCTGTCCTGCTGTATCAGTGCCACCTGATGAAGGTCGCTTGTGTTGCGATCAAAACGTCGTGATTTGTTTTATATTATTTTTAAACTACGTGACTTTACCGAAAGAAAAAAAAGAGTATGAATCACCTAGCAGAGGAGAAAAGAGCGTGACCAGCGCAACTGATAAAGAGTGTCGGCGCTGGCGACCAGCGGACGATCTGTGAGCACTATCGGGCACCGCCGAAGGCGAGCATCGTGCCGACTCAACAATCATCCGGCAGTGGAGAAGCCTGGAGCTGCCACCAAGCGAGAGAGAAATAGAGCGCCGTGTGTATGACACGCCCACACACACATCGCCCAGCAGGGAACCGAGGTATTCTCGGTACAAGGGATGCCCCAACTCGGCGCTCGCTTAACTCAAAGAGTTGAGCACAAAGTGAACACACACAAAACGCACATACAGCGAGGGAAAAAAGTATTTGATCCCCTGCTGATTTTGTACGTTTGCCCACTTGACAAAGAAATGATCAGTCTATAATTTTAATGTTAGGTTTATTTGAACAGTGAGAGACAGAATAACAACAGAATCCAGAAAAACGCATGTCAAAAATGTTATAAATTGATTTGCATTTTAATGAGGGAAATAAGTATTTGACCCCCTCTCAATCAGAAAGATTTCTGGCTCCCAGTTGTCTTTTATCCAGGTAATGAGCTGAGATTAGGAGCACACTCTTAAAGGGAGTGCTCCTAATCTCAGTTTGTTACCTGTATAAAAGACACCTGTTCACAGAAGCAATCAATCAATCAATCAGATTCCAAACTCTCCACCATGGTCAAGACCAAAGAGCTCTCCAAGGATGTCAGGAACAAGATTGTAGACCTACACAAGGCTGGAATGGGCTACAAGACCATCGCCAAGCAGCTTGGTGAGAAGGTGACAACAGTTGGTGCGATTATTCGCAAATAGAAGAAACACAAAAGAACTGTCAATCTCCCTTGGCCTGGGGTTCCATGCAAGATCTCACCTCGTGGAGTTGCAACGATCATGAGAACGGTGAGGAATCAGCCCATAACTACACGGGAGGATCTTGTCAATGATCTCAAGCTAGCTGGGACCATAGTCACCAAGAAAACAGTTGGTAACACTACGCCGTGAAGGACTGAAATCCTGCAGCGCTCGCAAGATCCCCCTGCTCAAGAAAGCACATACACATGCCCGTCTGAAGTTTGCCAATGAACATCTGAATGATTCAGAGGACAACTGGGTGAAAGTATTGTGGTCAGATGAGACCAAAATGGAGCTCTTTGGCATCAAATCAACTCGCCGTGTTTGGAGGAGAAGGAATGCTGCCTATGACCCCAAGAACACCATCTCCACCGTCAAACATGGAGGTGGAAACATTATGCTTTGGGGTTTTTTTTCTGCTAAGGGGACAGGGCAACTTCCCCGCATCAAAGGGACGATGGACGGGGCCATGTACCGTCAAATCTTGGGTGAGAACCTCCTTCCCTCAGCCAGGGCATTGCAAATGGGTCGTGGATGGGTATTCCAGCATGATAATGACCCAAAACACACGGCCAAGGCAACAAAGGAGTGGCTCAAGAAGAAGCACATTAAGGTCCTGGAGTGGCCTAGCCAGTTTCCAGACCTTAATTCCATAGAAAATCTGTGGAGGGAGCTGAAGGTTCGAGTTGCCAAACGTCAGCCTCGAAACCTTAATGACTTGGAGAAGATCTGCAAAGGGGAGTGGGACAAAATCCCTCCTGAGATGTTTGCAAACCTGGTGGCCAACCACAAGAAACGTCTGACCTCTGATTGCCAACAAGGGTTTTGCCACCAAGTACTAAGTCAGGTTTTGCAGAGGGGTCAAATACTTATTTCCCTCATTAAAATGCAAATCAATTTATTACATTTTTGACATGTGTTTTTCTGGATTTTTTTGTTGGTATTCTGTCTCTCACTGTTGAAGTAAACCTACCATTAAAATTATAGACTGATCATTTCTTTGTCAGTGGGCAAACGTACAAAATCAGCAGGGGATCAAATACTTTTTTTCCCTCACTGTATATGCGGGAAAATATGGTATATAAATGGAAATAATAATAGGTTATTAGAAACACATTTTCTTATCCCTCTCATTTTTCTTCAAGTAATCTTAAACATCAGGACATCTTTGTTGTTATGATTATAACAAGGCAAATTAACGCTATCACGACAATCAGCGCCATAAAATTCCATCCCGCTTCAGGTTTCCCTCCTTCGTTCTCGCCTTCGCTTTTGTCAAATTCATGTTTGACTTCTTCATTCGCGTCTTCATCTACAAACAACACCAACAAAACATCGAAGAATGTTATAAATTAGTTGTCGTGTTTATATTACGCCTGTGACCAAAACTTACAAATGTATATGTTTAATGTAATAAATCCTAGACCACTGCAACCGTTTAAAGAAGTATTTTCATTGGTGCGTGTTCACGTTGAGACATCTCCACGTGTGATCTCCTCATGATAGGAGTGCCTGTGTCTGTGTCTCTGCTTGTCAGTGCTGACAAGCAGAGACATGGGGGGGGGGGTGTGCTATGAAGACAGGCGCCACACGGTAGCTGTGAATGAGAGTTGAGGCTGTCAGGTGGAGGCTGAGGAGCCAAGATATAGGCCAGAAATGGGCAAAGTACGGCCCGCGGGCCGTATACGGCCCGTTGGGCTTTTTAATCCTGCCCGCCGAACTTGTCCAAATATTATTATTAAATAAAATTTTACCTTCCTCCTGTAATGCCCCCATTTCCCCATTAAATGGCACATTCTATGCAATTCAACAAAACAAACAAAACCTAACTCCGAGTTCTCTCCGAATTTCACGAGTCCGTTCTAGACCCCAGAGTTTTTTAAAATAGTTTTAAGCACAGAAAACTTAATTAAAGTTTGAAAAATCATTAATTATACAAACTTTTCAATAATTTCCTTCTTCACTTCGATTTAAATTTTCTTTAAAAACTTCTTCTCACCAACATTACCACTCATTACCACTTTCTCCGAAGGCAAGTTTGTAAAAGAATACATGGTACAGACAGCAGACATCTTGTGTCCGGAGATCAAAAGCTAATTTTCAAACGTCAGTTTATCACGTAGGACTGTGACTCGCCGTGTGGAACTGATTGATAAAAATATAACCAGTAAATTAAACAAAAAGTCTGATTCCTTTGAATTATATTCACTAGCACTGGATGAAAGTACGGACGTAAAATACACTGCTCAGCTCCTCATTTTTATCCGAGGCATTGGCGATAGTTTTGCGATAACAGAGGAGTTTTTGACCATGGAGTCCCTGAAAGGAACAACGCGGGGAGATGACTTGTATAACCAGGTATCTGCTGTCATCGAAAGAATGACGCTACCTCGGAGTAAACTTGTCAATGTCACAACGGATGGATCGCCAAATTTAACTGGAAAAAATGTTGGGCTGCTGAAAAGAATCCAGGATAAAGTGAAAGAGGAAAATCCTGTCCAGGATCTTATTTTCCTTCACTGCATCATCCATCAGGAATCCCTGTGTAAGTCTGTATTACAGCTTAATCATGTCGTGAATCCAGTCGTAAAACGTGTGAACTTTATACGAGCAAGGGGACTTCAGCACCGTCAGTTTATTACGTTCCTGGAGGAAACTGATGCGGATCATCAGGACTTGCTGTACCACTCTCGTGTCCGCTGGTTAAGTTTGGGGAAAGTGTTACAACGAGTGTGGGAGCTGAAAGAGGACATCATCGCATTTTTGGAGTTGATGGGGAAATCTGACGAATTCCCTGAGCTAAGCGACAAGAACTGGCTTAGTGACTTTGCGTTTGCTGTGGACATATTTTCACACATGAATGAGCTGAATGTCAAACTGCAGGGGAAAGATCAGTTTGTTCACGACATGTACAAACATGTGAAAGCCTTCAAATACAAGCTCACTTTGTTCTCCGGACAAATTGCAAACAAATCTTTCGCTCATTTCCCCACACTTGCCATGCAGGAAGAGGCACCGCGAAACGCAAAAAAATACAGCAAATCGCTTGAGGACCTGTACGGAGAATTCTGCCGTAGGTTCTCTGATTTCGAAAACATTGAACATTCACTTCAGCTGGTGTCCTGTCCCTTGTCACAAAAACCTGAAACAGCACCACAGGAGCTGCAGTTGGAACTGATAGATCTTCAGTCTGACTCCGTCCTAAAGGAGAAGTTCAACTCTGTTAAACTGAATGACTTTTATGCTTCACTTAATAGAGCCACGTTTCCAAACCTCCAGACGACTGCACAGAAGATACTGACTTTGTTTGGCTCGACTTATGTGTGTGAGCAGACATTCAGCGTCATGAACGCCAACAAAGCCCGTCACAGATCAAAGTTAACGGATCAGCACCTCAGATGTATCCTGAGAATTGCTACAACCAAAATAAATCCAGACTTGGATGCACTGGCAAAAATGGGAGATCAACAACACTGTTCCCACTGAAACTGAAAGTGATGATCTGTTGCTGCAGCGAGGTTGGAGCCAAATCTCCATCACACAGCCTGCGTGGCTGCTCTAACCTGTTAATGTAGATATTAAAGAAGTTCAAGTGAAGTAATTGGTTTGGGCGCAGGCTTCAGATGTTTTCATGATGTTTCATTAGTCACGTTACGACATGTTTTTGTATTGTTCATGTTCGTGCAATTTGTTAAATTTCCTTGCAAATAAATGCTTTGCTACCTGTTAAAGGCCAAATCCTTTCATGTAATGATTTTTACATGTCATTTATATTAGTTCACACAAACACTCCATCCATCCGTTCCTGGCTCGGCCCCTCTGTCAATTTTAGAGCCCATTGTGGCCCGCGAGTGAAAAAGTTTGCCCACCCCTGGTATAGGCTGAGCCGATTTTTTGTTTGCCGGGAGGGGGCTGTGTGCAGGAAAATAACCTCTCAGTGAAACTAAACGCCTATTCAGCTGAATGCGTCTATACACTTGGTGTAGTGTATTTATGTGTAGTGTGCGTGCAATGTATGTGCAGGGTATATGTGTTTGTGCAGCTTTTGTGTATTCTGTGTGACTCTTCGTGTGTGTCTGTGCGGGGAGTGGTACCGTAGTGGTGAGCACACTGCGTTACGAGCCCGGCCATCCGAGTTCAATTCCCACTCACAACCAATAACAGTGGAGAATATTTTAATCGGTCCTGGACCTCTCCAAATTCGAATTAGCCTCAAATGAGTACCTGGTGCGGTGTGTAAACATTGCCACCCTGGAAAAACAGGCAGCCGTGCGTGGTGGCTGGCCACTCACCCCTTTATGTGCTGTGTCCCGTGACCTTCTTCATAGGTGCTCATTAACAGCATTGCCACAACATGCTATTGAAGGCTATGCGGGGGTTTTGTTTGCGTTTAGTTTGTGTAATCTGTGGTTGCCTATGTTTGTGTGTATGTACAGCATCTGTTTGTGTAGCATATGCGGCTGTGTCTCTAACCTGTGTGTGTGTGAGGTTGGCCACCCACAACCCCCTTGTGTGCCGTGCCAGCCTTCATCGGTACAACTCGCTTACAGCACGTGCCTCAAAAGTCTGTTAAATGCTATAGAGGGGGATCTTTGCTTTTTGTGGTGGCTGAGTGTGTGGAGGGAGGGGTGGCATGGATAACAATAGAATGTCCCTCGTCCCCCTACATTATTATAACCAAGTGGGTTACGTTCTATTTCACCACTTTTTATAACGCCCTCTGTGTCAATCTCTTCACGGCCAGAGTTCTCGACCCCGAGGCGTCCCGAGTTGACATCGCGCCCTGGAGCAGAGCGAGGCCGCTAGAGGGGTGCGCAATGTGCACGGACATCGCGATGTAATTCACATCCTATGCTGGCCGCCGCACTCAGTCATGGAATTAGCCAAACACAACACCAAGAGTGCACTTTGTTTACCGAGGAGGGTCTCGCTGAGTTTGATGACATGTCCTGCAGGAGGGTCCTGCCACATTGGGATGCGAGGCCATGAATCCCATTGATGAGATGCTGGCTTCGTGGGGGAGGAAGCCGGAGAACCTGGAGAAAACCGCCATGCTGTATACGAGGGAGTGACACCCAAAACTCCACACAGATAAATTCAATCCAGAGGCAGATCAGATTCACCGCATCGTCTGTGGACTGAACAATTTGCTGTACTGCCATCCCCTGGTCATCTCACAACCCCACGGTGGTCAATCATTACATTCTATTTTCCTCCGGCCAAAGTAAATTCCTTGTCTGTGCGAACTTTCATGGCGAATAAAACCCTTTCTGATTCTGATCTAACCAGGCTCACAACTGATTTGCTTCCAAGCATGTTCAACTGGTCCCCACTTGTTCACATGAAGTTGCAGGGCTTCCTACCTAGGTGATATGGAGACCTGGGTGATATAGAGACCTGGGGGATATGGAGACCTGGGTGATTATAGAGACCTGGGTGATATCAAGATTTAGGTGAAAGAGACTTGAGTGATATAGAAACCTGGGTGATATGGAGATCCTCAGGGATGATGTGTGGCGTATGTAGACCCGCTCTGTAACGCGTGTGTATCTTCTCACGTGATCTTTGATAAACGAAAGCTATGAGCTTCTGAATCCGCACAGCGTAGCGTGCACGACCTCCGCTTGAGGTCAGCACTCCTCTTTATCCAGGTTACTCAACGTTAAGTTTGTACTCAGCGCGATGGCGAGATGTTATCTCCCTCGTATGGTATTCAGGAAGTTGTGGATTCGGTCCTGACACTAACGCCTGCATATGTGGGGTTTGCATGTTTTCCCCATCGTTGTGTGGAGTTTTCTCCGGGTCTTCCGGTTTTTCGCTCCATATTTAGAATCAACATCACGCATATAGGGTATTTGGCTGCTATACATTTCTACATAATGAACCACTTAGTTGAACTATCATTTGTGGCCAGTTCGCTTCTGAAAAAAAAGATATAGCTCAGCGGTCTTTACTTGGTCAAGTAATATATTTGAATGTTTTTTTAAGCCACACGCCCCAATGCTATGCCACCTCACTTAAACAAAGGACACCAGCCTACCCAGCAGTGCCTTTCTGGATCATTGTGTTTGGAATGAATGATGTTGACAGAGATCAGTGTAGAATGCAGAGAGACTCACACACGAGACCCATGAGTTTCGTCTTCACTCCTCCTATCGAGATGACCCCCGTGAGCGCTTGGTGACTGAATGTGGGAGGAGGGGCATCTTGGATCCCCTGCAAGTCCGAGCTCCTGCACTCACACAGCACGAGAAACGGAGTCCATAGTGGGTGGAGTCCCTCCACTTACACAGCATGGCACACGGGGAGTGAAAGGGCATGAGGAAACGGCTCCCCAAGTTCACTGCCTATTCAACACTGCTAAAATATCCTGAAGCAAAGCATTGGAGTTGGATACAACTGCATTTGAAAATTTTATTTGTAAATTTTATCCGAATCCCTGTGTCGATACTTAAATTTTAATGGACTATTTCATTGGTGTGGTCTGGGTCTGTTTTATTGTTGTGTAGTGTTGTACAGACGGACTCTTCAACGTCTTTTGTAGCACACACTTTTATTCGTTTATTTAACACAGTCCCTATGCACTGAGGGGTATACGGTCCCCTCACCCGTTACACTCAGAACGTACAAGCCCCCGTACCCTACAGGCTACTTAATATCCCGCTCTTCCAGTGTCCTCTGGCGGGACCTAGGGAGATGTCTCCCGACCACTGGTTACACTGAACCCTAGCCCTGATAAGGGCTGGAGGGCTTGGTCCAGGGTCCTAGGCTTCTTCCGCCGTCTTGGGTCTTCGTGTCGTTTCAACTCCCCGAGAGCTCTGAGCGCTCTGGCTTTATACCTGCTCGTGGCCGGGTTGTCCAATCCCCGGCCACCTTGTGGAACCCTGTGATTGGTCGTTCCCAATATGGTTTTCGATCCCAATTCACCCTATCTGACCCTGACCGTTTGGTCACGCGGGAAAACCTTGTTTACGGTCAGCTCTCACAGCTTGTGAGACCCTCTTCTTAGGTTTTTTCGGTAAAGTCACGTAGAAAGTAAAATAAAATAAAAACAAAAATCACGACGTTTCGGAGGCAACACAAGTCTCCGTCATCAGGTGGGACCGTCACAGCCAGATTAGCTGTATCAAGTGAGGCAATGATTCAAGATGTAATCCCTTAAAAGCGAGTTGAGGGGGGAGGGAGAGGGAGGGGGGAGCTCATCAGACTATGGTAGCCAATGAAATGAACGTATCGGGAGGGAGGGGGGGCGAGGCCAAAAGGGTGGGCGATGGACGTGGAAGCGCTTGTGCGCAAGCGGCCAATTACTGCACACGCCAACACAATGGAGCGATTGTGCGCAAGCGGCCAGCCACTGCACCCGCCAACACAATGGGCAGAGAGGAGGAGGGGAGG
Source organism: Lampetra planeri (assembly GCF_965212315.1). NCBI lineage: Eukaryota > Metazoa > Chordata > Hyperoartia > Petromyzontiformes > Petromyzontidae > Lampetra > Lampetra planeri. Next base: position 221,812 of record NC_136151.1, read on the forward strand.
TCTAATACTGGGATTACATCTTGAATCATTGCCTCACTTGATACAGCTAATCTGGCTGTGACGGTCCCACCTGATGATGGAGACTTGTGTTGCCTCCGAAACGTCGTGATTTTTGTTTTTATTTTATTTTACTTTCTACGTGACTTTACCGAAAAAACCTAAGAAGATGATTCCTTGCAGTCACGAAAGCTTCAAATCTAGAATTGTGAGACCCTGACCGTTAGTTTGAGCGGGAAAACCTTGTTAACGATTTGCTCTCCGAGTTTGTGAATATCGAGTGGGTAACTCTACTACATCACCCTCCCCTTCGGAAGCCTCAGCCGTCCCGGCTGTTACAAGCAGAAAATCCCCATCAATGAATCAAAGTGTGTGTGTGCCACAACCAACAAGAACAGGAACATCCAACAAGAACAGGAACATCCAACAAGAACAGGAACACCCCACCCATCAACAACGCAACATATGTACATGGTCAGAACCAATCACAAATAACGACATTCGCGACGCACAACGCATGCAGCATTCAGCTGCCGCAAAAAAAACGATGGGCAATCAAGAAAAGCGACGCGATCTAGCCCGTGTGTATTTCGCTGGCCCGTCGTAGGGGATGGGTGCCCCTTTCCGGGCTGCAGGCTGACCAGGCGTCCTGGCAAAACTGTCAGCAGGGGCAGGAGGCCTCTCTGCGTGGACCCTTGGAGCAGACGGGTCGGGCAGCCTGGCAAACATGTTGGGCGGGTCAGGCATCCTGGTAAACATGTTGGGCGGGTCAGGCATTTTGGCAAACATGTTGGGTGGGTCAGAAGGTCTCTTTGCAGAGACTCTTGTTGTAGACGGGTCAGGCATCCTGGCAAACATGTTGGGCGGCTCACGGGGCCTTCGTGCAGAGACTCGTGGCTCGCACGGCTCCCTCAGTCCCGCATCATCTGTGGGAGGAATGAGACGTCTGCGCTGTGGATTAGGTACCAACGGGGCGACATCCAGCTCGTCGGGCATATCACACGCTCGGCCCTCGTGTTTTGAGTGTGACGCAGAGCCGCGCGGAGCAATAAATGGCTTCAGACGAGAGGGGTGCACGAACCAGCGCCGTCGTCCCCAACGTATCTTAACACACTGTGGGCGCATTACCTGGACCACCTCAACCGGACCTCGCCATGGTTTTAGGAGTTTAGCCGATGTGGACACCGGCACCTGGGGGCAATGAAGCCACGCCATATCACCTGGAGCCCACTGATGCACGGACGTGCGAGGGGCCTGCAACCTCGAATTTGCCCGCTGGCGGGAAGCAGAATTTTCAATCGCCGCATCACGAGCCTCAGACAGCTTTTGCAGGTTGAACCGCAAATGGTCAGTGAGCTTCGATGACTGTGGGAGCTGCTCTATCCCAAGCCGCACATCAGCGGGGGGAATGGCCTCCCTGCCATACATTAGGAAAAATGGGGAGAACCCTGTCGCTGCATGTGGCGCCATGCGGTAAGCAGCGAGGACCCCTGGGATCTGCAGGTCCCAGTCTACGTGGGATTCGTCAACCTGATGGCATAGCATAGAGGTGAGGGTTCTATGCAACCGCTCCACCATGCCATCTGTTTGGGGGTGATAGGGCGAAGTGCGCACCTTCTTAGTGCCCAACAGGCGGCATACCTCACTCAGCAGGGTACTTGAAAAATTTCTTCCCTGGTCGGTCAGCAACCGTTCTGGAGCGCCCTTGTCCAGCACATAGCCTTGAACAAAGGCGTCCACCACGGCTGCTGCCGACTGGTTGGGGAGGGCCCAGGCCATAGGCCACCGTGTAAAATACTCCACCCCAACCAGAAGGTACTTGTTACCACGAGGCGTCGTAGGGAAAGGCCCCAAAATGTCGAGAGCAACCAGCTCGTTCACACGGGATACCGTGATGGGCTGCAGCGGTGGGCATGCCGGCTTCGCTGGAGGTTTACGTTGCGCACATTGGGTGCAGCCCGTTAAAATATCAGTTACGTCGCGGAGCATGCCCGGCCAGTAAAATTGTAGTTTTAGCAAGCCAATGGTTTTGTGCACACCCAGGTGCGACAATCGCTCGTGTGCTGCGCACACAGCCGAACACCGCAAAGCCGATGGCACTACAATTTTGTACTGGCAAGAATCAGCATCCCAATGCATGAGCAGACCGCGGCGCATGGCAAAAGAGTTTTATTTACTTGAATGTGAGGACGAATCACATGCGCGACGACGCAAAGGCAACAATGACGCGTCGTTCATTTGGTGCCGACCCCATTCATCCAACGTTATCCCCAGCAAGTCGTCACTTGCTGGCGGATTTTGGTGGTCCACACCCGGCGCAGGATCGGAAGGAAGGGCAGCAGAAACCGTTTCAGGAGGTGCAACCGGGCGTACTATTTGCGGTTTGCACCGGCCAGAACCCGTGAAACAGGCGCATTGTTCTGACGGGAGGCGAGATAGCGCGTCCGCATTACTGTGCTGTGTACCCTTACGGTAAATCACCATAAAATTGTAGTCCTGGAGGACTTCAAGCCATCGGGAGAGCTGGCCAGACGGTTGGTCAATGCGCAAAGCGTATTGTAACGCAGAGTGATCGGAGCGCACGGTAAACCGTTGACCGTACAGGTATGGCCTGTATTGTTGTATAAAGTAAACAATGGCCAGCAGCTCGCGTCGGGTTACGCAATAACGTTGCTCTGCAGGGGACAAAACCCTGCTTCCATAGGCAACCACCCTCTCAACGCCATCAACGATTTGGGACAGCACCCCGCCGATCCCGGTGTTACTGGCATCGGTGTCCAGAATAAATGGCTTTGCGAAATCGGGGTAAGCCAGGGGCGGTGCTGCTACAAGAGCATTCCGTAAGGAGTCAAATGCGGCCTGTTCCGCGTCTCCCCAATGAAATTTCAGCCCTTTCGCTGTAAGAGCGTGTAGTGGCTTGGCGATTGTAGCAAAACCAGCCACAAAACGTCGGTAGTACGACGCGAACCCGATAAAACTGCGAACATCCCCAGCAGAGGTGGGGGTAGGCCATTGGCTGACACATTTAGTCTTTTCAGGGTCTGTGGAAATACCCGAGCGGCTGACTATGTGGCCTAGATAGCGCACAGACTCACGCAGAAGGTGGCACTTCTGTGGTTTGAATTTAAGGTCCGCAGCTCGCATCTTTTCGAAAACAGCGCGCAACCGTTCAATGTGTTCGTTGAACGTGCGCCAAAGACGATAACGTCATCAAGATAGATAAGGCATGAGTCCCACTGGAGCCCAGCGAGGACCAGCTCCATGAGCCTCTGAAACGTCGCTGGAGCCGAGTGGAGCCCCATGGGCAATCTATTAAACTCGAAAAGGCCCTGTGGTGTCCGAAAAGCAGTCTTTGGCTTTGATGCTTCGTCGAGGGGGAGTTGCCAAAACCCTGACAGAAGGTCCAAAGTGGAAAAATAACGCGCCCCTGCCAGAGCATCCAATGACTTATCCATACGTGGAAGAGGATATGCGTCAGCCACAGAAATTTTATTTAGGCGCCGAAAATCTACACAGAATCGAAGACTGCCATCGTGCTTTTTGACCAGCACTATCGGGGCACTCCAGGGGCTGTTGGAAGGAGAAATGATATCAGCCGCCAGCATGTCGTCAACTGCCCATTTAACATGCTGTTTCTCCGCAGGGCTGAGCCGAAACGGGTTTTGGCGGATAGGGGCAGCGTCACCAGTGTCAATGTGGTGACGCAGCAGCTTGGTGCAGCCAATATCAAATTGTGATTTGCTGAACACATCCGAAAATTCCCGCAAAAGAGCCCGCAATTTACTCTGCTGTGACCCGGATAAATCGCCGGCATCCGCGCAGAGAGCGTCAATCCATCCCTCGTCAACGTTATGAGGGAGAGGCTGCTGACTGTTCGCTACGTGTCCGACAACCCCGGTCCCCAGGGGCGCCACTGTCGCATGAGCGAGCACTGTCCCCTGTGGAATGACGGTGTCTGACAGACCGACATTCAAAACTTGTATAAATGGCTCCCTGTCGCTCGCTACAAGAGTCTGTGCGGCCACCAACGAAAGGCTGTTAACTGCTGTGTTGGAGGGTCCCAATAAAATGCCATTTACCGAGGCGGTGGGAGCAAGCGGTTTCTTTAACCGTAAGGGTACGAGCATTTGTGCCCCTGGCGGAATGCGTACAGTGCAAGCCGCAAAAGCCTGTACGGAAGCATTTTCCGTCCGTGAATGCGTGGCCGCGGGTAAAAATGCCATCCGGCGGCCCGAGGGAAGTTCAATACATCCCTGATCGATAAGGATTTTAATGGGCATTTTGGCAAAAAAATCAGTTCCCAGAAGGCACGGCACCGCAAGGGAAGAAGACACAAAAACAGGTCCGGCCAATTTAATATCGCCAATGGCAATTTGAGCCCGAATTTGCCCGAGAATCCCTAGGGAACTTCCATTAGCGGTGAAAAACGGAATGGAAACCTTTTCCAATGAACGACATCGGCCGGGCAGTATGTTGTAAATTAACTCGGAGATGATAGTGGCCGATGCACCGGTATCGACAAGCACGCGCACTTCCACCCCCTCGATCGAACCAACAACCACCGAGGAACCCGCCGTTGCTGCAACCACTCTATGGGCCAGCTCTGACCACTGCCCGGGTCGCAGTGGTCGCGAAGAGTCGGCCAAACGCCGCGTGTCATACGCCGTGTTCCGAGCGGAGTCAATGGTGTGTTGTGGTGTGTATGAGGGCCGAGCGTGCGGGGTGCCGCGACTTGCCTGGTTATGCTGCGCTGCTCTGGAAGCTCTGTAGTCCCGGTCTCGGGATCCGGCGGAGCGGCGGCGAGGTGCACGGCAGTCGGAAGAAAAGTGGCCTCGGCGGCCACAGTTGAAACACGTCGCGTCGCCGCGGGGGAAGGGCCATCCCCGCTCCCAGTCGTTGCGGCGACTGGTGCGATCCGGTGATTGCTGGGGCGTCGCGCTGAACGTCGAGAAGACTCGATCAGGAGAGCGAGCGTTGTCCCTGCTGGCAGGCACCGATGTCGTAGCCGATGCGGTGATGGTCTCGTCCTGGTCCAGCATTAAGTGAGCATGAATGCTCCGGGCAGCTCGCAGTGAGCACATGTCCTCGTCATCCACGGCCTGGATGACAAGGCGCAGCCCCCTCGCCATCTCCAGCAGCTTCTGAAGGACGAGTGCGTCGATAGCCTCATCGTCCATGCGGGGGTAAGCCGCTCTTGCCATGGCGAGTAGCGCGGTGCGGAACGCCAATGGCGACTCCCTTGGCTTGCACCGTCTCTCGTAGAACTGGTGGCGTGTGGCGGAAGGAGGTCCGTAGACATCAGACAGCCGCTGAAGTGCTGCTTGTAGTGTCGCCCTTTGTCGCTTGGGAATGGAGATGAGTGCAGCGAGAGAGTCATCGTCCAAGGTGGCTGGCAGTGCACGAAGTGCTTGTGCATCCGACCAGCCCACCATCTCCTGATGGCTGAGGAAGCGACGTTGAAATGCCGCCCAGTCGCCCCCTGTGGACGAGAATTCGCGAAAGACAGGCAGTCGCTGCTGTAGAGCAGCTGTGTCCTCGTCTTCGTCAAGCTCAGACTCGGTCCCGAACGCAGCGATGGCTTGGTCAACAACATGTACTGTACAGCGTCGCGGCCGTGATGACGCGGTGTTGCTGGAGGGTCCTGCAGAGGCAGCGTCGCTCAGCGATGACGCGGTGTGTTGTGATTGGCCCCCGGAGGTCCCAGCATGCGCTTGGCTTCCGCCCCCACGTGACCCGTCGGCGGGAAGGACATTCTCTTCCGGGTTTTCGATGGCGGGGACACCCGCCGTCGGCCGCTCCTCCCCGCCCGCAGCCCCCAGGGTAAGTTGGTCCAGGATGGCTGCTGCAGCATGCAGCAGCTGGGCGAGGCGGGCGTGAGCAGCGTGGGTGCCGTCGCTCGCGGCGATCGGCTGCACAGCTGGTGGTGGGGCGGCTGGCAACACGCCAACATCTTCAGCGCCGCCCGCAGCACCCACAGGTGAGTTGGAGCTTGCATCATCGGGACTTCGCGTGCGGTTCGTTCGTCTTGTCTCCATCTTCTGACGCCACTGTAGTGTTGTACAGACGGACTCTTCAACGACTTTTGTAGCACACACTTTTATTCGTTTATTTAACACAGTCCCTATGCACTGAGGGGTATACGGTCCCCTCACCCGTTACACTCAGAACGTACAAGCCCGCGTACCCTACAGGCTACTTAATATCCTGCTCTTCCAGTGTCCTCTGGCGGGACCTAGGGAGATGTCTCCCGACCACTGGTTACACTGAACCCTAGCCCTGATAAGGGCTGGAGGGCTTGGTCCAGGGTCCTAGGCTTCTTCCGCCGTCTTGGGTCTTCGTGTCGTTTCAACTCCCCGAGAGCTCTGAGCGCTCTGGCTTTATACCTGCTCGTGGCCGGGTTGTCCAATCCCCGGCCACCTTGTGGAACCCTGTGATTGGTCGTTCCCAATATGGTTTTCGATCCCAATTCACCCTATCTGACCCTGACCGTTTGGTCACGCGGGAAAACCTTGTTTACGGTCAGCTCTCACAGCTTGTGAGACCCTGACCGTTAGTTTGAGCGGGAAAACCTTGTTAACAATTTGCTCTCCGAGTTTGTGAATATCGAGTGGGTAACTCTACTACAGTTGTTTTGCTGCCTTGCCCAAGCTTGCATTTAGTCTTGACAAATTTATGTAATTGGTACTTATACACGGTAGGTCTTCGGTTAAAGTGTTTAATCCATTCCACGAAAACTACTGTTAACCGATATAACTGTTAATCGAATTCACTTAAAAGTTGAAAAATAAGCAAAATTCACTGAGTCTGCAAGAGAGCTGTTTCCACTAACAAACAGAAAACAACGTAAACAAAGCCGGTTGAGGTCTAAATGCTCATAAATGGGCGTCTCTGATTGGCTGAGGCATGCTCAGCCACCTTACGAAAGCTCGTATTGGCCGAAATTGGCGCCCATGTGAATAATGTATACATGCCGTTAATCAAATTGTTAACGGTAATCAAACCATGGGGTGATATGGGAAACAAAACGTTAAATTATGAAATGCTAACTGATGTCACTGTTAACCGAGGGACCACTGCAATTTTATTTATATATATTTTCGTGACCTGCTCACCCTTTCTCTATTTTGCACTCCTATCGTTGTTATTATTGTCTGTTGTTGTAGCTTGCTGATCTGTCCATACTGTACATCTGTAATAAGTATTCAGGAGGCTTTGACGACGGGGTCGGAGGCACACTTATTTATTAACACCAACTTGTGTACAGTAACGGGTACACACAGTACTTAAAGGGGTTATCGTCCCCTTTACTCGGCTAACAGGGAGACACAACATCTAACCCCGCTAACCTAAGCCCAAGTCCTCCACTACGGAGCTAGTGGAGGCTACCTATCCCAGCCCTGGTCAAGCTGGGATCCCGGCACCCTGAGTCTCCAGACCGGCTCTTATAAGAACATCAGTCTGGGCTCTCGGGGCCTATTCTAGCTGGTCTTCCGTCTTCGCTGGTTTAAGCTGATACTCGACCTCGAGCCCTCCGGCTCACCACCTTTTATAGTACTCGGCCCCCGGGAGGGGCCCGTGGGGGATGCAGGTGCGGACGTCGGTGTGAGCACCTCCTCTGTGTACGGCCCTAACCACGCCCCTTGTGTTTGTTAGCCATCCGCACCCATACACAATTACACCTCTACATCACCCCCCCCCTGTACAGCTCGCAGCCGTCCCCGGCTGCAACAAAATCAGAATAAAGGTGCATCCCTCCCCAAAACCGTGTGTGCCTCGCGTAATTTTAACAAGAACAATGACAACCATAACAACAACAACAACAGGAAACAGGTAGAAGAAGAAAGAGAAAAAAAATAACCCGGCGCACCCCCCCGAATAAATACCCCATTCCGCAAAACCAACATATATATACACGCGCTCCGGGCGCCTCCCCCCCTCGTCCGCAAAGGCCCCCCAACGGCCGACCTTACAATAGTCTGCACGTTTTGGCGCGCGTTCTCGCGGCGGGCCCGTCACAAGGGCCCGTCCCGGCATGCTCAGTGGCGGTTGTTGACGGTCCGGGTGCGAGAGAGTCTGATTTCGCTGCCGAGTGACCCCCGACCCCCCCGGGGGGGGGGTTGGCGGTCGTGGACCCGTCACTCAAGTTGCACCTGGAGATGGAACAGTTGATGTCAGGTTAGGCGAGAGCAGCGACGTTGGGGAGTCGGCGGACCCCTCACACGTTTGGCCATGCGTGTGTGTGTGCGAACCACGGGGCGGCGCAATGAACGGTTTTAACCTTGAGGGGTGCACGTACCACCGACGCCTCCCCCATTTGACGCGTACACATTGCGGCCGCAAGACCTGTATGACCTCCACGGGCCCCCGCCACGGCCGTACCAACTTTGACGAGGTCGCCAGCGGCACCTGGGGACAGTGCAACCATGCCCTGTCCCCTGGTTTCCATTTGAACACATGTACCCGCCCCAGCCGAAGCCTCTCGTTCGCCTTCTGGCGGAGTTCAGAATTTTGCACGGCCGCTTCCCGCGCCTCAGATAATTTGCCGATGTTAAATTTAACGTGTTCGGACAATGTAGACTTCGCCTGAGGCGCCGAGAGCTTCAGCTGGGTCGTCACAGGGGGGTTAGCCTCGCGGCCATACATTAAAAAGAAAGGGGAAAATCCGGTGGCCGCATGGGGAGCCATCCTGTAGGCTTGCAACACACCGGCAATGCGAAGGTCCCAATCTGTCTGGGATTCCGATACCTGCTGGGACAGCATGGACGTGATGGTCCGATGCAGCCGTTCCACCATCCCGTCAGTTTGTGGGTGATACGGGGAGGTCCGAATTTTCTCCGTACCCAAGAGGTCGCACACCTCGCGGAGGAGTTTCCCCGAAAAATTCTTACCCTGGTCAGTCAGCAGCCGTTCCGGAGCACCCTTGTCGAGGACATAGCCCTGGACAAAGGCCTCCGCGATGGCTGCTGCCGACTGGTTGGCCAGGGGCCAAGCCATAGGCCATCTCGTGAAGTATTCGGCCCCTGTCAATAAATACCTATTTCCCCTGGGTGTAGCGGGAAATGGCCCGAGAATATCTAGAGCAACGAGCTCGTTAACCCGGGAAACCTTTATGGACTGCAGCGGAGGGTTGGACCCCCTTGCTGGTGGCTTCCGCTGCGCGCATTGCGTGCACGACCCCAGGAGATCCCCCACGTCCTTTGCCATGCCCGGCCAGAAGAAATCGAGCTGGAGCGTGGCAAAGGTCTTGTGAACCCCCAAGTGCAGGAGCCGCTCATGAGCAGCCCATACCACCTTACCCCTTAATTCTGCAGGCATCACGAGCCGTTGGCGGCGGGATTTTCCATCCCAGTGCATTAAAAGACCCTGGAACAACCCCCACGAGTCAACGTTCGCCACCCCCTGACCAACCCCCCCGGTGCAACGGCACAGAGCGAGGAGGGAGGTGTCCTTCATTTGGAGGCGTCCCCACTCCGCGACCGACAACCCCAGCAACGAATCCCTCCATTCTTGCTCGATAGGACCCAAAGCCGAAGGCGCATCGGCGGCGGCCACGAGGACCGAATCGGTGGTGACGTTCGGGGGCCTACAACGCCCCGAACCCAAGAGGCAAGCGCACTCCGAAGTGGGTGGCAACCGCGACAGGGCGTCAGCGTTCGTGTGGCGGACGCCCTTACGATATGTGGTGACAAAGTCGTAGTCTTCGAGAATCTCCAACCATCGAGACAACTGGCCCGATGGTTGTTGAACCCGCAGGGCGTACTGTAGAGCCGCATGATCTGTACGGACGGTGAAACGCCGACCGTACAGATACGGGCGGTACTGCTGAATGAAATAAACAATTGCCAATAATTCCTGATGGGTAACGCAGTACCGTTGTTCCGCTGGAGACAGTACCCGACTACCGTAAGCCACCACATGCTCTACGCCCCCAATGACCTGGGACAGCACGCCCCCAATGCCCGTGTTACTTGCGTCTGTATCGAGCAAGAAGGATTGTGAGAAATCGGGGTAATTCAACGGCGGAGCCCCCACCAGGGCATTCCGGAGGGCGCGAAAAGCAGCCTCCTCCTCCGGCCCCCAATGAAACCTGACTCCCTTGGACGTCAAGGCATGCAATGGTTTCGCGATCGTAGCGAAGTCAGCCACAAACCGTCGGTAGTACGACGCGAACCCAATGAAACTCCTGACCTCTCCCACCGAGGTGGGAGTCGGCCAGGAGCTGACGCATTCCGTTTTGGCGGGATCAGTGGATATCCCCGAGCGCCCAACAATGTGACCCAAATACCACACCAATTCGCAGAGCAAATGGCACTTCTGCGGTTTAAATTTCAAATTGGCAGCCCGCATTTTGAGAAAAACAGCACGCAACCTCTGGAGGTGTTTCTCGAAGGATTTGCTAAAGACGATGACATCGTCCAAGTAAATTAAACACGAATCCCATTGCAAGCCCGCCAAGACCAGTTCCATTAACCGCTGAAAAGTTGCCGGCGCAGAATGTAAGCCCATCGGCAAACGGTTAAATTGGAAGAGACCTTGCGGTGTACGAAAAGCAGTCTTAGGTTTTGATTCGTCATCCAGAGGAAGCTGCCAGAATCCAGAAAGTAAATCGAGGGTGGAAAAGAATCGCGCCCCCGCCAAGGCATCGAGCGACTCATCCATTCGAGGAAGCGGGTACGCATCTGCCTGTCATGTTTTTTCACCAAAACGATCGGCGCGCCCCACGGGCTGTTGGAAGGGGAAATGATATCGGCGGCTAGCATGTCATCAACGGCCGATTTGACATGATCCTTTTCGGCGGGACTCAGCCGAAAGGGATTTTGGCGGATTGGCGCGCTGTCACCCGTGTCAATATGGTGTCGCAGCAATTTAGTACAACCAATATCAAATTTGTGTTGACTAAAAACGTCGGCAAATTCTTTCAGGAGAACTCGCAGCTGCGCACGCTGCGAGTCGGACAGGTCCACTGATCCCGCGCAAAGTGCATCCAGCCATCCATCATCACAGTCCGAATGCGGTCGCGACGGAGGATCGGTGGTTACCTGACCCACGAGTGGTTCCTCATAGGGTGCCGGCGTTGCGTGTGCAAGCACGGTCCCTTGAGGAACCACGGCCGTTCGCGATCCTACATTAAGGACTGCAATGAAGGGGTCCCCATCCCCTTTCACCATGGTCTGAGCCGCTAGTAAATCGGGACCATTGACCCCGGCCCGAGATGGTCCCAACAAGACCCCCCGATCCGCAACCCCCTCAGCAAACGGCCGACGCAACCTAAGAGGGACGAGCATCTGAGCCCCCGGGGGTACGCGCACAGTTTTTGCCACGAGCGCCTGCACGGTTGCAAACGCCCGACGCTCCGTGGCGGGGGAAGACAAAAACGTTACGCGTCGACCCGACGGAAGCTCGATGCACCCCTGGTCAATCAAGATACGAATGGGCATTTTGGCCAAGAAATCCGTCCCCAACAGGCACGGAACCGCCAGTGAGGAGGAAACCAAAACAGGGCCGGATAATTTAATGTCTCCAATGCAAATTTTGGCGCGGATTTGGCCAATGATGCCTAGCGAGCCCCCGTTAGCAGCATAGCATGGCACGTCAACGGGGAGCAAGGGACGACTTTGAAGGGGAAGAATGTTATAGATCAAATCAGATATAATGGTCGCCGACGCTCCTGTGTCAATTAAAATCCGCACCTCTATCCCATCAATATGACCGACCACAACCGACGATCCCGCCGACGCTGCAACGACACGATGGGCGAGCTCCGACCACTGACCCGGTTGGAGCGCTCGCCGCATTTCAGAACAATCGGGCGCAACGGCCGGCGATTTTCGAGCCCTGTTCGGTTGAGCGCGTGAGTGTGTGTCGGATGTGTGCATGGGCCAAACGTGTGAGGTGCCACGACTCGCCGTATTTCTCTGCTGGAGCTTGGGTGGAGACGGCGCGGCGTCCTGACGAGGTGTCGCCCCACGCTGACGGGGAGCCCGGCATCCTGAAGCAACGTGGCCTTGCAGGCCACAGTTGTAGCAGCGTGTGAGCGCCCCAGATGGCCTGGGCTGCTCCTGGCGGCTCGGTCCATTCCGAGCCTGTGGTGCCGCCGATCTCCATTCCCCCCGCCGCTCCACCCCGCAGACCTCCTCCGATGGGAGGGTGGTGGCCGCCATGGCATGGCCGGCCACCCCCTTGGCGGCCTTGCGACGCAGGGACCGCAAGCTCCCGTGGATTTGGCGCGCGACCAGCAAGGACGACATCTCTGCGTCATCTTGAGCCAAGACGGCGACGTCCAGCTCATCCGCGAGTAGCAGCAGCTTTTCAGCCACCATAGCGTCCACTCCCTCCTCGTCCATCCGCGGGAAAGCTGCCTTCGCCAGGGCCAGGAGAGCCGTCCGGAAGGCCAGGGGCGATTCGTTGGCGCCCCGATGACGATCGTGGAATAGCTGCCTGCAGTCCGAAGGCGGGCCATAGACAGCTGACAGCAGCTGCAGCGCCAAGTGCAGCGTGGCGTTCTTTTCCTTAGGCGCCGAGGTGAGAGTAGCCAGGGCGTCGTTGTCCAGCATCGCCGGCAGCGCGCGTAGTGCTTCGGCGTCCGTCCAGTTCGCCATCTCTTGATGAGCGATGAACCGCCTTTTGAAGCCGCCCCAGTCTCCGTCCGCGCCCACGAATTCTTTGAGAGGCGGCAGTCGCTGCTGTAACGCGACGTCCGTGGCTGCGGATCACGCTCCGTCGTTCCCAGCAGACGTTACAGTGTGGGCGGGCTGCGAGCATGGCATTGCCGGTCGCTCTGTTGTTGACGCGCAGGCCAGTGTTGATGATGTCACGGCTTGTGCTTGGCCCTCAGCAGTCACCTGACGCAGGTCGGCCCCGCCCTCTGCTCGCACTGTAGTGATGGCGGGAAATTTAACCGCGAGCCGCGTCGGGGTGGCGGGAAATGCCGCCGTGCGTCGGCTGCTGTCGTCGTCCCGCGCAGCCCCTCCAGCCCCCAGCCGCGTGATCTCTTCCAACGCGACGGCCGCAGCGTAGAGCAGCTCCGCCAGGCGGGAGTGAGCCAGCCGAAGTCCCTCTGCCGACGCATCCCCCTCTTCCTGTCGTAGCAGCGCGGGTGTACTCGGCCCCGGCTGCTCCGATCCGACCTCGGCCATCTCTGGTGGCGATTCGGCCGCGGTGTCCTCCATCTCCGACTCCCTGGTACATGTCGTCCCTCGTGTGTCCATCGTTGAACGTTTACTTCTGACACCAGATGTAATAAGTATTCAGGAGGCTTTGACGATGGGGTCGGAGGCACACTTATTTATTAACACCAACTTGTGTACAGTAACGGGTACACACAGTACTTAAGGGGTTATCGTCCCCTTTACTCGGCTAACAGGGAGACACAACATCTAACCCCGCTAACCTAAGCCCAAGTCCTCCACTACGGAGCTAGGGGAGGCTACCTATCCCAGCCCTGGTCAAGCTGGGATCCCGGCACCCTGAGTCTCCAGACCGGCTCTTATAAGAACATCAGTCTGGGCTCTCGGGGCCTATTCTAGCTGGTCTTCCGTCTTCGCTGGTTTAAGCTGATACTCGACCTCGAGCCCTCCGGCTCACCACCTTTTATAGTACTCGGCCCCCGGGAGGGGCCCGTGGGGGATGCAGGTGCGGACGTCGGTGTGAGCACCTCCTCTGTGTACGGCCCTAACCACGCCCCTTGTGTTTGTTAGCCATCCGCGCCCATACACAATTACACATCTACACATCTATGAAAAAGAGTTTTATAGCTTATCGGATTCCTCCAGTCTAAATAAAGATTCTGATTTTTAGTCTGAGCTCCCTCTGGCTCCACAGTGCTGAAGCTGTGGTGAGTGAATGTGGAGCTGAGTGTTTGCTGTACAAGAAGCCACACAGAGGCCTCAAAGTCTGTCCTCTACTGAACAAACCACAGCCCCCTTCCTTGATTTATTAAAACCCTGTGACTGGTTACTTGTTTAAACTGATATTGGGCTTAATGCTGGACTAAGGATGAGTGTGGTCATTCAATCATAGTCATTGGCAATATTTTATGAAGGGGTTTATTTGGCAAATGGTAATGCACACACATTATATGTGATATGAATTAGATTTGGATGACTGACAGTGGTTTTAGAGAGATTCGTGGATGACTGTTGTGTCCAACTGGTGGCAGATAGAGCTCGAGTTTGAGTCTGGATTGGTACTGACCTGAGATTCTCATGCACGGGATGCTGAAAAACACCAACCCACATTTTACATTAATACATGCCCTACTTCCATATAGTCACCTGCTATTTACAGTATAGTGCAACATCAGAACATTCACAAATACCTGCAAATGGAGAATGGTAAAACATTTTGGTTAACTGGACCCGGACGGATATCTACAAATGACAAAACCACTCTTCACAGGTTTCGTCTAGCATCTAACAAATGGTAAAGACAGTTTAAGAACTCGTGTGTTTGAGCTCTGAATATGGTGAGGTTGTACTGGACAAGTCCAGGTCTGAATGTCACGCGGAAAAAAATGTATGTCTATTTCTGGACACCCCCCCTCCCCCCTCCTCCCCAGATCGTAAAGCTCTGAAATAAAATTGCCAACAATATCAATGTTTCACAGAGTGGTGAACCTCACCTGGTTGTAGATAAACCCTCTGATAGACCAAGGCAGTGAGTGAATGGAGGTGGAGGCACCTGCAGGAAGGCGAGTGGGTCGTGCACGTTGAGGGTGGCTAGCAGCTGGTTGATCTCCTGATCCAGGCCGCCTGCTTTTCTCTCGTAGCGAGCGATGTCCGCCTGGATTCTGGACACCACGGAGCGGCTCTCCTCGTCCACGCGCTCCAGCGCCTCCCTCTCCTCCTCCCCCAACTGCTCCCTCCGGCGCTCAAACTCTCGGCTGATCCGCTCCTTGGTCCCACGCAGAGACTCCTACGCAGAGATACGATGACGCGTTATAGAATCGCTCATCATTTAACATGGAGCTATGTGACATCATACAACATCTCTTACACCGCTATATATCCATACTTTGTAAAAGGAGGCAGGAGACTTACATTATGAGAGCATGGGGGAAATTAAACGCAACAATGATAGAAAGGAAATCAATTTCATACAATTCACAGGCGAATTATAAGAGGGAGTTTGTAACTCTGCCGCTTTTGTATTCTCCTCTCTCCTCGTCTTCTCGAGTCTGAGCTCCTCCTGAGTGGTGAAGAGGAACAAACGTGCTCAAAACTACATCATCAAAGTAATCCGCAGCAGCTGCCAATGCTTCTCCACTATTCGATAGACAAACAAATTGTGTTTGTGTTAAAACACTAACATATAAAGTAGAATTTGGAATATTAAAATGTCTTTTTTACAGTTTTATGGTCAGTGGCGCACATGTAAAGTGCATATTCAACTATAAAGCATGTTATTAAACATCATTAAGCCATTAAATAGATAAGGAGACTATTCCTCACTCATATATGTCTCCCCACGTACAAACTTTAAGTATACAAATAAAAATACGTTCTATTCAACCCATGAGCTTCGGTTCAAGCGAGCCAAACTTTGCTCATAAGACCTGTATGTCAAGCCCGATCCAGAGGCTGCTTACATTGAATCAATGCTGCTGAAATGATGCACTTTCAGTAGGCCGTGAGGTTGATGGGTTGAGTAAGAATTGCATTTATTTTGTACGGCTCGAGGAGTTGCTGGTCATTTCTCCCTGTCTTCAATCGGCATCATAGGTGGAATTTATTTTTACTTCCAACAATTTATTCCCCAACGAGAAAAAAGTGTAAAATCACTGCTGTACAAGGTTTCCGAGAATTCACAAAAAATGCAATGTCTCGAATCAACCTTTGGCAGTCCAAAGCCCAAGTAATGTGGGCTGAAAAGTTAAACGCGCATATTTTAATTAAAATTGCAGCATTTTTGCTCTTAAATTTAAGCTGCTTCTTTAAAATACAATAATAAATAATGTGATTTTGATCAATATATGAGTTCATTTATACAACGATGCAACCAAGAGCTGCTGTGTGTGACTGGCGTTGCAGCAACTAAAATTATGAGAATATATTTCAAACTCGAATGTGGAAGTTTTATTTTAAAACACACATGGCCGTAAACTTGTTAATAATATCATAAAAGAAGCATCTACAAACAATATGGGTACGTGTGGTTAATGTAGTCATTATTGCTTGTAAAAGGTTTATATTTGGCGTTTGAACATATTAACACCTATTTTATTGTCAGAAAGGGTAAACCGTTCTTATTTTGTCATAACATCGGTTAAGTATAGTTGTACAGTTAATTTAAACGTGTATCTATTTCAAAACATGGCTGGGCTTTTTTTGGATAGTTATTTTTATCACGGAGATCAAATCGATGACCTAAAGTTGGGTAATGGATGACCTTATGAGGGTGGTGTACAACCACCAAAAATGTATTTTATTTTATACCTACGTGACTTTACCGAAAGAACCAGAGAGTATAGATCATTGCAGTCACGAAAACTTCAGATTTATATTCAAGACCAACTGTTTTTAGATGGAATCACCATCAACAAAAGGTGGTTGGCGACCACCATGGGTGGTTGGATGTCAATGATGAATAAGTGGAATCTACCACATATATTTACAAAACTGTTGCTGTGGGTGATACGAATCACGGGAACAAACGGGTCAACTAATTTTGACCACCGCTACGTACAATGCATATACATTGTAAGGTGAAGCTAATATTTATGCTTTAATTTATTTAAACGTAATTAGCATGACTATGGTTTATCCAATTTGGACTTTAAATTATCTGAAAGTTCATATGAGTGTTGCAGAGGTGAGTGCTGGCGCGACCCCATCTTTGTGCTCCGGTCTCTGAGCGACTCCACTCACCTTCCATGCCTCGTGCTCTTCCTCCACGCTGCTGAACTTGAGTCCCGCGTGCCCCCACACGATGGCGCAGCTAGTGCAGACCAGGCTTTCGTCCTGCGTGTAATAGAACGCGAGACGCTTCTTGTGCTTCTTGCACTTGCGACCTTCCGTGCTGACACCCAGCTCCACCAGCTCATGTTTCTTGAATCTCGCGTTCTGCAGGTGACGCTTACAATGGAACTCACCGACGGACGCCGCACACGTCAGGCAGCTTCTCACAGCGGATACTTCACCGTCCAGACAGCAGTCACAGGAAACTTGCAGAGCCTCTTTCTCCACAACGCTGAGCTCCTCCACGAGGTTGGCGAGTGCCACGTTCCTGCTCAGCTGCGGCTTCTGCTCGAACTCGGCTCGGTACTGGGGGCAGAAGCAGCGCCCGGCCGCCTGCCACGCGTCCTCCAGGCACCGCAGGCAGAACGAGTGGCCACAGCTCAGTGTGGAAGGGCAGTGGAACGCACCCAGGCAGATGGAGCAGCTGAGCTCCTCAGATACAGCAGCAGAAGCTGAGGTGTCCATGGCTCTGCTCCTGTCTCAGTCACTCAGTGCTGATCACTGAGTGACTGATACTCGCTGAGTATCACAGCGAGTGTTTGCATGAGTGTGGGGAGAGCACAGAATGTTTTCGTTTTCATGCCTGAAAAGAAAACATCATTATGTCGTCATTGGAATTGTGACTTCCTGCATTGCGTTCATTCCACACTGACAGTCTGATGTGTGTGTGTGATGACACAGACAGCTGTGGTCAATGACGTAAAACCATACCACAGTCTCGGTATGGACATTACGATGTAAGCTCTGCCTGTCTCTGATATTGGCATGCTTCGTTCTCGCGTTAAAAGACACAAAGTGGAGTTTTTGGACATCAGATTGTAAATTTGTACAAGATAAATCTTCTTCTTGGTTCTTTCGGTAAAGTCACGTAGAAGGGAAGTAATAAAATAATAAAAATAAAACATAATAAAACAATTCTCACGACGTTTCGGCCACAACGCAAGCAGCCGTCCTCAGGCGAAAAATGAGACATTATCAAGCTAGGAGCTTATATAGGTGTAGCGAGGAGGAGCGCCTTAACAAAAGAATGTGCATATGAAGAGGAATTTAGCATACCAATGGGCAATGCGTAGGAGGTGGGCGGAGGGGTTTCAAAGTCCCATTATGCCCATGCATTATGCAGGATCAACAGCACCACGGGGGGGCGCAAGGAACAGCGTTAATAAACGAAAGGAATGTTAATGATATGTAGCTGCATTTACCAAACAACCATGTAGAAAACCAAAGTAAAAAACTACATAAAAAACTAAAATATAAACTGATACTTACTATACTCTACAATAAGCTGAGTTACTAACAACAAATAATAAATTACAATTCTACGTCGTAAGAAGTATATAATATACTTCCATCTAAACTTTATTCTCTTAGCATATACAGTACTATATACTGCCATAGATAAACCCAACATTAAATTATATACTGTATTGCTGTAAACCACTATGTATTATTCAACTCACCCTAATGTGTATCGAAATGGTTTATTACGTCCTTCCAATGATTGCTAAGCCTGAATCCATCTTCTCGGTTAAAATTGTCTCTGTGTTTGTATATGTGGATCGCCTCATGAACGAATTTCTCATGATAGCCAGATGGCTTGCAGAGAACCTCCGTCTTGGAGAAGTCAATGTCATGTGAGCCCACTGAGTTGTAACAGTGGTCTGCCACGGCTGAGGTGTTTGTCCTACCGTGTTTTAGATCAGCTTTATGTTCACGAATGCGGTCTGAGACGTGTCGTTTGGTTTCCCCAATGTAACTGCTACCACAGAGGCAACTTAGTTTGTAGAGAGATTCGTTCATGAGGCGATCCACATATACAAACACAGAGACAATTTTAACCGAGAAGATGGATTCAGGCTTAGCAATCATTGGAAGGACGTAATAAACCATTTCGATACACATTAGGGTGAGTTGAATAATACATAGTGGTTTACAGCAATACAGTATATAATTTAATGTTGGGTTTATCTATGGCAGTATATAGTACTGTATATGCTAAGAGAATAAAGTTTAGATGGAAGTATATTATATACTTCTTACGACGTAGAATTGTAATTTATTATTTGTTGTTAGTAACTCAGCTTATTGTAGAGTATAGTAAGTATCAGTTTATATTTTAGTTTTTTTACGTAGTTTTTTACTTTGGTTTTCTACATGGTTGTTTGGTAAATGCAGCTACATATCATTAACATTCCTTTCGTTTATTAACGCTGTTCCTTGCGCCCCCCCCGTGGTGCTGTTGATCCTGCATAATGCATGGGCATAATGGGACTTTGAAACCCCTCCGCCCACCTCCTACGCATTGCCCATTGGTATGCTAAATTCCTCTTCATATGCACATTCTTTTGTTAAGGCGCTCCTCCTCGCTACACCTATATAAGCTCCTAGCTTGATAATGTCTCATTCTTCGCCTGAGGACGGCTGCTTGCGTTGTGGCCGAAACGTCGTGAGAATTGTTTTATTATGTTTTATTTTTATTATTTTATTACTTCCCTTCTACGTGACTTTACCAAAAGAACCAAGAAGATGAATCCCTGCAGTCACGAAAGCTTTAAATCGAAATTTAACCGCCTCTACGTGGAGGGTTTCCACGTAACTTTGAGATCCTTCAACAAGCTCCGGGATAAGAAGGCTCAGCTAATCGAGTCTCTCACCTTTCTGAAGAGATGCCACGACTCTAAGGTAATACCAAACGCATTTACACTAACATCTGCTGCTGTAACTTCTTCTAATGCGAAACGAATTCTGTCTAGAACTAGCTTAGCTCTTATCTCAGAGAAAATCAGACTTACGCGCACCGAACTAGATCAGTTAGACAAGACACTCTACAAATCACACTTATCTTTGAGTGCAACAATGTCCACATCGGATTGGGAACACGTGGAAAAAATGACTGCCTCTTCAGCTGCCGCTATGTCGACTAAATGTAAGGACAACTTGATTTCCAAATTCAACCGCCTCTCAAACAAGAAACCGGACCCACACATTGAAAAGCTAGATGTTAACAAAGTCGTAATTAATCGCAGTAACAGTCCTATTTCTGAAGGTTTGAAATCCGTTTTAGCTAAAGGACTAAACTTTGCAGTCACACCTAGACACATACCAGTTAATGATATAATTGCTCGAGTAGATGTAGCTCTCAAGGGCTTGAGTCACATCGCTGCAGACGTAGCAAGATCTGAAATCTCTGTAACCCTCAAAAACGCTAAGATGCCAGCTAGCAACATCAGCAAAGATGAGCGTTTTGAATTAGCTCAATTAAAAAAGAGGGATGACATTGTCATCCTCTCAGCCGACAAAGGCAATGCCACTGTCATCATGGACAAAATAGAATACAACAACAAAATTCAAGAACTACTCAACGATGGCAGCTATACAAAAATAAAAAGAGACCCCACCAACAGCCTCGTCTCCAAAACCAACAACATCATTTCTGCTTCAACCGCATTAATTGATCAGACCAAACAGTTCTCGTTGAAACCTTCTGCAGCCAGGCCACCAAGATTGTACGGCTTGCCAAAGATACATAAAGAAGATACACCTCTTCGTCCCATTGTCTCTACTATCAACTCCCCCACTTACAAACTGGCTCGTTTTTTGTCCGAAATCCTACGGCGTTTCACTGGAAAAACCACCTCTGCAGTACTAAACTCTACTGACCTGGTATCGACAATCAAGGGGATTGCCCTGTCCCCAGACGACCTGCTTGTCAGTTTTGATGTGGTTTCCTTGTTCACCAAGGTGCCTGTGCCTGACACCATCGCAATCATTGAAGACTTGGTTCATCAAGGACTAAATGCTGGGGTACCCCCCCTGGTGAGACACTGCTTAACCAATACATACTTCACCTGGAATGGAACCTTCTACAAGCAAATTGAGGGCACCCCAATGGGCTCCCCCCTATCTCCGGTTGTAGCCAACATCTTCATGGAGAAATTTGAGACAGACGCCATCCAGACTGCCACTCTACGCCCGACCTTATGGAAGAGGTACGTAGACGACACTTTTGTCATCTGGCCACATGGCCGGCCTGCTCTAGACCAATTTCTCGACCACATCAATTCCATACACCCAGCCATAAGATTCACCATGGAAGTCGAAAATGATGGCAAGCTACCCTTTTTGGATGTCCTAATCAAAAGGAGACCTGATGGTTCAATGAGCCACTCTGTCTACAGGAAAGCCACCCACACGGATGCTTATCTAAAACCGGATTCCCACCACCATCCATCCCAGAAGAATTCCCTCATCAAGACTCTATATCATAGAGCCCAATGCATCTCCGACCATGAACACATTTCCAGTGAACTCAAACACGTACGCCAAGCTCTTAAGGCTAATGGTTACTCCGACTACACAATCCGCAAAGCCATCACTCCAACCATCAAGAAGGATCCTGTTGAGGAACCTTTCAAGACTATCACCTTACCCTACATTGCTGGGGTCACAAAAAAGATCTCCAAAATCCTGATTAAACACAAGATCCAGGTCCGATTCAACACAGTACATAAAATCCGTGATCTGGTATCGTCTGTAAAAGATGTGATTCCAGACATACAGTACCCTGGCGTCTACAAACTAAGTTGCCTCTGTGGTAGCAGTTACATTGGGGAAACCAAACGACACGTCTCAGACCGCATTCGTGAACATAAAGCTGATCTAAAACACGGTAGGACAAACACCTCAGCCGTGGCAGACCACTGTTACAACTCAGTGGGCTCACATGACATTGACTTCTCCAAGACGGAGGTTCTCTGCAAGCCATCTGGCTATCATGAGAGATTCGTTCATGAGGCGATCCACATATACAAACACAGAGACAATTTTAACCGAGAAGATGGATTCAGGCTTAGCAATCATTGGAACGACGTAATAAACCATTTCGATACACATTAGGGTGAGTTGACTAATACATAGTGGTTTACAGCAATACAGTATATAATTTAATGTTGGGTTTATCTATGGCAGTATATAGTACTGTATATGCTAAGAGAATATAGTTTAGATGGAAGTATATTATATACTTCTTACGACGTAGAATTGTAATTTATTATTTGTTGTTAGTAACTCAGCTTATTGTAGAGTATAGTAAGTATCAGTTTATATTTTAGTTTTTTATGTAGTTTTTTACTTTGGTTTTCTACATGGTTGTTTGGTAAATGCAGCTACATATCATTAACATTCCTTTCGTTTATTAACGCTGTTCCTTGCGCCCCCCGTGGTGCTGTTGATCCTGCATAATGCATGGGCATAATGGGATTTTGAAACCCCTCCGCCCACCTCCTACGCATTGCCCATTGGTATGCTAAATTCCTCTTCATATGCATTCTTTTGTCAAGGCGCTCCTCCTCGCTACACCTATATAAGCTCCTAGCTTGATAATATCTCATTCTTCGCCTGAGGACGGCTGCTTGCGTTGTGGCCGAAACGTCGTGAGAATTGTTTTATTATGTTTTATTTTTATTATTTTATTACTTCCCTTCTACGTGACTTTACCTAAAGAACCAAGAAGATGAATCCCTGCAGTCACGGAAGCTTTAAATCGAAAGATAAATCTTATCTTGTCGCAATTTGTATAGCACCTTGGCCAAGGAGCAGAGTGACTGACTGATCTGGACCACACTTGCAAAGTTACCCTGGGCTGTGATTCATGTTTGTAGCCTGTATAACTTCATAGTTTAGTTATGTATGTGGCTCTATTTAGAACTACGGGAGATGTGTAATAAAGGACTTTGACAACACACAGCTTGGTCTCCGTCTCTGTCGTTATTCTTGTTATGCTGGTCACACTCCGCCGGTCCCGACCATGGACTGGTTGTTGCACTGGCGCGCCCCGCGCGCTTTTTCCATTAGTTGCACTCCCACACACCATTGGCTGACGGTGTGCTTGGAGCCGTCTCCAGCCACGTGGCCGATGGCGCTGGAGACCTTCCACGGCTCGACGTGGTCCCACTTCGAGTCTATGCCAACTGCCACTAGCCTCTTCCGGATCCCCCTTATATTCCCCTCCCTCGTCATCCCGTCTCCACCTTCCACCACGCCCTTTCCGAACCTTCCAGATCACGCCCTTCACTTAGCGCCCCTCCCAGCTCAGCCCCTAGGCTCCCCCCTGATCATCCGGGCATCCGATTGGACCGGAGGTGGGCGGCGGACCTCTCCATATGCCCACCTTACTGGGCCCCGCCCCCAATACTCCAGGCCGTCCGATTGGCCCAGAGCTGAGCGGTGAAACCTCGCTTACGCTCACATTACAGATGTAGGACTCTTACTGACGCGACAACTTTCTTGTCTTTCTCGTTCCTTTTATTTTGTGCATAGTTCACATCTCCGACAGCATCGTTCAATGTTCCTCCCTACTCTTCAATGTACAATTCTCCATCAGCCCCACTCAATATCCCTCCGTTCGCTCGCTCTGCTGCTTCGCTCGCTCTCTCTCTCTCCACCAAGGTACGTTACTCCGCTGCTTCGCTACGCTGTACTCGCTCCATCCTTGCTACTCTGTCCGCACTCTCTATATCCACTGCTACCGTATACTGTATTCTCTTTGTCCACTGCTACCTTATACTATATACTCTTATCCACTGCTACCTTATACTATACACTCTTATCCACTGCTATCTCATACTATACACTCTTGTCCAGGCACCAACTCCAACTGCGACTCCAACACTCACAATCCCCCCGTCTCTCCTCTACGCTCTGCCTTTATCCCCAAACCAATTAGTCCCAATTAGTTATGTCATCCCCCGCTCCTCCCTTCGCCCCCATGGCCCCCAGCCTCACGTGATGTCACGTGATGTTGTTTTCGTGGACACCCCGACGCCAGTCCCAGACACTTACCCTCTCGACCAATCACTGGCCTGCATCCTCTGTTACTCTTAACACCTGTGGCGCCTCTTAATGACCTCACCCCTTAATTGGCATAACAACAACTGTATGGCATCAGTTACCCCTAACACCTGTGGCGTCTCTTAATGACCTCACCCCTTAATTGGTGCAACAACAACTGTATGTCCTCAGTTGCCCCCACTGTCCGCTGCACGCTCGCATCGCAACCAAACGCGTGGCCCGTGTCATCTCAAGTCCTACACAGATGTAAAGAAAATTCAAGGGACTCAGATTGTTCACCCACTAAATGTACCCCTTCCCTCTGATTGCCTGTGAACAAATAATTCAGAATCCACCCAATCTCGACAAATCTCGGAAGCTAAGCCGCAGTCCGCACAGTGCGTGAAGGATGGACCTGCACCCGGTACAGACAGAATGGGGCATGAGGGCGCAGGTAACAACAATAACGCCTCCACATCATCTTTCTAGTCATTTTAACATGCAGCAGATATTTTTGTAAGTTCCCTTACAAGTGTTGTATATGTCGGATTATGAAATTTTGATAAAAAAAATTATAAAAATGGATAAAATTTCGAAAAATGCGTAATTCGCGGAAATTATGCTAATGTATGTAATTATATGCATAAATTATGATAATCACGGAGATAATCGTATTATTTTATGTGAATGCTTGCGATTAGGTTTATGTGTGCATTTATGATAATTAGGCTTAGCTTCGTTATCCAGAGTTGTATCAATCAGGATATAACGATTATCCTTGATTAAACATTTATTGATTATCTTAGTGTGTTTTTTTGTTATGTTAGGTCTCCAAATTCATATCTCAACGCAAGATACAGTTCTTATAAATAAGAGTTTTGCATGGACTTGGAAAGAAACACTCAACCACTTTGTGTTAAGAAATTTTAATTCTAACCAAACATATTACACTCTAATATGCAAAGGCGAAAGCATACGTCCATAGATTCATTGGCGGGATTATGCAATTAACGAAAATGAATGACTAAAACACTTCTAACAACCGTAATTTCTCCTTTCCCACCGCACATCTCATTAATTCCACCGCGTACCGAGCACATCCGGCGACAGGCAGAGTTTTAAAACAGACATGCAACGATATTAATATGAAGGGAAATAAAAGCACTTATTATACACCAAAGGCGAAGCATATGTCAATAGATTCGTTGGCAAGATTAAATTTGTTAACGAAATGTTTGAGACAATGGTGGGTGAGTGCGTGTGTTTGTGTGAGAACGTATTCTAGCTCTGCTTTAATTAATTCTTAAGCGAGACTCTATGACAAACGAACAGGTTTGACACGATATTCTCTCTCTGAAAACGTGTAGATTCGTAATGAGGATTTCAAGAGTTTTAGTTTGCATCGACGAATCTATTTGTCGTTTATGCGATAAGAGAAAACGAAAAATAAATAAAAACAAAACGCCTAATACTCCTATAACCGACGGATTCTTAATCACTCGATGGCCACGATTCCTAACGGCCAGCTGGTGTTCAAACTTTATAATTAGTCTTCTGATGATTGTCTAGGGTCGGTACCATTGTGTGGGAGAGGTGGATTGTCTCTTAGATAAATTCTTGCATGAGCCCTGGGGATGTAGATGTGTGCGTGTATGTGCTTCCTTGGGTTTGTGAGTGGGGGAGGTGATACGAACGGCTCGGAGTTTTCCTTTCGCCCGTGCGGGGTTACAGCCGTGACGTTCTCCGCTGGGAGATGAGCGGCGTCGGGCCAGCTTCTGTTCGTGGAGAGGCTTGGTCGCTGGGTGGTGCCCGGTGGGGCTTGGTGGCGCTTGGCGGCGCTTCGGCACTGGCACTCGTACTCTGTAGCTCTGACGGCGCGGCGGTACTCGTTCACTTGTGCGCTGGCAGACTGGCACCTGTGCTCGGGCACTCTCTCCACTGCTAGATGAGTGGCGTCCACGACGCTCGCCGTCGTGGTGCGCGATGATTCCGTCGTTGGATAGCGCGCAGCTCCTTCACTGCGGGATGATGAGTCGGTTCTCAGCGGGTGCTCGCTTGGTCGATGCTTGGCGATTTCCGCCCTTTTCTCCAGGTTGATTGCTTGTTGTCACTCTGACGACGAACGATGCTCTCGTTCGTTGCTGGGTTGTCCTTGGGTGTCTTCGTTGGCTCGAGAATGATAACTGTAATCTCCGTCAGTTTCACTCGCACCTCGGCGGCTCGGTGTAGCGATTCTTAGGTGGTGCAGACCTCGGCTTGGCTTAGCACGTCGCTGCTCAGCGAGTATCGCCATTCTGGGTGATGAGAGACCTCCTCCGTTGGAGGTGATGAGCTGAGCCCCGATGAGCTGAGCTCCGACGATCTCCGATGAGCTCCGATGGTCTGAGTTGAGATGATCGAGGTCTGATATATATCTGGAAAAACCACTCAGCTTCTGCGATGTCTTCAAAGGACCGAACATCCTTTGTGGTTTCAACTGCGTCCCTGTGTGTCCGTGAGTGTGCGATTTATTAGAGGAATAAAATGATTCAAGCGAAGCAGCTGTCCGTAATAATTAACCTGGAAAGATGGGGGGGGGGGTCTTCCTCGCGAAACGGCATCACAGATGAGTCACCAGACTGACGATTCGCGTTCGCACCGAGAATTACATAATCATAATCAACGTTTTTGGGTTTAGATTATGAATAATATTGGTCGCGAAAGCCTACGCGTTAAACGAGTTATAGAATCCCTTCCCTCGCTCTGGGCGTTATCCTTTGTCTCACACAGCTTTAAGTTGTTCGTTTCCTGTTTGGAAGTTAAAATGAGACTCACTTTACTGCTTATAGTATTATTGTAATTTGATTGTAAGTGATTCAAGGTATGTTGTAGCCGTGTTCACAGTATTTCCATCGTGGTTTGATTTCTTTATGGGGAGATGTTATTCGCTTGTGTGTGCAAATATTGCTATCCGTGCTGCGGGAAGACAAAGGCGGTCGCGGCTCCCTCTCCACAGAGCACACTGTAATCCTGCACCCCGGCTTGTGCGTGTGTCTTTAATTAGAGTGAGGATGAGGGTAGATAATGTTTGCTTAATCTTCGTGGCTAAGTTGGTAACTTTGTTTAACTAATATGGCTCAAAACCCATCTGTTTGCTTTCCCTGTTGCCAATTTTTGAACTTTTATTCGTTACAAAAAAATTAATTATATATGTCTCGTGGCGCCTACTGCCTGTATTGTGTGGGGGCCTTTTGAAGTAGAGGTGACTGTTTTAACCCCATTCGCAATTCCCCCCCCCCTCTCTGTGTGTGTATACGGGGAGGGGTTTATGACCATTTATGGTTCATCTCCTGCCCTCTGGCCTTTTGTTGCTAGCGTGTCTGAGCAGCTGCTCGCGGAGGTGGGGAAATGGGTGTTTGCGCTTCCGAGTGACTGTGAACCAAAAAAATATGATTGGCCGAATTATTCTTAATATTAAACCAAATGACGCCAAAAGGCCAAAAGGCGTCATCTGGTCGAACACCATATGAGACTAGGCTCTAAAGAAAGCTGTCTCTGGTGTGGACCAATCAGTTTCAAGGACAATCCATAAATTATCAGAGTATTGTTTTTTGTTTACATTTGACTGCAAGTATTGTGGTTAATGTAAACATGATTCCTTGCAAAAGGTGTCAGTTTTGTTGCCAGAAAAAAGGGGAAAAACTGTATTAGTATATTTTGGTACTGGCAAAGGAGGTCCCATAAATTGTTGCTGTTTGAATCTATTATTTAATCTTTTTATTACGTATATTCTTTTTTTTCGTGTTGTGAAACGTGATGTTGGAGGATTATTATGTTTTTGGTTAGGAGTAGTTAGAATCACTGTCCGAAACACATTCCTAATTTTTTAATCCTTTATATTAAGTTCGCTTGCTTGCTTGCGTGCTTGCGTGCTTGCTTGCTTGCTTACGACCGTGTGTTTAGGGAAAACAAATTAAATATTTAATTACCAATTGCTTAATGCTGCCAGACAATCATCTGACCCATAGGTGGCAGCCATCTCAAGCCAGAGGACGAGAGGACTCTAGCCGCCACGCATATTAAGGATTTCTAGTGAAAAACTTTGTTTTTACGGGTTAATTTTTTCCTATTTGAATCTCTATTTTTTGTCATATGGCTACTAGACATCTGTGAAAAAGAGCTTCATAACTCGTCGGATTCCTCCAGGCAAAATACAGATTCTGATTCGAACAAAAGGGCGGTACGAGTGCACCGTGTAGACATCTACCCAGTACAGCAGTGAGGGGCAGAGGGAGGGCAGGGAAGGGGATAGACTGACCCCTCTCAAATACCAGAAAGTCACACAAACAACCCCCCAGGGAATCCGAGATGCTCACCATAACAACAGCAACCAGAAGCTGGTAGGCAGCGCGCCTGCTCACGTTGAACGTTTTGTGTGCACGAGGGAGACACAGCCTCGCCCAGCACTGGGCTGAGTTCACCACTTACGCACTCACTCGCACAATGGAAAAGAAACCAATGCATCAACAATGCATCTGTACGGCCCTCTGTAATCCATTTCTGTATGAAGGCGTCCAGCAGTGTAATAGATGATGATTACGTAACGTCGAAATATTTGTAGCTCCTTTGATTACTTGGTTAAGATGCGTGTAACTGACAGCATGTATGCGCTGCAGACTGTCAACGTTTAATGATCAGGTGGCAGAGTTATGCCGAGTTGTCTGCAGTTGAATAAAAGTTGAGAAAAATGTATCTGAAGTAAAGCAAAACACAACAAACAATTGTATAATACAAATGTGTAAGACAGGCAGCGCTCAAGATACGTTCATAGAGAAGTGAGTGCTAATTGAATCAGCACTAAAAGGGGTCATTATATCATTGTGTATATGGAAATGCATTCCCAACAGCGTTAGTTCTTTCGTAAGAGAAATATGTGAGGGCATCATTCGGGTTTCGGTAATATCACTAGTCATAATACAGATGGTTAACATTATTTGACAAATAAAAATAATACTGTATTATAATCAGTAAGTATTATGTGTGTAGTGACATCACTGGATGTCAACATGCTGGGTGCAGTGCCGGCCCTAGAGGGGCACGGCCTGTAGTGTAGCAACATCGCGGATACCATAATGGTGTGGGTGTAGTACCGGCCCTAGCGGGGCCCAATGAGTGCTGAATAATAGCCCGAGATGGCACCACGCCTTACGTGCAGTGCCTACCCTACAGGACAGGGTGTGTGGGTGCCGGCCGTGAGATGAGGTTATGTGAGGCCATGGCACTCTGGTTGACCTGGAAGGACACGTGACCGGTTAAGTTGACAAAGGGGCCCCAAGAGGGGGCTAGGGGTGGTCACGTGATTAGGAACCAGATTCTGGAAGGTGGACGTGACCAAGGGCGGAGCCGGCCATGCCACAGATAATATAAGCCTGGTCCCGGAAGGGACCAGGGTTGTTGTTCATCCTGGAATAAACTTTTCGTCTATGTTTTCCGTTCAACGAGTCTCCAACACATGGACCCGGGCCGAAGTCGTTGGTCCCGGTCCATAGTAGCAGTTACGTTGTAACTAGTGTAGTTACTAGTGTAGTGTAATCGCTAGTCTAGTAACTTGTGTAGTAGCTAGTGTAGTAACTAGTGTAGTAGCTAGTGTAGTAATTAGTGTAGTTAGCCTGGTGGTGACCACCTTAGGTTGTTATTTTGTTAAGGGGAAAGTTACCCTGTGTGTGGAATTGAATAAATGTGTTGCCTCCAAGTTTACGTCTGCGACTCAGTTGAACCCATTACATGTGCATTCAGGAGTTCATTGGATGGTACTCCTCCTACACGGCAGCGGTAGGAGACGAGGTTGGGGCTGTTATGTTCCCGATTGGGGTTTTCGTGATCCCATCAGTCTAATTTCTGTGGTGAGGTTTCTTTCAGGTTGAACCTGAGACTTTATCCTGCTCTTGTTGCTTCTCACCTGACTAAACGAACTGTGATAAGATTATTTTTCCTATGTAATCATGACCACAGGGGGTGGGATCCGGTTGGCTCAGCGTACGTCGCTCTCATTGGGTGATCGAACAATGGGGGGCAGGTATGTTACCTCGGCCGGCACTGCTTCATGTTCTTCATTGTAAGTGCTTTTATATTTCATAATTTGACTTCCCTTGCCAGTTCCAAAATATAAGAATATTATTTTTCACCTTTTTTCTGGCAACAAAACCGAAACCTTCTTATGAGGAATCATGTCTGCAATAACCACAATACTTATGGTCAGAATGCAAACAATAAACGCACTCTGATAATATATGCATTGTCCTTGAAACTGATTGGTCCACACCAGAGACAGCTTTCTTTTGAGCCTCGTCTCAAACGGTGCTAGACCAGAGGACACCAAAAGGCGTCCTCTTGCTTTTATATTACGTGATTTTATTTATTTTGCATATTTGTCTCCAATACAAAGAGCGCTATAACCAATTAGCGTTTTATGGTGTCGCACCAAGCAAGGTCTGCAAGTATTTATATCTCTCTACCTAAATCAGCTCCATGTGGCTACCCCCACTATAAATTCCTCCTGTCTCATCTATGGAATCAGAATCTGTATTTATACATGAGGAATACTATGAGCTATGGAGCTCTTTTTTATAGATGTCCAGTAGGAGAAGGTAAGATCGCTACAAAAACAATCAATACAAAACACAATAGTAGTGCAAAGTACAAGAAAGGTAAACAAACCACCAAAAAACATACCAATTAAACGAAACCTTTCTTATCCTACTTGGTAAAGCCCACTGAGGTATTTACTTATTTTTCACAAGGGACCTGGCCACAAACGATAGCTTAAAAAGTGGCTTATCATGTGCACATTTATAGCAGCAAAATAAACTAAATAATCTCAATGCATGTTTATGAATGCAGAGGAAAAACCGGAGTACCCGGTTTTGCAACGTGACCACGGGGAGAACATGCAAATTCCAAACATACAGGCATCAGGGTTGGGTTTGAACCCACGACCTACTGCATACCAGGCGAGGAAGACAACACCACCGTGATGCCCTTTAAATAAATCAATGGAGTTTATAAGTTAAAATTGCATCATTGGGCAAGTCAGTAAAATAACAGCAACAACAGTCCCAGACAACACCAAGACAACACACAGTCCCTCAGGAAAATTGTACAAATTTGGCTGCAACTATCACTAATCTGCTTCACCTGAAGACGGCTGCTTGCGTTGTGACTGAAACGTCGTGAGAATTTGATTTAATTATGTTTTAATTTTATTATTTTCCTTCTACGTGACTTCACTGAAAGAACCAAGAATATGAATCCCTGCAGTCACGAAAGCTTTACATCGAAAAATACATTTTTATCACTAAAATTGTTCCTACATCCTAAAAGAAACTATCATCATGGTTTTTTCCTCAAACAAAAATCCCAATTCCATCATCTTCACCTATTACTGATATCAGAAACTAAATCAATGAATAGAGTACATAACATAATTGGGTTTACACATGTATTCAAAACCTACATTCCAACCCCATATTTATCACATCTCGAAGAAAAAAAAATAGGTTATATATGTTTAAACAAACATTGTTTTCCCATTTGATTAAGCCAGCACATTGTTGAGGCTATCATTCTACCACTATGGTGATGCTGCTTACATATCAGTTGCTAATGAATCACTAAACAGACTAAACCCACTTTATGATTCTGCACTTTGATTTGTACTGGATGTGGGCAGTGATGCATCTCGCTATAGTTCTCTTGCTGCCAAATGTGTGTTCAGGCACTTTTTCGTGCTCTCCACCTGTTCATCACCGAGTCTGTTCATGCGACCGAACGTCCGGCGGTATAATTAGTCGGGGTGTAGATGTATAGGAGACATTTTACTCTGATGTGTCCTGTAACTACCCTGCTGATCCAAAATTATGTTTTTGAATTATTCCAGGCGATGACTCTAGTTTTCATTATTATTATATAAATTGGTTTTTAAAGGATGTCCAAATACTTTCATGAACAGGAAATGTTGATCATCATATCCCATTCAAAATAGAGAGTGTCATGTATGAATTCTTGAAGATCAAAAATTGTTATTGATCGTTTTATAATTATTTTGAGGTGTTTTTGTCCTTTCATCTGAGGAATGCCATACGTGAATACTGAGATGGTTACCTAAGATTCACACTTTTGAAAATGTACTGGGTGAATTCGTGAGAAGAATATCAATCTGAATCAGAATATTTATCTTGGAGAAGTACAATAAGCAATGACGCTCTTTTTCACATATGTCCAGTATGAGCGGGTCAGAGAGTTACCACAACAAACAATACAAACACGGAACAGAATGCAAAATGTAGAAAAGAAAAGCAACTCACTAAAAAATAAAAAGTTAAATAAATAAAGTAAATACTTTCAAATTGCCTAAGTACTCCAATTCCCAAGCTTGGGCAAGGCATAAAAACAACAGCAAGAACAGACCCAGACCACACCACGCAGCTGTGCTGGACATCTATGGAAAAGAGCTTCATAGCGCATTGGATTCCTCCAGATTAAATTGTAATTCTGATTACGCCAGCAGTCAATATGCCCAGTTAGCTGTACGTACTTTATGGTTAGCTCAGGGTGGAATTAAATTTCTTGTAGGCCCTAGGCACTTCTGTTCCGTCGACCTTCAATTATAACTTTCTCCAGTTGGTACTGCTGCCCATGTTACTACCGCTGTTGTCACTCTGGGAGCCAGAAATCTTTCTGATTGAGAGGGTCAAATACTTATTTCCCTCATTAAAATGCAAATCAATTTATACCATTTTTGACATGCATTTTTCTGGATTTTGTTGTTGTTATTCTGTCTCTCACTGTTCAAATAAACCTACAATAGAAATTATAGACTGATCATTTCTTTGTCAGTGGGCAAACGTACAAAATCAGCAGGGGATCAAATACTTTTTCCCTCGCTGTACATAACATGGTTGAGAAATAGGGAGCCATCCCTTGACTGCACCCGGGCATCGATCAGCCTCCCATTGTATCTGTACCATATGGTAATTCCTCCGGTACAGCCATTGAAGTCTTCACGAACTACGTGGTCAAGAGATATGTTAAATAATATGGCAGCCAGAGGACATCCCTGTCACACCCCAAGATGTAGAGGGAATGGCTCTGACTGACGGCCACGTAGTTTGACGCGGGGCCGCTCACCATCATGAAGGTCCTTTAGGATTGTGAGCAAAGGGTGAGGGACTCCGAAAGCATGAAGAACAACCCAGAGGCTAGGTCTACTGATGGTATCATAGGCCTTGACCACGGTCAATAAAGCACACACATTCACTCACACGCACACATGGACCTACAGACACGCAAAGAAATTGACTTATACTGACTCACATGGAGCCACGCACACAAAGCGACTAACACACACGCCCATGGACTGACACACACAGACATATCGACTCACGCACAC
This sequence comes from Lampetra planeri, assembly GCF_965212315.1. NCBI lineage: Eukaryota > Metazoa > Chordata > Hyperoartia > Petromyzontiformes > Petromyzontidae > Lampetra > Lampetra planeri. The sequence continues at coordinate 255,019 of NC_136151.1, forward strand.
AAACACATGGACTTACACACACACAAATATGGACTCACACACGCATAGACATCCACTTTAGATACACACACATATATCGACGTACACACATACAGCGACTCACACACACACCCATCGACTCACACACAGACATACGTGGACTCACACACACATTGACGTAAACACACATATGTACTTACACACACACATATCGACTAAGACACACATACATACATACATAGACTGACACACACATTGCCCTACACACACATACACATATGGACTGTGACACACAGACATCTACTTCAGATACAAACACATAGATTAACACACACATATCGACTCACACACACGCATTGACTTACACACACACATCGAGTGACACACACACATGTATGGACTTACGCACACATGTGGACTGATACACACACACACATCGACTGACACACGTAAACACACAAACGCACATTGACTTACACACTGAGATGGAGCCATACACACACATAAACTAACACACACACAGCGACTGATACGCACACAAATGGACTGACACACACACACACACACACAAACTTGGACGTACACACACACAACGGGCGTTGTCCGTTCGTAAAAGACAGACACACATGGACTTAAACACATGCATGGACCTACACGCACACACAAATGGACTCAAACACACACACAAAGATCAAATATCCCCCGTATAGCCTCAACAGACTGTAGGGGCAAGTGCTGTGAGCAAGCACCTATGAAGGCCGCAACGGTACACGAGGGGGTGGGTGGCCAGCACCACGCCCGACCGCCTTTATCTCCCTAGTGGTGATGTTTACACACCACACCAGGTACTCATTTGAGGCTGAGTCGACCTAGGGGAGGCCCAGGACCGGTTCAAATAATCGTCACTGGTGTTGGCCGTGAGTGGGAATCAAATTTGGGTCGCCAGGTTCATAGCGCAGCGCGCTAACCGCTACACTACCGCTCCCCACCAAACACACACACACATCGACTCACACACACGTTGACGTGCACAGCAATCCCCGATGATGGCACAGCTATGAGTATCGCATTACTACGTATGAGTAAATAGCGTGACGTGAGCAATCAAAACATTGAAGAAATAAGCAGAAATAAGTGTAAATTAAAGAGCAGCAGTATGCACAGGTAAGTTGAGAAGCAGGCTACAGTCTAGATTATAGACTGCCAGTACGCCGACTCAATGACATAGGCATTGCTACAGTCGACATAAAAAGATGTCAATACGGGCAGCAGCTGAAAAAGCAGAATCCAGTCGACATGAAAGGCTGGCAGTACACTGAGTGAGGTAAAGAAGCAGGCAACAGAGTATAGACTGGCATACACTCATAATGGTCAAAAGGAAAATTAGCAGTGTAGATAATAGCGTGCCAGTGCACTGACGTTAATTAATCAGCAGGCAGCAGGCCACATCACAAACTGGCAGTAGACCGTCGCAGCGTCATAAAAGCACAGCAAAAAAGGGAATATTTAGCAAGCTAATAATGAAAAAATAGTTTTGTGCACAGAAACGTGAAAAATAAATAGCCTATTCCCACCGTTCGAGAGCCAAATGCCTCGCTAGCGCGCGTGCGCGGAGACTTTAATATATAAGAAAAAAAAATACCCTGTGCTACTGTATCCTTGCTATATACATATATTAATGCAAGAAGATATCCTGGTATTTTTTTTGTAATACTTAAAAACATGATCAACATTTTTTTTCTTAGGCCCTTAAGTTTCCGTAGGCCCTAGGCACAGTACTTACTATGCCTTTTGGATAATACGGCGCTGGGTTAGCTGCAGAGTTGGCAGCACCAGAATCCAAGCATGAGACCACTCTGTGTGTGACAAATTTGATTAAAATTGCTTTTGTCGAATTTCCACCTACAAAAACCTGGAAGTAAATTGTACCTTAATAAATTTGATATAAATGTATTAAGATAAACATGATTTCAGTTCATACTCTTAGTTCTTTCGGTAAAGTCACGTAGGTAAAATTAATAAAAATAAAACAATAAAAATCACGACGTTTCAGAGGCAACACAAGCTTCCGTCTTCAGGTGAAACCGTCACAGAAAAATATCTGTACCTTATATAGTGGTTAAGGGGGGAGGAGCCAGGAAGGGCAGCGGGGGAGGAGGAGTTGTGAAGTGATCAATTACTGCTTTTGTTATACTGCTGGGTGGGTAAATGAATTAGATACGATTAAGCCGCTCTTTGTTATGCTGTTTGTGCACAAGTCACTGTGGGATGAATGGACTCGTGGTCAGGGACGTGTTGCGCAAGTAACTGTGGATGTACATAATAGAAAAGGAGCGGAAATGCCCATGTTTATACCAGTGTTGGCTGACAATAAAGAGTACTGTTAAACGTTAGGGATGTTAACACTCGGTGAAGTAAAATAGTGCCTGTCAGATAATATGGTCCAAAAATGTGTAATTAAATCTTTTTTGCATGGTTGATAACATCTTTCCAATGATTACTAAGTTTGTACCCATCATCACGGTTGAAATTATGTCTGTGTTTGTATATCTGAATGGCTTCGTGTACAAACATTTGATGGTAGCCAGAAGGCTTGCAGAGCACCTTAGTCTCGGAGAAAACAATCTCATGAGAGCCCACCGAGTTGTAGCAATGATCGGCAACGGCGGACGACTCAATTTTGCCGTGTTTCAAATCTGACTTGTGCTAGCGGACACGATCAGAGACATGACGTTTCGTTTCCCCAATGTAACAGTCACCACAGCTGCAACTCAGTTTATAGACTCCGGGGTATTGCAAGTCAGGGATGACATCCTTCACAGATGGAATTAGATCACGGATTTTATGTACTGTACTGAATCGGACTTGGATCTTATGTTTGTTTAGAATTTTGGAGATCTTTTTGTTCACGCCTGCTATGTATGGTAACGTGACAGTTTTGATCGGAGTTTCAAGTGGCTGTTTCTGTATGGTGGGAGAAACAGCTTGGCGGATGGTGCGTTCAGAGTATGCGTTCACCCTGAGGGCCCGATGTACATGTCTCAATTCACTGGCCAGGTGGTGTTGGTCAGAAATGCCATGAGCTCTGTGGTATAGCGTTGGCATTTCTGACCAACACCACCTGACAGGCACTATTTTACTTCACCGAGTGTTAACATCCCTAACGTTTAACAGTACTCTTTATTGTCAGCCAACACTGGTATAAACATGGGCATTTCCGCTCATTATCTATTATGTACATCCACAGTTACTTGCGCAACACGTCCCTGACCACGAGTCCATTCATCCCACAGTGACTTGCGCACAAACAGCATAACAAAGAGCGGCTTAATCGTATCTAATTCATTTACCCACCCAGCAGTATAACAAAAGCAGTAATTGACCACTTCACAACTCCTCCTCCCCCGCTGCCCTTCCTGGCTCCTCCCCCCGTAACCACTATATAAGGTACAGATATTTTGCTGTGACGGTTTCACCTGAAGACGGAAGCTTGTGTTGCCTCCGAAACGTCGTGATTTGTATTGTTTTATTTTTATTAATTTTACCTACGTGACTTTACCGAAAGAACTAAAAGTATGAATCCTTGCAGTCACGAAAGCTTCAAATATAGAAATGATTTCATTTGCATAACTCCTCAGCCCAAACTAGTAATGCTTTGATATTTGCATTGCCTTTGTACTGTTTAACATTTGATGTTGTTCTCTGGGCTAAAACTGCTGAGACAAGGCCATAAAGGAGGCTGTCCCTGGTGTAGGCCAATCAGTTTCAAGGACAATGCATACATTATAAAAAAATATGTTTGCATGTTTAAACGCAGGCACTTGTGGTTAATGCAGATGCGACGCCTTGCATTATGTGTTTATGTGGTGTTTGAACATCTTAACACCTAATGTGTGATTGTTGGCAAAGGGAAAGCCGATTCTTTTTCATCATTTCATGATGTGTCCATCCTCACTCTACACTACATGGCCATGGCATCTCAGTCTCGCTTCCCTCACATTGTCGATACTAGTTGGTGCCTCCAGTTGTTTTCTAATGCCCTGACTTCTCTTCCGATCATTTGTATGTTTACTGCCTTGTCTACAATGTTTATCTTACAAATTTGTGTTTTCCTTGAAAGAGCAATATACAGCAGGCAGACTGCAGGGATAAATTAAAGTATCATGGATGATGGATCTAAAAATTCACGACAAATTTGAAGTTGTCTGAAATAATCAGACTATATCAAGCAACCCTAAGATGCTTTGGAGACGATGTGGCCAGGTGTCTCATAGGTTTGATTGGCGAGCTTGCACTGCTAAGGTCCTGGATTCGTAATCATGTCAGCACTCTGAAGGGTTTGAGACCACCAACTCACCACACTTGAGCGTGCAGTTTAATCACAGGCGACTGCCTGGATTCGAACTGAGGTTTTCAGTGATGCTGGCTCAAGCGGTTGTGGATGTGATAATGGTGATACTGAATTCAAACACAATCCAATGTATTTTGGAAGATCTTTAATTTTGCATATCCATCCCAAAGCATTGCATAACATGCAAATTACTATTAGCATTGCAATTTCCTATAATTAAAAGAGCATGCAATTGTAATCTAAATACAAAAATCCAGATGGTGGTGGTGGTGATGATACTGCAAGAGCGGTTCTTGAATTTGTGGATGTCAATTTTGGAGAAACTGTTGCTAATTCGAGGCCAGTTGTCAATTTGTATTTTCCATGCAATGTGAAATGGAAAACAAATATGAGCGTTCATGAAAATAGCTGTCCCAACACAAATGATGATTGGTAGATTGTATGGGGAATCTTTGTCTTTTTGTCACCGTTTTGTTTGGTATCATTCAAACGTGGATGTCGTCTCTCTCCAATTTTGGTATTGGTTAAGTTAATCGATTTTTCTGTACGTGGCAGCATGCAGAATCTGTAATGTCAATATTTGTTCGTATTGTTTTGCCGTAGATAATTTGCTCTGTGTAGGTTTTTACTCTCCATCTTCTCATTTCTGCTGCCCATAAAGCTTCCACCTCTTTCACCTCCTTCCAGTTCTTTATATCGGTCATCCAGCCTCTTTGGTTCTTTCGGTTACGAAAGCTTCAAATCAAGATCGGTCATCCAGCTTGTACTTTGATGCCTCGAACCCCTCCAGATTTGTACTCTGCCGATCAGCATTGCCTATGCCAGTTTGTGTTGTCTTGTTACATTGCCCAGACTACTGCAGGAAGGTTACGTTCATTTGCTTTTGCTAGTTGGAGCTCATTCTCACCTAAGTAATTGGCAAATGTGATTTTTAGCTTTGATCCAATATTATCCAATATTATGCTGGCGGAAGAGTGGCGCCATTGCCACGTGGTCGGAGTCACGGCACCGTCGGCCAGCGGTGTACGTGGGATAGCAGTAGCTAGCAGAGTGTGTGGGAGCACACGGAGCAGCGGGGTAGCTGCAGAGTGTGCGGGGCACACGGATCTTCGTAATAATATCCAATATTATGAAGATATCTTCATAATAATATCCAATATTATGAAGATACCCTCTGCAGTGTTGGTTTGATCTGGAACTGTTTTTGTCGTCGTTTTGTTCCCTTGCCCAAGTTAGCATTTAGTGTTGAAAAATTGTCAGGAATTTACTTATGCTATTTGTACGTATATACTTTTTATTTTTTACTTACTTATTTACGTTTTAGCTACTTGCTTACCATTGCTCTACTTTGTACTCCTTTCATGTTGTGTATTGTTTGTTGTTGTAACTTGCTGACTCGCCCCTACTGGACATCTGTAAAAAAGCGATTCATAGATCATCGGATTCCTCCAGGATAAATAAACATTATGATTATGATCATTTCATTGTGATTTCTGAGCGAACAGACTCGCTTATGTACGGTATGTGCGAGAAAAAGTCGTTGAAATAACTGCATCTTTGTGTTAATAATTTTTTCACCGATTCAAAGATTCCTTAATTGCAATAACTGTACTCTCTCAAATGGCGTATGTATTGCATCATATTTTATACCGCAGGTTTCAATAAATTATTTTTAAAAAGCTAGGCAGCGTTGCATGCAGCATGCAGCTGGTAAAGCACAGCACGTGCGTGCTTTTCCAATGCCGATTCACTTTTCTTTTGTTTCTGCAGTCGCCTTGGTGTAGGCGAGGCCCTTGTAGACACCCTCCATTGGGATGTCGAAGGTGGTGCCGTTCAATAAGGACATGCGCACCGTACCCTTGTACGGGAGATCGATTTCTGCACGACCGATGGTTATGTCGATCACCGTGGTTTTGCCTGCAGGAACCGTGACGTCGAATGAGAGGAGCTCGGTTTTCGATTCTGAATTCTCCACACTGCGCGTACTCTCGGTGCCAACGGTGAAACTAAAGCCACTTTCAACCTCTACGACATCCGGAATGCCGGCTTTGACGCTGATGCTCACGGTTGCCTCCAGCTTGTTTGAGATCGACCAGGAGGAGGTTTTGGTCAAGGTCTTGGAGGATTCTATTTTATAGGTTTGGTCGACAGAACCCTTATTCTTGTAACTGATTGATTTGATCTCTTCCATCTGGACTTGTGGAAGCTGCTTGCGCAGTGTAGGGTATGTCACGTTAATCAATTCTGAACGTTTCACTGAATTGATGAACACGAAGCCCATGCAGTCGATGTCTGAACTGGCTTTGCCCTGAATTCCAAGGCAGATCCCAGAGCCGATGTCGACTGGGTACTCGGTCTTTAGGCCCCAGTCTGTCATCTTCACGAAGAAATCCCTGCCTTTGCTTGTCCTGAACTTAAAGGCGCCCATGCGTGTGCCAGCCCCATTCCCCCACAGTGAGAGGGATGAAAAGAGCTCCCCAGGCTGGAACACAAACTCTTTCTGAGATCCCGAGGGATTGCCATACTGTGCAGACCTTCCATCCGTCAGCCAGGCCTTCACGCACTTGATCTGCCACCCTCCGACCCACACCCAGATTTTTTCCAGCGTTGCTCCATTGTTCCTCCCATCAAAGTTGAAGTCTGTTCCTCCTTGTCCTCCACAGGTGCGTATGGCCAATGGATAAGGCATTTCTCCTTCCTGCACATTACAAGATACAGATTTGGTAAAATTATGAAAGGAATTTCAAATATTGTGATATTCACAGTTTTGACATACAATACCACATTTTATTGACACATTTATAATAGTTATGCACTTCAAAATGTTCATGTTGACTCAGAAATTATCGACAATACAATAACAACTTCACAATTGCGAACAAACGTGAAAAAGCAGTATAACATCAACATGTTGGGCAATTACAAAAAACACACATATTGTATCAGATTATTAACTAGCAATAGCTAGATTATAGATAAAGACAATGAAAGAACAGCAGACAATGACAAGGTTTGATTCTTGACAAGTATGACTGAGGTTAAGAGAGCCTTGTTTGCAAGAGAAATACAGCTCCTCTGAAATAAACTTTGATACAACACAGTACAGCAAACGCTTTCCTAGCGGTTTTGATGTTTTTGGTCAATTTTATTAACCGATTCTGCCCCTGTGGCTCAACCATTCGCAGACCACGTGGTGTTCCCAGCCTCCAGTGGGGAGGCAGTGAGGTTCAGCTGCTCACGAATTTTTACTTCCTGTAGTGTACAGTACTGTACACGGATACGTATACAGTATTGTACACTACATATTGTTTTCATTCTATTTACTTTAACACGTAGGCTTCCCCCCTATCTCCGGTTGTAGCCAACATTTTCATGGAGAAATTTGAGACTGACGCCATCCAGACTGCCACTCTACGCCCGACCTTATGGAAGAGGTACATAGATGACACTTTTGTCATCTGTTCAAATGGCCGTCCTGCTCTAGACCAATTTCTCGACCACATTAATTCCATACACCCAGCCATCACATTCACCATGGAAGTCGAAAAAGATGGCAAGCTACCCTTTTGGATGTCCTAATTAAAAGGAGACCTGATGGTTCAATGAGCTACTCTGTCTACAGGAAAGCCACCCATACGGATGCTTACCTAAAACCGGATTCCCACCACCATCCATCCCAGAAGAATTCCCTCATCAAGACGCTATACCATAGAGCCCAATGCATATCCGACCAGGAACACATTGCCAGTGAACTCAAACACGTACGCCAAGCTCTTAAGGCTAATGGTTACTCCGACTACACAATCCGCAAAGCCATCACTCCAACCATCAAGAAGGATCCCGTTGAGGAGCCTTTCAAGACCATCACCTTACCCTACATTGCTGGGGTCACAAAAAAGATCTCCAAAATCCTGATTAAACACAAGATCCAGGTCCAATTCAACACAGTACATAAAATCCGTGATCTGGTCCCGTCTGTTAAAGATGTGGTTCCAGACATACAGTACCCTGTCGTCTACAAACTAAGTTGCCTCTGTGGTAGCAGTTACATTGGAGAAACCAAACGACATGTCTCAGACCGCATCCGTGAACATAAAGCAGACTTGAAACACGGTAGGACAAACACCTCAGCCGTGGCAGATCACTGTTACAATTCAGTGGGCTCACATGATATTGACTTCTCCAAGACAGAGGTTCTCTGCAAGCTATCTGGCTACCATGAGAGATTCGTTCATGAGGCTATCCACATATACAAACACAGAGACAATTTCAACCGAGAAGATGGATTCTGGCTTAGCAATCATTGGAAGGACGTAATACACCATTTCGGATCTTAACTGATTGTGTTCACGTTTACGGTGACTTTCAGACCGCGTTCCACTCACTGGCATTGTATTCTCCGCAGGGAATGGATTCTTTGCTCCGCTGCATTGACATATTTTGTTGCTTCCTCTTAGTATCTTTCACACGACGGTCAACGGTACAGTGTATAATAACAAATAGTTTAAAAATGTATATGCTTAATACAATGTACAAAGTAATATATAGTACCGTAATTGTATAGTGAATATACAGCAGTGTGATATACATTAGGGTGGGTAGAATAATACATAGTGTAATATTACAATGGATAAGGTTTAGGGTGGTTTATAGCAATACAGTATATAATTTAACGTTAGGTTTGTCTATGGCAGTATATAGTACGGTGTATGCCCGTGTGATGTAAGAGAATAAAATTTAGATGGAAGCATATTATATTTTTTACGACTTTATAATTGTAATGTATTACTTACTGTTAGTAACTCAGCTTATTGTAGAGTATATCTAGTATAATGATGATACTATGTAGTTTATACTTCAGTTGTTTATGTGGTGGTTTTAGTTACTGCAGCTACATACTATTAACACTTCTTCCCTTTATTAATGCTATCCCTATCCCCTCCCTGTGATGCTGCTAATCCTGCATCATGCACGGGCAAAGTAGCACTAATCACATACCTGCATTTCCCATATCCCCTCCCTTGGATGCTGCTAATCCTGCATAATGCACGGACACAAGTAGTACTAATCACATACCTGCATTTCCCATAAATATGCTAAATTCCTCTTGATATGCAAATTCTTTTGTCAAGGCGCCCCCTTCCCCCCCCCTTCCAACCCAGCTTATATATGCTCAAAGCACGTGTGCTGTTTCATTCAGACGCTGTTGCCTCGACAGACCTGGTTTCACCTGAGGACGGCTGCTTGCGTTGTGGCCGAAACGTCGTGAGAATTATTTTATTATGTTTTATTTTTATTATTGTATTACTTCCCTTCTACGTGACTTTACCGAAAGAACCAAGAAGACGTAGGCTTTCACGACCAATATCATTCTTAATACAGGTTTTTTTAGTTAGATCACTTAAATATATAAATGTGTCGTCAAACCCGCCACCACCCGACACAGCCAATTAGTAAGGTTTGTCACGTAAACAAACATGCTATTGGTTACTAGGACAGCGCACCGGTGTGTTGGAGAGCAAGCCCAACACACCGTATGCTGTACTAGTGTAATAAAGGACTCTTTAGACAATGTAGGTCTCCGTTTGTCCTTTATTGTGTTCTTGTCTCGCACCCCGCGATGTCCCCGGTCGGACTCGCACCTCTTCTGTCGTGCGCCCCGCACACCCGTCATGTGCTCCGCACCCTCTGCAGCAACACCGCTGCCCGTGTGCCCTGCACACTCTGCAGCCACCCCGCTGCTCCGTGTGCCCCGCACACTCTGCAGCCACCCCGCTGCTCCGTGTAGCCCCGCACACTCTGCAGCCACTCTGCTGCTCCGTGTGCCCCGCACACTCTGCAGCCACCCTGCTGCTCCGTGTGCTCCCGCACACTCTGCTAGCTACTGCTACCCCACGTACACCGCTGGCCGACGGTGCCGTGACTCCGACCACGTGGCAATGGCGCCACTCTTCCGCCAGCACCCAGCGTGGCTCTCCCCTATTTCCACTCTCTCACGACTCCCGATCCCTTCCGGCTCTCACCCTATATCCTCCTTCTCACGTGACCCTGACTCCTCCTTCTCACGTGACCCTGACTCAGCCCCCACTCACCCCGTCGACCAGGCTCCGCCTCCCCAATACTCCGGCCCATGTGAGTGGTATGGAGGCAGCGCCCACCCTGTCCTTGCTCGCATTACATGACCCCCCCCCCCCCTTATGAAAAACCCAGCTGTCCCCGGCTGTAACAGAACAAAATAATGCGATCAACAACATAACAATCAGGTATGACAAGACAAACGGAGATTATAACAACAACAATTAATGAAAGGGAAGGGACTTAGAACGATTGCAGGTCGCCGGCCCGTCCCGAACGGGGGGCGGCCCCCGCACAGACTGTGACCGCGACAGGGTTTTAGTAGCGGCGGGATCGGAACCGCCCGCCGCTGTTTGAGGCTTGTCAAGTCCAGCGTCCCGTTCCCCAGAGAGACCCGTCGCCGGGGTCTCCTGCAAGTGCGTCCGCGGCGGGGTTGGAGGGGCAGCGGGGTCAAGTGTCCCCGTCACCGTGGTAGGTCCACCCGGAGCAGGAATCACTGTGTCCGGCTGGGTCACGGCCGGTCCGTCTGTAGAAGGCACGACAGGCGCACTTGCAGGTTGAACAGGCAAAGTCAGTGGCGCATCAGACGCAACAGACACCGGCAAGGCAACATTAGGAGATGACGCATCCTTCCGCGGGGCCACGTAGGGTTTCAATCGAGACGTATGAACGTACCAGCGCCACGATCCGAACCGAACACGTGCGGACTGCGGACTAGGAACCTCAATAAGCACAACCAGCCGCTGCCACGGTTTGTGCAACTTAGGGGAGGTCCCCACCCGCACCTGTGGGCAGTGCAGCCAGGCCATGTCCACCACTCGCCAGGGGGACTCACAATTTGAGTGCCGAGTGCAACGTTCGTTCCGGCCTGGGTCTTGGCCGTAGCCAACCGTGCCCCCGCCCGCGCCTCTGCCACGCGACGAACAGTGTCCCGAACATACTCCGGGAGAGGCTTAACAGGGCCCTTCGCCCCTGTACCCAGCTGCACTTCCACCGGCGGCACATTTTCGCGGCCGTACATTAAAAAGAAAGGTGAGTACCCCGTCGACGCATGAGGCGTCATCCGGTATGTGGAGAGCACCCCAGGGATATGCAAATCCCAATCAGCCTGCTTTTCGCTAACCGTGTGACAGAGCATGGCCGACAGGGTCCGATTCAGCCGTCCACCATCCCATCCATTTGCGGGTGGTTGGAAGACGTCCGAACCTTCTTGGTCCCCAGTGCAGCACACACTTCGGCCTATAATTTGGAAGAAAAATTTCGCCCTTGGTCCGTGAGCAACCTTTCCGGCGCCCCTTTGTCCATTACATATCCGAACAGGAACGCGACCGTGATAGACGCCGCTGACTGGTCGGGTAAGGGCCAGGCCATCGCCCAGCGGGAAAGATGTTCCACCCCGACCAACAAAAATGTATTCCCCCGAGCGGACGGCGGAAAGGGCCCCAAAATATCCAACGCCACCAACTCGTTAATCCGAGACACCTGTATGGACTCCACTGGTGGAACATATGGGTGTTTAGGCGGCTTCCGCCGGGCACAGTCAGAGCACGCCCGAATGTGCCCGACGACATCAGTCGTCATGCCGTGCCAGAAATAGTCCCGCTTCAACGTCAACAAGGTTTTCTGCACCCCGAGATGTAATAACGTCTCGGAGTAGAGAGTCCGAACCAACTCGTACCGTAATGACGACGGCACCACCAGACGCCAGCGATCGTGCAACCCTTCCCTCCACATCAGCAACCCATCCCGGAGAGCGGCTCCCGGCGTCCCATCGGACAGCGGTCCACCTGTCTCCTTCGCAACCCGACCCCACAAGGCCCTCAGCGTATCATTGAGCAATTGCTCACGAACCCATACCGAACGCGGCAAGTTCAAAACCCCATCAGCTGGTCCCGGGCACACGGGAGCCTCAGGCACCTCGACAGCGGACATAACAGGCCGAGGGGGTTGCGGAACCCGCGTACACCTATTCGTGCCCGAAGTGCAAGGGGACCCCTGCGGCAATCTGGAGAGTGCGTCCGCGTTCGCGTGACGTGACCCCTTACGATACTGAATTTCGAACAAAAATTCCTGCAGGGTTTTCAACCATCGTGCCAATTGGCCAGACAGTTGGTCAACTCTCAGGGCATATTGCAAAGCCGCATGGTCCATGCGCACAATAAACGTACGGCCGTACAGATAGGGCCGATATTGGCGAAGAAAATGTACAATAGCTAAAAGTTCGCGGCGAGTAACGCAGTAGCGGGTCTCCGCCGGAGACAACACGTGGCTACCGTAAGCTACCAGACGTTCGACGCCGTCCTTAGACTGGGACAGAACGGCCCCAATCCCGGTGTCACTAGCGTCAGTATCCAGAATAAAAGGCCAAGTAAAATCTGGATAGTCCAACGTCGGTGCCGACGCCAAACGATCGCGCAGGCCTTGAAACGCCACCTCTTCCGTCGGTCCCCAGCTGAACCTCCGGCCCTTTGCCGTAAGGAGGTGCAACGGCCTAGCGATCGTGGCAAAGTTTGGAATGAACCTGCGGTAATATGAAGCGAACCCAACGAACCGACGCATGTCCCCCACTGTGGCCGGAGTCGGCCAGTTTCGGACGTACGCCATCTTCTCCGGGTCCGTGGCCACCCCGTCCGAACTGACTATGTGGCCCAAATAGCGCACGGATCTTTGCAACAGGTGACACTTTTTGGGCTTACATTTCAAATTGGCGGAACGCATTCTAGCAAACACCGCGTCCAATCTCCGCAGATGTTCCTCCAACGTGCGGCTCAAGACGATAACATCGTCTAAATATTTCAAACACGTCTCCCACTGCAGACTCGTTAACACGAGCTCCATCAGCCGCTGGAACGTCACGAGGGCGGCGTTCAAGCCCATGGGAAGACAATGTAACTGAAATAATCCCTGCGGCGTCCGGAAAGCCGTCTTTTCCCTCGAGGACTCGTCCAGGGGAAGTTGCCAGAATCCCGATGAGAGATCAAGAGTAGAAAATAAATTCGCCCTAGACAAGGCATCGAGGGAATCATCCATATGCGGCAGGGGGTACGCGTCCTCAACCGACACCTTATTTAATTTGCGAAAATCTACACAAAACCGCAACTTCCCATCCTTTTTCTTCATAAGGACCACCGGGGCGCCTCACGGACTGTTGGACGGGGAAATAATGTCAGCGGCCAGCATCTCCTCCACTGCGCCGCGAATATGATCCCGCTCCGGCGGACTCAACCGATGCGGGTTCATCCAAATCGGAGCGGCATCCCCCGTATCAATATGGTGGGAAAGCAAGGAGGTGCGACCCAAATCAAAATCGTCCGAACTAAAGATGTCGGAATACCTTCCCAACAGTGCGCGAAGCGCGGACCGTTGGTCCCGAGTTAAGGACGCATTTTCTCGGCACAACTCGGCAATCCATCAATCATCCTGTGACGTGGAGGCTGATACCCCCCTACAAGGCCCCGGCGGTCCCCATCGTCATGGCTCGTGAAAGCAGTCGTAGCATGAGCCAAAACCTTTCCGGCTGGTACAACAACATTATCCGCGCTCCCATTCAACACTTGTAAAAACGGAGGTTGACCCGGCCGGACAATCGTCTGTGCCCCGACCAGCGTCAAGCAACCCGTTATAGCAGTGGACGGCAATAACAAAACACCGGCCGCACCCTCGATTCCAGGCACCGGTTTCCGATACCGCAGCGGAATAAGCATCTGCGAGCCAGGTGGAATATCAACCGATACCTCGGACAGCGCCTGCACCTGGCGGTCAGGAGCGGACTGGCCCCAGGGTGACGGCAAGAAAGACATTTTCAGACCCCCTGGCAATTCGATACAATTATGATCCACCCTTATTTGAATGGGCATCTTCGCCAGGAAATCGGTCCCCAACAAACAGGGCACCGCGAGGGACCTGGAAATCAACACCGTCCCTGAAGCCGAAACGCCCCCAACCGATATACTGGCGTCCACCTGACCCACAATGCCCATACTACCCCCGTTCGCCGCTATGCAAGAGTCGTAAACTGGTCGCACCCGTCCCGGCGGAATGGACAAGAGATGGAATATCACATCGGAGATAATGGTCGCGGACGCACCTGAGTCCACCAAAATGCGCACGTCGAGCCTTTGGATCGAACCCGGCACGGTCGACGACCCAGTAGCGGCCGCAACCACTCTCCGTGCCAATTTCCGCCACTGCGTCAGTGAGCGACGCGGATCAATGAACGCCCCCCCCGTTATTAATGGCACCCGGCCCGCGTAGCGATGGTGATGCATGAGATGACAGGTCTTGCCGGGTGTCTGATGCATACCGACTTGCCTGTCGTGGGTGATCTTGCCGCATCGCGTCCGTGCCCGGGGCCTCCTGCTGGAGCGGCTGCCGAATGCGAGCCCAACACTCTCTGGCGAAGTGCCCCCGACGGCCGCAGTGGAAGCACAACAAGTCGGCTCGTCGTGCAGCACTCCCTCTGTCTTGGCGCTCCCGCGACGACGGCACCGAGCGCAACCCCGCTCCCCCTCGAGCAGGCCACTGGGTCGATGCTGCCGTCAGCTCCTCAGGCCCCCTCTCGTCCCGTACGTAAACGGCCTTGAACGGGTCCCACCCTGTGGCACCGCCTTCGACGGTGGGGCTCCCCGTCCAAACCGCCACCTGCTTCCACCGGCGAAGGTTGAATTGGGCATCCAGGCACTTAGCCGCCATCCGGGACGTCAGCTTGTCGTGGCTGCACACTGGCATGGGGATGCCCAAATCCCTGGACAACTCCAACATTTTACCCAATATCAAGGGCTCCAGCAAGTCGGGCTCCGTGTCCGGATATGCGGCCATAGCCAGTTCCAACACAGCGCCCCGGAAAGCCACCAGCGATTCTTCAGGTGCCCGTTGCCGCTGCACGAACCTGCGATGTGCATCGTCCGGGGGCTCATAAGCCTCCGCCATTTCTTCGAACACCCCCTTTAGCGTCGTCTTCTTCGCGGCCTTGATGGAGCGGAAGAACCTGACGGACTCGTCGTCAAGGAGCGTTGGCAAGACCTCCAAGGCTTCCGCATCCGTCCACTTGGCGGATCGAACCGCCGCTTGAAAACGGCAGGCGAATGCGCTCCAATCCCTGCCGATGGAGAACTTCTTCACCGTCGTCAGACGATGGCTGCGGGTCCCCACATCGCCGTCTCCCGCCGATGGTGGTCCACGCGGCGGCGACAAGATGGCGTCCCTCTGCGATGGGGTCAAAATGGCGGCTTCCCTCAGTGGAGGCAGCAAGATGGTGGCTTCCCGCCGTTCGTCCCCGACCACGCCCAAGATGGCGGCTTCGTGCCGCGTGTTGGAGAGGGCGGGAAGCGTCGGCAAAGGCCCCAATGGCGGACGGCTCGGCCCCACTCGTAGGCTCCCCGCTTGGCCTCCCCGGACTCGTCGTCGTCGTCACCAGGGCGCATAACTGCGTCAAAACAGCCCTCAGTGGATCAAGTTGGGCCGCCACGTGTCGCCATCCCTCCTCGGCGCCCTCCGACGCAGACGGTCCAGCCGCTCCGGTAACATCTTGCACTCCCGGCGCGTCGCCCATCCCTGCGTCGCCTCCGCCTTCCATCGTCGGGAGCGCCACCGCCGGAGGAAGATGGTCGTCGTCTTCAGAAGATGGTGTAGGTATGTTCTTTTTCTTGAGATGTTTCGACATCCCGTTCCACTTCTAACTGCAATGTAATAAAGGATTCTTTAGGCGATGTAGGTCTCCGTTTGTCCTTTATTGGGTTCTTGTCTCGCACCCCGCGATGTCCCCGGTCGGACTCGCACCTCTTCTGTCGTGCGCCCCGCACACCGTCGTGTGCTCCGCACACTCTGCAGCCACACCGGTGCCCGTGTGCCCCGCACACTCTGCAGCCACCCCGCTCCTCCGTGTGCCCAGCACACTCTGCAGCCACCCTGCTGCTCCATGTGGCCCCGCACACTCTGCAACCATGCTGCTGCTCCGTGTGCCCCGCACACTCTGCAGCCATCCCGCTGCTCCGTGTGCTCTCGCACACTCTGCTAGCTACTGCTACCCCACGTACACCGCTGGCCGACGGTGCCGTGACTCCGACCACGTGGCAATGGCGCCACTCTTCCGCCAGCACCCAGCGTGGCTCTCCCCTATTTCCACTCTCTCACGACTCCCGATCCCTTCCGGCTCTCACCCTATATCCTCCTTCTCACGTGACCCTGACTCCTCCTTCTCACGTGACTCTGACTCCGCCCCCACTCACCCCGACGACCAGTCTCTGCCTCCCCAATACTCCGGCCCGTGTGAGTGGTGCGGAGGCAGCGCCCACCCTGTCCTTGCTCGCATTACACTAGTAACGAAGTGGCATGTTATGTTTTCGTCAAACACCTTACTTATTGGCCGTGTCGGGTGGTGGCGGGTTTAAGACATTTATATATTTACGCGATCTAACCACAAAAACCTGTATTATGGATATATATATACTCTATGAGATATATTTCAAACTAGAAAATATTAATCCTATTTTACATTCAAAATACTTCACGTTTAATGTTTGGGTTGATGTAGGGTGTACATGAAACATAATGAGGGAGAGTCGTATTACAAACTGTGAACCAATCCATAGTTTTCCTATTTGGCTTTGAGTTTGTGAATCGCGTGTTTACCCATTGCAGCTCTTTTAGATGGCGTGATCTAGTCAATGAACCTATCACTCCACCGAAAACAGGGTCCTTCAATGCTTGAGGGAAGCTCACTTCAAATTAAAACCTAAAAAATGCTTCCAACAAAACAAGTACAGTACAGCACGCATCAGTACAATAAAGCAAACCCTTTCTATCCGTGAGGGTTAGAATCTTGATAATGTTCGCAAATGCAGAAACCTTCCATTGGAAAAAGGGGTTATGTTCCTGGTATGAGTGAACATAGGTTGAAGATGGTAAATGTTTGATAACAATGACTGCAATAAATAAATTATAAAGAACAATTTTCTTTTTTTAATTACCTTTGATGATGCTTTGACGACGATTGAGGTGGTGGTGATTGTGAGAAATTCAGGAACGATGACTCATCGGGAGATAATGCACTTATCATTTTAGCACTTTCGGGAGCGCTTGTCATTACACTTTCCCTTATTGTGTTCGCGTTCTTTTTAATTGATATCACGAATGACTAATTTCTACCAAAATGTATAAACGAGTCGCCTGTAAGTATGTGTAAAGTAAAATGGCACAATAGCAAGTTCAGAGCTGGATTACCGCGAGTCTGACGACGTGAGCACCCGAGGGGGGGCGTGCCTAATATTTTCAGTTTCGAATGTAACATTCTGCACACATCTCCCTGGTGTCGGTGGTCCGGCACGTACACTCACGAATACTGGAGGCTGGTCGGTCGCAAATAGGAGATTAGTCTACATTTAGTAACTCGTGATTATGCAAAACTTGCAAATCCAGAACTACAAGCTTCCAGCATCACCGGACAATGCAGCCAACAACCACGCCGCCAGAAAAAAGTCTGTCATGCACAAATCTCGCGGTATAGTGAGTAGTCCGTCACGTGCTATACTCGCATTTTCGGGAGTAGTTCATCACATTCTAGACTCACGTTATAGCGAGTATTACGTCACGCGTTAGACTCGCGTTATAGTGAGCAGTCCGTCACGTACTAGACTCGCGTTATAGCGAGTAGTCCATCGTGCTCTAAACTCGCATTGTCGCGAGTAATCCATCACAAGCTCGACTCGCGTTAGTGGCGTGGGTGTTGTAAGCGTTGTTCGGTGATGTTGGGAGCTGGTATACTGTAGTGCTGTAGTACTTTTACTGCAGAGATCGCAATCGGGTACCCGATACCCGTATCCTACCCGATATCCGGCTACCCGTACCTGGCCCGGTACGGGTACGGGTAGGCCGTGAGTCACTGGTGAGTAACCGTTTGTCACTCATTTCGGGTAGGGTACGGATAGGGTACGGGTACCCGTACCCGGCCTGGTACGGGTACGGGTACCCATTTGCGACCCTGGTGCGGCCGGGTACGGGTACGGTTAAGGAATCAAAACCCGTTTGCGACCTCTGTCCTACTGTAGTAGTGATGCGCACTGTGAAACACGGCACTCCTTCCTCTCCCTCAGTCTTTGTTCCAGCATCTTTGTGTGAATAGCGTCATCTCACTCCCTTATCTTGTTTAACTCGTCATACCTCTTCTCACACACTTTATATTTTAATGAATGACTGTCACACATATCATATTTAAAGACATACCATATAAAAATAACACGTTTATAAAGAAACATGTTAAACAGTCTACTCTCATATACAAACAATTATAAAATTACTGGCTTGAACAACCACGTATTATTCCTCATGTAAAATTTACTGCCACTTAAGGGGATTTAACTCATGTGGCCAGAGCTGTCCCTAGTGTATGGCGAATTCGGGGGACCATCCCCGGGCCCCGCGCTTTTGGGGGGGGGGTGCGCGCTTCAACATTACGGTCTCTGATGTAATACTTCCAGCTTGGTTTGAAGGCATCGGATAGTCCCACGTAGTCGGATTTGCAACGGCCCCCACACGCCCCCCCTCGCCCATGAACAGGGGTAGGTAGTGACAGGGGTAGATAGTGACATAGGTAGGTAGTGTTTTCAACGATGAATTCGTAAAACACACGAGTCTATGATAAGGGAGGGCGATTGTTTAGTTTATGCTTTCCAGTAGTCAGAAATCGGGTGATATGAGGATGGACATTTAGATGAAATGGGCACACCCACATTTTCCCCAACCAATTAGGGAATAACAGAATCAATGTTTTAGCTTGAATACTAGCAAATAGTGAAAGTTACAATTACATACGTTACAAAGGAAAATATCCCCTGTCTAGCCCTTAACAAACGTTTGGGGAAAGTGCTGTTAGCGGGCACCCATGAAGGTCAGCATGGCACACAAGGTGGGTTTCTAGCACCATCCCCGTCTGGCCGCCTTTGTCTCACTAGTGGCGATGTTTAGACACTGCACCAGGTACTCATTTGTGAGAGAGTCGACCTAAACAAACTTTATAAACACACAAGCACATCTATTAAGTTTACGAGATCGAGTTGCACTTTTTTGTGCATGGATTAGCTGTTCCTGACACTTAAAGAGTATGCAGATAGCCACGTGTGGTGGTTGTGTTTTAGGCGAGATATGCAGCACCAAGGATACTGTGGATGGTTGGGCCAAGGGTGGAATTCACATTGTCCTTTAACATAAGTTGGAAACACCCCTTCAAAAATTATTTTCGGCCTGGTCTCTACGAGATACATGCGCAACAGAACTGACCCTTGTGATATGCTGTACAGCGCTCCTGCTTCCTTGATCAAGTTTTGCACTTCAGGCCACTGTGCATGTGTAGTGGTTCAACTTAGAGGCAGTAATTATTTGAGGAACTTAATTTATTATTCTCACAATCTTCCTTCACATACCCTACAGTCGCTTAGGCTACACACACCCTAGCCTATACACAACACGAGCCGTCTAACACCGATGGCGCTGACAAATACAGTCAACAACTATATAACAGCGCAATATCAAGCGACGATGGCAGCGACGACTAAGAGGAGAATGGTGATAATGACGACGATAGACTTGAGCAGAACAATGATGGACTTGAGCAGCACGACAGGGATCCCACTTACAATCAACAGCCCTGAGCTCTCGTTCAGGGCCCCTCTTTTATGCTCCCAGTGTGGCCTTGCTCCGCCCTGGCCACGCCCCTTTCTAGAAA
The DNA here is from genome assembly GCF_965212315.1 of Lampetra planeri. NCBI lineage: Eukaryota > Metazoa > Chordata > Hyperoartia > Petromyzontiformes > Petromyzontidae > Lampetra > Lampetra planeri. Next base: position 275,142 of record NC_136151.1, read on the forward strand.
CTACCAGCGGGTTCCCGGGGCTTCCCCTATGTGCCCCTTCTGTGACCTTTCCCCCAGATATCCCCCTCCCGTCTATACTGCCGCCTCCTGGCGTAAGTACTATCATACACCGCAGTTACACTCTTTGCGGAAAGTTGTGTCGCTCAAACGCTGGTCTTGTTAGTCACAAGCGAACTAACAGGAATCAAACACAACAACCACATAATATGACGAAGGATTAATGACTCTGGATGCAAGAGAGATGATGATCAAGTTTTGCTTATGTTGTATATGTTGGGTATGAAAATTTTGATATGTTGTATGCGTGCGTGGGTGAAATTATTATGTTGTATATGTGGGTTATGAATATTCATTGAAAATAATAGTAATCAAATGAAATTTGGCCAAATGTGTAATTATCCGGAAATATGTTAATTTTATGTAATTATGCACATTTAATTATGCCAATTCGAGAGGTAATTGTAGTAATTATGCGAGTGGGTGTAATTATGATGATGCAAGTCGTTATGATAACCAGACCCCGCCTCGGTGACGAGGGTGGGTTATCGATCGGAATAAGGCAATTAATCTTATGCAGTTATGCAGGTGTGGTGTAAGTATGCAAGATTAACTTAGATTAACTCGGCATCGTTGTCTAGGTTCGTCTCATTCTCGCTTATTTTTTTTAGGTCCCCGGTTCACCCCGTTATCGCTTTAACATTTACTGAGTACGTGTTAGTGTGTTTATTAAGGTCACCAAGTTTAGATCTCAACGCAGAAGCAGATCTTATGCATAAATTTCAGGAAAGAATCACACAACCACTTCTGTATTAATCAATTTATTACTAATTCAACCTCAACTATGATATAGTATGCGAACTCTCAATCTCGGAACGTCAATACGGCATCAATACAGTATCATCAACGATTGTCTGATTTCACTTTGACAACGGCACATAGATCCCGCATAACGCGATGGTTGTTAGTGAGAGAGAGAGTCGTTAAAACATGCAAATACTATGCTAAGAAAACCTTAACGTTAATGAATGAAAAATACTTGAAAGATTATACGGCGATAAAAAAAACACAATCAAAACAGTTATTATTCTTAAAGGCACCAATCTCAACAGATACATCGGCAGGTTATCTGACAACAGAATGGCTCGGAGTAAGGGCCTGCGACGGCGCTCCTTTTCCGAAGATCGTTATCTTATCAAGTTTACTAATTGGGGACCAGATCACCTGTTAAGGATCTGGTGGGCCACCACTCCCCACGTGAGCGTTGCTCGGCGGAAGAAGGTGCCAAGAATCAATTCGTATTGATGGATCTGTTGGGAATTTATGCGATTAAGAGTACAGCCCACTAAATATTAAAGATAAAATTACGAATACTCTTATAAACGACGGATGGCCATCACTCGTTCTCGTTGTGCCCTCACAGCCACGGATGGCTTATGGGTTCGAGTGGGTTTGAGTGGTGAGAGTTGTCTTCAATAGTCAGTGTTCGGAGTCGGTTCTTTATGTCAAACAGACGCCTGGTGGTCGTGTGGTGAGGGGGCGGTGCGCGTCATACGTATTAGTCGCTCCTCTGTCACCGTGGTGAATTGGTTGGATGCCTGTTGATACGCTGTCGTAGTTCGGAACCCGGTCGGTAGGTGGCGCCCACAGCTCGCTCGCAGCGCGCAGTGTTGGGTCGTCACCTCGTCGCCAAACCGCGACGCTGGCGGCCAGCAGAGGGACCTCCGACTCGGCAGAGGTTGGCCGAGTTGAGCTGTCAAGCGGGTCTTGCCCGCCTGCAGAGGAGACGGGGAGCCGCTTGAGTCGAGCCCCGAGAGCCGGCTGAACTCGGCTGAGTCCCAGAAGCTGAAGAGTCGAGCCGACCCGTTGGTCGCAGCTCGCCCTTGAGTCGACCCTCTCGGTCGAGCTGGTTATGAGCCGATTCTTTATGCTGGTCGCTCGCTCCTGAGTCGACCCGTTGGTCGCACTCGTGATGAGTTGACTCTCCTGGTCGAACTGATTTCCAATGCTCAGGGTCCTTTCTTTTATGCCGAAAAATCCCTTTGGGTCCTGCCCACAAGGCGGGGTTTTCTTTTGATTTACTGTGTCAGGATCTGTCCGTGTGTAGGTGTGTTCATGTGTGTGTCCGTACGTCCGTGTCCTTGTGTGCATCACCCACGGTATTTTCCGTTGTCATACTCCCTCCATAAAATCCATGAGCAAACAATCAGATGTTACAAATTGCATCGAAATCGTCTCTCTGTCTGGGTGCAATATTATCTCTTGTCTGGCCTTCTTCATGAACCAAAACACAGACGTTACAAATCGTCTCACAGGCGCCTCTGTCCGTGTTGCACGACCTGGAGGGAGGGGCACACTCCCTCCGATCCTCACAGCACACAAAGACATGGTTAAAAAGTTTTAAATTAACATTTGTCCCTTACCATTTCCCAGTTATGATTCTGTATGTAACCTCAGGTGTGTCGTTTCCCATCGTGGTGCTTGACCCAAGTGGAGGTGCCTCCCCGAGCACATACACACTCACATCCCGCGCTGCGGGGATACAAAGACGGCCGGGATCTCCCTTTCTCTCCGACCCTGGGTTTAACATCGCTCTTTTATTATGTATTTTATTTCGACCTGGTGGTGATTTATCCCGCTATCCTGGCTTTTCATAAGTTTTACTTTTGTCTTTTCATGCATAGGCTTATTATTATTAATTTATTTCCGATATCTTAGGTTAAGGGGTAAGTTTCTTGATCCTAGGAATTCGTATTCCTTGGTGTCTGCATGGTTATATAAGTGGAATATAGTTTACGGTGAATAGCGTTAACATTGATGTTATGTACGATATTATGTATTGTGATGTCTTTAACTTAACTTGTTGGTCGGCTTTACTGACATGAAGTTGCATTTCATAGCCTCGCAGTCTTTGCCTCACTCTGTCTCTGCTCGCCGTTGTTGTTGCTGTCCAGCTGACGCCGTTAACTCAAGGCCTCATTAATTTCCGTCACTCCTTGTAGGTGAGTGCGGTTGAACCTTGGAGTCAGTTCTGGTTTTTGTCTGCTTGCTTTTTCTGATGTCCCCTGACCCCGGGAGTTATTATTCCTACTGTTATGGCCTGTCGAAGCCCGACTCGCCGTTGCTGGCTGGTGGGTCGCTGGGTTGGTGTGTGGTGTGTTCCTGTTTTTTTTGCTTACGTTTGCAGTTCGCCGTGCTCTTAATTTCCTTCCCTCTTCAACCTTATATCGACTATTCGCTCCTGTCTGGGTGCGATTCAATTTTGACTTAGGAAGGTTCTGATTGTCATATGCTTTGGGTCGAGTTGTATATTAAAGTATGGAAATAACATTTCATATTGACTTAATGATGGTGATGGTTCAGTAGGCGTAACTTGTGGCCTGGTTTAATTGGAGTGGGTGTGAATATCAATAACTTTAACCTATCCTGTTGTTAAATTCCGACTTTAACGTTACTTTAATAGCAATACAGAATAATTGAGCTTTTCGTCTTAACTAGGCGAACACGAACTTTTGGTGACCCCCGCAGCCTCGCCGTTCAGCTGAGCCTGCAGCCTTGAGAAAGGCACAACACCCTTATTCTCGTCTCACTGTGGTCATCCAACCTTCTGCTCTGGGAGTGTTATTCTTAATTTCAGGTCAAAGGCCCCCTCACGTTCAGACGCGCAGGTTGTTAATCAGCTCCCTCCCCTGTATACACAACCTTGAGCTGACCCACTTCGTTTGACCACTCACCCTGGATTTATCTATCCTTGAGGCAAGGTTGCAAATTCTGTCATCCCAGCCCTCCTCCAGTTCATCACTTAACAACACCTGGTGTTTTGCAGTTTGCTGCGCTTTGGGGTGTTTTCATTCATTATATATCAAGTAAAAAGATAATATATAAAAATATCAAGTTTGGAAGAAGGGTTAGGATACAACATGCCGCCCTTTTAAAAATGGCCAGTGGTCAAATGGCCACGGGTTATTTTTAAAAAAAATGTATACCCTTCTTCCATCATGAACCATCGATTGTCCTCAAGTTTTGCTGCTATTTCCTTACAACGCGCGCGTACGTGTCACAACTTAACATGATTATATGTGACAAGAGAGGAAAATTTTTTTTCTAAAGGAAGGTAAAACGATAAGGGAGGGAGAAATTATTCTATTGACTACGTGTTATAGGAGATATCGTTAAAAAGATAGTTTCTACGGTTATTCTTGGGTGGCATCATCAGGCCTTGGCTCTATCCCTGCTTGGCAAGGTACGTTAGCAGGAGCGTGAGCAGGAGGGCTGCCATTTCCTGGAAAACATGTTACACATTATCGTAGTGTGATATGCCCATTAGTTTAGTTCCCCAGAGATTGGTGTTTTATTCTGAGTTAATTTTTTAATGTCCTAAGGTTAAGTGTACTATGCACTTAAGCTTCCTGGAATTCGTACTCTTTATTTTTTATTTTTATTTTTTTGGAAGGTCGTGTAGGTAGGAAACATATAATAATAGAAAAAAAAATATTATTGTTTGTTGGTTAATTATCTTTGTTAAGTTTCTACTTTTCGGTAAGGAAAACGTTAAGAAAACGCGAAGTTCCAACCGTTATTTATTCTGCCCTTTTCTGTATATCTCCAGATGTCTTGGGAGGCTAGTCCATACATCTTTTGTCCATTTGGATGTCCATGACCTCTTTGTGACCGAACTCTCAACACTTTAACCGCCCTCCATGTTTCATGGATTCCTGGTGTTATTGTGAGGAGAAGTGAGTTGTTTTCATTAATTAATTAAAAAAAAAGGTATATATATATAAATTTAAAAATATTATTATATTTTTTTGAATTGTTCTTAATTAAAAAGGATAGACACAACAATTCGCCCGTTTGAATAATTATCAGGGGTCGATTTGGCCACTGGCGAATTTCCAAACCAAGTAAATGCCCCTTTTTTTGTGTTATGAATCTATAAGCCGCCCTCACTCTCGGCGGTTATTTCTTACGACGCGCGCATATGTATCACCATCGTAACATGGTTACATTTGAAATAAGCAAAAAAAAAATAAAACACAACGTTAAACATCGGTACTAATCCATAACGCATTCCTTCCAAAGCGCGCATATGTATCACAATCTTAACAAGGTTACATTTGAAATAAGCAAAAAAAAAATACCACAAAACTTTAACATCGATATCACCAGTTGTATGGTTCTCATCCCTCATAACTCCGACGGATATTAATTTTTTTTGTTTTTGTTAAATCCTGGGAAACGATAGGTAGCGGTTTCGAACGCATTTTTGCGTTAATTCCCTCCTGTTACATCCTGGCAATCTTTTTACCAAGTTCCGAGTGTCTGGTTTACCACTTATCACTTTGATCATTCGATCACGGTTTTCCGGTTCGTTTTTGTAATTTCCCCTCTCACTCTCTCGCGTCGTGGGAGTGTGGGGTGTAAAATTGTGCTGCACATAATCAGAATTCGCGCACACAACCAACTTCGGTATTCCGTCATCACTGGCATTCGCTCTCTCTGCGATTACATGCACATTTGCCGAGTCAGTGTGTCGATTTAATTCTGTCCCTCGTAATGTTGCCCTCTTTGTTTTTACGAGTGTGTTGGATTCCAACACCATTCCCGATACGTCGTGGACATTCGTCTCCATTTTAGCACTCCGATCCACATAAATTTTGGTTTCCCTTGGATATTTTCCATTCAAAGGCTCATGCCTGCGCTCCTCAGGGCGTGTCCCTGCTGTCGGTTTTTGTACTGTCCGATCACGCTTCAATGCAACCCTGTCCTTGTATTCGATCCGCGCGTCATTTACGGGAGTACTGTCCACGCCTTTGCCCGCCCTGTCACCTGCAGCCTGCCTGTATTCCTCATTGAGTTTCGGGTTTAATACCTCGGCGGGTGGGGCGCGTGTTGGCCGCTCGCTCGCGCTCACTGTGGGTTGTTTATCATGTCTTTGGACCGCATTCTGTGTTATTCCTCTATTCCCTCCTGGTATAGCCGGTGGAGGAATTGGTCGGAATTGGATCGATTGTGTTTGACCTCCCATCCTGCGATTCCTCTGAATGTTCGCATCCATACCTCCGCGGTCTGTGTAACACCTTCCCGCTAGGTTATCTCGCCATCTTAGTGTGCAACTTTGGCCTCGTGTGTGTCGTGGCATGGGGTGTTGATATGGTTCTGCTCTGAACCTCCCCCTCCTACGATTCTCCTGCATGTTCGGCTTTATGCCGCTCTCATTCTCGTGCCAACCTCTCTCTGGGTTATTTTGCCATGTGTGCGTGTTTGTTTGCTCCGTCCTGCATTGTGGGACTGCTCGGTGATTTGTATTCCTCTCTGAGAGGCTGGGTTCCTTATCCCTCTCCCTGTGTTCTGGATCCGAATTATGATTCTTAGCTCTGTATAACCATGCCATGTACGCCTTGCTCTCTATGCGGCGTAAGGATGCGGTTTCTGGATTCACAACCATTCTCACCCTTTCGGTAATCTCTGGGCTCAAGGATTCAAAAAACATAATTTTGAACATTTTATCTCCTTCGTGGTATTGATTCACATCGCCTGCGTAATACGCTCTTTTAAATTGTACGAGGTAGTCACGTGGATCTTGGTCCATGCCCTGGGTCATCGATTTTACAGCATAAAACCCCTCAGTGAGTGTCGAATATTCCCCAAACTTCCGAATCACTGCCAGGCTCAGTTGTTTAAAATCATTCCTAACCTTGTGTGGTAGTGACTTTACCCATGGGATAGAATCTTTATTTAAGCTTCGTTTCAACAAACTCGCTTTTTCATCCCGTCTCATCAACCCTCTAATCATTGCCTCCTCTTCCACTGTCGCGATATGTGTGTGGATATAGTCTTATTGTGGGGGTCAAAATCGGGAATTCTGACTAGAGCCTTGTCTATCAATTTAAGGGTTTTACTGTTGAAAAAGTATTCCGAAAGTTGATCGCCGTCAGCGTCATCATCAAACAAGTTATCATCAGGCAATCTGTCACTTTTATCTGTTCTGTGTGGGGCGTGATTAAGCGGTGTGCATTTCCTGTGTGCGCGCCCAGTGCCGTGTCGCTCGTGTTGCCATTTCCCTTCAGTTTTTGCCTCTGCCCTTAGTGGCGCACGTCCTGTCGACTTTACTTTAACATTTTGCTTCCCTCTACCTGTGAAGTTGTCAATCTCACATGTTTTTGTTTGCATATGTATCTCTCCATCCCTTCTCTCGAATGAGTGTGATTTAATGTTACTTCCATATTTATTCTGTGGATCCACGTCTGTGAGTTCCGCTGGTGTCGCGAGCCCTGATTTCTCCTCCCTTACGATGGTGTGAGGACATTTTTCCTCGTTTATTAGAGACGATTTCTCTCCTGTTTCCTTTCCGAATTTTCCTTTATTCCACCATCCCTGACTGTATGCCTGTGTGAGGAGGAATGAGTCCTGTCCTGCCTTCTCTGCAGCTTTTGCATCGTGTTCGCTTTTGTTACATTTTATCCAGTCAATTAGTTTCCCCCGAGGTGTGTTCGTGTTATCGATACAGCTCCCTCCCCATATGTCTCTCTGACTGTACTGCTTTGTAACAGATTGGTCGGTACGTTTTAATACGAGCTCCCCGTACCCCGTCACCCATTCAAAAATTATTCTTAATCCTATCATCTCAAGTGGCAGGAGTTACTTTGACATTCCTTTTCAGAGTACTTATACACAATTGTATCACAGGATGCGTCAGTTCAACTCGAGCAAATAATTTCAGCCCAGCTGTCTTTGTTATACTCTGCTACTCTGGTATTTCCCTTCAGAGCGCGTGTATACCCCCGTTTATAATCACAAGGCAACGTTAGTTCACACCACTTTGATTAACACAACAGTGATTCGTTCCTGAATTCATGCACAAACTGTCTGCGAGAGATCCCGGGCGACGCCCCCATTATGTTGTATATGTTGGGTATGAAAATTTTGATATGTTGTATGCGTGCGTGGGTGAAATGATTATGTTGTATATGTGGGTTATGAATATTCAGTGAAAATAATAGTTATCAAATGAAATTTGGCCAAATGTGTAATTATCCGGAAATATGTTAATTTTATGTAATTATGCACATTTAATTATGCCAATTCGAGAGGTAATTGTAGTAATTATGCGAGTGGGTGTAATTATGATGATGCAAGTCGTTATGATAACCAGACCCCGCCTCGGTGACGAGGGTGGGTTATCGATCGGAATAAGGCAATTAATCTTATGCAGTTATGCAGGTGTGGTGTAAGTATGCAAGATTAACTTAGATTAACTCGGCATCGTTGTCTAGGTTCGTCTCATTCTCGCTTATTTTTTTTAGGTCCCCGGTTCACCCCGTTATCGCTTCAACATTTACTGAGTACGTGTTAGTGTGTTTATTAAGGTCACCAAGTTCAGATCTCAACGCAGAAGCAGATCTTATGCATAAATTTCAGGAAAGAATCACACAACCACTTCTGTATTAATCAATTTATTACTAATTCAACCTCAACTATGATATAGTATGCGAACTCTCAATCTCGGAACGTCAATACGGCATCAATACAGTATCATCAACGATTGTCTGATTTCACTTTGACAACGGCACATAGATCCCGCATAACGCGATGGTTGTTAGTGAGAGAGAGAGTCGTTAAAACATGCAAATACTATGCTAAGAAAACCTTAACGTTAATGAATGAAAGATACTTGAAAGATTATACGGCGATAAAAAAAACACAATCAAAACAGTTATTATTCTTAAAGGCACCAATCTCAACAGATACATCGGCAGGTTATCTGACAACAGAATGGCTCGGAGTAAGGGCCTGCGACGGCGCTCCTTTTCCGAAGATCGTTATCTTATCAAGTTTACTAATTGGGGACCAGATCACCTGTTAAGGATCTGGTGGGCCACCACTCCCCACGTGAGCGTTGCTCGGCGGAAGAAGGTGCCAAGAATCAATTCGTATTGATGGATCTGTTGGGAATTTATGCGATTAAGAGTACAGCCCACTAAATATTAAAGATAAAATTACGAATACTCTTATAAACGACGGATGGCCATCACTCGTTCTCGTTGTGCCCTCACAGCCACGGATGGCTTATGGGTTCGAGTGGGTTTGAGTGGTGAGAGTTGTCTTCAATAGTCAGTGTTCGGAGTCGGTTCTTTATGTCAAACAGACGCCTGGTGGTCGTGTGGTGAGGGGGCGGTGCGCGTCATACGTATTAGTCGCTCCTCTGTCACCGTGGTGAATTGGTTGGATGCCTGTTGATACGCTGTCGTAGTTCGGAACCCGGTCGGTAGGTGGCGCCCACAGCTCGCTCGCAGCGCGCAGTGTTGGGTCGTCACCTCGTCGCCAAACCGCGACGCTGGCGGCCAGCAGAGGGACCTCCGACTCGGCAGAGGTTGGCCGAGTTGAGCTGTCAAGCGGGTCTTGCCCGCCTGCAGAGGAGACGGGGAGCCGCTTGAGTCGAGCCCCGAGAGCCGGCTGAACTCGGCTGAGTCCCAGAAGCTGAAGAGTCGAGCCGACCCGTTGGTCGCAGCTCGCCCTTGAGTCGACCCTCTCGGTCGAGCTGGTTATGAGCCGAGCCGACCCGCTGGTCGCTCGCTCCTGAGTCGACCCGTTGGTCGCACTCGTGATGAGTTGACTCTCCTGGTCGAACTGATTTCCAATGCTCAGGGTCCTTTCTTTTATGCCGAAAAATCCCTTTGGGTCCTGCCCACAAGGCGGGGTTTTCTTTTGATTTACTGTGTCAGGATCTGTCCGTGTGTAGGTGTGTTCATGTGTGTGTCCGTACGTCCGTGTCCTTGTGTGCATCACCCACGGTATTTTCCGTTGTCATACTCCCTCCATAAAATCCATGAGCAAACAATCAGATGTTACAAATTGCCTCGAAATCGTCTCTCTGTCTGGGTGCAATATTATCTCTTGTCTGGCCTTCTTCATGAACCAAAACACAGACGTTACAAATCGTCTCACAGGCGCCTCTGTCCGTGTTGCACGACCTGGAGGGAGGGGCACACTCCCTCCGATCCTCACAGCACACAAAGACATGGTTAAAAAGTTTTAAATTAACATTTGTCCCTTACCATTTCCCAGTTATGATTCTGTATGTAACCTCAGGTGTGTCGTTTCCCATCGTGGTGCTTGACCCAAGTGGAGGTGCCTCCCCGAGCACATACACACTCACATCCCGCGCTGCGGGGATACAAAGACGGCCGGGATCTCCCTTTCTCTCCGACCCTGGGTTTAACATCGCTCTTTTATTATGTATTTTATTTCGACCTGGTGGTGATTTATCCCGCTATCCTGGCTTTTCATAAGTTTTACTTTTGTCTTTTCATGCATAGGCTTATTATTATTAATTTATTTCCGATATCTTAGGTTAAGGGGTAAGTTTCTTGATCCTAGGAATTCGTATTCCTTGGCGTCTGCATGGTTATATAAGTGGAATATAGTTTACGGTGAATAGCGTTAACATTGATGTTATGTACGATATTATGTATTGTGATGTCTTTAACTTAACTTGTTGGTCGGCTTTACTGACATGAAGTTGCATTTCATAGCCTCGCAGTCTTTGCCTCACTCTGTCTCTGCTCGCCGTTGTTGTTGCTGTCCAGCTGACGCCGTTAACTCAAGGCCTCATTAATTTCCGTCACTCCTTGTAGGTGAGGGCGGTTGAACCTTGGAGTCAGTTCTGGTTTTTGTCTGCTTGCTTTTTCTGATGTCCCCTGACCCCGGGAGTTATTATTCCTACTTTTATGGCCTGTCGAAGCCCGACTCGCCGTTGCTGGCTGGTGGGTCGCTGGGTTGGTGTGTGGTGTGTTCCTGTTTTTTTTGCTTACGTTTGCAGTTCGCCGTGCTCTTAATTTCCTTCTCTCTTCAACCTTATATCGACTATTCGCTCCTGTCTGGGTGTGATTCAATTTTGACTTAGGAAGGTTCTGATTGTCATATGCTTTGGGTCGAGTTGTATATTAAAGTATGGAAATAACATTTCATATTGACTTAATGATGGTGATGGTTCAGTAGGCGTAACTTGTGGCCTGGTTTAATTGGAGTGGGTGTGAATATCAATAACTTTAACCTATCCTGTTGTTAAATTCCGACTTTAACGTTACTTTAATAGCAATACAGAATAATTGAGCTTTTCGTCTTAACTAGGCGAACACGAACTTTTGGTGACCCCCGTAGCCTCGCCGTTCAGCTGAGCCTGCAGCCTTGAGAAAGGCACAACACCCTTATTCTCGTCTCACTGTGGTCATCCAACCTTCTGCTCTGGGAGTGTTATTCTTAATTTCAGGTCAAAGGCCCCCTCACGTTCAGACGCGCAGGTTGTTAATCAGCTCCCTCCCCTGTATACACAACCTTGAGCTGACCCACTTCGTTTGACCACTCACCCTGGATTTATCTATCCTTGAGGCAAGGTTGCAAATTCTGTCATCCCAGCCCTCCTCCAGTTCATCACTTAACAACACCTGGTGTTTTGCAGTTTGCTGCGCTTTGGGGTGTTTTCATTCATTATATATCAAGTAAAAAGATAATATATAAAAATATCAAGTTTGGAAGAAGGGTTAGGATACAACACTTAGAACACTGCAGGGAAGACAATTGGATGATCACCCTCCACTTATGCACCTCGCTCAAAAGCAGAATGGGGAGTAAGAGCTGCTAAATTCTCCCCTCCTCCGATTCAAAATGCATGGCCTCTCCTAACACCATCCCCATCTTTGGGTTTATACACACCAGGTTTGTGGTTATTTATTTATTTATCCTTGTCCCTTATCCCTTCCGGTTTCCTCAGTCATTCGGTTGCATCGGTGATGTGCACGGTAATAAAAAAAAATCATGACATTCCTGGTGCCCGTGATTTGTGTTTGGCACGTAGCTTCTGGTCGTTGGTAAACCAAGTCCTAGATCATACGTTTATGAAGGCGGAAGTCAGAAAGAAGTTCAGGGGATTAACGTCGATCAATTCAAATATCAGAAACAAGCAACATGTGCTGCATGAAGACTACAAAACCATGCATTTACAAGGTACCATGAAAGAGATCAACATAACTAAACTGGATCGAGAGAAGGTTTAAATGACCATAACATCCTGCTATATAGGAAAGCCAGGATCCCCTTTGTTTGATCGTTCTCCCTCTGCAAGGAACATCTTGGCGAGGCTGGTTCAATCTGGCGGGAACCGGACACAAATCGCCTCTATACGGCCTAACTTACAATGGCTTTCCGTTGGGTAGGGGCACCAGCCAAGGCTATCTCCTCTCGCCGCTGATATTCAAAGGGCTATCGAACCCTCTATTGAGAGCACTTGCCCGCGGGAGCGGGCAAGTGCACTTGCCCGCTCCCGCGGGCAAGTGCGAGACGTCAGGCAGCGACGTGCCGCGGAGTGACTGAGGGGAGCAGAACGCAAGCTGTCCATAACGAAGAATAAAGAGACGGAGACACAGTCGCTTGTCGTCGACTTGTTTTATTACAGATGTAACAGAATGCCTTCTGGACATGCCCAGATATTGTAGAATTCTTCGAGGATATAACTGATTATTTTAATCTGATCTGGGGCACAAACCTGAGCCCCTTAATGGACTCAGCTCTGCGGGGGCTTGAAACCAAGAGGACTATCGGGATACCAACATGCCTTCCTCCAAACCTTCTATATTGTGGAAAGACCATACGGGTGAATTGGAAAATCATGAACCCCCTCTTGGGGACTTTGGTACAGAATTCTCCTTGCTTTGGCGGGAATGGAACACCTTGGTCCGGAGATGAAAGGCAAATAACTGGTGTATGTGGTCCCCATTTTTACTGAATCCAGCGTGAATAACTAGAACAATAGGGGATGGGGCGCGGGGATGAACTCCCGACGCTGAAACATTGTAGCAGGCACCGTTGCTCCTAGGGGAAAACAAGAATGATAACCCCAGACATTGTGTTTATGTTACTTTGTTTCCTGTCTAGTTTGGTTATATTATTCCCCCCCCCTCTTCCTTTTCCCCTTCCCGGTTAATCTGCTGCTCCTGATCGTTGCCTCTACTTGTGGTAGGGCAGCGAGCCCAAGGGCCTTCAGACGCCCCCCCATTTGAGGGTTTATTTTTCCGGGTTCGAAAACATGTTCGTAATTTGTATCTCTCTCTGTGATGTCTGTGTTCTGGGCTCTTGATTACAAAAATAAATCATGCATTCGATAAATAAATCGTGGACGATTGACCCAAGACATCAGAGTAGTGTTTTCCTTTTTCATGTGATGCATCATAAGTGTCAGTGCAGTGCGGATAGAGAAGAGAGAGATAGATACAGGAAGAGAGCAAAGTGAGAGAGGAAGCACGGGTATTGTGCAATCGACGTCATTTTCAGACAAACGAGATCAATGGATTTGTCAGTAAAGTTTTATTGAACATTTAAACCAACGTAAAATTGTAACTTAAATTCACATCTTTATATTCTAGGCGTTGCTTTCTGCTGATGCTGTTGCTCGTTGTTTTTTTCCCATTGATTTTGAGACAGTGCGTTACAGACCGAATTTGTAATTACAAGAAACACAAAAATTAGATATCAGCATCTTGTTTGCCAAAATTACACCAGGCAGGCAGGATCTCAAGGGATGCCAGCTCAGAGGCCCTTACCTGCGAGTCACCTGTCCACCTCACAGACCACGTGAATTGTAAATAGCGAGGCCAGTAAGGAGTAACCCACACACTCACCTTATGGTTCTCTTCCCAGAGCATGATCTTATATCCCCAGAACGCTGTCATTTATACCACTGGTGCACGGGTCACGTGACCCAGCAACAGCCGAAATTTATTGATCGCTTCGCGTCACTCACGTCAGAATAGTTTATGTAAATATAGGTAAGCATATCATACATACATTATTAATATTGAATCTATCACACATATACATTTTTCAAACTTGAACCTCTATTTTTTATGATGACGAGGTGTAGTGAATCAGTGAGTGCTGTATTTCTATCAAACAAGGTTCTTCCAACGTTATGGAATAACCTTGTTTCCTCGCCAAACATCGTAAACCTTCCCTTAAAAATATTCTGAAGCAGAAGGTTAGTGGCGCTAGATACATCAGCCACATTTGGAAATGTTTTTTGTAACATTGATCCTGACTCACCGTGTAGCAATATTTTAATGTCAATGTAAAATGTAATTTAGGTACGTTATTATCTTGGTGTGGTCTGGAACAGTTGTTGTACATATCCGGGAACGGTCTGGGACTGTTCTTGTTGTTGTCTTGGTGTGGGATTGTTGTTGCTGTTGTCTTGGAGTGGTTTAGGACTGTTGTTGTTGTCTTGGTGTGAATCTGTTGTACTTGTCTTGGAGTGGTCTGGGACTGTTGTTGTCTTGTTTGGGACTGTTGTTATTCTTGTCATGGTGTAGTCCGGGACTCTTGCTGTTGTTGTTGTTTTTGTTATTTAGCTGTTTTGCCCCAGGCTTGCATGTGTTGTAAAAAAAATTGGCAGGAATGTATGTTCTTGCGCTATTTGTACATCTTTACAGGCATATCTCACTTAATGAGCATCCTATCTCTGATAATTCGCAATAACGAGCGATTTGAATATAGATTAATTTCGTCCAAAACGAGCAAAACTCTCACGGCACTACTTTTAGTTGTGGAGATGATCAACTTAAGCAGCACTAAACCATGTATAGCCAAACATAACCCTCGTGTTCCTCAAAAGAGAGCTCGTTATTTAACGCATATTGGGCTGAAAAACGTGTTCTATCAATCCTCGTTGGGTAACGATTTCCTGTATTTGTATTCTGCTGGTGTACCCAGAATATCCTTACTGACTCTCAAGATACATTTTCAAAAGGTCCTTTCTAAGTTTCACAGTAGGGAGCGATGTAGCTGCTCTGTGTGATCCCATTTGAGTAATCTGCAGATACATTTTCAACATTGGAATGTTCGGCCAAACCAGTAACATTAAAAAAAAATTTGTTAAAGAAGAAAAGCAGTGAACTCATAGAAAACCCATCCAGCAGCGGAGGGGAACACACAAACCCCATCGAATTGGGAAAAAAAGCCCCACTGCAACTACAATGGAATTAAAATGGTAATGAATTGGAATTATGCCTAAAGTTTGTCATCAGAATGCCTAAGGATATGATGTATTATGTAGTACATTTAGTAAAACATATAACCCATATCTGGTTAATTACATTAATCTGCTATACCAGTCGTTCCCAACCAGTGTGTTTGTTGTGTACACCTCCCAGCCCTATCACCTGTCCCCATTCCCTGACCAGCACATAATCTACTGCGAATCATCCCTAACTATACTTTACAATCCCTGTTCGTACCCCCTCTGGAGATGGTACACCAGACAGCCACTAACAGAATATTAATACAGTAATTTCTCCGAACGTTTAGGCTCCCCAGTCCCAGAGTGTCAGTCCATTTTATACCCAATAACTCGTTTGGTTTGATCGACTACTTTCTACTTCTTAAAAAACCTTAAAATAAACAGACCATTAAACTAGACGTGACAAATGAAAAACTAAAATCGAGGCAGACAAAGGTTGTGAATCAAACCATATGACACAATACAAATAAGGAAGGCATGCACGGGTGAGATACACGATATATAAAATTAGTCAATGCAAATGAGACAAACAGCAGTGACAGAACATGTGAGTCAGGGCATTTTAGATGAGTTATTACGAATTGGATATTAGGAATAGGTGGGATATGTTAAACGGTAACAATTTACGGCGAATAAAATAGTTAATAATCATGAGCATCACCACGCTGAGAAACATGCAAGGAAAGCAATTTTGCGAGCAAGCTGTTAGGAGTCGCAAAAACATCTTGTGTTAAGCAGACGTGTTGTGTAATAAGTACCGATATAGTTCACTATGGGAACCTAATTTTCCAGTAAAAATATGATAATTGGTTCTTTACCCTTCTATCTGGCAACAAAACTGACACCTTTCTATCTGGCAACAAAACTGACACCTTTTGACTCCTTGTAAAAAGGTGTCAGTTTTGTTGCCAGATAGAAGGGTAAAGAACCAATTATCATACCGATATAGTTGTCTCTTCTCTTCCATCAGCTGTCAACAGGTGGTTGACGACGAGGCAGAAATAAATTGTTCCTTGATTTTCGGTCACTGGGCACGATATTCGCTATGCTGTGAGGTATGGTGAATTTAATATTTGCTTGTTAACATTGATCTGTAATATGTTAAGATTAAATAATAAATAACCGTGATAGTGTTGATGTATTGAGCTACGACTTAAGCAAACCTTGTTTGGCTTTGTAACAAGGATAGAGGGCAACAGATTACCAACAGTGGCTTTGCACCGTAGTGTGAAAGGAGTAGAAAGTAGAGGTCGATCGTGAATAAGGTGGATCTACAACACAACAGAGGACCTCAAACAGGAAAACGTAGAACTGTGGAAAGAGATATCCATGGCCAGGAGTCGTAAACCAACGTAACAAGAAGAGCCATTGTTTTCGAATTCGTTAAAAAACCCACTTTATTTTAAGAGCCTCAATGCAAGCGAATACAAGACGGGACTTAATAAACAACGTCACGAAGTAGTCCTTCAACGGCCGCATGCAGCTCCTGCCCACTGCAAAGACAACCGACATTTAATTCAGCCTCATTTTCGACCACCTGTTGACAACTAATGGAAGAGAAGAAAACTATACTTATTGACACGACACGTCTACTTAAACAAACGTATTTGGGTTATTATAAATAATTGCTCACAAGATTGTTTATTTTATTTTTCTCAACGCGGGGATAGCCTTGATTATTTATATGTTAATTAAGTTATCACTGGTTATTACTACGTTTGCCCATCTAATATTCAATTTGTCATAAGCCATCTCAAATGCTCTGACTCATATTTCCTGTCTGTGTTGTCGGTCTCATTAGCATTGACTGCATTTTATGTATGTTGTGTATGTTACGTGTTTTGTTATGCCTTGTGTGCATTGTCTGTCTCATAGGTCCTGATTCACATATGTCTGTCCCAGTCGTCGTGTCCCATTTATACTATCCTTTGCTTTAGACACTATTCTTATAGGATTTTTTTGGTCTCGAAAATTCCCCAGTCCACAAAAAATACATCATAGGAAATGGCGAGGGATGGCATTGTTCTGACTCGAGAACCTCAAAGGTTGACAGAAGTAGCCACCATTGTGATTGGCTGACTGGTCTGCCATCTGTCAAGGGAAATACAAAGTTTGACACAAAATCGAGCGTCTAGGAATTTTACTTGATTTGGTTACCCAGGTCACTTGGTGCATGTGTAAGAGGTGGC
Source organism: Lampetra planeri (assembly GCF_965212315.1). Classification (NCBI taxonomy): domain Eukaryota; kingdom Metazoa; phylum Chordata; class Hyperoartia; order Petromyzontiformes; family Petromyzontidae; genus Lampetra; species Lampetra planeri. The sequence continues at coordinate 292,398 of NC_136151.1, forward strand.
GGCGCACGGACAATAAACTAGCTTTCACCTGTGATGACACTTGGCTAAGAGCCGTTTGTCTTCGTTTTGTAGAAAGGCCACCACTGGGTCATGCAGCATTATGGAGCAAGGGGAAAAGGTTGAATGTATCCCAACAATTCTAGATTTGAAGCTTTCGTGACTGCAAGGATTCATACTCTTAGTTCTTTCGGTAAAGTCACGTAGGTAAAAAATGAAATTAAAATTAATAAAAATAAAACAATAAAAATCACGACGTTTCGGAGGCAACACAAGCTTCCGTCTTCAGGTGAAACCGTCACAGCAAAATATCTGTACCTTATATCGTGGTTAAGAGGGGAGGAGCCAGGAAGGGCAGCGGGGGAGGAGGAGTTGTGAAGTGGTCAATCACTGCTTTTGTTATACTGCTGGGTGGGTAAATTAATTAGATACGATTAAGCCGCTCTTTGTTATGCTGTTTGTGCGCAAGTCACTGTGGGATGAATGGACTCGTGGTCAGGGACATGTTGCGCAAGTAACTGTGGATGTACATAATAGAAAAGGAGCGGAAATGCCCATGTTTATACCAGTGTTGGCTGACAATAAAGAGTACTGTTAAACGTTAGGGATGTTAACACTCGGTGAAGTAAAATAGTGCCTGTCAGATAAGATGGTCCAAAAATGTGTAATTAAATCTTTTTTGCATGGTTGATAACATCTTTCCAATGATTACTACGTTTGTACCCATCATCACGGTTGAAATTATGTCTGTGTTTGTATATCTGAATGGCTTCGTGTACAAACCTTTGATGGTAGCCAGAAGGCTTGCAGAGCACCTTAGTCTCGGAGAAAACAATCTCATGAGAGCCCACCGAGTTGTAGCAATGATCAGCAACGGCGGACGACTCAATTTTGCCGTGTTTCAAATCTGACTTGTGCTGGCAGACACGATCAGAGACATGACGTTTCGTTTCCCCAATGTAACAGTCACCACAGCTGCAACTCAGTTTATAGACTCCAGGGTATCGCAAGTCAGGGATGACATCCTTCACAGATGGAATTAGATCACGGATTTTATGTACCGTACTGAATCGGACTTGGATCTTATGTTTGTTTAGAATTTTGGAGGTCTTTTTGGTCACGCCTGCTATGTATGGTAACGTGACAGTTTTGATCGGAGTTTCAAGTAGCTGTTTCTGTATGGTGGGAGAAACAGCTTGGCGGATGGTGCGTTCAGAGTATCCGTTCATCCTGAGGGCCCGATGTACATGTCTCAATTCACTGGCCAGGTGGTGTTGGTCAGAAATGCCATGAGCTCTGTGGTATAGCGTTTTGATGAGAGAATTCTTTTGAGATGGGTGGTGGTGAGAATCCGGTTTCAAGTAGGAATCTGTGTGGGTGGCTTTCCTGTAAACAGAATGTCCCAAGGATCCGTCAGGTTTCCTCTCAAACAGAATATCTAAGAATGGAAGTTTGCCATCTTTCTCCACTTCTATGGTGAATCTGATGGATGGATGTCTGGAATTGATGTGGTCCAAGAAGTGGTTCAATGTATCCCAACAACTCCTAACAAAGTACACCCAAACCCACACTCTCACACTAATGCCCTTGTACCATTCTAGAACTTGCATGCACTGTGAAACAATGTTGCCTCAGCCACTGCAAGGCAAGCGAGGCTGTTCTGGATAGCTAGACTGGGGTATTGCCACAACGATTGGCACTAGAACACATCTCTTCCACTCTGTGATACCACAGACCCGAAGTAGTTGTGATACTTCTTGAACATGGACCTTCTGCACTGTCCTGTATGCTTCTTCGCAGTCAGTGCAGTGCAGATAGCTGTTCACAGCAAGATGCCGCAACGAAACGGCCATACGCCAGCAGTGGCACCTGGCATCTGAAGAACGACGGCTCCGTCAGTGTGCTGACGCAGTCGCGGTCCATTAATGACAGCATAGCGATGCTGCTGCAAGCAGCAGTGACGAAGTGTAGACACGATCTTCTCATAGATGTAGACAGCGCAGTATTCTCTTCCCATCAGGTGACAGCTGAAAATATTATCACAATAATTTCATTCATATTGCGCTTTGCATCAATGATCTCAAAGCGGGGTAGAGGACACAGCAGCGCAAGACACTCAGCATGAAAATAATGACATTATAAATGTGTGATGTAAATTGTGTCACTATGGCGTTTAGCGCCAGCTAATATCACAAGAGAGGAACTGTGCGTCTTGAGCCTCTCTCTGGCACCAGAGTAGGTATGGCATGGAAGCGGGCCTTCGGGGGCATGGTTCTGGTGATGGTCAGAGAGAGGGCAATTAAGGACGTGACAGTCTGGGTGAACCCGAGATGGCACATGACCGGGACAGGGTTGCGAGGGGGACCAAAGGGGGGCTTGAGGGACGCGTGATGCTCGGTCGAGAACCTTCTGGTAAGATCCAGAAGGGGGTGTGGCCGAAAGAGGAGAGAGGCCACACTCGGCAGCATAAAGGGGTAGTTCCGAGAGCAATGGCGGGTTTGTGAGGGCCGTTGGCCCCGGGGTCTCCCCCGCCTGCATCTCCTAGCTCGTTTGCGTTACCGCACCACCCTAATACCTGCTAGGGTTTTGTGATGCCGCCGCCACGAAGCCGTTCAGCAGGCGCCCCATCTACGACCTCGCCACCACCAAGCGACGGAGCCGACCCGCGTCCCCCTCACCTCACCTCACCTCACATGAACACACCCGCACGCATTTTCCCCCCACCCATCGAGCTGGAAGGGGAGGTCACCTGATCGACCAGTTTTTATCTGAGAAGCCCTTATCGGGATTGACTTTCACGGTTTCCGGCGACCAGGGAATTGGACGACCTCCCCCGACGCTACGTTGCACCGCGGTGCTGCGACCGGCCTTAAGATGGTATGGTCGCGGCGAGGGGCATTCGGCCACCGCGGTTGAAATGCATCCCCCACACACACCCCCCACGTATCGACGAGGCAAGCAGGGGAGGGACGGGACGGCATGATTAGCAGGACTGCAGGGGCTCTTGCGCATAGTCGCTGATGGTTAGGATATTACGCTTGAGCGCGCAGGCACCATTGTTAGGGAAGATAAAGGATTAAGCTGAAAGTATGAATAATCAGGAGAGCGGAGGCACGCGGGGAGCCCGTGCACAAATTCCCACGGCGAGCCTTTGTGATGGACGCCGCCGCATAATCTGCAATAATAAAGGCATGCGTGAGAAAGGGATTAATTAGAATTTACGCCGCGCACGCAGCACATTGATTAGCATATGCGCCGTGCATGAGCGGAGAGTGTTCGGGGAGTCCGGGAGAGAGGATAAAAGGGATCGTAGCAAGGTAGAGAGATCTCACTTCTCTTCAAGAGGCCCGCGTTCAAGTCGGCTCCCAGCTCTGCCCTCCAGACGTCCGCGTGACGTGTCCCGACAGCATCGAGGAAAAGCCACAGGACGCCGAATACTTCGAACCGTGAGTAGCAAGGTGAAAGGGTATCGTAAGCCGATAAATAGAGAATAGGTCCAGGGGTAATAGGATAGGCCAGCCTCGTCGATACGTACTGACTCAACAACCAGTTCCAGGTAGCAAACAATAAATCATTAATAGCGAAGCGTGGTCTCGTGTGATCGCGTTGAGAGGTGTGAACGCGTGTGGTGCTGTGTACACAGTGGTTCGCCACGTGGGAGCGCTGCGCGGAGCTGCGCGTGTGGGTGCGTGTGTGTTCACTACGTATATGATACAGGTGCGCGATCATAACGCGAGTATTCAGTGGTGAGTGAGTGCCACGGGGAGCTGCATGCGTCAGTGCGCGTACGTTCGCTACGTGTCGGATACGGGTGTGCATTGGTAACGTTGGTATTCGACGTGGAGGCGAGTGCCGCACAGGGCTATAGACGGGCACACGCTCGCAGCGTGCGAGAGCTGTACGTACGGTGTAAAGAGGGGGAGTATGGCGTTTGATTGATGATGCTGCGCGCACGTATGCTCGCAGCATGGGAGCGCTGGGTGAGGCTGTATGGGTAGGGGCGTCGCGTTCGAGGGCCGGCGAAACCCTAGCGGGGATTAGCGTGGTGGGGTAACGTAAACGGAATAGGGAATGCAGGCGGGGGGGTCCCCGGGGGCCAACGGCCCCCACATATTGGTGTCAGAAACGGGACGATCCCACGCACCCCCAAGGGAAAGAGGCCCCCCAACCCAGATTAAAATCAAATGCCCATTTACGGGCAAAGGAATTCCATCATGGAAATCGTTTGCCCGCAGCATCAGGGGGGCTAAAAAGGTTAATGGGTGGTCAGATGAGGAGGCGTTGCAGCAGTTAGAGCTACATTTAGATGGACGGGCAGCTGACTTTGTGGAAGCTTTGCCCGCAAGCGCACAAACACAGTGGGAGGAACTAATGTGCCAACTCGAACAGCGCTTCGGCACGTATGACGAGGCCTTAGAGGCACGCCTCCGCCAACCCGGCGAGGATTTGCGAGATTACACTGAGGACGTACGCACGCTGACCCAGCTCGCGTACCCAGAGTACGAGTCAAAAATAATTGAGGGCCTCGCCGCCGGGAAGGTCCAGCGATATTTGGCACAAACCCCGTGGTGGCAGCCAAATGTCGACGGTGCACGCCTCTCCTTTAATACCCTCGTCAAGCGCACGCGCAAATGCGAGAAACTCTCGGGTGAGCGCGCGCAGCCTCGAGGGAGGGGACGAGAGTGCGCCGTAGTGAGCCTACTCTCCGACGAGGAGGAAGAGCTCGCCATCACAGTAAGGGGACGGGCAAGGGAGCCCCAGAGACCCAGCGAGACAACCCCGGGGTGGGTAGCCGGGTTACAGACTGGCATGGGAGATATTGCTGGCCGGGTAGACCAAATGGACGGTAAAGTAACCCACGTAGGTGAGAATATGACCAAGCTGCAATCCTCCGTTGAGACCATCCGATCCGAGATGGGGGAACTAGACTCCACGGTAGGAGGGCTAACTGGAAGGATAGCCCGACTAGAAGCAGAGTATGAGCAGCAGCGCACTGGGGGAGGAGGGAGTGGGAAGAGAGCCCACTACGGAGCCGCCACCCCTCCCCGGGCGTGTTATGTGTGCGATCGGCGAGGGCATCTCAGGAGGGACTGTCCTCAGGTCGCCCGAGCTAGACAAGAGCTAAGGTCAAACACTAAGGCCCCTCCTAGAGAGGGGACCACCGGGTGGTGAAATCGACGTAGCCCCGACACAAACAAGCTGTAGTGATAATGGCGAGCGTGTGATCTCCACACAGGTTCCAGCAACAACGCCCATGGAAACGGTGACTCCTGGCGACTGGCTACGGGAGCTGGTGGCGGGGATCACGGGGGCCACGTCGCTGGTGGAAGGGGAGGTAAACGGAATGCGTACCCGAATCCTGCTGGACACGGGGGCGGTGGCCTCCCTCATGAGCGCAGCGCACTGCAGCGCGATCGGGGTCGGCGTGCGTCACCTGCAGGCCCCGGATCACGCGCTGCACATGGCGAGCGGAGCCGAAATGGGGTTGCTGGGGAGAGCCACCCTAGAGGTCCGCATAGGCAGCCAGGTGTGCACCCAGGAGTTCTACGTGTCGAGTGCGTTGTGTCACGAGTGTATCGCAGGTACCGACCTCCTAGAACGGCTGGGACTCAACGTGCAACCCTGCCAGCGATGCGCCACCATGGAGAGCAATGGTGAGCGGATTCCGTTCCTGGGACGAGAACCGACGCGCCCCCGCTTAGCACCTGTGGCCGCTATCCTGGCGATGGCAGTCACCATTGGGCTGCTCACCGAAATGCCGATAGCAACATACCCCACCAACCCCGCGCTCCGACCATCAGGGGAGGTAATGCTAACTCCTCACCCGGAGTTGGCCAAACGGTATGGGGTCGTGGGGTCCGCCACGTTGGTAAACGCAGATGGGGACCGATTGTTTATGCGGATGTTTAACCCCCACAGCACCCCAGCGATACTACGACGGCACACCCCGATAGCCACCGTACACCCCCTGCATGCACGCCACTCTAACGACTCGGTGTTCGCACTCTGGGCTGAGGACCCCGGTCGTCCTGAGGGTGACCAGGACCTGGCCTGGCGAGTCGGCCCGACTCCCCGAGCCGAGGTCGTCCCCCTGCTAGACACGTTACATGTACCATGGGCGGATTTACCTAAGGGAGAGGCCGATCGGCTGCGCGAGTTACTGCGGGAGTATGCCGACGTGTTCAGCGAACACGACTCGGACGTGGGTCGGACCGACCTTGTTAAGCACCAAATTGACACCGGTGCAGCCCGACCCATCAAACTCCCTGCATACCGAGTGGGCGCACCCGAACGCGCCCAGATCAAAGAGGCAGTTGGGGACATGCTTCGCGATAACATAATTCAGCCCTCGGCGAGCCCCTGGTCAGCCCCAGTGGTACTAGTGTAGTAAGACCGAATTAGGTGCACACACACGCAGCTTGGAGGCAACACTATTTATTAAACGGCAAGTAATATAACACTGTACATAAGGTGGTGACCACCTTCCTCAACTCACTAACACTCTGGAACACGACACAGACTGGACCAGGCAGGCAACGGCCTGCCTGGCCCAGGACGACGACTCGGGACTTGACGACCGATGATGTCTTCACTTTGGAGTACAGTACAACAGCAGCCTCGCTCTGCATTCACACCACGCTTATATTTGGTTTGGCGTGGCTGGCTCCGCCCCGGCGTGGCTGGCTCTCTTCAGGCCACGCCTCCCTTCCCAGGACACGCCTCACTTCCCCCACCTCTGGGAGGATCCGGATCCCTCCACCACGTGACCCCCCAGGCACCCCCTTGGGGCCCCCAGCCTTCGTACGGGCCGACACAGTAGTGACCTTTCTCTGTCACTACATCACCCCCCCCTGTATAAACACACAGCCGTCCCCGGCTGTAACACAACTGTGAAACATCGAAAAGGTGTGCCTCCGAACCAACAACATCAATAAATGACCGGCGACCGATAAGAAATACAATCACGTAAAATATACAGAATCGACGAGGGTAAAAGGGAACCGCATAGAAAACGGGGAATTAACAACAATTATACATGAAAACTGGCTAACCCACTTACGCTCCAGCACAGCCCCCCCACCCGTTAGAATCACGCATGCAATGACAGTCACCCGTTAGCACCCCCCCCGCCTTTCCGACGTGGCGTCACAACTAGTAGCACGCGTCGGCCATATCGGGGGGGGAATTTCCATGTTACCACCCCACCGCCTTTCCGACGCGGCGTCACAACCAGTAGCACACGTCGGCCATATCGGTGGGATTTTAACCCAGTCTCTCTCCAAGACTCGCATCGCAGCATATAGCTGTACCGACCGAGCTGAGACCCAGTCTCTCCAAGACTCACATCGCAGCATATAGCTGTACCGACCGAGCTGAGACGACCCAGTCTCTCTCCAAGACTCGCATCGCAGCATATAGCTGTACCGACCGAGCTGAGACGACCCAGTCTCTCTCCAAGACTCGCATCGCAGCATATAGCTGTACCGACCGAGCTGAGACGACCCAGTCTCTCTCCAAGACTCGCATCGCAGCATATAGCTGTACCGACCGAGCTGAGACGAGCCAGTCTCTCTCGAAGACTCGCATCGCAGCATATAACTGTACCGACCGAGCTGAGACGACCCATCGTTCACTCATTGCACAACATGCACCCTAACAACTGAGGGATACAGTCCCAACGTAACAGGACAACTCCACCTGAACCTTACGAATCCCCAGCCCACTGTTTCAACGCACCTCCGAGTGTCTCACTCTCCGGGCCGTCAGGTCAAGCCATCAGACACAGCATGATGGGACCACACTCTCTGAGCCATGTGAGCGCACAGCCCACTTGGCTAGACAAGCCACGGAGTGTCTCGATCTCCGGGCTGTCAGGTCAAGCTGTCAGACAGCATGACGGGACCACACTCTCTGAGCCATGTGAGCGCACAGCCCACTAGGCTAGACAAGCCACGGAGTGTCTCGATCTCCGGGCTGTCAGGTCAAGCCGTCAGCCATTGCATGACGGGACCACACTCTCAGAGCCATGTGAGCGCACAGCCCACTAGGCTAGACATACCACGGAGTGTTTCAATCTCCGGGCTGTCAGGTCAAGCCGTCAGCCATTGCATGACGGGACCACACTCTCCGAGCCCTGTGAGCGCACAGCCCACTAGGCTAGACATGCCACGGAGTGTTTCAATCTCCGGGCTGTCAGGTGAAGCCGTCAGCCATTGCATGACGGGACCACACTCTCCGAGCCATGTGAGCGCACAGCCCACTAGGCTAGACATGCCACGGAGTGTTTCAATCTCCGGGCTGTCAGGTCAAGCCGTCAGCCATTGCATGACGGGACCACACTCTCCGAGCCATGTGAGCGCACAGCCCACTAGGCTAGACATGCCACGGAGTGTTTCAATCTCCGGGCTGTCAGGTCAAGCCGTCAGCCATTGCATGACGGGACCACAACGTTCATGTTAGACACGCAACACTCACTGGGCCATCCTGGTCAGGACCTGCGCCCCAAGATAGGTGACAGCCAGCAGCACAATTACAAATCCCTGGCAGCATGTCACCATCGCAATTTAACACCATCACAACACATACAATTTGAATTATGATCCCCCACAGAACTGATCCAATGCCAAACAGGTACGCACAATTTGTGACGATCCCGAATATTCAATGGTCACAACAATACACCTCACATCCCGTATCCGTACACATCATCTCCGAGACTCGCATTGCAGCATGCAGCTGTACCAACCGAGTGGAGAGAGCAATGCAATTTGACGGCAATTAACGGAAACGCACCCCCGATCCATACAGAACACAAGGAGCATTCCCGCACAAAAGACATCATCTGTGCAACAACGGACAGGAACCAACCAGCGAGTTTGAAACAAACCGAACCTGTCATTTCTAAATCCCCTTCAACATTAACCATGGGACTCAGGGCATTCGAATTTTGAGAGCAAAAAAACTATACACAAACCCCAAGAATCGCCGAATTGATTAATACAGTATATGCAGTATACGAAGTTCGTACAGTAAATCGTTTGGCGCAATGCTCCATCCAGTCCCCACATGGCAACACACACAATCAATACTCCAGACAATCTGTACATAGTAAACAATCACAAGCAAGTACCCAACATTCCATACACTGTTAACAATTCCAAGCAAAGCTCCATACGGTCTGTACCTTGGCAACAATGACGATCAAAGTTTCTTACAGTTACACGTGACAATCACGAGCGAACCTCCATACAGTATACACAATAACAATGGCGATTTCGCAACAAAACGATGTAACACGAGTCATTAACACGGCAACCTACAGGATATCAACGGAGCTCGGGACACCAACAACGAATTAATCATTAACTACACCCAGAAGATACCGATCTCGACGCGGTATTTAACCGTCCGCGAGGAACACAAAACCGGAGAGTCAAACTGAAAAAGTCCCTCCCAGCAGTGTCTCCAACGTCGAAACCCTCTCTTCAATCACGGGCCCCTCTCGCTTTCACCACCGATGCCCTCCCCCGCTCTTCTTACTTCAATGTGGGGAGGGAGGCCCGTAATCACAGGGCTGCAGCGGCGCGCCGCCAGGCCGGCGCAGCACACAAGGCGCAAAAGGCGGGAACGCCGCCATCGCGAAAACACTGCCGCGGTGAAAATGGCGGGAACGCCGCTGTGGGAAGTGCGGGAACGCCCACACGTTGAAATGGCGGGAACGCCGGCACGTTGAAGTGGCGGGAAACCCCCGGCATGGTGCAAATGGCGGGAACGCCGGCGCTGTGAAACTGGCGGGAACGCCGCCGCAGTGAAATGCAGGAACGCCGGCACCGCCGAAACGGCGCGAACGCCACAGCTGCGTCATCTTGCAATTTCGCTATCACTCACCAACACCCGGCCACTCCCTTGCCACCAGCAGCTGGTCGAGTTGACGAGCGACGTCGCTCCAACTCGCCGTCGATGGCGACCAGCCCGGGCTCGCAGCCTCCTCCCATGCAGGCTGCAGTCGCCCATCCCCCGGGGCACATCCCCGGGGCCCCAGACTCCGTGGTCGTCGCAGGGAGAGGCCAGGTGCAACCCACACCGTCCATCCGCACCTCCGGTTGGGTCTTGCACTCCGCTGCCAGCTTTTACACCATGGCAGCGAAGGGTACAGCTTCTTCAAATTAATCAGCGAAAGTTCGATGACCACTTCTACACCAAATGTAGTAAGACCGAATTAGGTGCACACACACGCAGCTTGGAGGCAACACTATTTATTAAACGGCAAGTAATATAACACTGTACATAAGGTGGTGACCACCTTCCTCAACTCACTAACACTCTGGAACACGACACAGACTGGACCAGGCAGGCAACGGCCTGCCTGGCCCAGGACGACGACTCGGGACTTGACGACCGATGATGTCTTCACTTTGGAGTACAGTACAACAGCAGCCTCGCTCTGCATTCACACCACGCTTATATTTGGTTTGGCGTGGCTGGCTCCGCCCCGGCGTGGCTGGCTCTCTTCAGGCCACGCCTCCCTTCCCAGGACACGCCTCACTTCCCCCACCTCTGGGAGGATCCGGATCCCTCCACCACGTGACCCCCCAGGCACCCCCTTGGGGCCCCCAGCCTTCGTACGGGCCGACACAGTAGTGACCTTTCTCTGTCACTACACTGGTAACGAAAAAGGGTGGGTCAACCCGGTTCTGCGTCGATTACCGTAAACTGAACGCAGTCACGCTCGGCGACGCCTTCCTCATACCCCGCATCGACGACACTTTTGACAGCCTCGCCGGAGCGCGATATTTTTCCACCCTCGACCTCGCATCCGGGTACTGGCAGGTGGAGATGGCGGAGGAGGATCGGCCGAAAACCGCATTCACCACCCCGATGGGGCTATTCGAGTTTCGAGTACTCCCGTTCGGACTCACCAATGCACCCACGACGTTCCAGCGGGTGATGGAGTTGGTGATGCGGGGCTTGCAATGGGAACAGTGCCTGATTTACTTGGACAATGTGATCGTGTTCAGTAGATCTTTGTCTGAGCATTGGTCTAGGCTACAAGAGGTGTTCCAGCGACTGCGAGCGGCTCATCTCAAGCTCAAGCCACGTAAGTGTTACATCGCACAACGCGAGGTGGGGTACCTCGGGCATCGCGTCAGCGAGGCAGGCGTGCGTACCGATCCGGAGAAGGTACGCGCCGTAGTGGAGTGGCCATGGCCAAGGAATCTGACGGAGATCAGATCATTTTTAGGGCTCGCCACCTATTATCGTCGATTTGTAAAGGGATTCAAGCGAGATTGCACGCCCTCTCACCCAACTCACCTCCCCTAAGCACCCCTATCAGTGGACGGAGGCCTGCCAGACGGCCTTCACCACTCTCAAAGATCACCTCACCCACGCCCCCACCCTCGCTTTCCCCGATTTTACCACCGATTTATTTTGGACACCGACGCCTGCAGCAGCGGGCTGGGCGCGGTGTTGTCACAGGTACAGGATGGGACGGAACGAGTCATCACGTACGCCAGCCGGACCTTGAGTGGGGCCGAGCTGAACTATTGTGTGACCCGCCAAGAGTTGTACGCCGTGATTTTCGCATGTAAACAGTTCCGGCCGTATTTGTACGGCAGGAGATGTCGCGTACGCACTGACCATTATGCTCTGCAGTTCCTTCTTACATTCAAGGAGCCGCGGGGGCAGATGGCCCGGTGGTTGGCGCAGTTGCAGGAGTACAACCTGCAAATCGAGTATCGGGCTGGCCGGACGCATGCAAACGCGGACGCCTTGTCGAGGCGGCCCACGGTGTACGCCGAGACAAGGGCGGAGGAGGCCTGCCCGTGTTTCACGGGGGGACGCTGCTGGCAGGCAACGGAACCCCGAGAGGCCGCGGCCACTGACCCCCCCCCAGCGAGAGAGAGTGCAGTGTGCACCACAGAGACCCTCACAGGTGGCACTGAGGATCCCGTCGACCGCCTGGCAAGCGCGGGACCCACGGCTCGGGACCCGGCGAATCACCCCGCCCCGATCGGACGGATCCAGGAGGACGTCGGCTGCACCTTCCCGGGCCTGAACGACGAGCAGCTGAGACAGACCCAGCAGCGGGATCCCGATCTGGCGGCAGTGGAGGCGGCACTGCGGGAGGAAAAGAGCGCCCTACCAGGACCCTGGAGTGGTTTGTATGGCCGGTTGTGTGTGCAGAACGGGGTGGTATGGGAGTAAACCGAGGCCGGCCAGCCGGGGTGCATCTGTGTTCCTGCCCAGGTATGACCCCAGCTGCTACGGCTGGTGCATGATCACCCGCTCGGGGGCCATGACGGGGAACGACGCACTCGAGAGACCCTGCGTCGCCAGTATCTCTGGCCCAAATTGGCACAAGATGTGGCCGCCTGGGTACAGGGCTGCCGCGCCTGTCAGCAGTGCGGGCCGAAACTGGCTCGATACCAGGTACCCCTAAGGCCGTTCCGCGTCAGCCGCACGAATCAGCTGGTCGGGATCGACCTACAGGGGCCATTCCCGCGATCCCATTGAGGCAACCGGTATATCCTAGTCGCAGTAGAGTATTTCACACGCTACCCCGTGGCAGTGGCCATCCCTGATAAAACGGCCTTGGTGGTGGCCCGGGCATTCGTGGAACATTACGTACTTAAGCACGGGATCCCAGAACGAGTCCTCACTGACCAGGGTAGCGAGTTCGAGGCTGAGTTGTTCCAGGCACTGTGCCGAGAGTTCGTAATCCAGAAGGACCGAACCACAGCGTACCACCCCCAGGCGAATGGTATGGTGGAGCGTATGAATCAGGCCTTATGCGGGGAAACTCAAACGTATGGCGGCCGCAAATCAACGGGATTGGGATGAACACCTCCCCTACGCCCTTTTCGCCTACGCCACCACCGTACACACGTCGACGGGACAAACCCCGTTTCTAATGATGTTTGGCCGTGAGTCTCGTTACCCGCAGATCTGCTATTCGGTGTTCCTTCCCCCCAGCCGAAGGGAAGCCGCCCCGTGGAACACCTGATGGAGACCCTGTGAGAAGCCCGAGGCCGAGCTTACCCGCAAGGGGAAGCCGCGCATCGGCGGCAAGAACAGGGCGCCCGACCCCGCATGGAACCCCCCTTATTCCTGAGCAGCGCTGAGGTGTGGCTACACACCCCTCGCGTCGGGGCCGGGCAGGTGGGGAAACTGACGACCTACTGGCGAGGACCCTGGACCGTGGTGCGGCAGATCTCCCCCTGGACGGTACTAATCTATGGCGGGGAGAGGGGTCGAGAGACGGTGGTCAACGTCCGCCACTTAAAACCATGGAAAGCGGCCCCGGCGAGAGAGAACCCCGTCGCCCGAAGGCCCTCGAAATCCCGGGGTACCCGCACCCCTCGTGTTGGGGGGCCTCGCACACTACATGGGCCCCGCCGGGCCCCCGAGACGCCCCGATCCAGTCAGGAGACGACGCGGACGACGGCTCCTAAACCCTTCTGCTGCTGAGTTTGTGCCCCAGCCCGCAGGTACCGAGGGACAGGGAGAGCCGCTGGAGTGGAGGAGGAGGCCGCCGCAGGAGCTACAGAGGACAGAGCCACCCGCCCCGAGACAAGCCACAAGGTCTGGACGGATCCCCCGGACCCCGCAGCGTTTCCTCGTGGGCGCGGCCCAAGCGAGGTGCTCCAGTCAACCCGGGACGGGGACTGGCACCTCGGGGGGCTATGTGATGCCGCCGCCACGAAGCCGTTCAGCAGGCGCCCCATCTACGACCTCGCCACCACCAAGCGACGGAGCCGACCCCGTGTCCCCCTCACCTCACCTCACATGAACACACCCGCACGCATTTTCCCCCCACCCATAGAGCTGGAAGGGGAGGTCACCTGATCGACCGGTTTTTATCCGAGAAGCCCTTATCGGGATTGACTTTCACGGTTTCCGGCGACCAGGGAATTGGACGACCTCCCCCGACGCTACGTTGCACCGCGGCACTGCGACCAGCCTTAAGATGGTATGATCGCGGCGAGGGGCATTCGGCCACCGCGGTTGAAACGCATCCCCCACACACACGACGAGGCAAGCAGGGGAGGGACGGGACGGCATGATTAGCAGGACTGCAGGGGCTCTTGCGCGTAGTCGCTGATGGTTAGGATAATTACGCTTGAGCGCGCAGGCACCATTGTTAGGGAAGGTAAAGGATTAAGCTGAAAGTATGAATAATCAGGAGAGTGGAGGCACGCGGGGTGCCCGTGCACAAATTCCCACGGCGAGCCTTTGTGATGGACGCCGCCACATGATCTGCAATAATAAAGGCATGAGTGAGAAAGGGGTTAATTAGAATTTACGCCGCGCACGCAGCACATTGATTAGCATATGCGCCGCGCATGAGCGGAGAGTGTTCGGGGAGTCCGGGAGAGAGGATAAAAGGGATCGTAGCAAGGTAGAGAGATCTCACTTCTCTTCAAGAGGCCCGCGTTCAAGTCGGCTCCCAGCTCTGCCCTCCGGACGTCCGCGTGACGTGTCCTGACAGCATCGAGGAAAAGCCACAGGACGCCGAATACTTCAAACCGTGAGTAGCAAGGTGAAAGGGTATCGTAAGCCGATAAATAGGGAATAGGTCCAGGGGTAATAGGATAGGCCAGCCTCGTCGATACGTACTGACTCAACAACCAGTTCCAGGTAGCAAACAATAAATCATTAATAGCGAAGCGTGGTCTCGTGTGATCTCGTTGAGAGGTGTGAACGCGTGTGGTGCTGTGAACACAGTGGTTCGCCACGTGGGAGCGCTGCGCAGAGCTGCGCGTGTGGGTGTGCGTGTGTTCACTACGTGTATGATACAGGTGCGCGATCATAACGCGAGTATTCAGTGGTGAGTGAGTGCCGCGGGGAGCTGCGTGTGTCAGTGCGCGTACATTCGCTACGTGTCGGATACGGGTGTGCATTGGTAACGTTGGTATTCGACGTGGAGGCGAGTGCCGCACAGGGCTATAGACGGGCACACGCTCGCAGCGTGCGAGAGCTGTACGTACATTGTAAAGAGTGGGAGTATGGCGTTTGATTGATGATGCTGCGCGCACGTATGGTCGCAGCGTGGGAGCGCTGGGTGAGGCTGTATGGGTAGGGGCGTCGCTTTCGAGGGCCGGCGAAACCCTAGCGGGGATTAGGGTGGTGGGGTAACGTAAACGGAATAGGGGATGCAGGCGGGGGGGACCCCGGGGGCCAACGGCCCCCACAGTTTCGCTGGCATTCGAACGCGACGCCCCTACTCATACAGCCCCGCGCAGCGCTCCCACGCTGCAAGCGTACGTACGCACAGCATCATCAATCAAACGCAATACTCCCCCTCATACAGCTTCGCGCAGCACTTCCACGTTGCAAACGCGCACCTGTGGAACGCCGATTACGCACGCCGCGAGCTTATGCACACACGGCACCGCGCACTCCAACCGCGATACCTTCTCTTGCGCCGCGTCGCGCAGCGCTCACACGTGGCGAGCAAAGGTACACCCAGCACCCCACGCGTTCACACTTCTCAGCGAGACCACACGAGGTTACTATTAGTTAGTAATGATTTATTATTGGCTACCTGCGATTTAAATTTCGATTTAAAGCTTTCGTGACTGCAAGGATTCATCTTCTTGGTTCTTTCGGTACAGTCACGTAGAAGGGAAGTAATAAAATAATAAAAATAAAACATAATAAAATAATTCTCACGACGTTTTGGCCACAACGCAAGCAGCCGTCCTCAGGTGAAGAACATGTCTGTCGATAAGACAGAGTCTGAATGACAACGTCCTAGGCTTGGATCGTCTATTTAAGCTGGGAGGGACGAGGAAGAGCGCCTTAACAAAATACTTTGCATATGAAGAGGAATTTAGCATATTTATGGGAAATGCAGGAATGCGACTAGTGCTACTTGTGAAATGCGTAGGAGGTGGGCGGGGGGTTTTCAAAGTCATATTATGCCCATGCAGTATGCAGGATTAGCAGCATCAAAGGGAGGGATTAGGGGTGTTAATAGTATGTAGCTGCAGTAACAAAACAACCACGTAAAAAGCTAAAGTATAAACTACATATATTTATATTTATGTAGTTTATACTTATGTATACTTATGTAGTTTATACTACTTTTTACGTGGTTGTTTTGTTACTGCAGCTACATACTATTAACATTCCTTCCCTTTATTAATGCTACCCCTACCCCCTCCCTTTGATGCATAATGTATGGGCATAATATGACTTTGAAAACCCCCCGCCCACCTCCTACGCATTTCACAAGTAGCACTAGTCGCATTCCTGCATTTCCCATAAATATGCTAAATTCCTCTTCATATGCAAATTCTTTTGTCAAGGCGCTCTTCCTCCTCCCTCCCAGCTTAAATTGACGACCCAAGCCTAGGACGTTGTCATTCAGACTCTGTCTTATCGACAGACATGTTCTTCACCTGAGGACGGCTGCTTGCGTTGTGGCCGAAACGTCGTGAGAATTATTTTATTATGTTTTTTTTATTTTATTACTTCCCTTCTACGTGACTTTACCGAAAGAACCAAGAAGATGAATACCTGCGATTTGCTGTCTAAGTCAGTGTGGATCGACAAGGCCGGCCTAGATTATCCCCAAGGGTCTGTACCCTATCTATGTAATTTGCTGGGCTCTACGCCGTATTCCTTTATCTAGCCTCGATCACCCGATTCTCTCACCTCTTACTCACAGTTTGAGACGTGCGGCGTTCCGCTGGCCTCGTCTCCTCTGCCCACGTCGACACATCACACGGACGTTCGCGTGGCGGACTGGGAGCTGATCTCTGAAGCAAGAGAGAGTTTGACCTCTCTGCCTCCTCCTCTTATACCCTCTCTACATCAAAGCGTACCGACTCACACACCTTCTTGGCCAATCAGGTCGTGACGCTCGTCCAGATTAATTCTTGATTGCCCTAACAATGGGCGTACACACGCCTGAGCCGCCTTTTGTTATGCCAATTATGCGGCGGCGTCCATAACAAAGGCTCGCCGTGGGAAGTTGTGCAACGGGGCCTCCGCGTGCCTCTGCTACGCTAACTAGTCATAACTCCCATAACAAAAGGCTCGTCGTGGGAAGTTGGGCGACGGCGGCCTCCGCATGCCCCTGCCACGCTAATTAGCCATATACCCTGCCTGCCTTGTCGATTCGTGGGTGGTGGGGGTGCGCGTCCTCTCCGCGGTGGCTGGGCGGCCCCGTCGTGACCATGCAACTTTGCACTCGAGCCACGACGCCGCGGTGCGCGTTAGCGTCGGAGGAGACCGTCCAATTCCCTGGCTGCAGGAAACCGTTAAGATTATCCCTATGAGGGCTTTTCGGGTAAAAACCTGTCAGCCAGGAGGTCTCCCCTCGCGCTCTATGTGTGGGGGGAAATGCGTGAGTATGTGTGTTTAGGTGGGGGGTGGTGAGGGGGAAGCAGCGTCGGCCTCGCTGCTCGGGACGGCGGGATCGTAGGTGGAGGCACCCGCCGATCGGCTCCGTGGCGGTGGCATCACAGGTGTCTGTTGGAATGGAATCCGTCGGTGCTACATCTCTTCGATCCTCAGTTCTCGCTTTTCGGTCTTTGGTCTTTATGCTCGGCATCGTGGGTCAGGCAGTGTGTTACTGACTGACTCGGTTATGTAGTTACCCCGATGTGGTCTTGTTACCAGTTGAGGTCTAGTTAACCTGCTGTATGTTTATGTAGTTACCCTGTTGGAGCTTGAGAATAAACGTGTTGCCTCCAAGTTCAAGAGTGTGTCTCCATAGAACCCACTACATCTGGCGTCAGAAGTGTTAAAATAGCTCAGAAAGAGCCCTAGTGTTGTGCGATAGTTGCGAGAAGAATACAAAACGACTCACCAACGTGTCTATGGATGAAGAGGACGACGAGGGGGTGATTCCCCAGACCGCACCGGACGTTTGCAGCCCGGTTACACACTGAATGGCGGCTCTACAGCAGGTGGAAAGCAACATCTCCACGCCACCGCCGCTGGAGAGAGAGCGCCACACGTGCTGCACCACCCCACCGATTTTTTTTTTTCTCCGCGGCAGCAGCACTGTTCACTGTGCTTGGGATGGAGGAGCAAGTTGGAGAAGTCGGTGTGTTGGGGCCACGATGTGACGGCTCCGCCGCTATTGTTTCCCGCACGCGGGAAACCCAAAAACTTGGCCCGCTTGTGTGGCCGCCATTTTGTCGGCCCAGGCAGGACGGGATTCCCGCCAATGGGGCCGAGTCCAGCGGATGGGGAGCTTCATTCATCCCGGGAGTGTCCCCGTCGTCTGCTTAGAGTTGCGGAGTCGGGATCATTAATTTCTGGGGGGACTGTATGGTGCATTGCTAGTGATTGTCGATGATTGCGGGGACTGTGCGGTGCATTGCTTGGGAATGTCTATGATTGTGGGGAATGTATGGTGTGTTGCCGTCGAGTCCCTTGGGAATCCCGTGTTTTGTTGTTAATGGGGATATCCAAATGGCAGGTCCAGTGTTGTTCAAAGTCACTGGTTGTATCCTGTCTGTTGCTGGACCGATTTATTGGGAGATCCAAAGGAAAGGTCCGGTGCTTGTTTCAATGTCACTGGCTGTATCCTGTCTGTTGTTGCACAGATTTTTTTGTGCGAGAATGCCCCTTACGACCTTGGTGGATTGAGGGTGCGTTGGGCTGTCACCTTGCCATAAAATAGTGTTTTGTCCTCTCCGTTTGATTGTGTACAGCTAAACGCTGCAATGCGAGCCCTGGTGAGAGTGCCAGTGGAAAATAACCCCCCGATATGGCTGACGCGTGCGAAAATTAAAAGGGGATGCCGCGTCGGAAAGGCGGGGGGGGGGTAAAAATGGTGCTGGTGTGCAAACATGCTCTGTGCTGGGTGTAATGTACCTTGGTTACGGGATCACCACACACAAGGGTGGCATTGGGAAATGCCCCGATACGGCCGACGTGTGCGAAGATTAAAAGGAGACTCCGCGTCGGAAAGGCGGTGACTATAAAAGGGCGACAAGAAATGTCCCTAGTGCTCCTCAAAGGAGGGCTGCTGATATATGGGACTGTTGTTATTCTCGTCATGGTGTAGTCTGTTGTAGTTTTGGTGTTTTGCCGAGGTTTGCATTTGGTGTTGACAAATTGTCAGGAATTTGTTCTTTTTGCAATTTGTACATTTGTAAGGGCGTATCTCCCTTAACGAGCATTCTTCTCCGATAATTCGCAATAATGAGCAACCCTCTTACGGCACTACTTTTCGTCGCGAAGATGATAATCTTAGCAGCGTTAAACCACATATAGCCAAAACATAACCCTCGTGCTCCTTAAAACAGACCTCATTCGGTAACTCGTGTTGTCCTTAAACACACGTTCAATAAATCATCGTTGGGTAAGGATTTCCTGTACTTATGTAATAAAGCTCGTTGAGACGACTTCTGGAATCCGTCTTTTATTCAACTTATGTTACATTTACTTCACGCTGCTGATAGCCCTAACCTTGGAGCAGACATCTCGCCTTCCAAAAGGCTTCTTTTATAGCCTCCACAACTGCCAATGTCTGGGCCCAAGCCCTTCCTGCTTTTCGCCGAAAAATTCCCCAAATCACATTTGGCATTGTGACCTTGACTTGATAAAACCAGGCTAGCAAAGGCTAGCATAGCTCCCACACCTCCAGCGCAAAGGGGCATCGCACAAAAAGATGACGCGTGTATTCGTCCGAATTACAGCCCCTTGGTCATTTTGGGGTGCGGGCCATATGGCGGGAATGCATAAACACCCTGCATGGCAACCTGTCCCAGACCGCCAACCAAGATATGTCCATTTGCGTCTTCTTTAAGGCCTCAGACGCCACGTTCTCCCATATTTGATGGTACCTCTGCGCAGGATTACCCTTTGCCAATCTCGACAAAGACACTCCGTGGGTGCCATGACTCCCTTACCAGGGTCGGCGCGTATTCTGCGATGTACTTGTTTATCGTGTCACGTAGCCACCCTTGCGGCCAGGCGAGGGGCTTTCCGCGAGGCAATGGAGCCATCCTGTTGTATCCTAAGCCTTTTTCCATCATTGATATATAATGAATGAAAACACACTAAAGCGCAACAAACTGCAAAACACCAGGTGTTGTAGTAATGAACGGGAGGAGGGCTAGGATCAGAATTGCAACCTTGCTTCAAGGAAAGATAAGGGCAGAGACAGTGGGAGAGTCAGCCAGACATGGTTAAGGCAGGGGGCCCAACCATCTATGACCTCAGCGCATGGGCGAATAATGGGGCAGTGTCGACTCGAAGGCAATGGAAGGAAGCAGAGGCGCCTTTGTCTAGATCACGGCCACAGAAGGCCGGGGGTCATCACTGATTGTGTGTGTAGGGATTTCGAGCTAATTGGAACACGTGCACACAGGGAGGAGAAATACGCCTTGTTCTCCTGCAGCTGAGGGAGCCAAGATAAACCCAGCTCAAGGCTGTGTACACAGGGGAGGGGGCCTTGTCCTGAAATTAATCACACTCCCAGAGCAGAAGGTTGGATGACCACAGTGAGACGAATAAGAGTGTTGTGCATCTCTCAAGGATGCGGGCTCAGCTGAACAGCGAGGCTGCGGGGGTCACCAGAAGTTCGTGTTCGCCTAGTTAAGTCAAAAAGCTCAATTATTCTGTATTGCTATTAAAGTCACGTTAAAGTCGGAATTTAACAACAGGGTAGGCTAAAGTTATTGATACAACTCGACCCGAAGCATAACGGGATGAATCACCACCAGGTCGAATATAAAATACATAATAAAAGAGCGATGTTAAACCCAGGGTCGGAGAGAAAGGGGGATCCCGGCCGTCTTTGTATCCCCGCAGCGCGGGATAGGAGTGTATACGCTCGGGGAAACACCTCCACTTGAGTCAAGCACCACGATGGGAAATGACAGACCTTAGGTTACATACAGAATCATAACTGTGAAATGGTAAGGGACAAATGTTAAAACTTTTAATAATTTCTTTGTGCGTCAGCGAGGGTTGGAAGGAGTGTGCCCCTCCCTCCAGGTGGTGCAACACGGACAAAGGTGCCTATGAGACGATTTGTAACGTCTGTGTTTTGGTTCATGAAGAAGGCCAAACAAGAGATAATATCGCACCCAGACAGAGAGACGACCTCGAGGCAATTTGTAACACTTGACTGTTTGCTCGTGGATTTTATGGAGGGAATATGACAACGGAATATACCGTGGGTGAGGCACACAAGGACATACGGACGTACGGACACACACATGAACACACCTACCTACGGACAGATCCTGACACAGTAAATCAAAAGAAAACCCCGCCTTGTGGGCAGGGTCTAAAGGGATTTTTCG
The DNA here is from genome assembly GCF_965212315.1 of Lampetra planeri. Taxonomy (NCBI): domain Eukaryota; kingdom Metazoa; phylum Chordata; class Hyperoartia; order Petromyzontiformes; family Petromyzontidae; genus Lampetra; species Lampetra planeri. The sequence goes on from NC_136151.1 coordinate 313,673, forward strand.
GCATAAAAGAAAGGACCCTGAGCATTGGAAACCAGTTCGACCAGGAGGGTCGACTCATCAGCCGAGCTCGACCGGGAGGGTCGGCTCAGGAGTTCGACCGGGAGGGTCGACTCAGGAGCGAGCTGCGACCAGCGGGTCGGCTCGACTCATCTTCAGCTCGACCGGGAGGGTCGACTCAAGAGCGAGCTGCGACCAGCGGGTCGGCTCGACTCTTCAGCTCGTCTGGGACTCAGCCGAGTTCAGCCGGCTCTCGGGGCTCGACTCAAGCGGCTCCCCATCTCCTCTGCAGGCGGGCAAGACCCGCTTGACAGCTCAACTCGGCCTGCGTGGGTCAACCTCTGCCGAGTCGGAGGTCTCTGCTGCCGCCAGGGTCGCGGTTTGGCGACGAGGCTCTGTGCTCCCCCTGGTCGACGACCCAACACTGCACGCTGCGAGCGAGCTGTGGGCGCCACCTACCGACCGGGTTCCGAGCTGCGACAGCGTACCAACGGGCATCCACCAGTTCACCACGGTGACAGGGGAGCGACTGATACGTATGACGCGCACCGCCCCCTCACCACACGACCACCAGGCGTCTGTTTGACATAAAAAACCGACTCCGAACACTGACTATTCAAGACAACTCTTACCACTCAAACACACTCGAACCCATAAGCCATTCGTGGCTGTGAAGGCACCACAACGAGACCGAGTGATGGCCATCCGTCGTTTATAAGAGTATTCGTAATTTTTATCTTTAATATTTAGTGGGCTGTACTCTTAATCGCATAAATTCCCAACAGATCCATCAATACGAATTGATTCTTGGCACCTCCTTCCGCCAAGCCACGCTCACGTGGGGAGTGGTGGCCCACCAGATCCTTATCAGGTGATCTGGTCCCCAATTAGTAAACTTAGTATAAGATAACGATCTTCGGAAAAGGAGCACCGTCGCAGGCCCTTACTCCGAGCCATTCTGTCGTCAGATAACCTGCCGATGTATCTGTTGAGATTGGTGCCTTTAAGAATAATAACTGTTTTTGATTGTGTTTTTTTTATCGCCGTATAATCTTTCAAGTATCTTTCAGTCATAATCGCCGCACGTACTCGCATCCTATCAATAAGGAGTACGGTACTGCGTGAATAATATTGAGTAATCATTCATTAACGTTAAGGTTTTTCTTAGCATAGTATTTGCATGTTTTAACGACTCTCTCACTAACAACCATCGCGTTATGCGGGATACATGTGCCGTTGTCAAAGTGAAATCAGACAATCATTGATGATACTGTATTGATGCCGTGTTGACGTTCCGGGATTGAGAGTTCGCATACTATATCATAGTTGAGGTTGAATTAGTAATAAATTGATTAATACAGAAGTGGTTGTGTGATTCTTTCCTGAAATCTATGCATAAGATCTGCTTCTGCGTTGAGATCTGAACTTGGTGACCTTAATAAACACACTAATACACTCAGTAAATGTTAAAGCGATAACGGGGTGAACCGGGGACCTAAAATATAAGCGAGAATGAGACGAACCTAGACAACGATGCCGAGTTAATCTAAGTTAATCTTGCATACTTACACCACACCTGCATAACTGCATACGATTAATTGCCTTATTCCGATCGATAACCCACCCTCGTCACCGAGGCGGGGTCTGGTTATCATAACGACTTGCATTATCATAATTACACCCACTCGCATAATTACTACAATTACCTCTCGAATTGGCATAATTAAATGTGCATAATTACATAAATTAATATATTTCCGGATAATTACACATTTGGCCAAATTTCAGTTGATTATTATTATTTTCACTGAATATTCATAACCCACATATACAACATAATAATTTCACCCACGCACGCATACAACACATCAAAATTTTGATACCCAACATATACAACATAATGGGGGCGTCGCCCGGGATCTCTCACAGACAGTTTATGCATGAATTCAGGAACGAATCACTGTTGTGTTAATCAAAGTGTTGTGAACTAACGTTGCCTTGTGATTGTAAACGGGCGTAAAACAAAAAAAACGCCCTCTAAGGTTAAATACCAGAGTAGCAGAGTATAACAAAGACAGCTGGGCTGAGATTATTTGCTCGAGTTGAACTGACGCATCCTGTGATACAATTGTTTATATGTGCTCTGAAGGGGAATTCTAGAGTAACTCACGCCGCACATGAGATGTTAGAATTAAGATACACTCTTAAGTCTATTAACCACACTACGTAATAGAGATGGCACAGGATTCACAGCATTCTGAGTTTGACACACCAACGCATAACACTGATACAGAGTGGACCTCTGAGGAGGAGATGGAATCTATGGAAAAACAATATCGGGAATTTGTGTTAAAACGTACTGGACGGACTGCTAGCCAGCAGACGGAGCAGAGAGATATATGGGAGGGGTGCCATACAGAAGATGTTAAAACCCATAGAAGGAAACTACTTAAGGACGTGATGAAATGTGGCAAAGCCAAACGTGACGTAAAAATTGCAGAAATAGCGAGGGTAGACTCGTATCTCCTCGCACAGACAGACAGAGAAAGATTATGGAATGAGGAAAAATTTGAAAGGGAAAGACAAGAGAAACTGTCCTTAATGGAGCAGGTAAAGAGTCTGCACGCCCTCGTGAGAGAGAAAGAATCCGCACTAAATGCACCAGTGAAACACCCAGACGCTGATACACAGAACACATACGGGAGTAACAATTTACCACACTCCGAGCCACGTGGACGTAGCCCAGGGCCAGATCCCACAATGAGTATGGCTACTGTGCAAAGCAATTTTGATAAAGTAACACCCTCGCAAGTCGAGGAGAGAGAAGAGGAAATAATAATACAAACGGGAAAACATGAGGCCGACCACCCCAACGTTAGAGAGAGACAAATAATTAACCATAAGTCATCAGGATACACTGTAATGATAGGGCGGAAAAGGGCGGAGCTGGTGCAAGACGGGAAACATGACATAAACAGCACACCAGGCAGACGCACGCTACGCAAGTATGACCGACATGATGCAGATGACAGAGACAGCTCACCAGAGAAACGCACCTCGCACAAACACGACCAACACGACACGGGTAACAGGAGCTCACCAGAGAGACGCACATCACACAAGCATGAGCCATGGGATAAGCAGAAATCACCGAGCCAAGTTGACCCACGTTACAGGTGCAAAAGGCACTACAAAAGTTATGTTAAGCAGAGCCACCGTGATGGTGACGGCTCATCTGACACTGACTCCTCTGACGATGACCAACACGACACGGATAACAGACACAGCTCACCAGAGAGACGCACCTCACGTAAACATTATCAACGCGACATGGGTAACAGAGAGAGCTCACCAGAGGGACGCATGACCCGTAAAAATCACCCACGCAAAACCACCCGCACCACAGATGACAGAGACAGGAATCCCGATAACCATGAAGCACGAGACAAACATAAATACAACACCTCACCTAGAAGGCACCACACACGTAGTAGGCAGCATGAAGGTCAAGGACAAAAACACTCACCACATAGACACCGCTCAAGGAGACCACGCACACCAACCCACAAGCACGAATCACAAGACCCACGTAAGGAAAACAAGAGACACAAGCAACGGGACAGATACGAATCCTCGGACAGAGGGAGATCACGACACAGACACGGGAAACATAACAACAGTGATAGTAGAGACAAGGGTAGCTCAAGTGAGCACTCCTCAGGAACCGACACCACTGATGACGAACAACACACTTTTAACAGTAAGACACTAAAACTAATGGACAAAGCACTCGTGAGAATTCCTTATTTCGATCCACATAACAAGAACAGGGACATACACACTCACATAGCTACAGTAGAACAGGAGGCTAAGATCCGGGGTCTGGGTAAATCAGCAGAAAAGGCATGTTTATTATCAAGGAGCCTACATGAACCCGCCAGACCATGGGTAGCCTCCCTGCCAAATAGGGTGAAGAGTGACTTTAAACAATTGAGCCGAGCAGTAGTTAAGAGATTTGGGGAATACTCCACACTATCCGAAGGATTGAACGCGGCAAAGTTGATGACCCAGCGTGTAGACGAAGACCCACGAGATTATCTCCTACGCCTTAAGAAAGCATATTACGCAGGGGACGGGGACAATGCCCAGGGAGATAAGACAGTCTTAAAAGTGATGTTCTTTCAATCATTGAGACCTGAAATAGTGAGAATAGTAGGAATGATGTTGGACCCCGAGACTGCCTCCCTACGCCAGATTGAAAGCAAGGCCCACACGGCCTGGGTGAACGGACGGAAAACCACTAGCATAGCCAAAACCCACATCGTCACCAGAGATAAAGAATGCCTCGATCTGGAGGGAAGCGAATCTCCAAGGAATAATATTAGCGCCACACGGGGTGGACATGAATTCCCCCAGGAGAGGGCGCCTAACCCAATGGAATCAACACCCGTCCACAACACGCTGAATAACGTTCCACGTGGGGGGAGGAACGAGACCAGAGGAATCTGGCACTCACAGCCGCCACCACCATGGAATGCAGAAGAGGGCGGAGGCTGGAATTATGGAGGAGGAAAAGCGAGTGACGGGCCATACCTACCCCGCGGAGGCCGACGCCCACCAAACCAGTCACCATATCGTCCCCCACTGCCGCCTCCACTAACAATAGAGCATAGACCACCGTTAGCTAACAGGAATCGATATGCTCACCACATTAGGATGGAAAAAGAGCTCCTAGGGAGTATGAAGACTCCCATGCAAATAGCGAAGGGAAGAATACCAACTATACCCACACAGGAGGAGGACACACCCAGAGCAAAGGTAGCCCAAGTGAACGTAGGGAAGACAAGAAGCCCCGAAGCAATCACCGAAGTGGTACCAGAGGGAAAAGGGTACCATCTGGGGGAATTGATTCCCGTAGGACCAGTCGGACGAGTCCACGTGGAAGTAATACTGCAAGACACCCTGACCAGCCAGGGCCTTTGTGATACTGGAGCAGAAATATCCATGATATCCAGAGAATTATTTGACGAACTCCAGACTGCCCTCCAGAGGAAGAATGAAACACTACAGATGATGCCAAGTAAACTTACCTACTCAGGATGTGAAGGGACCCACATGCGACCATTGGGCAAAGTTATGACGAAGTTGACGTTCAACAAAATCAACATGAACCATCCCCTATATGTCGTACGGAACCCCGGAAAAGAGCTGATCATTGGGATAGAACTAATGAATCGCCTGAAACCCATTATGAACCTTGAATCCCGACAAATTTGGGCACAGTCAATGCCGGAGCAACAAAGGGACTCAGAAGATTAAGACGTTATGAGAGACTCCACGGGAATCCAAGTGATAACACAAGAGCTCAACGACCTATCAACGACAATCAGGAACGAAGACGAGCTCCCAGCAGGAATTCGAATCACTCAGCTAATGACTAACAGACTGAGAGAAGACCGAAAGGAAGCCGACTTAGAGTCAGTATCACCAAATGACCGTCCCCTCATGGAGTATATACCGCCCCCTGGAGGCCAAACCGACGAACTGCAAACCAATGAAGGAGAACACAAGGGCAAGAGCGTATTACCCTCGGATGAAGCCAAGGCAACTCAACCGATAGTAACGCAAAAGGAACTTTCAACCGAGCCGCCCGAAACCACGAAGGCCTTGGACCCAGACCCAGGACAAGGAGTCTCCATAATAGAAGAACAAATCGAACAACAAATTGAAGCAGCAGACGGCCAGACGCCCTCGAGAACGACACTCAACGAAATGAACTTCGTCAACTGCTCCACAAATACCACTTCCTGTTCTCAGAAGACCCCTATGATTGCGGCAAAACCGACCTACACGTGGTATCTATTCCCACACTGGAAGGAGCGCCAGCGGTATATGTGAAACAATACAAGATTCCACTGGCTGCCTACGAATCAATCCAAGAAACCTTGGAGAACCTACTCAAGAAGAATATAATTCGAGAATGCAACTCAACCTACAACTCACCGATTTGGCCTGTATTGAAACCCACAGGCAAGTGGCGACTCACCATCGACTATAGGCAACTCAACAAAACGGTTCCCCTATCTCGATGGCCAATGGCAGAGATCGACCAGAATCTCAACCAAATAAAAGGCGCAAAAATTCTCACCACCATGGATCTATCAAATGGCTTCTGGACCATGCCCGTGAAAGAAGCGGATCAATACAAGTTGGCATTTACATTCAATGGAATACAGTATACTTGGAACCGATGTCCATTTGGATACTCAAATTCACCTGCGGACTTTAACATATTCCTACACAAAGCAATGGACGACGCAAAAGAGCGAGGTACCATCGTCTATGTCGACGATATACTGGTCAAGGACTCCTCCTGGGAAGAACACCTCGAGAGCCTCCAGCATACCCTCGAGCAGTTAAAGGAAGCAGGCGCAAAGATTTCAATACAAAAAGGACAGTGGGCACGCAAAAGGGTGGACTACCTCGGGCTCCAGGTCGGCACTGAGGGAATGTTACCCCAAACCAAAAGACTTGGAGCCCTCCTCGCACTCAAATCGCCCACCACAGTCACGACCCTTCGGAGCTTCTTAGGGATTTGCAACTACCTTCGACAGTTCGTGGACGACTACGCAGGAATCGTTCGACCCTTAGTCAAACTACTGCAAAAAGACGAACCATGGGAGTGGGGACAGGAACAGGAAGCCGCAGAAAAAGAATTAAAACGACAGATCACAGAGGCATCCTGCCTAGCATACCCAGAGAAAGGGAAAGAATACTACCTGGAGACCGCATACTCAGATCATAGTATCAGCTCGGTACTGTACCAGAGACAGGAAGCAGAGAAACGAGTTATTGCCTATGCCAGCAAAGCCCTCCGGGGAGTGGAGATGAAGTTCTCCGAGTGTGAGAAGGCGATATTTGGAAACATCTGGGCCATACAACATTTTCGGAACTTGTTGAACGGAGAGAAGATCATCCTGGAAACGAATCATGAATCCTTGGCATACCTCAACAGTAAGAAGATTCGAGAGGGCCGCGTAACCAGCAGCCGAATAGCCAGCTGGGCACTGACACTCCAAGGCCTACCAATCACAGTGAAATACGCAAAAAACAAGAAAAGTCCAATGGCCCAAGGTCTTGCCGATTTACATGATTGTACCTTTGACAGCGTAGAAGCAGAGGACGAAAAGATACCTCCGGAGGATAACAGGTACCTGCCCTTCAGGAAGGAGACATGTGCCGACCTACCAGTGGTATACATCGATGGATGCTCCCAGATGAGGGAGAACAAGCTTCACGCTGGGTCAGGAGTCATTTGGGAAACTGGCCCACTCACAGGGATTCAAGAGGGATTTCAGCTGGGACCAAAGTCAAACCAGTATGCAGAGTTGGTCGGGGTACACATCGCTGTCCAAATGGCATCCGATAACCAAATACGGACCATGGTGGTGTGCACTGATTCCAACTACGTACAGCACAGCTTCCTGCACCACCTACCCATATGGAAAAAAAACGAGATGAAGAACCATAGGAATAAACCAATTCACCATCGAGAACTATTCGAGGCCATAGATAAGATGGTTCAGAACAAGGATATGAAGATATTTTGGAAGAAAGTCAAAGGGCACTCCAAGATACCTGGTCAAGAGAAAACTGGGAACGACCAAGCAGATGCCATAGCAAAAGTGGGAAGCCTGGAAGGCACCCCGTGGAAGCTAGAAGACCAAACCGACAGAGACGGACAACAAGAGTCGACGAACCAAGACATCGCCGTGATAAGACTGGTCACAAGAAGTGGGAAGAACCCGGCAGAAGCTGGAACCAGAGCCCAATTGAACAGTGCCCAGCCTTCCGGAGACCTGATCAGGATGCAACAAGAGGACGAAACACTAAAGACACTCGCCGATCATATCCAAGATCCAGCAGGAAAACCGATCACTACTGACAACTTGAATGACAACAAAGAGCTCGAGATCATGCATAGCCAAATCAAAAGGTTCTCAATGCGGAAAGGGCTACTGGTATACACAAACGAAAAAGACGGTCGACCTAGATGGGTAGTCCCCTCTCAATATCGGGAAATAATGTTACAACACGCCCACAATGAACCGTGCAGCGGCCACCGATGCGAGGTGAATACGGGACAGATGCTGCGACAGGTGGCCTACTGGCCAAAAATGGGGGAAGACATACACAAACATGTGTCCAACTGTCTCGTGTGTTGTAAGTACCAGCCAACGACCTCACAGCATAGGGCACCCCTACAGAGGAGGGGAACAGATTATCCTTGGTCCAACCTACAAATCGACTGGATAGGACCTGTCAACCGATCAACCAAAGGGAACAAGTACATGCTAACTGTGACCTGTGCATTCTCTAAATGGACAGAGTGTTTACCAGCACCCAACAACACCGCGGAAACGACCGCTATCCTACTGATCAACCAAATATTCAGTAGATGGGGTCTACCGTCAACGATCGATTCAGACAAAGGAAGCCACTTCACAGCCGAGGTCATCACAGAAGTGTGGAAGATGTTGGGAGTAAAAAGACAATTACATGTCGCATACCATCCACAATCCTCAGGACAGGTGGAAAGAGCCAACAGGACCATCGTGAGCCTCCTAAAGAAATATGTGTCTACCACGGGCCGCGACTGGGATACGAAACTACCCCTAGTCTTGATGGCCATGCGAGCCACACCCAACCGAGCTACAGGCAGGACACCCTTCGAGATCATGACAGGAAGGCTAATGACCCTCCCAGTACACCTGTTATATGTCCCAGCAGAGGACGAGACCCCGACGGCAATGACGCCAACTGAATACCTGACGGGACTCAATAGTCACCTACAGAGCACATTCGCTATGGTCAGGGACCAGTTGCAAGTAGAGGCTCAGGGGAGCAAAGCATACTATGACCAAAAAGCTAGCCACGCAGAATACCAGCTAGGAGACCAGGTGTGGTACCTCAATTACGAGAAAAGAAAACAGAAGTGCAGGAAATTCCTACCTTCCTGGACAGGACCACACGAGGTTGTTGACAAAATGTCCCCAGTAGTATATCAGCTAAAAATCACAAAGACAGGAAGAGAGCAGCAATACAAGTGGGTGCACATCAACCAAATCAAACCGTACCCTGTGCTGGTGGAGCAAGATAAGGAATACAGGTGGAAAAAGGGGGGGGGGGGGGAACTAAACTAATGGGCATATCACACTACAATAATGTGTAACATGTTTTCCAGGAAATGGCAGCCCTCCTGCTCACGCTCCTGCTAACGTACCTTGCCAAGCTAGAAGGGAGCCAAGGCCTGATGATGCCACCCAAGAATAACCGTAGAAACTATCTTTTAACGATATCTCCTATAACACGTAGTCAATAGAATAATTTCTCCCTCCCTTATCGTTTTACCTTCCTTTAGAATATTTTTTTCTCTCTCTTGTCACATATAACCATGTTAAGTTGTGACACGTACGCGCGCGTTGTAAGGAAATAGCAGCAAAACTTGAGGACAATCGATGGTTCATGATGGAAGAAGGGTATACATATTTTTTTTAAAAATAACCCGTGGCCATTTGACCACTGGCCATTTTTAAAAGGGCGGAATGTTGTATCCTAAGCCTTCTTCCATCATTGATATATAATGAATGAAAACACACTAAAGCGCAGCAAACTGCAAAACACCAGGTGTTGTAGTAATGAACGGGAGGAGGGCTAGGATCAGAATTGCAACCTTGCTTCAAGGAAAGATAAGGGCAGAGACAGTTGGAGAGTCAGCCAGACATGGTTAAGGCAGGGGGCCCAACCATCTATGACCTCAGCGCATGGGCGAATAATGGGGCAGTGTCGACTCGAAGGCAATGGAAGGAAGCAGAGGCGCCTTTGTCTAGATCACGGCCACAGAAGGCCGGGGGTCATCACTGATTGTGTGTTTAGGGATTTCGAGCTAATTGGAACACGTGCACACAGGGAGGAGAAATACGCCTTGTTCTCCTGCAGCTGAGGGAGCCAAGATAAACCCAGCTCAAGGCTGTGTACACAGGGGAGGGGGCCTTGTCCTGAAATTAATCACACTCCCAGAGCAGAAGGTTGGATGACCACAGTGAGACGAATAAGAGTGTTGTGCATCTCTCAAGGATGCGGGCTCAGCTGAACAGCGAGGCTGCGGGGGTCACCAGAAGTTCGTGTTCGCCTAGTTAAGTCAAAAAGCTCAATTATTCTGTATTGCTATTAAAGTCACGTTAAAGTCGGAATTTAACAACAGGGTAGGCTAAAGTTATTGATACAACTCGACCCGAAGCATAACGGGATGAATCACCACCAGGTCGAATATAAAATACATAATAAAAGAGCAATGTTAAACCCAGGGTCGGAGAGAAAGGGGGATCCTGGCCGTCTTTGTATCCCCGCAGCGCGGGATAGGAGTGTATACGCTCGGGGAAACACCTCCACTTGAGTCAAGCACCACGATGGGAAATGACAGACCTTAGGTTACATACAGAATCATAACTGTGAAATGGTAAGGGACAAATGTTAAAACTTTTAATAATTTCTTTGTGCGTCAGCGAGGGTCGGAGGGAGTGTGCCCCTCCCTCCAGGTGGTGCAACACGGACAAAGGTGCCTATGAGACGATTTGTAACGTCTGTGTTTTGGTTCATGAAGAAGGCCAAACAAGAGATAATATCGCACCCAGACAGAGAGACGACCTCGAGGCAATTTGTAACACTTGACTGTTTGCTCGTGGATTTTATGGAGGGAATATGACAACGGAATATACCGTGGGTGAGGCACACAAGGACATACGGACGTACGGACACACACATGAACACACCTACCTACGGACAGATCCTGACACAGTAAATCAAAAGAAAACCCCGCCTTGTGGGCAGGGTCTAAAGGGATTTTTCGGCATAAAAGAAAGGACCCTGAGCATTGGAAACCAGTTCGACCAACAGGGTCGGCTCAGGAGTTCGACCAACAGGGTCGGCTCAGGAGTTCGACCTTGAGGGTCGACTCAGGAGCGAGCTCGACCGGGAGGGTCGGCTCGACTCATCTTCAGTTCGACCAGCGGGTCGGCTCAGGAGTTCGACCAGCGGGTCGACTCAGGAGCGAGCTGCGACCAGCGGGTCGGCTCGACTCATCTTCAGCTCGACCGGGAGGGTCGACTCAGGAGCGAGCTGCGACCAACGGGTCGGCTCGACTCTTCAGCTTCTGGGACTCAGCCGAGTTCAGCCGGCTCTCGGGGCTCGACTCAAGCGGCTCCCCATCTCCTCTGCAGGCGGGCAAGACCCGCTTGACAGCTCAACTCGGCCTGCGTGGGCCAACCTCTGCCGAGTCGGAGGTCTCTCTGCAGCTGACGGTCGCGGTTTGGCGACGTGGCGACGACGCTGCGAGCGAGCTGTGGGCGCCACCTACCGACCGGGTTCCGAACTACGACAGCGTATCAACAGGCATCCAACCAATTCACCACGGTGACAGAGGAGCGACTGATACGTATGACGCGCACCGCCCCCTCACCACACGACCACCAGGCGTCTGTTTGACATAAAGAACCGACTCCGAACAATGACTATTCAAAACAACTCTTACCACTCAAAAACACTCGAGACCGAGTGATGGCCATCCGTCGTAATAACTGTTTTTGATTGTGTTTTTTTTATCGCCGTATAATCTTTCAAGTATCTTTCAGTCATAATCGCCGCGCGTACTCGCATCCTATCAATAAGGAGTACGGTACTGCGTGAACAATATTGAGTAATCATTCATTAACGTTAAGGTTTTTCTTAGCATAGTATTTGCATGTTTTAACGACTCTCTCTCACTAACAACCATCGCGTTATGCGGGATACATGTGTCGTTGTCAAAGTGAAATCAGACAATCATTGATGATACTGTATTGATGCCGTGTTGACGTTCCGGGAATGAGAGTTCGCATACTATATCATAGTTGAGGTTGAATTAGTAATAAATTGATTAATACAGAAGTGGTTGTGTGATTCTTTCCTGAAATCTATGCATAAGATCTGCTTCTGCGTTGAGATCTGAACTTGGTGACCTTAATAAACACACTAATACATACTCAGTAAATGTTAAAGCGATAACGGGGTGAACCGGGGACCTAAAATATAAGCGAGAATGAGACGAACCTAGACAACGATGCCGAGTTAATCTAAGTTAATCTTGCATACTTACACCACACCTGCATAACTGCATACGATTAATTGCCTTATTCCGATCGATAACCCACCCTCGTCACCAAGGCGGGGTCTGGTTATCATAACGACTTGCATTATCATAATTACACCCACTCGCATAATTACTACGATTACCTCTCGAATTGGCATAATTAAATGTGCATAATTACATAAATTAACATATTTCCGGATAATTACACATTTGGCCAAATTTCAGTTGATTATTATTATTTTCACTGAATATTCATAACCCACATATACAACATAATAATTTCACCCACGCACGCATACAACACATCCAAATTTTGATACCCAACATATACAACAATCCCTAATCTATGAAGGAGTCATGCCAGCCTATACTGTAAAAAATATCAGGCCTTTGCCTGGGACCCATCTGAAAAAAATAAGCAGAGTATTACAGACAAAATTCGTAGTCAGGGTACGAGTGACGTTAGGGGCTCCCCTCCCACCGTTCGCAGGGTGTTTGTACACAGTCTCCCTCTTCACGCGGTCCATCCCACCTCCAAATGAACTCAAAAAACTATTCTCCATACGATGCAACATTTTCGTGCCTGGCAGGAAGATGTGCACCAGGCAGTTGAGCGTAGGAAGCATTTCTACTTTCAACACCAATATTCTCCCTTCCATGGTGAGGTTTCTGGTTGTCTACCTAGCCAGCCTGCCCTTCACTGGCTTTTTGTTTTTCCATCCAGTTCTTTTTTGCAGATTCCTGTCGATAGAAGGTGACCCCTAGGATATTAATCCCTTCTTCCTTCACTCTCAGTTGTGTTGGCCGACCTTGGAAAAGCCTAGAGTCTCCAAAAATCATCATCTCGCTCTTACCCAGATTAATCCTGGATCCCGAAGCCAAATAAAAAAGCCTTGCGAGCTTCAGCACCTCCCACACTGAGGATACCTCTCTGCAAAAAAAACACGATGTCATCCATATACATAGCTATTTTTAAATCCTTTATATTAAGTTCGCGTGCTTGCTTGCTTGCGTGCTTGCGTGCTTGCGTGCTTGCTTAGGACCGTGCAAATCTTTCGGTCGTTTTTTAACCCACTTCCCGTGATCCAATCGAGCTGACATTTTCCACACAGACACGTTGTGCCAGACAATTATTGTTCGTGAAAAAAAATTCCCAAAATTTTACACTTTTTAGGCAAAAACAATTTATTTTACATATATTCAAATAGAACGCATTCATGGCTTTGGCTGAACGTCAGAGTGTAAGAGCCCAGAGCGTAATCCCTCCACAGGCCGTGGCGGAGTAGCGCAGTTGGTAGCGCCCTCGCTTCCCATGCCAAAGGTCGCTGGATCGATCCCCGCGTCCTCCACAGGCGAATATATTTTTAAATCCTTCATATTAAGTTCGCTTGCTTGCTTAGGACCGTGCAAATCTTTCGCTCGTTTTTTAACCCACTTCCCGTGATCCAATCGAGCTGACATTTTCCACACAGACTCGTTGTGTGACAATTAATTTTCGTGAAAAAAAAATCCAAAATTTTACACTGTTTAGGGAAAACAAATTAAATATTGAATTACCAATTGCTTAATGATCAGACAATCATCTGACGCATGGGTGGCAGCCATCTCAAGCCAGAGGACGAGTGGACTCTAGCCGCCACGCATATAATGGATTTATAGTGAAATACTTTGTTTTTACGGGTTTACTTGTTAAATCCTGTATATTAAGTTCGCGTGCTTGCTTGCTTGCTTGCGTGCTTGCTTTCTTGGTTAGGACCGTGCAAATCTTTCGGTCGTTTTTTAACCCACTTCCCGTGATCCAATCGAGCTGACATTTTCCACAAAGACTCGTTGTGCCAGACAATTATTGTTCGTGAAAAAAAATTCCCAAAATTTTACACTTTTTAGGCAAAAATTTTTTATTTTACATATATTCAAATAGAACGCTTTCATCGCTTTTGCTGAACGTCAGAGTGTAAGAGCCCAGAGCGTAACTCCTCCACAGGCCGTGGCGGAGTAGCGCAGTTGGTAGCGCCCACGCTTCCCATGCCAAAGGCCGCGGGATCGATCCCCGCGTCCTCCACAGGCGAATATATTTTTAAATCCTTTATATTAAGTTCGCTGCCACGCATATAAAGGATTTATAGTGAAAAACTTTGTTTTTACGGGTTATACTTATTGCCTGTTCGCTACACCCCGGGATGTGCACCCCTCAGATCCTGGGCAAAGGGCTCCATACACATGACAAAAAAATTTACTCGTAAAAACAAAGTTTTTCACTATAAATCCTTTATATGCGTGGCATCGGTTTTATTTTTTTATTCATTTCTGTTTTTCTTGAGTAAGAGTTTCATTTTCATCACATTGGTATTTTAAATTAAATATAAGGAAAGTCGTATATAAGGATTATAAGGTTTTCAGTTTTTGTATGATTGTTTATATTGTACATTTTGTTGTTTTCTTGAATAATTTTCTGTGTTTAGGAAAAATATATGATTGTTCTTTGGTTCTTTCGGTAAGTCACGTATAAAGATAAAATAATAAATTAAATAATAGCATACGACGTTTCGATTGCAACACAAGCAATCATCATCAGGTATAATGAAATAGCGACACAACATCTAACCAGAAAACCACAGACAGACATATAAGCAGACAGATATCACCAAGATACACAGAGAGAGCAACACAGGTACAGAGAGGGGTGATCGTCTCTGTGGGGTGGCCTTAAATAGACTGAGGGGGGCAGAGGCAGAGAGAGGGAGGGGTTAGAGAAAACATTTACATGTAAATGAGTACGAAGAGACGCATAGTAAAGTACGCAGGCTTAGAGGGAGAAAGAACACACTAAATTAAACAACCTAGCAAAGTATCGAAATGTTATGTAAAACGACACAAAGAGTCGGTCAACACACAATTAACGCATAGCCTGGTCGATTACGCATTTCAAAGATTGCTAAGTTAGAATTTAAGTGTGAAAATTCCAAAGAAAGACAAAACATAAAAACAAGAGGAACGGAGACACACAGACAGAGCAAAACACAAGAACGACAAAAAACGAGTGTAGACAGAAAAAATCACACCAAATATACAGGATCCTCCATCGGACGAAGATGATGATGCGGACGAGGACGAGCTGCTGGGAGCAACGGGACCGCTGCCGCCGTCTGCCGCTCTCCCCGACGCCACGCAACGAAGACAGGCCGGCGAGGGGGCGTCTCCAGCTGCGGACGAAGGGTGGCGGCGGGTGGCGAAGCAGATAGAGTCGCTACGTGCGATCCTGCTGAATCTTGCAATGGCGGTCGCGTCATCTGCGGCCCTCGGTCGGCCGCGTGGAACTCACCCAAGGGCCGACGACCAAGATTTCCAGCGGGAAACGCCGTCCGCCTTTGCACCAGCCGCGGAGGGAGAGGCCGCCATCTTGGGCGGGGCTGCTGCCACGCGGCCGCCAGACGCCATCTTTATGGAGCCGCGCGCTGTGCGGGTGGTGGGAGCGGACACGCCCGAGGCCTCGTATATTCACCGCGGCCATCGCCTTCCTCGAATTAAAGAGTTCGTCGCCGGGGGCGACTGGAGCGCGTTCACATGGCGGTTCGAGTCAGCCTTCCGGTCGGTGCGATGGACGGAGGCAGAAGCGCTGGAGGCTCTGCCCACACTGTTGGACGACGTCTCCTTGGCCGTCTTCCGCTCCATCCCGGCAAGTAAGAAGAAAACGCTACGTGACGCCTTCACGGAAATGGCGGAGTTCTACGAGCCACCAATGGCGGCTACTAGGAAATTCATGCAGCAGCGTCGAGGAGCGGAAGAATCGCCCTTGGCGTACCGTGGGGCACTGTTGGCGCTCGCTATGGCCGCCTACCCCGAATCCTTCGCCGATCTCCTGGATCCTCTCATCCTTTCTAGGATGATTGAGTTATCACAAGAACTGAACTTATCGTTGCGGTGTGCGGCCACGAGCCGCTGACGTCTCGATGGGCAGCGCGCTGTTTGGACGCCAAGTTCAACCTCAAACGCTGGGACCAGATGGTGGCATGGACGGGAGATCCAGAGATAGACGGGCCACCGTTGGGATGGACTCCACGTCGTGTCGTCCACATCCCTAACGACTCCAGCGACGACGAGGTGATTGCCGCCGCTCCTCGCTGGGTCCCAAAACGCCGGCTGCATGAGCAGCGCGACGGGGCCAGACGTCCACGAGCGGGGACCGGGGCGACCGACTGCCGGGCGGCTGCCACATGTTTCAAGTGTGGCCGATGGGGCCATTTCGCTCGTGATTGTCGGTGCTGACTCCAACCTCCTCAGCTGCCGTCGGGCCGCCTTCCATTTCCTCCATCGGACGCGGATCCACGGCACCCTCGGGCAAGTCGGCACACATCGGACACCCGGCAGGTCCTGACACCTCACGCATCCACTCGCACCCATGTTTGTACTCCTGAGGGTAATTGTGGTCCACCTGGGTCGATGCCGCACTCGGTTACACAATGGAAAAAATTGTCTCGAAGGGTGGTGGCAGCCGCGTCGGGGTCCTCGACGGTACGAGGTACTATTGAAGGGGTCGATGTCCGTATTTTGGTTGATACCGGCGCATCTGCAACCATCATTTCTGATGTAATTTTTCATCTCCTGTCCATCCCTACATCGCGGATCCGACCGGCAAATGATGCATGCGTTGCTGCGAATGGGGGTAGCATGGGTATTTTGGGACGAGTAGATGTACGCATTGCTATAGGAAATATCACCGCGTCGGGACCAGTTCTGATCTCGCGTTTGTTGGCCCTTCCATGCTTATTGGGCACCGATTTCCTTCGTCGGATGCCCCGTTAAAATCATCGTCGATAAAGGTTGTTTAGAAATGCCAGGGGGCCGTAGAATGTCTTTCTTGCCGTCCCTGTTGGGCCGGTCGCCCCCAGGAAACACTGTTAACGCGATTGTTGCTGTCACGGTAGAAATACCCTCGGGTACACAAATGCTTATCCCGCTACGTTACCGGAAGCGGTTGGAGGCCGTGGACGGAGCGGCAGGTGTGTTGTTGTCCCCGTCAAACTCCGTGGCTAAATCGTTTTCTCTTGTGGCGGCTCAAACTATTGTTCGGCCTGGGCAGGCCCCGTTCATACAGGTGTTGAATGGGGGCCCGGACCGGGTGGTCATTCTGGCTGGTTTGGTATTGGCTCACACCACTACCGATTTCACCAGCTTTGAGGGCGACCAACCCAGAAAAATGGCCGCTGGCATGGCACAGCCCAATTGTTTGGACGATCGATGGATCACCGAATTGTTCTGCGAAAATACGTCCTTGTCAGCCATGCAGCGGAGTGCCTTGCATTCACTATTGTCGGAATACGCTGACGTTTTCAGTAGAAACGATTTTGATTTGGGCCATACCTCGCTCTTGTCACACCATATCAACACCGGTGCGGCAGGACAGATTTGTATGCACCCTCATCGCATGAGCCCGGCAGAAAGGGAACACGTGCGTGGCGCGGTGGACGACATGTTGGCGGCCGATATCATTTCGCCGTCCAACAGTCCTTGGGGCGCGCCGGTGGAACTGGTTAAAAAAAAGGATGGCAGGACGAGGTTTTGTGTTGACTTCCGCCGATTGAATAAGATATCCGTGGCGGACGCATACCCCCTGCCACAGATGGACGACTCGTTGGACGCCTTGTCAGGGGTAAATTTTTTCTCAACCCTAGACCTGTCATCGGGTTTTTGGCAGCTTCCCCTCGATAACGCGTCCAGACCGAAGACGGCGTTTCTGCACGCCGCAGGGCCTCTGAGTTTAATCGCCTACCCATGGGCTTGAATGCAGCACCGGCGACGTTCCAACGTCTGATGGAACTGGTGCTAACGGGGCTGCAGTGGGAAACGTGCCTCATATATTTGGATGATATCATTGTATTCAGTCGCACCTTCGAAGAACACCTCCAACGGCTGGAGGCTGTCTTTCAGAGGATGCGATCGGCTGATCTCAAATTTAAACCAAAGAAGTGCCATCTGTTGCAACGTTCTGTCTGTTACCTTGGACACATCGTCAGCTCTGACGGTGTGTCCACGGACCCTCAGAAAACGTCTTGTGTCCAGGAGTGGCCCACGCCCACTTCAGTGGGCGATGTACGGCGGTTCATAGGGTTCACATCCTACTATCGCCGATTTGTTAAGAATTTCGCGACACTGGCTAATCCTCTGTATGTTCTGACAGGAAAGAATCAAAGATTTAAATGGGGCCCGGAAGAAGAGCGCGCTTTTCAGTCTCTCCGGGATCACCTGGCCACCGCTCCTACACTCGACTACCCAGATTTTTCCCAGCCATTCATCCTTGACACGGATGCTAGCGACATCGGCATAGGGGCCGTTTTGTCGCAACGGAAAGACGGGGTCGAGCGAGTGGTGGCATACGGCAGCAGGGTTCTGTCTCCTGCCGAGATGCGCTATTGTGTGATGCGACGGGAATTGCTGGCGATCGTCCATTTTGTTCGCCAGTACCGGCCGTACCTGTATGGAAGAAAATTCCTCGTGCGCACTGACCATGCTGCGTTGCAGTATTCATTGAAATTGGAACAACCGTCTGGTCAACTGGCTCGGTGGTTGGAATTGCTGCAGGAGTTTTCCTTCGAGATCACGTACCACAAGGGTACTCGCCATGGCAATGCGGATGCTCTATCTAGGTTGCCCTCGACCCCTCCCTGTGCCTGTCTGATGGGTACGCACCACTGTGCAGCGCTGCCTACCCCGCCATGTCCAGTCATGGAGGTGATGTCAAAGGATGAAGGCTGGAATATACCCGTTGGGGCTGACGGTACGCTGCATTTTCCGCACTCGGTGTGGCTACGCGAGCAAAAGGCTGATGCCTCTTTGGCTCCACTGCGGGATTTGGTCGGGAAACCGAGATATTATTTGGCGGGATGGAAGTGGCAGTTGTTTCAGGGCCAGGCAGGATTGCTAATGTGTATGGATGGGTTGTCGGACCGTTCACGCCTGGTTGTGCCGTGGTCCTTTTGCCATGATCTCATCCGCGCGCTGCACGCCAACAAACTGATGCATCTTGGCGTGCAGAAGACATTGGCCGCGATGCAGCAAGATTTATTTTGACCAGGCATGACAGCGGATGTCACCAGCTTTATCCAGTCATGCCATGATTGTGCGAGGCGGAAACCGCCACGTCAAAAGTATGTCCAGCCCTTGCGATCAATCGAGGTATCCCGTATTAATGAGCTGGTTGCTCTGGATATCCTCGGCCCGTTCCCTCCATCGGCTAGGTGCAATAAATACCTTTTGGTCGGGGTCGAACATTTTTCTCGTTGGCCTATGGCCTGGCCTCTACCCGACCAAACGGCCTCATCCATCACCGAGCCTTTCTTGAATGGTTACGTGATGGATAAAGGAGCGCCTGAGGGGCTGCTCACGGATCAAGGACGTAACTTCTCCTCTAAATTGCTCAGAGACGTGTGCTTTGCCTTGGGTACAAAGAAAATCCGCACTTCCCCTTACCATCCGCAGACGAATGGGTATGGTGGAACGATTTAACCGCACCCTTTCGGCCATGCTCTGTCACACGGTGAGTGAAAAGCAGACCGATTGGGACTTGCACATACCTGGCGTCCTGGCGGCGTACCGCATGGTCCCGCACGCGTCCACAGGGTATTCGCCATTTTTTCTTATGTATGGCCGGGAGAATGTACCCCCGATTGATGTGCAACTTGGTGCGGCGGGAAAAGAACCGTCCCCTTCCTTGCCTGACCACGTGCGGGACTCGCTTCAACGGGTTACGGAGGCGTGAGAGGCCGCCAGGTGTGCAACGGCCCGTACGCAGGCACGGAACGAGAGGTACGCGCATCGATCATGAGGTGACATGCCTTGGTTGGTGGGCGATGTGGCATGGCTCCATTGCCCTCAGGTGCCGGTGGGTACGTCCCCTAAATTGCACAGGCCTTGGCGGGGGCCTGTGAGGTTGGTGGACATTCGGAATCCCCAGAGTGTTCGCATCCAGTACGGTCAACGTCGTTGGTATGTTCACTCGTCACGGCTCAAACCCTATGTTGATCCACGCACTGGCCCTTCATCCCCTCTTGTTGACCTGCCGGGGTCTGACGTGCCGAATGTGCCACCTGCCTCGGCAATTGATTCCCAGCGGGGCCGTGTTCTACCCCCGCAGACGCACAGGTTCTGAAGAACAACGAGGCCCCGGACGTCCCACCTCCAGCGGGGCCTGTCCTGGCCACAGGGGACACCGAAAATGATTCTTCTTCTCCGCTGCTCCTACCTCCTGCTGAACAGTCAGCGAGGCAACCACGCTCAAGGAGAGGAGAGGGAACGGCGTCGCGTACGCGGTCAAAGTCTCTCCCATTTCGCTAACACCGTTGTCATTGCTGTCTGTCGCCCTGTTGTTACTGCGCTACAGGGGCGCCCTAATGTATGTCGGTTTTTCATGTCTGTGATGTTTTAATTCCATTGCGCGTTGTTGGCGCCCTACTCCCCTTACCTTGTTATGCGTCATGGACGCCCTAAGACGTTTTTCACAGGAATCTGGTCGTCACCCTTTTTCCCAGCTGAGACGGCTGACTTTTTACACCGGGGGGGGGGGGGGTGGGGAAGGGGGTGGGGGGGGGTGATGTAATGTGAGGGTATATCCGGGTGGTTGATTGATCACACCTCGTTATGATGATTTGCTCTACCGGTCCAGGCCCATAATCAATGGGCGTGACAGTAGTTGAGTTATATGAAGAGAGCTGTGAACGAAAGAGAAATAAAGAACCTGATTTCAGAAGTTGCTTCCACGACCTTTATTACACCTATATAACCTCTTGCCACAGCATCTCTCCCGCCGACTTCAGCATTTTCTTGCTGTGGTTGTCCACCTGATGAGGATTGCTTGTGCTGCGATCGAGACGTCGTGATTTGTTTTATTTTATTGTATTTCTACCGACGTGACTTTACCGAAAGAACCAAAGAGTATATAACTGATATGCTTCATTTACTTATTTAATGGGCGCCACAGTGGTGCGATGGCAGCTATCTTAAATGGTATGCAGGAGGTTGGGGGTTCGGTCCCGACCCTGATGCTTGGCATATATATATATATTTGGAATTTCAATGTTTCTCTCCCATTGTCGCATGGATTTATTTCTCTCGGTCCTCCGATTTTTCCCTCCACATTGAGATTATTTAATGTATATTGCTGCGATAAGTTTCCAAACGATAAGCCAATTTGGTGAGCAATTATTTGTGGACAGGTTGCTTCTGCAGAATAAGATAATAGTTCAGTGGGCTTTACCTGTTGATATACAACATAGCTTCGTTTGATTCGTTTATTTTTTTAAGTGATTTGTTACCTTTAATATACTTTTTACTCTTATCGTGTTTGTGTATTGTCTGTTGTTCTGACCCCCATGCCCCTACTGGACCGTGTGTGAAAAAGAGCTTCATAGATCATCGGAAATTGTTAGATTTTTTTTGGTTTCTGCCTTTTGTTTGGTGTAATTTCTTTAGTTGTTTATTCATTTTTATATAAAAATTTGTTTGGTAGTGGTTGTATTTAAATGTGGTCGTAATTTAATTAATGTATAGTGCTATTTCTGGATGTCACTGCACCTCCCTGGGTGTAGTGCCAGCCCCTAGAGGATAGGGGGCGAGATTGCCAGGTACGGTACGGGGTTCAGAGGGGGGCCAAGGACTCTGGTTGAACCCGGAGGTCTGGTGACCGGAGGAACCAACCCGGGGCCCCCATAGAGGGGGCTCGGGGGGGACCATATGTCCAGGGCCAGGTCATTCTCGAGGCTTCGAGAAGGTGGGCATGGAAGGGCGGAGCGAGCCCCGGGGACTGGGGATATAAGCGGGAGCCCTGAGCGGCATCGGGGCCGTTGTCCGACTGAAGATCTCCATGTCGTCGCCTGGAAGAGGAGCTCCAACTACGGGACCCGGACCTGAACTGGGGTCCAGTCCGCGATAGCCACCTCGTGTGATCAGACTAGCTAGCCCGGAGAATATACCTCCTCAGGTTATCTGGTGGAAGGGGCAGTTACCCCTTTATGTTCGGGCTATTGTTAAATAAGCGTGTTGCCTCCAACAGAAGTTTCTGTCTCCAATTATACCCACTACAAATGTACAGCGTTCTGGGATGCAATGAGCATGATTGACGCAATATAAAATAATTATTAATTATATTCCGTATTTTTATTGTGGAATCAACGATAAAAATGCAATTTTCAAACGTGTAGATTGATTATTTTAAAATATATGTTATTATTGTATCTCTCCCACAATTCATGACACCGCCAGCATATAAACACATCCCAGTTCACCATTGATAAACATTTCAGCCTTACACGAAAATCACAATCCTCTGGCAGGGTGAATACATCCACGTTGGCTTCACACACAAAGTGGTATGACTGGTGAAACGAGGCCATGAAGAAGGTTGTCGCTGGTGTAGGCCAATTTGTTTCAAAGACAATGCATACATTTTATTAGAGTATGTTTGTTTCCATGTTTTTTCACAGATACGTGTGGTTAATGCGGACTTGATTCCTTGCAAAAGGTATCTATTTGGTGTTTGAATATCTTAATACCTACCGTTGTATTAACAGAAAGGATAAAACCTATTATTTTTCATACTGGTAGATATTTGATCACCACCTAGACCAGTGTTTATTAAGAACCACTGTCTCGTCTTCAGGATACAGTAAATTTAGCTGTGACGGTCCCACCTGATGACGTAGACTTGTGTTGCCTCCGAAACGTCGTGATTTATTATTTTATTTCTATTATTATTTTTATTATTATTTTTACCAACGTGACTTTACCGAAAAAGCCTAAGAGTAAGAAGTTGTCTGCGTAAAGTTCAGTACTATAGATGTACAATACTGATGAACTCAACCAATTTCCTATTTTTGTTTTATCAGGGAGGAACGTTGACCTTTGTACCCAGAGTAATTACTTACACAGGTGGCGACATCATGAACAGCAAACTCTTGCCAATCGCTGGGGTTATGTTCTTAAAATATCTGCTGTCAGCAAATCCGCGATTCGCCAACCTAAAGGCACTGGGAAACCTCGGGGTTGGATTACGGGTCATAATTATACGACACCCTCTATTGTCGTATCATGGGACCAACCCAATAAATAAAATACAAATGATTTGAATGTAAATATTACTTTTTTCGAGTGTTAAATACGTATTGTATGGCAAACGCATAGAATTAATCAAAAAAATGTAGTGTATAGAGTGCTGTACATGTATACGTGTCCAGTATTGTGTACACTACAGGAAGATAAATCGTGGGCGGCTAAACCTCACCACCTTCTCACTGGAGGCTGGGAACACCGCGTGGCCTGGAAGCTGCGATGGGCCTCTTCATATTCTCATGACATGACTATCACTCATTCCCCATTCCTTCAATCCATGCATCATCATTTACTGTCATAAATGTGGCTTTGACCAAATTCGCGCATCACAGATTCGCCCATTGCTTTCTCTCCTCTATGTTATTCACCTCATGTCCACCATTGCATTCATATGTACCATTGTTCTCTGTAAAGCCCCTTGGTTAAGGTGCTATATAAATAACGTTAAGATAAGATAAGATGAAAATACGTAAAAGCTACGTCAATAAAAGAGCGGGTTAAAAATCCCTGCCATCTCTCGATAAGCAGCTTGCAGGATCATATTTTTCTCTGCCTGAATGGAATAATGTATAACTAAAGTGCCCTTACTCTTTCGTTATTTCGGTAAAGTCACGGAGGTAGAAAAATAAGACAACATAAAAATAATATATCACGACGTTTCGATCACAACACAAGCGGTCGTCCTCAGACGCAAAATAAAATCCAACAGTGGAACTGCTGAACTAGCGAGAGAGCTGTTACAACAATGTTATATATGTGGCGAT
Source organism: Lampetra planeri (assembly GCF_965212315.1). NCBI lineage: Eukaryota > Metazoa > Chordata > Hyperoartia > Petromyzontiformes > Petromyzontidae > Lampetra > Lampetra planeri. The sequence continues at coordinate 337,721 of NC_136151.1, forward strand.
AGGCAAGCAAGCGGGGTCTGAGCTGGAAAGGAATTCCATCGACAGACGCAAGCACGTCGGTTGTGTTAATGGGGGAGATTAGGGAGAGAGAGATTAGGGAAGGAGATTAGCATGAATGAGCTTCTGTCGCTGCTTAAGAGTATCATCTCCGCATATGCGCACAACAGCAGTGTTAATGAGAGATTAGCACCATGAGAGTACAATCCAAATGACATGTGAGCATGAGAGTGCAATCCAAAGCACATGTGAACATGGGAGTGCAATCCAAAGTACATGTGAGAGATGTAAGAGAGAGGCACAGAGAGAGAGACACAGAGAGTCGGAAATAACAGCTGACATCGGCAGGTAGGATGGAAAAATCACAGTGAGTTAAAACTGTACCTGGTTAATAACGTCCTTCCAATGATTGCTCAGTTTGTACCCATCTTCTCGGTTGAAGTTGTGTCTGTGTTTATATATCTGGATGGCTTCATGAACAAAATCTCTGAAGGTAGCTGGTGGGTTTGCAGAGTACCTTCGTCTTGGAAAGATCAATTTCGTGTGAGCCCACAGCGTTAAAACAATGATCAGCAACGGCAGAGGTATTGGTCCTATCATGTTTCAGATCTGCCGTGTGTTCACGAACGCGGTCCGAGACATGCCGTTTCGTTTCCCCAATGTAACTGCTGCCACAACCACAACTCAGTTTGTAGACACCAGGGTATTGCATGTCAGGAATCACATCCTTTACAGATGGGATCAAATCACAACTGACTTAAAACAACTGACGTGCTTGCGTCCATGGATGGAATTGCTTTCCAACTCAGACCCTGCTTGCTTTCCCACCGCCACATATATAACCTTGTTGTAACAGCTTTCTCGCTGGTTCAGCAGTTCCACTGCTGGATTATTTTTTCCGCCTGAGGACAACCGCTTGTGTTGCGATTGAAATGTCGTGATATATTATTTTTATTTTGTTTAAATTTTCTACCTACGTGACTTTACCGAAAGAACCAAAGAGTATGGATTCCTGCAGTCACGATTAAAGTGTCCTTGCTAAGTGTCGTGGGGAAAACCTTCAGAGCGTAAGGTTCTGTCCATTCTAGGTACATGTAGGCCACCTCGAATCGGCAAACAAATTCTCCCCAGTCCCCTCCTTCTCCACGTTGCCCAACCTATATGGTCGATCAGTGCCCTCTGCTCACCGTTGCTCCTATTCCCCTGATTATAAATTAGTGTGCCCTGTTCTGTGGCTGCTGCACGCACTTTGGACCATTGTTCTAGTGCTTCTCTGCATGGTTCCCACACTCTGCTGCTAGCGTTCGTGGTGGCCATTACTGCTGGGTCTGGCATGTTTCACGCCATTTCAATTCCGATGGCAGCCCTCGGTGTTGTTCCCACCAAATTTTATTCTGCTCCCCCTGGAGGCTGATTTTTTCCGTCCTTACATTTTTCAGCCTATTTCACAGCCTCCGATGGGCTCACCAGCCCGGGGAAGTTGGATCCCGTCAATCGTGGTGTCTGGCTCTTACCCATCAACAGCACTGGCTCCTCTGTCCCTGACGCCGATGTCTCCCACTCTCCATTGTGGTTGGCGACCATCGCTGTTGCTCATGCCGTCCCCACTTCTGGGTTTCTCCTGCTGGAACTGAAGGAGAAGAAGAAGCCGCTTTGGGCACCAAGCGGGCTACCGCCGGACGAGCCGCCATCTTGTCTTCCGGCAACTGTTGCAGGAGAAGCATTACCGCCTCTGTGAGTTGATCAACTCGGTCTGTAAAGGGCCTCATTTTCTCGTGGGGTGGAGAGCTCTCAGATTAGTCACTCCTTGCCTTTCACCATCTCCTTATGGTTTGAGGAGCCATCCCGACTCCATCTCCGGATGACGGCTATTTGGGCTGTTGGGAGTGGAGGCGCATTCTTCTCTCTCTTCGCTGGCATCTCGGTCGGGATTATTTCGGTTACCGCATCGAGGCGTCTTCATGATCTCACCGCTACCACCAGTTGTAATAAGTCCACCCAACGAAGGTTGAGATTGACACACTCCTCTTTATTTCCCACGAGCTCACGCTGCGTGCGACCACTCCACTCCAAATCCCACCAGGAAGCTCCCTGAATTGCCCCACATCATCCAGTGATGATACCACTCACCTCATGGGCGTTCCCTCTCTCGCCCAGCCTTCTTTTTCCTTGCGTTACCTTTAACAATAACCTGTGATCCTTTGGGTATTTTACCCCTGGATTGTGTAAGTGTAATATCTCAAAAATGGCGGGAGACGAGTTGACGGGGCAGCACTTATTTATTAACACTTGTTGCAGTAACAGGCACAGCCGAGATAACACCTACGCTACGCGTGCCTAACTCGGCCACGCACTCAATCTCTCCCGTAGGGTACGCGTGCCTAAACTCTGCCTCGCACTCAGGCTCTCCTGCTACGCTCTCCCCACAGGGAAATATCGGACCCGCCTTGCCAGGGCACGGGTCTCGACCACTGGGTTACACAGCCCGGCCCTTACAAGGACGTCAGGCCGTGCATCCCAAGGCCTCGCCTCTGAGCCTCACAAAGTCCCGGCCCTTACAAGGGCAGCGGGGCTAGGGGTCTCAGGGCCTATCTCTTCCTCCGTCTTCTGTCTTCACTGGTTAACGACTCCCCGAGTGCCCCCGCACATCGCCTTACATAGCCCTCCGCTCCAGGGGGCAGGGCCTATGCGGACCGCGATGTGGACACCCGCCTGCGGACCGTGATGTAGCCACCCACCACGCGCTGTCTCACGATCCTCCCCGCCAGCACGTACCACCACTACATAAGTATTAACACTACACTAGTACAGCACACTGGTGTGTTGGAGAGTAAATCCACAACTTTTACAATCTGAGTACGACTTTCACCAGTAATTACAACCAGCATCATCAGGTGACAGATTGTAAATGTTGTCGATTTACTCTCCAACATACTAGTGTGCTGTACTAGTGTATTGCTGAACTTTACGCGGAAAACTTCTTCCTTTTCTGTCGTCACTTTATTTTATCCAACTCAGCACATTTCGCCACCATTGTCCAGCGCGTTCTCCGCTCGCTTGCCGCGCTTCACCGGCCTCGCTCGCTCCGTTCCTCCCTCTCTCTCCGTCTCTCCCGACTCCCCTCTCTCTGCTTCTCCGTCCAACTCCAGCCGTCGCTCTCTCTCGGCTTCTCCATCTCACTCTGACTGTCTCTCTCTCTCGGCTTCTTCGTCTCACTTCGACCGTCTCTCTCGTTCCCGTTCCACTGCTAGCCTATCCATCCTCTCGTCACCTCCTTTTCCCTTGCTCCACCGCTACCCTATTCTACCTCTCGTACCTTCCTCGTCTCCATCTCTACTGCTACCCTATACTTCTTCTTCTACTCCACTGCTACTCTGTACTTCTTCTACTCCACTGCTACCCTATACTTCTTCTTGTATCTTCTGCTCCGACCGTCTCCGTCCAGCTCTCAGCACATCTCCCCGTCTCTCTCTGACCCTCCCATATTTATCCCCGTCCCTATTAATTTCCAATTAATTAACTGGCGTCCTCCCCAACGCCCCGCGCCCCCAGCCCCTGCTGCCACCTGTCCCCATTCCCAGACTTAAAGGCGCCACCTTGTCCCTGACAACAACAACCGGCCAATCACTGCCCTGCATCCATAATTGCCTAACGGGCCGTCTCCGTCTCTCCCGTTGTCCCCCAGCAACACCAGCATGTCCCGATACAACCCCACTGTTCCCAGCCCGCACGTGTTTACAATTACCTCCCTTGGCACGCGTTAAACCACTAGACTAGTAACGAATTGGAATGTTCTGTTTACGTGCCAAACCTTACAAATTGTCTGTGTTGGGTGGTGGTGGATTTAGCGACACATTTATATTTACACAATCTAACCAAAAAAAACCCCTGTATTACAGAAAACCACACTCGGTTATAAATCAACAGAACCAACCCAACTAATATCTGTATATATTTAAACCGAGGAGTAAAAATATACTATGAGACCTCCTTTACCAGTGGCAAAATATAGTAATAGGTTTTTACCCTTTCAACTGGTACAAAAACTGACACCTTTATACAAGGCATCATGTTTGCAATAACCACAACACAAGCAGTCAAAATACAAACAAAAAGAAACAACTCTGATAATGATATGCACTGTCCTTGAAGTTTATTGGTCCACACCCGAGACAGCTTTTCTTAGAGCCTAGTCTCCATTGGTGTTGGACCAGATGACGCCAAAAGGCGTACAACTCAAAAACAGCGCACTATCAGTGTATTGAGAGCTCGGGGTAAGCATTTACACTATGAGACCTCCTTTACCAGTGGCAAAATATAGTAATAGGTTTTTACCCTTTCAACTGGTACAAAAACTGACACCTTTATACAAGGCATCATGTTTGAAATAACCACAACACAAGCAGTCAAAATACAAACAAAAAGAAACAACTCTGATAATGATATGCACTGTCCTTGAAGTTGATTGGTCCACACCCGAGACAGCTTTTCTTAGAGCCTAGTCTCCATTGGTGTTAGACCAGTTGACGCCAAAAGGCGTACAACTCAAAAACAGCGCACTATCAGAGTATTGAGAGCTCGGGGTAAGCATTTACACTATGAGACCTCCTTTACCAGTGGCAAAATATAGTAATAGGTTTTTACCCTTTCAACTGGTACAAAAACTGACACCTTTATACAAGGCATCATGTTTGAAATAACCACAACACAAGCAGTCAAAATACAAACAAAAAGAAACAACTCTGATAATGATATGCACTGTCCTTGAAGTTGATTGGTCCACACCCGAGACAGCTTTTCTTAGAGCCTAGTCTCCATTGGTGTTAGACCAGTTGACGCCAAAAGGCGTACAACTCAAAAACAGCGCACTATCAGAGTATTGAGAGCTCGGGGAAAGCATTTACACTATGAGACCTCCTTAACCAGTGGCAAAATATAGTAATAGGTTTTTACCCTTTCAACTGGTACAAAAACTGACACCTTTATACAAGGCATCATGTTTGAAATAACCACAACACAAGCAGTCAAAATACAAACAAAAAGAAACAACTCTGATAATGATATGCACTGTCCTTGAAGTTGATTGGTCCACACCCGAGACAGCTTTTCTTAGAGCCTAGTCTCCATTGGTGTTAGACCAGTTGACGCCAAAAGGCGTACAACTCAAAAACAGCGCACTATCAGAGTATTGAGAGCTCGGGGTAAACATTTACACTATGAGACCTCCTTTACCAGTGGCAAAATATAGTAATAGGTTTTTACCCTTTCAACTGGTACAAAAACTGACACCTTTATACAAGGCATCATGTTTGAAATAACCACAACACAAGCAGTCAAAATACAAACAAAAAGAAACAACTCTGATAATGATATGCACTGTCCTTGAAGTTGATTGGTCCACACCCGAGACAGCTTTTCTTAGAGCCTAGTCTCCATTGGTGTTAGACCAGTTGACGCCAAAAGGCGTACAACTCAAAAACAGCGCACTATCAGAGTATTGAGAGCTCGGGGTAAGCATTTACACTATGAGACCTCCTTAACCAGTGGCAAAATATAGTAATAGGTTTTTACCCTTTCAACTGGTACAAAAACTGACACCTTTATACAAGGCATCATGTTTGCAAAGCTGTCTCGGGTGTGGACCAATGAAACTAAATGTTTTAACCGAACATTTAAACTAACAATAACATATTTAAGAATTATAGGTAAGAGACATATACACTATTCAAAAATAGAATAGAAACAGTATATTTGATAATTACATTGGCCACGTGTCAATAGCATCTTTGCAAATGTGGCAATGTTGCCTGGTAGTGGAGATGTTCCATGAGACATGGGTATTATGCGATCCTCTTACCTCGCATGGGTAAACTTTTCGAGGAAGGTTTTATTACGACTTCGCACACCATGGCCACACTTATGCCAGTTCGTAAGATAATCAAATACATCCAGGCCACGTGTTTAGTGCAGTGCAGGTCAGGTTTAGAGTCCAACTCAGGTGTAAAGTCCACGGCATCCTTTATCTACCATAAACAACTTGCAGGTGTAACAACTTCTGGAGCAACTTACCTATACATATCAATAGTACACGTATGTATTCTTGGGTCTTTCGGTAAAGTCACGTAGATAGGTTCAAAGAAAATAACAAAAATAACAAAAAACTACTAAGTTTTGATCGCAACACAAGCAATGAGTTGACCTTGGGGATGAGGCCCAGGACTGGTTCAGGTAACTGCTGGTGTTGGTGGTGGCCGTGAGTGGGAATCGAACTCGGGTCTCTGCTGGATTAGGAGTTTAGTGCTAACGGTACAGACAGCATGCCCTATGCTGTGGAAGAATGAGTTTATCTCTCTTTACTCACCTCATATCAGAAACATCAAAATTGAGTCTTCTCTCTGATGTATATGGACAACAAAGCTCTGATTTAGATCTATGGAGATGGGTACGGTATCCGTGTAAATCTTGAGGCTGGTGTTTGTGCACCAAGGCCGGGAGTTCAAATTCCAGGCAGTGTCTCGTGATGTAAATGACGACAATTAAAATAGCTTAAGGTTTTTACTTCCTTCTTCACCGTCGCTATAAAGGGAGGTACTGGTCCAGCGTCTCTCTGAACCACACAGCGAGCAATCCAAGTGAAGTCATGATTCATGGCCAGCGCGACTCCCAGTGAGAGTGTGGACAGTGATTTGTGCTGCTCCATCTGCCGGGGCACGTTCGTCTGCCCGTAAACGCTGAGCTGCACTCGTTCTGCCTCCGGTGCCTGGAGGCCGCCTGGGATACGGCGAGCAGCTGTCCGCAGTGCCGAGTGGCCTTCTCTGCATGACCCCAGCTGAGGAAGAACGTGGCACTCACCAACCTGGCGGAGCAGCTCAGAGTTGGAGACAAAATGGCCATGACCGTCGTGTGTGACATCTGCGGTGACGGCCAGACTCCTGCAATGAAGACCTGCCTGAGATGTGAGATGTCCTACTGTTTTTCCCATTTTAAGCCTCACTTGGATAATTCAAGGTTGAAAGACCACGCCGTTGTGGATCCCACTGGAAGCTTGGACGAGCGACTATGCCCTGAGCACAGTGAGGAGTTGAAATTCTACTGCACAGTAGACAGCAGCTTGGTCTGCTCATCTTGCAACATCGCAGGTGAACACAAAGGACATGATGTCACCACACTGAAGGACGAGCACGAGACACGGAAGGTGAGGCCCTCAAAGTGAGACACCGCAACATGAGCGGACCATTTTTTGTCACTAGGCTGATGAAAAAAACAATTGTGTGTTCATGCTCTCTCGTATGAATCTGTCTATTTGCATATGTAGCTACACTCTTGGTTGGCGTTTCAGGAAACAGATTCAGAATTTATTGTATGTTAGGCTCTCACTAAATATAATTGCCGTATAAAAGATTAATGTGGACAGAGATTGGGGACCGATATCACAGCCACCTGACAATTCTATTAGATTTATCTTCTAGACTAGACAGCTGTGGGCACATGGGCTCTTGGGTCCAAGTCGGTGCAGACACTAAGCCAGTACGGTTCCCACCGGCTGCTGCTGTAACGAGGTATCAGTTTTTCCACTCCCCATTCCCCCCCGTCTCAATCACCATGCAGGAGCAGCATGGAGATGAGGGCCTACACTGTGGAGGGATCGGTGTGGAGGGTAGGGCGGTGTGAGGGGTGGCTCAGGGGACTGGAGTCTCCCTGTGGTGATGTCTCGTCTCTGATTACAGATGTACGTAGGGGAGGAAACACGAGCAGTGGAGGAGAAGATAAATGAGGCGGAAAAGTACTTGAAGCGGATGTATACCGCTCACAGGAAGGCGCAGGTACCATGTCTGGGTGTGGCTCCGTGACCTCCACCCAGTGCGGAAGTCGTGGAGGTCATAATTAATTCAATCGAATTTCCTGCAGCGCAATCACTTTGAAGCCTCGTAACTATAGCATTCACTTTCAAACTCAAAGTTAACTATGTTCACCGCATTCGATAACCGCATCAGTAAGCCTGTCATGACGTCAGGTAACTCGGCACTGCGAGTTCTACTCCTGTGGCAAAAAAAAACACATAGAGAGTGCACGGATTCTCGGGGTGGAACTGTAGTGCAGCTGTTCTGCTGCATGGGAGGTCGCGCACCGGCACAAACGCAGAGGCACGAACACCGCATAGCTGCACCGCGCGCCATCCCTAACCACATCCCAGGAGTAAATTTAAGCTACAATTTTTTTTTTAACCTGGTAAGGCCCCACTGAGCTGTGTAGTTATAAAGGTAGGAACAATGTTCCACACTGCCCACCAGGGATTTTTTATCTGTCAGACTGTCGGGCATAAATAAATATATAATACAAACAGCACTTTGATTGGTGGAGACCTACTGCCGGGTACGGAGAGGGGAGGGGCCTAAGGGAAGGGGGGCCAGGGGAGGGGCTTAAGGATATGGGGGGGGTTGGTCAGGGGAGGGGCCTAAGGAAGGGGGGTCAGCGGAGGGGCCTGAGGGAGGGTGGTAAGGGGAGGTGCCTAAGCAAGGGGGAGGGGCCGATAGTTAAGGGGGTTGAGGATGTCGGGGAGGGTGGGGGGAAGGTAAACACGCCCACTCATCCAACTGCCCCCCCCCTGAATGCCGCGCTGAGTGTGTGTGTGAGTCTGACAGTGTGAGAGTGTGTGTGTGTGTGTGAGTCTGAAAGTGTGAGAGTGAGTGTGTGTGTGTGAGAGTGAGTGTATGTGTGTGTGAGTCTGAGAGTGTGAGAGTGAGTGTGTGTGTGAGTATGAGAGTGAGAGAGTGAGTGTATGTGTGTGTGAGTCTAAGAGTGTGAGAGTGAGTGTGTGTGTGTGAGTCTGAGAGTGTGAGTGTGTGTGTGAGTCTGAGAGTGTGAGAGTGAGTGTATGTGTGTGTGAGTCTGAGAGTGTGTGTGTGAGTGTATGTGAGTGTGAGTCTGAGAGTGTGTGTGTGTGTGTGAGTCTGAGAGTGTGAGGGTGAGTGTATGTGTGTGTGAGTCTGAGAGTGTGAGAGTGAGTGTATGTGTGTGTGAGTCTGAAGGTGTGAGAGTGAGTGTATGTGTGTGTGTGAGTCTGAGAGTGTGTGTGTGAGTCTGAGAGTGTGAGAGTGTGTGTGCGAGTCTAAGCGTGTGAGAGTGTGTGTGTGTGTGTGTGAGTCTGAGAGTGTGAGCGTGAGTGTATGTGTGCGTGAGTCTGAGAGTGTGTGTGTGCAATTCTTAGAGTGTGAGACTGAGTGTGTGTGTTAGTCTGAGACTGTGAGAGTGAGTGTGTGTGTGTGCGAGTCTGAGAGTCTGAGAGTGTGTGTGTGTGAGTCTGAGAGTCTGAGAGTGTGAGAGTGTGTGTGTGTGTGAGTCTGAGAGTGTGAGAGTGAGTGTATGTGTGTGAGTCTGAGAGTGTGAGAGTGAGTGTGTGTGTGAGTCTGAGAGGGTGAGTGTGTGAGTGAGTCTGAGAGTGTGAGAGTGAGTGTATGTGTGTGTGAGTCTGAGAGTGTGTGTGTGAGTCTGAGAGTCTGAGAGTGTGAGAGTGTGTGTGTGTGAGTCTGAGAGTGTGAGAGTGAGTGTATGTGTGTGAGTCTGAGAGTCTGAGAGTGTGAGTGTGAGTGTGTGTGAGTCTGAGAGTGTGAGTGTGTGTGTGTGAGTCTGAGAGTATGAGGGTGAATGTGTGTGTGAGTCTGAGAGTGTGAGAGTGAGTGTATGTGTGTGTGAGTCTAAGAGTGTGAGGGTGAGTGTGTGTGTGTGTGAGTCTAAGGGTGTGAGAGTGAGTGTGTGTGTGTGAGTCTGAGAGTGTGTGTGTGTGAGTCTGAGAGTGTGAGAGTGAGTATATGTGTGTGTGAGAGTGAGTGTGTGTGTGTGAGTCTGAGAGTGTGAGAGTGAGTGTATATGTGTGTGAGTCTGAGAGTGTGAGATGTGAGTTTTGTGTGTGAGTTTTGTGTGTGAGTCTGAGAGTGTGAGAGTGAGTGTCTGTGTGTGTGTGAGTCTGAGAGTGTGTGTGTGAGTCTGAGAGTGTGAGAGTGAGTGTATGTGTGTGTGAGTCTGAGAGTGTGAGATTTGAGTGTGTGTGCGAGTCAGAGTGTGAGAGGTGAGTGTGTGTGTGAGTGAGAGTGTGGGCGTGAGTGTGTGTGTGTGTGTCTGAGAGTGTGAGAGTGAGTGTATGTGTGTGAGTCTCAGAGTGTGAGATTGAGTGTGTGTGTGTGTGAGTCTGAGAGTGTGAGAGTGAGTGTATGTGTGTGAGTCTGAGAGTGTGAGATTGAGTGTGTGTGTGAGTCTGAGAGGGTGAGTGTGTGTGTGAGTCTGAGAGTGTGTGTGAGTCTGAGAGTGTGAGAGTGAGTGTGTGTGTGTGAGTCTGAGAGTGTGAGAGTGTGTGTGTGTAAGTGAGTCTGAGAGTGTGTGTGTGAGTCTGAGAGTCTGAGAGTGTGGGAGTGTGTGTGTGTGAGTCTGAGAGTGTGAGAGTGAGTGTATGTTTGTGAGTCTGAGAGTCTGAGAGTGTGAATGTATGTGTGTGTGAGTCTGAGAGTGTGTGTGTGAGTCTGAGAGTCTGAGAGTGTGAGAGTGTGTGTATGTGAGTCTGAGAGTGTGAGTGTATGTGTGTGTGAGTCTGAGAGTGTGTGTGTGAGTCTGAGAGTCTGAGAGTGTGAGAGTGTGTGTGTGTGTGAGTCTGAGAGTGTGAGAGTGAGTGTATGTGTGTGAGTCTGAGAGTCTGAGAGTGTGAGTGTGTGTGAGTCTGAGAGTGTGAGTGTGTGTGTGTGAGTCTGAGAGTATGAGGGTGAATGTGTGTGTGAGTCTGAGAGTGTGAGAGTGAGTGTATGTGTGTGTGAGTCTGAGAGTGTGAGATGTGAGTTTTGTGTGTGAGTTTTGTGTGTGAGTCTGAGAGTGTGAGAGTGAGTGTCTGTGTGTGTGTGAGTCTGAGAGTGTGTGTGTGAGTCTGAGAGTGTGAGAGTGAGTGTATGTGTGTGTGAGTCTGAGAGTGTGAGATTTGAGTGTGTGTGCGAGTCAGAGTGTGAGAGGTGAGTGTGTGTGTGAGTCTGAGTGTGAGTCTGAGAGTGTGAGATGTGAGTTTTGTGTGTGAGTTTTGTGTGTGAGTCTGAGAGTGTGAGAGTGAGTGTCTGTGTGTGTGTGAGTCTGAGAGTGTGAGAGTGAGTGTATGTGTGTGAGTCTGAGAGTGTGAGATTGAGTGTGTGTGTGAGTCTGAGAGGGTGAGTGTGTGTGTGAGTCTGAGAGTGTGTGTGAGTCTGAGAGTGTGAGAGTGAGTGTGTGTGTGTGAGTCTGAGAGTGTGAGAGTGTGTGTATGTAAGTGAGTCTGAGAGTGTGTGTGTGAGTCTGAGAGTCTGAGAGTGTGGGAGTGTGTGTGTGTGAGTCTGAGAGTGTGAGAGTGAGTGTATGTTTGTGAGTCTGAGAGTCTGAGAGTGTGAATGTATGTGTGTGTGAGTCAGAGTGTGTGTGTGAGTCTGAGAGTCTGAGAGTGTGAGAGTGTGTGTATGTGAGTCTGAGAGTGTGAGTGTATGTGTGTGTGAGTCTGAGAGTGTGTGTGTGAGTCTGAGAGTCTGAGAGTGTGAGAGTGTGTGTGTGTGTGAGTCTGAGAGTGTGAGAGTGAGTGTATGTGTGTGAGTCTGAGAGTCTGAGAGTGTGAGTGTGTGTGTGTGAGTCTGAGAGTGTGAGTGTGTGTGTGTGAGTCTGAGAGTATGAGGGTGAATGTGTGTGTGAGTCTGAGAGTGTGAGAGTGAGTGTATGTGTGTGTGAGTCTGAGAGTGTGAGATGTGAGTTTTGTGTGTGAGTTTTGTGTGTGAGTCTGAGAGTGTGAGAGTGAGTGTCTGTGTGTGTGTGAGTCTGAGAGTGTGTGTGTGAGTCTGAGAGTGTGAGAGTGAGTGTATGTGTGTGTGAGTCTGAGAGTGTGAGATTTGAGTGTGTGTGCGAGTCAGAGTGTGAGAGGTGAGTGTGTGTGTGAGTCTGAGAGTGTGTGTGAGTCTGAGAGTGTGAGAGTGAGTGTGTGTGTGTGAGTCTGAGAGTGTGAGAGTGTGTGTGTGTATGTGAGTCTGAGAGTGTGAGAGTGTGAATGTATGTGTGTGTGAGTCTGAGAGTGTGTGTGTGAGTCTGAGAGTCTGAGAGTGTGAGAGTGTGTGTATGTAAGTCTGAGAGTGTGAGAGTGTGAGTGTATGTGTGTGTGAGTCTGAGAGTGTGTGTGTGAGTCTGAGAGTCTGAGAGTGTGAGAGTGTGTGTGTGAGTCTGAGTGTGAGAGTGAGTGTATGTGTGTGAGTCTGAGAGTCTGAGAGTGTGAGTGTGTGTGTGTGAGTCTGAGAGTGTGAGTGTGTGTGTGTGAGTCTGAGAGTATGAGGGTGAATGTGTGTGTGAGTCTGAGAGTGAGTGTATGTGTGTGTGAGTCTGAGAGTGTGAGAGTGAGTGTATATGTGTGTGAGTCTGAGAGTGTGAGATGTGAGTTTTGTGTGTGAGTTTTGTGTGTGAGTCTGAGAGTGTGAGAGTGAGTGTCTGTGTGTGTGTGAGTCTGAGAGTGTGTGTGTGAGTCTGAGAGTGTGAGAGTGAGTGTATGTGTGTGTGAGTCTGAGAGTGTGAGATTTGAGTGTGTGTGCGAGTCAGAGTGTGAGAGGTGAGTATGTGTGTGAGTCTGAGTGTGAGAGTGAGTATGTGTGTGAGTGAGAGTGTGGGCGTGAGTGTGTGTGTGTGTCTGAGAGTGTGAGGGTGAGTGTATGTGTGTGAGTCTCAGAGTGTGAGATTGAGTGTGTGTTTGTGTGAGTCTGAGAGTTTGAGAGTGTGTGTGCGAGTCTAAGCGTGTGAGAGTGTGTGTGTGAGTCTGAGAGTGTGAGCGTGAGTGTATGCGTGCGTGAGTCTGAGAGTGTGTGTGTGCAATTCTTAGAGTGTGAGACTGAGTGTGTGTGTTAGTCTGAGACTGTGAGAGTGAGTGTGTGTGTGTGCGAGTCTGAGAGTCTGAGAGTGTGTGTGTGTGAGTCTGAGAGTATGAGAGTGTGAGAGTGTGTGTGTGTGTGAGTCTGAGAGTGTGAGAGTGAGTGTATGTGTGTGAGTCTGAGAGTGTGAGAGTGAGTGTGTGTGTGAGTCTGAGAGGGTGAGTGTGTGTGAGTCTGAGAGTGTGAGAGTGTGTGTGTATGGGAGTCTGAGAGTGTGAGAGTGAGTGTATGTGTGTGTGAGTCTGAGAGTGTGTGTGTGAGTCTGAGAGTCTGAGAGTGTGAGAGTGTGTGTGTGTGAGTCTGAGAGTGTGAGAGTGAGTGTATGTGTGTGAGTCTGAGAATCTGAGAGTGTGAGTGTGAGTGTGTGTGAGTCTGAGAGTGTGAGTGTGTGTGTGTGAGTCTGAGAGTATGAGGGTGAATGTGTGTGTGAGTCTGAGAGTGTGAGAGTGAGTGTATGTGTGTGTGAGTCTGAGAGTGTGAGGGTGAGTGTGTGTGTGTGTGAGTCTGAGAGTGTGAGAGTGAGTGAGTGTATGTGTGTGTGAGTCTAAGAGTGTGAGAGTGAGTGTGTGTGTGTTAGTCTGAGAGTGTGAGAGTGTGTGTGTGTGTGTGTGAGTCTGAGAGTGTGAGAGTGAGTATATGTGTGTGTGAGAGTGAGTGTGTGTGTGTGTGAGTCTGAGAGTGTGAGAGTGTGTGTGTGTATGTGAGTCTGAGAGTGTGAGAGTGAGTGTATGTGTGTGTGAGTCTGAGAGTGTGAGATGTGAGTTTTGTGTGTGAGTTTTGTGTGTGAGTCTGAGAGTGTGAGAGTGAGTGTCTGTGTGTGTGTGAGTCTGAGAGTGTGTGTGTGAGTCTGAGAGTGTGTGTGTGAGTCTGAGAGTGTGAGATTGTGTGTGCGAGTCTAAGCGTGTGAGAGTGTGTGTGTGTGCAATTCTTAGAGTGTGAGACTGAGTGTGTGTGTTAGTCTGAGACTGTGAGAGTGAGTGTGTGTGTGTGCGAGTCTGAGAGTCTGAGAGTGTGTGTGTGTGAGTCTGAGAGTCTGAGAGTGTGAGAGTGTGTGTGTGTGTGAGTCTGAGAGTGTGAGAGTGTGTGTGTGTGAGTCTGAGAGTGTGAGAGTGAGTGTATGTGTGTGAGTCTGAGAGTCTGAGAGTGTGAGTGTGAGTGTGTGTGAGTCTGAGAGTGTGAGTGTGTGTGTGTGAGTCTGAGAGTATGAGGGTGAATGTGTGTGTGAGTCTGAGAGTGTGAGAGTGAGTGTATGTGTGTGTGAGTCTAAGAGTGTGAGGGTGAGTGTGTGTGTGTGTGAGTCTAAGGGTGTGAGAGTGAGTGTGTGTGTGTGAGTCTGAGAGTGTGAGAGTGTGTGTGTGTGAGTCTGAGAGTGTGAGAGTGAGTATATGTGTGTGTGAGAGTGAGTGTGTGTGTGTGAGTCTGAGAGTGTGAGAGTGAGTGTATATGTGTGTGAGTCTGAGAGTGTGAGATGTGAGTTTTGTGTGAGAGTTTTGTGTGTGAGTCTGAGAGTGTGAGAGTGAGTGTCTGTGTGTGTGTGAGTCTGAGAGTGTGTGTGTGAGTCTGAGAGTGTGAGAGTGAGTGTATGTGTGTGTGAGTCTGAGAGTGTGAGATTTGAGTGTATGTGCGAGTCAGAGTGTGAGAGGTGAGTGTGTGTGTGAGTCTGAGTGTGAGTCTGAGAGTGTGAGATGTGAGTTTTGTGTGTGAGTTTTGTGTGTGAGTCTGAGAGTGTGAGAGTGAGTGTCTGTGTGTGTGTGAGTCTGAGAGTGTGTGTGTGAGTCTGAGAGTGTGAGAGTGAGTGTATGTGTGTGTGAGTCTGAGAGTGTGAGATTTGAGTGTGTGTGCGAGTCAGAGTGTGAGAGGTGAGTGTGTGTGTGTGTGAGTGAGAGTGTGAGTCTGAGTGTGAGAGTGTGTGTGTGTAAGTGAGTCTGAGAGTGTGTGTGTGAGTCTGAGAGTGTGGGAGTGTGTGTGTGTGTGTGAGTCTGAGAGTGTGAGAGTGAGTGTATGTTTGTGAGTCTGAGAGTCTGAGAGTGTGAGAGTGTGTGTGTGTGTGAGTCTGAGAGTGTGAGAGTGAGTGTATGTGTGTGAGTCTGAGAGTCTGAGAGTGTGAGTGTGTGTGTGTGAGTCTGAGAATGTGAGTGTGTGTGTGTGAGTCTGAGAGTATGAGGGTGAATGTGTGTGTGAGTCTGAGAGTGTGAGAGTGAGTGTATGTGTGTGTGAGTCTGAGAGTGTGAGATGTGAGTTTTGTGTGTGAGTTTTGTGTGTGAGTCTGAGAGTCTGAGAGTGAGTGTCTGTGTGTGTGTGAGTCTGAGAGTGTGTGTGTGAGTCTGAGAGTGTGAGAGTGAGTGTATGTGTGTGTGAGTCTGAGAGTGTGAGATTTGAGTGTGTGTGCGAGTCAGAGTGTGAGAGGTGAGTGTGTGTGTGAGTCTGAGTGTGAGTCTGAGAGTGTGAGATGTGAGTTTTGTGTGTGAGTTTTGTGTGTGAGTCTGAGAGTGTGAGAGTGAGTGTCTGTGTGTGTGTGAGTCTGAGAGTGTGAGAGTGAGTGTATGTGTGTGAGTCTGAGAGTGTGAGATTGAGTGTGTGTGTGAGTCTGAGAGGGTGAGTGTGTGTGTGAGTCTGAGAGTGTGTGTGAGTCTGAGAGTGTGAGAGTGAGTGTGTGTGTGTGAGTCTGAGAGTGTGAGAGTGTGTGTGTGTAAGTGAGTCTGAGAGTGTGTGTGTGAGTCTGAGAGTCTGAGAGTGTGGGAGTGTGTGTGTGTGAGTCTGAGAGTGTGAGAGTGAGTGTATGTTTGTGAGTCTGAGAGTCTGAGAGTGTGAATGTATGTGTGTGTGAGTCTGAGAGTGTGTGTGTGAGTCTGAGAGTCTGAGAGTGTGAGAGTGTGTGTATGTGAGTCTGAGAGTGTGAGTGTATGTGTGTGTGAGTCTGAGAGTGTGTGTGTGAGTCTGAGAGTCTGAGAGTGTGAGAGTGTGTGTGTGTGTGAGTCTGAGAGTGTGAGATTGAGTGTGTGTTTTTGTGAGTCTGAGAGTTTGAGAGTGTGTGTGCGAGTCTGAGCGTGTGAGAGTGTGTGTGTGTGTGAGTCTGAGAGTGTGAGAGTGAGTGTATGTGTGCATGAGTCTGAGAGTGTGTGTGTGCGAGTCTGAGAGTGTGAGACTGAGTGTGTGTGTGAGTCTGAAACTGTGAGCGTGAGTGTGTGTGTGTGTGCGAGTCTGAGAGTCTGAGAGTGTGTGTGTGTGTGAGTCTGAGAGTGTGAGAGTGTGTGTGTGTGAGTCTGAGAGTGTTCGAGTGAGTGTATGTGTGTGAGTCTGAGAGTGTGAGAGTGTGTGTGTGAGTCTGAGAGAGTGAGGGTAAGTGTGTGAGTCTGAGAGTGTGAGAGTGAGTGTAAGTGTGTGAGTCTCAGAGTGTGAGATTGAGTGTGTGTTTTTGTGAGTCTGAGAGTTTGAGAGTGTGTGTGCGAGTCTGAGCGTGTGAGAGTGTGTGTGTGTGTGTGTGTGAGACTGAGAGTGTGAGAGTGAGTGTATGTGTGCCTGAGTCTGAGAGTGTGTGTGTGCGAGTCTGAGAGTGTGAGACTGAGTGTGTGTGTGAGTCTGAAACTGTGAGAGTGAGTGTGTGTGTGCGAGTCAGAGTCTGAGAGTGTGTGTGTGTGTGAGTCTGAGAGTCTGAGAGTGAGTGTATGTGTGTGAGTCTGAGAGTGTGAGATTGAGTGTGTGTTTTTGTGAGTCTGAGAGTTTGAGAGTGTGTGTGCGAGTCTGAGCGTGTGAGAGTGTGTGTGTGTGTGCGAGTCTGAGAGTGTGAGACTGAGTGTGTGTGTGAGTCTGAAACTGTGAGAGTGAGTGTGTGTGTGTGTGCGAGTCTGAGAGTCTGAAAGTGTGTGTGTGTGTGAGTCTGAGAGTCTGAGAGTATGAGCGTGTGTGTGTGTGAGTCTGAGAGTGTGAGAGTGAGTGTATGTGTGTGAGTCTGAGAGTGTGAGAGTGTGTGTGTGAGTCTGAGAGAGTGAGGGTAAGTGTGTGAGTCTGAGAGTGTGAGCGTGAGTGTATGTGTGTGTGAGTCTAAGAGTGTGAGATTGTGTGTGTGTTTTTGTGAGTCTGAGAATTTGAGAGTGTGTGTGCGAGTCTGAGCGTGTGAGAGTGTGTGTGTGAGTCTGTGAGAGTGAGTGTATGTGTGCCTGAGTCTGAGAGTGTGTGTGTGCGAGTTTGAGAGTGTGAGACTGAGTGTGTGTGTGAGTCTGAAACTGTGAGAGTGAGTGTGTGTGTGTGTGTGTGTGCGAGTCTGAGAGTCTGAGAGTGTGTGTGTGTGAGTCTGAGAGTGTGAGAGTGAGTGTTTGTGTGTGTGAGTCTGAGAGTGTGAGTGTGTGTGTGAGTCTGAGAGTGTGAGCGTGAGTGTATGTGTGTGTGAGTCTAAGAGTGTGAGAGTGAGTCTGTGTGTGTGAGTCTGAGAGTGTGAGAATGAGTGTATGTGTGTGAGTCTCAGAGTTTGAGATTGAGTGTGTGTTTTTGTGAGTCTGAGAGTTTGAGAGTGTGTGTGCGAGTCTGAGCGTGTGAGAGTGTGTGTGTGTGTGTGAGTCTGAGAGTGTGAGAGTGAGTGTATGTGTGCCTGAGTCTGAGAGTGTGTGTGTGAGTCTGAGAGTGTGAGACTGAGTGTGTGTGTGAGTCTGAAACTGTGAGAGTGAGTGTGTGTGTGTGCGAGTCTGAGAGTGTGTGTGTGTGTGAGTCTGAGAGTCTGAGAGTGTGAGAGTGTGTGTGTGTGAGTCTGATAGTGTGAGAGTGAGTGTATGTGTGTAAGTCTGAGAGTGTGAGAGTGAGTGTGTGTGTGAGTCTGAGAGTGTGTGTGAGTCTGAGAGTGTGAGAGTGAGTGTGTGTGTGTGAGTCTGAGAGTGTGAGAGTGAGTGTGTGTTTTTGTGAGTCTGAGAGTTTGAGAGTGTGTGTGCGAGTCTGAGCGTGTGAGAGTGTGTGTGTGTGTGAGTCTGAGAGTGTGAGAGTGAGTGTATGTGTGCATGAGTGTGAGAGTGTGTGTGTGCGAGTCTGAGAGTGTGAGACTGAGTGTGTGTGTGTGAGTCTGAAACTGTGAGAGTGAGTGTGTGTGTGTGTGTGTGTGTGCGAGTCTGAGAGTCTGAGAGTGTGTGTGTGTGAGTCTGAGAGTCTGAGAGTGTGAGAGTGTGTGTGTGTGAGTCTGAGAGTGTGAGAGTGAGTGTATGTGTGTGAGTCTGAGAGTGTGAGAGTGTGTGTGTGAGTCTGAGAAAGTGAGGGAAAGTGTGTGAGTCTGAGAGTGTGAGAGTGAGTGTAAGTGTGTGAGTCTCAGAGTGTGAGATTGAGTGTGTGTTTTTGTGAGTCTGAGAGTTTGAGAGTGTGTGTGCGAGTCTGAGTGTGTGAGAGTGTGTGTGTGTGTGTGAGTCTGAGAGTGTGAGAGTGAGTGTATGTGTGCCTGAGTCTGAGAGTGTGTGTGTGCGAGTCTGAGAATGTGAGACTGAGTGTGTGTGTGAGTCTGAAACTGTGAGAGTGAGTGTGTGTGTGCGAGTCTGAGAGTCTGAGAGTGTGTGTGTGTGTGAGTCTGAGAGTCTGAGAGTGTGAGCGTGTGTGTGTGTGAGTCTGAGAGTGTGAGAGTGAGTGTATGTGTGTGAGTCTGAGAGTGTGAGAGTGAGTGTGTGTGTGAGTCTGAGAGTGTGTGTGAGTCTGAGAGTGTGAGAGTGTGTGTGTGTGTGAGTCTGAGAGTGTGAGAGTGTGTGTGTGTGTATGTGAGTCTAAGAGTGTGAGAGTGAGTGTATGTGTGTGTGAGTCTGAGAGTGTGTGTGTGAATCTGAGAGTCTGAGAGTGTGAGTGTGTGTGTGTGAGTCTGAGAGTGTGAGATTGAGTGTGTGTTTTTGTGAGTCTGAGAGTTTGAGAGTGTGTGTGCGAGTCTGAGCGTGTGAGAGTGTGTGTGTGTGTGAGTCTGAGAGTGTGAGAGTGAGTGTATGTGTGCATGAGTCTGAGAGTGTGTGTGTGCGAGTCTGAGACTGAGTGTGTGTGTGAGTCTGAAACTGTGAGAGTGAGTGTGTGTGTGTGCGAGTCTGAGAGTCTGAGAGTGTGTGTGTGTGTGAGTCTGAGAGTCTGAGAGTGTGACAGTGTGTGTGTGTGAGTCTGAGAGTGTGAGAGTGAGTGTATGTGTGTGAGTCTGAGAGTGTGAGAGTGTGTGTGTGAGTCTGAGAGAGTGAGGGAAAGTGTGTGAGTCTGAGAGTGTGAGAGTGAGTGTAAGTGTGTGAGTCTCAGAGTGTGAGATTGAGTGTGTGTTTTTGTGAGTCTGAGAGTTTGAGAGTGTGTGTGCGAGTCTGAGCGTGTGAGAGTGTGTGTGTGTGTGTGAGTCTGAGAGTGTGAGAGTGAGTGTATGTGTGCCTGAGTCTGAGAGTGTGTGTGTGCGAGTCTGAGAGTGTGAGACTGAGTGTGTGTGTGAGTCTGAAACTGTGAGAGTGAGTGTGTGTGTGCGAGTCTGAGAGTCTGAGAATGTGTGTGTGTGTGTGTGAGTCTGAGAGTCTGAGAGTGTGAGCGTGTGTGTGTGTGAGTCTGAGAGTGTGAGAGTGAGTGTATGTGTGTGAGTCTGAGAGTGTGAGAGTGAGTGTGTGTGTGAGTCTGAGAGTGTGTGTGAGTCTGAGAGTGTGAGAGTGTGTGTGTGTGTGAGTCTGAGAGTGTGAGAGTGTGTGTGTGTGTATGTGAGTCTAAGAGTGTGAGAGTGAGTGTATGTGTGTGTGAGTCTGAGAGTGTGTGTGTGAATCTGAGAGTCTGAGAGTGTGAGAGTGTGTGTGTGTGAGTCTGAGAGTGTGAGATTGAGTGTGTGTTTTTGTAAGTCTGAGAGTTTGAGAGTGTGTGTGCGAGTCTGAGCGTGTGAGAGTGTGTGTGTGTGTGCGAGTCTGAGAGTGTGAGACTGAGTGTGTGTGTGAGTCTGAAACTGTGAGAGTGAGTGTGTGTGTGTGTGTGCGAGTCTGAGAGTCTGAAAGTGTGTGTGTGTGTGAGTCTGAGAGTCTGAGAGTATGAGCGTGTGTGTGTGTGTGAGTCTGAGAGTGTGAGAGTGAGTGTATGTGTGTGAGTCTGAGAGTGTGAGAGTGTGTGTGTGAGTCTGAGAGAGTGAGGGTAAGTGTGTGAGTCTGAGAGTGTGAGAGTGAGTGTATGTGTGTGTGAGTCTAAGAGTGTGAGAGTGAGTGTGTGTGTGTGTGAGTCTGAGAGTGTGAGGTGTGAGAGTGAGTGTTTGTGTGTGTGAGTCTGAGAGTGTGAGGGTGATTGTGTGTGTGTGAGTCTGAGAGTGTGAGCGTGAGTGTGTGTGTGTGAGTCTGAGAGTGTGAGGGTGAGTGTGTGGGTGAGTCTGAGAGTGTGAGCGTGAGTGTATGTGTGTGTGAGTCTAAGAGTGTGAGAGTGAGTCTGTGTGTGTGAGTCTGAGAGTGTGAGAATGAGTGTATATGTGTGAGTCTCAGAGTGTGAGATTGAGTGTGTGTTTTTGTGAGTCTGAGAGTTTGAGAGTGTGTGTGCGAGTCTGAGCGTGTGAGAGTGTGTGTGTGTGAGTCTGAGAGTGTGAGAGTGAGTGTTTGTGTGAGTCTGAGAGTGTGATGGTGAGTGTGTGTGTGTGAGTCTGAGAGTGTGAGTGTATGTGTGTGTGAGTCTAAGAGTGTGAGAGTGAGTCTGTGTGTGTGAGTCTGAGAGTGTGAGAATGAGTGTATGTGTGTGAGTCTCAGAGTGTGAGATTGAGTGTGTGTTTTTGTGAGTCTGAGAGTTTGAGAGTGTGTGTGCGAGTCTGAGCGTGTGAGAGTGTGTGTGTGAGTCTGAGAGTGTGAGAGTGAGTATGTGTGCCTGAGTCTGAGAGTGTGTGTGTGTGAGTCTGAGAGTGCGAGACTGAGTGTGTGTGTGAGTCTGAAACTGTGAGAGTGAGTGTGTGTGTGTTCGAGTCTGAGAGTCTGAGAGTGTGTGTGTGTGTGAGTCTGAGAGTGTGAGAGTGAGTGTATGTGTGTAAGTCTCAGAGTGTGAGAGTTAGTGTGTGTGTGAGTCTGAGAGTGTGTGTGAGTCTGAGAGTGTGAGAGTGAGTGTGTGTGTGTGAGAGTCTGAGAGTGTGAGAGTGTGTGTGTGTGTGTATGTGAGTCTAAGAGTGTGAGAGTGAGTGTATGTGTGTGTGAGTCTGAGAGTGTGTGTGTGTGAATCTGAGAGTCTGAGAGTGTGAGAGTGTGTGTGTGTGAGTCTGAGAGTGTGAGATTGAGTGTGTGTTTTTGTGAGTCTGAGAG
Source organism: Lampetra planeri (assembly GCF_965212315.1). Taxonomy (NCBI): domain Eukaryota; kingdom Metazoa; phylum Chordata; class Hyperoartia; order Petromyzontiformes; family Petromyzontidae; genus Lampetra; species Lampetra planeri. The sequence goes on from NC_136151.1 coordinate 358,845, forward strand.
TTTGAGAGTGTGTGTGCGAGTCTGAGCGTGTGAGAGTGTGTGTGTGTGAGTCTGAGAGTGTGAGAGTGAGTGTATGTGTGCCTGAGTCTGAGAGTGTGTGTGTGCGAGTCTGAGAGTGTGAGACTGAGTGTGTGTGTGAGTCTGAAACTGAGTGAGTGTGTGTGTGTGCGAGTCTGAGAGTCTGAGAGTGTGTGTGTGTGTGTATGTGAGTCTGAGAGTCTGAGAGTGTGAGAGTGTGTGTGTGTGAGTCTGAGAGTGTGAGAGTGAGTGTATGTGTGTGAGTCTGAGAGTGTGAGAGTGAGTCTGTGTGTGTGAGTCTGAGAGTGTGAGAGTGTGTGTGTGTGAGTCTGAGAGAGTGAGGGTAAGTGTGTGAGTCTGAGAGTGTGAGAGTGAGTGTATGTGTGTGAGTCTGAATGTGAGAGTGAGTGTGTGTGTGTGTGAGTCTGAGAGTGTGAGGGTGAGTGTGTGTGTGTGTGAGTCTAAGAGTGTGAGAGTGAGTCTGTGTGTGTGAGTCTGAGAGTGTGAGAATGAGTGTATGTGTGTGAGTCTCAGAGTGTGAGATTGAGTGTGTGTTTTTGTGAGTCTGAGAGTTTGAGAGTGTGTGTGCGAGTCTGAGCGTGTGAGAGTGTGTGTATGTGTGTGTGAGTCTGAGAGTGTGAGAGAGTGTATGTGTGCCTGAGTCTGAGAGTGTGTGTGTGCGAGTCTGAGAGTGTGAGACTGAGTGTGTGTGTGAGTCTGAAACTGTGAGAGTGAGTGTGTGTGTGTGTGTGCGAGTCTGAGAGTGTGAGAGTGTGTGTGTGTGAGTCTGAGAGTGTGAGAGTGAGTGTATGTGTATGAGTCTGAGAGTGTGAGAGTGAGTGTGTGTGTGAGTCTGAGAGTGTGTGTGAGTCTGAGAGTGTGAGAGTGAGTGTGTGTGTGTGATTCTGAGAGTGTGAGAGTGTGTGTGTGTGTGTATGTGAGTCTAAGAGTGTGAGAGTGAGTGTATGTGTGTGTGAGTCTGAGAGTGTGTGTGTGAATCTGAGAGTCTGAGAGTGTGAGAGTGTGTGTGTGTGAGTCTGAGAGTGTGAGATTGAGTGTGTGTTTTTGTGAGTCTGAGAGTTTGAGAGTGTGTGTGCGAGTCTGAGCGTGTAAGAGTGTGTGTGTGTGTGTGTGTGAGTCTGAGAGTGTGAGAGTGAGTGTATGTGTGCCTGAGTCTGAGAGTGTGTGTGTGCGAGTCTGAGAGTGTGAGACTGAGTGTGTGTGTGAGTCTGAAACTGTGAGAGTGAGTGTGTGTGTGTGTGTGTGTGCGAGTCTGAGAGTCTGAGAGTGTGTGTGTGTGTGAGTCTGAGAGTGTGAGAGTGAGTGTTTGTGTGTGTGAGTCTGAGAGTGTGAGGGTGAGTGTGTGTGTGTGAGTCTGAGAGTGTGAGAGTGAGTGTGTGAGTGAGTCTGAGAGTGTGAGAGTGAGTGTATGTGTGTGTAAGTCTAAGAGTGTGAGGGTGAGTGTGTGTGTGTGTGTGAGTCTGAGAGTGTGAGAGTGAGTGTGTGTGTGAGTCTGAGAGTGTGAGCGTGAGTGTATGCGTGTGTGAGTCTGAGAGTGTGAGAGTGAGTGTGTGTGAGTCTGAGAGTCTGAGAGTGTGTGTGTGTGTGAGTCTGAGAGTGTGAGAGTGAGTGTATGTGTGTGCGTCTGAAACTGTGAGAGTGAGTGTGTGTGTGTGTGCGAGTCTGAGAGTCTGAGAGTGTGTGTGTGTGTGAGTCTGAGAGTGTGAGAGTGAGTGTTTGTGTGTGTGAGTCTGAGAGTGTGAGGGTGAGTGTGTGTGTGTGAGTCTGAGAGTTTGAGAGTGTGTGTGCGAGTCTGAGCGTGTGAGAGTGTGTGTGAGTCTGAGAGTGTGAGAGTGAGTGTATGTGTGCCTGAGTCTGAGAGTGTGTGTGTGTGAGTCTGAGAGTGCGAGACTGAGTGTGTGTGTGAGTCTGAAACTGTGAGAGTGAGTGTGTGTGTGTTCGAGTCTGAGAGTCTGAGAGTGTGTGTGTGTGTGAGTCTGAGAGTCTGAGAGTGTGAGAGTGTGTGTGTGTGAGTCTGAGAGTGTGAGAGTGAGTGTATGTGTGTAAGTCTCAGAGTGTGAGAGTTAGTGTGTGTGTGAGTCTGAGAGTGTGTGTGAGTCTGAGAGTGTGAGAGTGAGTGTGTGTGTGTGAGTCTGAGAGTGTGAGAGTGTGTGTGTGTGTATGTGAGTCTAAGAGTGTGAGAGTGAGTGTATGTGTGTGTGAGTCTGAGAGTGTGTGTGTGTGAATCTGAGAGTCTGAGAGTGTGAGTGTGTGTGTGTGTGAGTCTGAGAGTGTGAGATTGAGTGTGTGTTTTTGTGAGTCTGAGAGTTTGAGAGTGTGTGTGCGAGTCTGAGCGTGTGAGAGTGTGTGTGTGTGAGTCTGAGAGTGTGAGAGTGAGTGTATGTGTGCCTGAGTCTGAGAGTGTGTGTGTGCGAGTCTGAGAGTGTGAGACTGAGTGTGTGTGAGTCTGAAACTGAGTGAGTGTGTGTGTGCGAGTCTGAGAGTCTGAGAGTGTGTGTGTGTGTGTGTGAGTCTGAGAGTCTGAGAGTCTGAGAGTGTGTGTGTGTGAGTCTGAGAGTGTGAGAGTGAGTGTATGTGTGTGAGTCTGAGAGTGTGAGAGTGAGTCTGTGTGTGTGAGTCTGAGAGTGTGAGAGTGTGTGTGTGTGAGTCTGAGAGAGTGAGGGTAAGTGTGTGAGTCTGAGAGTGTGAGAGTGAGTGTATGTGTGTGAGTCTGAGTGTGAGTGTGTGTGTGTGTGAGTCTGAGAGTGTGAGGGTGAGTGTGTGTGTGTGAGTCTGAGAGTGTGAGCGTGAGTGTATGTGTGTGTGAGTCTAAGAGTGTGAGAGTGAGTCTGTGTGTGTGAGTCTGAGAGTGTGAGAATGAGTGTATGTGTGTGAGTCTCAGAGTGTGAGATTGAGTGTGTGTTTTTGTGAGTCTGAGAGTTTGAGAGTGTGTGTGCGAGTCTGAGCGTGTGAGACTGTGTGTGTGTGTGTGAGTCTGAGAGTGTGAGAGAGTGTATGTGTGCCTGAGTCTGAGAGTGTGTGTGTGCGAGTCTGAGAGTATGAGACTGAGTGTGTGTGTGAGTCTGAAACTGTGAAAGTGAGTGTGTGTGTGTGTGTGCGAGTCTGAGAGTGTGAGAGTGTGTGTGTGTGAGTCTGAGAGTGTGAGAGTGAGTGTATGTGTATGAGTCTGAGAGTGTGAGAGTGAGTGTGTGTGTGAGTCTGAGAGTGTGTGTGAGTCTGAGAGTGTGAGAGTGAGTGTGTGTGATTCTGAGAGTGTGAGAGTGTGTGTGTGTGTGTGTATGTGAGTCTAAGAGTGTGAGAGTGAGTGTATGTGTTTGTGAGTCTGAGAGTGTGTGTGTGAATCTGAGAGTCTGAGAGTGTGAGAGTGTGTGTGTGTGAGTCTGAGAGTGTGAGATTGAGTGTGTGTTTTTGTGAGTCTGAGAGTTTGAGAGTGTGTGTGCGAGTCTGAGCGTGTAAGAGTGTGTGTGTGTGTGTGAGTCTGAGAGTGTGAGAGTGAGTGTATGTGTGCCTGAGTCTGAGAGTGTGTGTGTGCGAGTCTGAGAGTGTGAGACTGAGTGTGTGTGTGAGTCTGAAACTGTGAGGGTGAGTGTGTGTGTGTGTGTGTGTGCGAGTCTGAGAGTCTGAGAGTGTGTGTGTGTGTGAGTCTGAGAGTGTGAGAGTGAGTGCTTGTGTGTGTGAGTCTGAGAGTGTGAGGGTGAGTGTGTGTGTGTGAGTCTGAGAGTGTGAGAGTGAGTGTGTGAGTGAGTCTGAGAGTGTGAGAGTGAGTGTGTGTAAGTCTAAGAGTGTGAGGGTGAGTGTGTGTGTGTGTGTGAGTCTGAGAGTGTGAGAGTGAGTGTGTGTGTGAGTCTGAGAGTGTGAGCGTGAGTGTATGCGTGTGTGAGTCTGAGAGTGTGAGAGTGAGTGTGTGTGTGAGTCTGAGAGTCTGAGAGTGTGTGTGTGTGTGAGTCTGAGAGTGTGAGAGTGAGTGTATGTGTGTGCGTCTGAGAGTGTGAGAGTGAGTGTGTGTGAGTCTAAGATGGTGAGTGTGTGTGTGAGTCTGAAAGTGTGAGAGTGAGTGTATGTGTGCGTGAGTCTGAGAGTGTGTGTGTGCGAGTCTGAAAGTGTGAGACTGAGTGTGTGTGTGAGTCTGAGACTGTGAGAGTGAGTGTGTGTGTGCGAGTCTGAGAGTGTGTGTGTGAGTCTGAGAGTCTGAGAGTGTGAGAGTGTGTGTGTGTGAGTCTGAGAGTGTGAGAGTGAGTGTATGTGTGTGAGTCTGAGAGTCTGAGAGTGTGAGTGTGTGTGTGTGAGTCTGAGAGTGTGAGGGTGAATGTGTGTGTGAGTCTGAGAGTCTGAGAGTGTGAGTGTGTTTGTGTGAGTCTGAGAGTATGAGGGTGAATGTGTGTGTGAGTCTGAGAGTGTGAGAGTGAGTGTATGTGTGTGTGAGTCTAAGAGTGTGAGGGTGAGTGTGTGTGTGTGAGTCTGAGAGTGTGAGCATGAGTGTGTGTGTGTGTGTGAGTCTGAGAGTGTGAGCGTGAGTATGTGCGTGTGTGAGTCTGAGAGTCTGAGAGTGTGAGAGTATGTTTGTGTGAGTCTGAGAGTGTGAGAGTGTTTGTGTGAGTCTGAGAGTGTGAGAGTGAGTGTATGTGTGTGTGAGTCTGAGAGTGTGAGAGTGAGTGTGTGCGTGTGTGAGTCTGAGAGTCTGAGAGTGTGAGAGTGTGTTTGTGTGAGTCTGAGAGTGTGAGGGTGAGTGTATGTATGTGTGTCTGAGAGTGTGAGTGTGTGTGTGAGTCTAAGATGGTGAGTGTGTGTGTGAGTCTGAGAGTGTGAGAGTGAGTGTAAGTGTGTGTGAGTCTGAGAGTGTGAGAGTGAGTGTATGTGTGTGTGAGTCTAAGAGTGTGAGAGTGAGTGTGTGTGTGTGTGAGTCTGAGCGTGTGAGAGTGAGTGTTTGTGTGTGTGAGTCTGAGAGTGTGAGGGTGAGTGTGTGTGAGTCTGAGAGTCTGAGAGTGTGAGTGTGTTTGTGTGAGTCTGAGAGTATGAGGGTGAATGTGTGTGTGAGTCTGAGAGTGTGAGAGTGAGTGTATGTGTGTGTGAGTCTAAGAGTGTGAGGGTGAGTGTGTGTGTGTGAGTCTGAGAGTGTGAGCATGAGTGTGTGTGTGTGTGTGAGTCTGAGAGTGTGAGCGTGAGTATGTGCGTGTGTGAGTCTGAGAGTGTGAGTGTGAGTGTGTGTGTGAGTCTGAGAGTCTGAGAGTGTGTGTGTGTGTGAGTCTGAGAGTCTGAGAGTGTGAGAGTATGTTTGTGTGAGTCTGAGAGTGTGAGAGTGTTTGTGTGAGTCTGAGAGTGTGAGAGTGAGTGTATGTGTGTGTGAGTCTGAGAGTGTGAGAGTGAGTGTGTGCGTGTGTGAGTCTGAGAGTCTGAGAGTGTGAGAGTGTGTTTGTGTGAGTCTGAGAGTGTGAGGGTGAGTGTATGTATGTGTGTCTGAGAGTGTGAGTGTGTGTGTGAGTCTAAGATGGTGAGTGTGTGTGTGAGTCTGAGAGTGTGAGAGTGAGTGTAAGTGTGTGTGAGTCTGAGAGTGTGAGAGTGAGTGTATGTGTGTGTGAGTCTAAGAGTGTGAGAGTGAGTGTGTGTGTGTGTGAGTCTGAGCGTGTGAGAGTGAGTGTTTGTGTGTGTGAGTCTGAGAGTGTGAGGGTGAGTGTGTGTGTGTGAGTCTGAGAGTGTGAGAGTGAGTATGTGTGTGAGTCTCAGAGTGTGAGATTGAGTGTGTGTTTTTGTGAGTCTGAGAGTTTGAGAGTGTGTTTGTGAGTCTGAGCGTGTGAGAGTTTGTGTGTGTGAGTCTGAGAGTCTAAGAGTGTGAGAGTGTGTGTGTGTGAGTCTGAGAGTGTGAGAGTGAGTGTATGTGTGTGAGTCTGAGAGTGTGAGAGTGAGTGTGTGTGTGAGTCTGAGAGTGTGTGTGAGTCTGAGAGTGTGAGAGTGAGTGTGTGTGTGTGAGTCTGAGAGTGTGAGAGTGTGTGTGTGTATGTGAGTCTAAGAGTGTGAGAGTGAGTGTATGTGTGTGTGTGAGTCTGAGAGTGTGTGTGTGAATCTGAGAGTCTGAGAGTGTGAGAGTGTGTGTGTGTGAGTCTGAGAGTGTGAGAGTGAGTGTATGTGTGTGAGTCTGAGAGTCTGAGAGTGTGAGTGTGTGTGTGTGAGTCTGAGAGTATGAAGGTGAATGTGTGTGTGAGTCTGAGAGTGTGAGCGTGAGTGTTTGTGTGTGTGTGTGAGTCTGAGAGTGTGAGCATGAGTGTGCCCGTGTGTGAGTCTGAGAGTGTGAGAGTGAGTGTGTGTGTGAGTCTGAGAGTGTGAGAGTGAGTGTATGTGTGTGTGAGTCTAAGAGTGTGAGGGTGAGTGTGTGTGTGTGTGAGTCTGAGAGTGTGAGCGTGAGTGTTTGTGTGTGTGTGAGTCTGAGAGTGTGAGCATGAGTGTGTCCGTGTGTGAGTCTGAGAGTGTGAGAGTGAGTGTGTGTGTGAGTCTGAGAGTGTGAGAGTGAGTGTATGTGTGTGTGAGTCTAAGAGTGTGAGGGTGAGTGTGTGTGTGTGTGAGTCTGAGAGTGTGAGCGTGAGTGTTTGTGTGTGTTTGAGTCTGAGAGTGTGAGCGTGAGTGTGTGCGTGTGTGAGTCTGAGAGTGTGATAGTGAGTGTGTGTGTGAGTCTGAGAGTCTGAGAGTGTGTGTGTGTGTGAGTCTGAGAGTCTGAGAGTGTGAGAGTGTGTTTGTGCGAGTCTGAGAGTGTGAGAGTGTTTGTGTGAGTCTGAGAGTGTGAGAGTGTGTGTATGTGTGTGCGTCTGAGAGTGTGAGTGTGAGTGTGTGTGTGAGTCTAAGATGGTGAGTGAGTGTGTGAGTCTGAGAGTGTGAGGGTGAGTGTGTGTGTGAGTCTGAGAGTGTGAGGGTGAGTGTATGTGTGTGTGAGTCTAAGAGTGTGAGTGTGAGTGTGTGGGTGTGTGAGTCTGAGAGTGTGAGTGTGTGTGTTGAGTCTGAGAGTGTGAGAGTGAGTGTATGTGTGTGTGAGTCTAAGAGTGTGAGTGTGAGTGTGTGGGTGTGTGAGTCTGAGAGTGTGAGTGTGTGTGTTGAGTCTGAGAGTGTGAGAGTGAGTGTATGTGTGTGTGAGTCTGAGAGTGTGTGTGTGAGTCTGAGAGTCTGAGAGTGTGAGTGTGTGTGTGTGAGTCTGAGAGTGTGAGGGTGAATGTGTGTGTGAGTCTGAGAGTGTGAGCGTGAGTGTTTGTGTGTGTGTGAGTCTGAGAGTGTGAGCATGAGTGTGTCCGTGTGTGAGTCTGAGAGTGTGAGAGTGAGTGTGAGTCTGAGAGTGTGAGAGTGAGTGTATGTGTGTGTGAGTCTAAGAGTGTGAGGGTGATTGTGTGTGTGTGTGCGTCTGAGAGTGTGAGCGTGAGTGTTTGTGTGTGTGTGAGTCTGAGAGTGTGAGCGTGAGTGTGTGCGTGTGTGAGTCTGAGAGTGTGAGAGTGAGTGTGTGTGTGAGTCTGAGAGTGTGAGGGTGAGTGTGTGGGTGATTCTGAGAGTGTGAGCGTGAGTGTATGTGTGTGTGAGTCTAAGAGTGTGAGAGTGAGTCTGTGTGTGTGAGTCTGAGAGTGTGAGAATGAGTGTATGTGTGTGAGTCTCAGAGTGTGAGATTGAGTGTGTGTTTTTGTGAGTCTGAGGGTTTGAGAGTGTGTGTGCGAGTCTGAGCGTGTGAGAGTGTGTGTGTGTGTGTGTGTGAGGCTGAGAGTGTGAGAGTGAGTGTATGTGTGCCTGAGTCTGAGAGTGTGTGTGTGCGAGTCTGAGAGTGTGAGACTGAGTGTGTGTGTGAGTCTGAAACTGTGAGAGTGAGTGTGTGTGTGTGTGAGTCTGAGAGTGTGAGCGTGAGTGTTTGTGTGTGTGTGAGTCTGAGAGTGTGAGCGTGAGTGTGTGCGTGTGTGAGTCTGAGAGTGTGAGAGTGAGTGTGTGTGTGAGTCTGAGAGTGTGAGGGTGAGTGTGTGGGTGAGTCTGAGAGTGTGAGCGTGAGTGTATGTGTGTGTGAGTCTAAGAGTGTGAGAGTGAGTGTATGTGTGTGTGAGTCTAAGAGTGTGAGGGTGAGTGTGTGTGTGTGTGAGTCTGAGAGTGTGAGCGTGAGTGTTTGTGTGTGTGTGAGTCTGAGAGTGTGAGCGTGAGTGTGTGCGTGTGTGAGTCTGAGAGTGTGAGAGTGAGTGTGTGTGTGATTCTGAGAGTGTGAGGGTGAGTGTGTGGGTGAGTCTGAGAGTGTGAGCGTGAGTGTATGTGTGTGTGAGTCTAAGAGTGTGAGAGTGAGTCTGTGTGTGTGAGTCTGAGAGTGTGAGAATGAGTGTATGTGTGTGAGTCTCAGAGTGTGAGATTGAGTGTGTGTTTTTGTGAGTCTGAGAGTTTGAGAGTGTGTGTGCGAGTCTGAGCGTGTGAGAGTGTGTGTGTGTGTGTGAGTCTGAGAGTGTGAGAGTGAGTGTATGTGTGCCTGAGTCTGAGAGTGTGTGTGTGCGAGTCTGAGAGTGTGAGACTGAGTGTGTGTGTGAGTCTGAAACTGTGAGAGTGAGTGTGTGTGTGTGTGTGTGCGAGTCTGAGAGTATGAGAGTGTGTGTGTGTGTGAGTCTGAGAGTCTGAGAGTGTGAGAGTGTGTGTGTGTGAGTCTGAGAGTGTGAGAGTGAGTGTATGTGTATGAGTCTGAGAGTGTGAGAGTGAGTGTGTGTGTGAGTCTGAGATTGTGTGTGAGTCTGAGTGTGAAAGTGAGTGTGTGTGTGTGATTCTGAGAGTGTGAGAGTGTGTGTGTGTGTATGTGAGTCTAAGAGTGTGAGGGTGAGTGTGTGTGTGTGAGTCTGAGAGTGTGAGCGTGAGTGTTTGTGTGTGTGTGAGTCTGAGAGTGTGAGCGTGAGTGTGTGCGTGTGTGAGTCTGAGTGTGAGAGTGAGTGTGTGTGTGAGTCTGAGAGTGTGAGGGTGAGTGTGTGTGTGAGTCTGAGAGTGTGAGCGTGAGTGTGTGCGTGTGTGAGTCTGAGAGTGTGAGAGTGAGTGTGTGTGTGAGTCTGAGAGTGTGAGGGTGAGTGTGTGTGTGAGTCTGAGAGTGTGAGAATGAGTGTATGTGTGTGAGTCTCAGAGTGTGAGATTGAGTGTGTGTTTTTGTGAGTTTGAGAGTGTGTGTGCGAGTCTGAGCGTGTGAGAGTGTGTATGTGTGTGTGTCTGAGAGTGTGAGAGTGAGTGTATGTGTGCCTGAGTCTGAGAGTGTGTGTGTGCGAGTCTGAGAGTGTGAGACTGAGTGTGTGTGTGAGTCTGAAACTGTGAGAGTGAGTGTGTGTGTGTGTGTGCGCGAGTCTGAGAGTCTGAGAGTGTGTGTGTGTGTGAGTCTGAGAGTCTGAGAGTGTGAGAGTGTGTGTGTGTGAGTCTGAGAGTGTGAGAGTGAGTGTATGTGTATGAGTCTGAGAGTGTGAGAGTGTGTGTGAGTCTGAGAGTGTGTGTGAGTCTGAGAGTGTGAGAGTGAGTGTGTGTGTGTGATTCTGAGAGTGTGAGAGTGTGTGTGTGTATGTGAGTCTAAGAGTGTGAGAGTGAGTGTGTGTGTGTGTGAGTCTGAGAGTGTGTGTGTGAATCTGAGAGTGTGAGAGAGTGTGTGTGTGAGTCTGAGAGTGTGAGATTGAGTGTGTGTTTTTGTGAGTCTGAGAGTTTGAGAGTGTGTGTGCGAGTCTGAGCGTGTAAGAGTGTGTGTGTGTGTGTGAGTCTGAGAGTGTGAGAGTGAGTGTATGTGTGCCTGAGTCTGAGAGTGTGTGTGTGCGAGTCTGAGAGTGTGAGACTGAGTGTGTGTGTGAGTCTGAAACTGTGAGAGTGAGTGTGTGTGTGTGTGTGTGCGAGTCTGAGAGTCTGAGAGTGTGTGTGTGTGTGAGTCTGAGAGTGTGAGAGTGAGTGTTTGTGTGTGTGAGTCTGAGAGTGTGAGGGTGAGTGTGTGTGTGTGAGTCTGAGAGTGTGAGGGTGAGTGTGTGGGTGAGTCTGAGAGTGTGAGCGTGAGTGTATGTGTGTGTGAGTCTAAGAGTGTGAGAGTGAGTCTGTGTGTGTGAGTCTGAGAGTCTGAGAGTGTGAGTGTGTGTGTGTGAGTCTGAGAGTATGAAGGTGAATGTGTGTGTGAGTCTGAGAGTGTGAGCGTGAGTGTTTGTGTGTGTGTGAATCTGAGAGTGTGAGCATGAGTGTGTGCGTGTGTGAGTCTGAGAGTGTGAGAGTGAGTGTGTGTGTGAGTCTGAGAGTGTGAGAGTGAGTGTATGTGTGTGTGAGTCTAAGAGTGTGAGGGTGAGTGTGTGTGTGTGTGAGTCTGAGAGTGTGAGAGTGAGTGTGTGTGTGAGTCTGAGAGTGTGAGCATGAGTGTTTGTGTGTGTGTGAGTCTGAGAATGTAAGCGTGAGTGTGTGCGTGTGTGAGTCTGAGAGTGTGAGAGTGAGTGTATGTGTGCGTGAGTCTCAGAGTGTGTGTGTGCGAGTCTGAAAGTGTGAGACTGAGTGTGTGTGTGAGTCTGAGACTGTGAGAGTGAGTGTGTGTGTGCGAGTCTGAGAGTGTGTGTGTGTGTGAGTCTGAGAGTCTGAGAGTGTGTGTGTGTGAGTCTGAGAGTGTGAGAGTGAGTGTATGTGTGTGAGTCTGAGAGTGTGTGTGTGTGTGAGTCTGAGAGGGTGAGTGTGTGTGTGAGTCTGAGAGTGTGTGTGAGTCTGAGAGTGTGAGTGCGAGTGTGTGTATGTGAGTCTGAGAGTGTGTGTGTGACTCTGAGAGTCTGAGAGTGTGTGTGTGTGAGTCTGAGAGTGTGAGAGTGAGTGTATGTGTGTGAGTCTGAGAGTCTGAGAGTGTGAGTGTGTGTGTGTGAGTCTGAGAGTGTGAGGGTGAATGTGTGTGTGAGTCTGAGAGTCTGAGAGTGTGAGTGTGTTTGTGTGAGTCTGAGAGTATGAGGGTGAATGTGTGTGCGAGTCTGAGAGTGTGAGAGTGAGTGTATGTGTGCGTGAGTCTCAGAGTGTGTGTGTGCGAGTCTGAAAGTGTGAGACTGAGTGTGTGTGTGAGTCTGAGACTGTGAGAGTGAGTGTGTGTGTGCGAGTCTGAGAGTGTGTGTGTGTGTGTGTGAGTCTGAGAGTCTGAGAGTGTGAGAGTGTGTGTGTGTGAGTCTGAGAGTGTGAGAGTGAGTGTATGTGTGTGAGTCTGAGAGTGAGTGTGTGTGTGAGTCTGAGAGGGTGAGTGTGTGTGTGAGTCTGAGAGTGTGTGTGAGTCTGAGAGTGTGAGTGCGAGTGTGTGTATGTGAGTCTGAGAGTGTGTGTGTGACTCTGAGAGTCTGAGAGTGTGAGAGTGTGTGTGTGTGTGAGTCTGAGAGTGTGAGAGTGAGTGTATGTGTGTGAGTCTGAGAGTCTGAGAGTGTGAGTGTGTGTGTGTGAGTCTGAGAGTGTGAGGGTGAATGTGTGTGTGAGTCTGAGAGTCTGAGAGTGTGAGTGTGTTTGTGTGAGTCTGAGAGTATGAGGGTGAATGTGTGTGTGAGTCTGAGAGTGTGAGAGTGAGTGTATGTGTGTGTGAGTCTAAGAGAGTGAGGGTGAGTGTGTGTGTGTGAGTCTGAGAGTGTGAGCATGAGTGTGTGTGTGTGTGTGAGTCTGAGAGTGTGAGCGTGAGTGTGTGCGTGTGTGAGTCTGAGAGTGTGAGAGTGAGTGTGTGTGTGAGTCTGAGAGTCTGAGAGTGTGTGTGTGTGTGAGTCTGAGAGTCTGAGAGTGTGAGAGTATGTTTGTGTGAGTCTGAGAGTGTGAGAGTGAGTGTATGTATGTGCGTCTGAGAGTGTGGGTGTGAGTGTGAGTCTAAGATGGTGAGTGTGTGTGTGAGTCTGAGAGTGTGAGGGTGAGTGTGTGTGTTTGAGTCTGAGAGTGTGAGAGTGAGTGTATGTGTGTGTGAGTCTAAGAGTGTGAGAGTGAGTGTGTGTGTGTGAGTCTGTGAGTGTGAGAGTGTGTGTGTGTGAGTCTGAGAGTGTGAGAGTGAGTGTATGTGTGTGTGAGTCTGAGAGTGTGAGAGTGAGTGTATGTGTGTGTGAGTCTAAGAGTGTGAGAGTGAGTGTGTGTGTGTGTGAGTCTGAGAGTGTGAGAGTGTGTGTGTGAGTCTGAGAGTGTGAGAGTGAGTGTATGTGTGTGTGAGTCTGAGAGTGTGAGAGTGAGTGTGTGCATGTGTGAGTCTGAGAGTCTGAGAGTGTGAGAGTGTGTTTGTGTGAGTCTGAGAGTGTGAGGGTGAGTGTATGTATGTGTGTCTGAGAGTGTGAGTGTGTGTGTGAGTCTAAGATGGTGAGTGTGTGTGTGAGTCTGAGAGTGTGAGAGTGTGTGTGTGTGAGTATGAGAGTGTGAGAGTGAGTGTAAGTGTGTGTGAGTCTGAGAGTGTGAGAGTGAGTGTATGTGTGTGTGAGTCTAAGAGTGTGAGAGTGAGTGTGTGTGTGTGTGAGTCTGAGAGTGTGAGAGTGAGTGTTTGTGTGTGTGAGTCTGAGAGTGTGAGGGTGAGTGTGTGTGTGTGAGTCTGAGAGTGTGAGGGTGAGTGTGTGGGTGAGTCTGAGAGTGTGAGCTTGAGTGTATGTGTGTGTGAGTCTAAGAGTGTGAGAGTTAGTCTGTGTGTGTGAGTCTGAGAGTGTGAGATTGAGTGTGTGTTTTTGTGAGTCTGAGAGTTTGAGAGTGTGTTTGCGAGTCTGAGCGTGTGAGAGTTTGTTTGTGTGAGTCTGAGAGTCTAAGAGTGTGAGAGTGTGTGTGTGTGTGTGAGTCTGAGAGTGTGAGAGTGAGTGTATGTGTGTGAGTCTGAGAGTGTGAGAGTGAGTGTGTGTGTGAGTCTGAGAGTGTGTGTGAGTCTGAGAGTGTGAGAGTGAGTGTGTGTGTGTGTGAGTCTGAGAGTGTGAGAGTGTGTGTGTGTATGTGAGTCTAAGAGTGTGAGAGTGAGTGTATGTGTGTGTGTGAGTCTGAGAGTGTGTGTGTGAATCTGAGAGTCTGAGAGTGTGAGAGTGTGTGTGAGTCTGAGAGTGTGAGAGTGAGTGTATGTGTGTGAGTCTGAGAGTCTGAGAGTGTGAGTGTGTGTGTGTGAGTCTGAGAGTGTGAGGGTGAATGTGTGTGTGAGTCTGAGAGTCTGAGAGTGTGAGTGTGTGTGTGTGAGTCTGAGAGTATGAAGGTGAATGTGTTTGTGAGTCTGAGAGTGTGAGCGTGAGTGTTTGTGTGTGTGTGAGTCTGAGAGTGTGAGCATGAGTGTGTCCGTGTGTGAGTCTGAGAGTGTGAGAGTGAGTGTGTGTGTGAGTCTGAGAGTGTGAGAGTGAGTGTATGTGTGTGTGAGTCTAAGAGTGTGAGGGTGAGTGTGTGTGTGAGTCTGAGAGTGTGAGCGTGAGTGTTTGTGTGTGTTTGAGTCTGAGAGTGTGAGCGTGAGTGTGTGCGTGTGTGAGTCTGAGAGTGTGAGAGTGAGTGTATGTGTGTGAGTCTGAGAGTCTGAGAGTGTGAGAGTGTGTTTGTGTGAGTCTGAGAGTGTGAGAGTGTGTGTATGTGTGTGCGTCTGAGAGTGTGAGTGTGTGTGTGAGTCTAAGATGGTGAGTGATGTGGAAATGTATTGCAGCCAAATACTCTGAATGCATGATGTTGATTCTAAATGTGGAGGCAAAACCCAGAGGACCCGGAGAAAAATCCACACGACCACGGGGAGAGACAGAGAAATTCAAACTCCAAATATTCAACAGGTATCGTCAGGGACGAGATCGAACCACGTCCTCCTGCATACCAGACGAGGTAGTTAACATCTAGCCACATCTCGTCGGACCCACGAGGGGCACCCACCAGACTCCAAGTGCCCGACTCTCAACATCCACGATCCAGCACTCTCTATGGGCACCCCTCTTGCCCTCTTGGCATGGATCGACTCAGCCCCATGGGCCTCTCGTAACTGGGGCATGATTCACGACGAGAGACTATTATTTTATGTGTTTACCAGGTAAGGCCTCCTGACCTGTTAGCTCTTTTTCAGAAGCAACCTGGCAAATATCTCAACCAAGTGGCTGATACCATCATCACGTGGACATGTATAGTACCAGAACGATAGAGACCCAGAGAGACCCATATAGATAATAAATACCCATATTGATACAAGACCAATAGTGAGACAGAGACCAATATGGATACATGGAGGCATATAGCGACACATAGAGATACAGAGACCCATAGAGATACCTAGAGATCCACATAAATGCATAGGGATACATAATGATAAAGACCCAGAGATTAAACTTTTTATTTATTTTACCACTGAGCCATATAGTCGTTTTTTAGAAGCGACCTCTCTTTCAGAAACGATAGCTCAACGAAATGGCTCAAGTGGAAATTGATAGCAGCCAAATACTCTCGTTGATTCTAAAGGTGGAGGGAAGACCCGGCGGACCCAGAGAGAAATCCACACGAATAACAGAGTAAACACACGAACTCCAAATATACAGGCGTCAGGGTCAGGATCAAACCCACGACCTCCTGTATACCAAGTGAGGGAGATAACATCTCCTAGCCACCACGGCAACCACACTCACATATGGAGTGGCTCAGGGAGCTATGTGTCTCTGCAGAAATCGGTGGCTGGAATCAGGGGTTGCATCACAAGCAAGTTCGCCCGCCTAAGGAAGGCTCTGGACGAGGACGAGAGGGAGGCTCTACGTCGCGTGGGCGTGAAGGAGCGCGATCTGCTGTCCCGGATCGAAGAGAACATCGCTTGTCACAAGGGGGAGATCGCCGAGCTCCAGGCAGCGGCCACTCGCCTGGGCACTCTGCAGCTTGAGAAGGACTCGCTCACCTTCCTGCAGGTGGGAAGCGCCTCTGTGGAAATGGCGCGGGTGTTCAGAATAACAGAGCGGGCAGTAGCAGAGGGACTCGTGGTCCAAAGGTAGAGACTTCACCCGTGATCTCTTTCCCTCTCTTCCACAGGGACACCTGGAGACGATGCGCAGGTATAGATCATTAACATCTCACGGTTAAACCCTTAACACGGGGCTGTGTGTGTGTGACATGGGCTGTGTGTGAGACACTGGCTGTGTGTGAGACACTGGCTGTGTGTCAGACGCTGGCTGTGTGTGAGTCGCTGGCTGTGTGTGAGTCATGTACTGTGTGTCAGACATGGACTGTCTGTGCTATGGATGCTGAGTGTTCCGATTATGTGGGTAAACGAGGATGTGTGTGATGCTGTTGGTGGTTGTCCTAGGAGAGAGATCCCAAAGGAATCCGCACCTCCACCTCCAACTTCACTGGACGCCACCACGATCAGCTCCCTTGAAAGAGTCGTTAACAGATTCCTGCCTCTCGTCTGTGAGTTCCTCAGTCTTGCACCCGTGTGTGCTGCTATGTTGCACTGCACTTCTGTGCTCCCCACCTTCATCAACTTTTTTGTTGCAACAGGTAAGGCCCACTGAACTATTAGTTACTTTTTCAGAATAAGCTTAGACATTTATAGTAGCAGCAAAATACTCTGAACGCATTATGTTATATCTAAATGTGGAGGAGAAATCTGGAGGACCTGGGGGAAAATCCACGCGACCACGAAGAGAGAGAGAGACGAAAACTCCAAATATACAGCAGGCGTCAGGATTGGGAACGAACCCACGACCTCACCTCTGAAGACAGGCAGTCCAAATACGATATACAGATGGACAGACAAATATCCCCCTAGAGCCTCAACAGACTGTTGGGGCAAGTGGTGTTAGCGAGTAGCAAGCACTTATGAAGGCCGGCACGGCACATAGCAAATGTTTACACATCACACCAGCAGAGGGCAGTGCAGCATACACCATTATTGTACTGTACCTATATGGTTCTACATATATGATCCCCACCTTTACCAAAGCCCACTGACAAGAGTCAAATAACCCCCATGACCCGCACGGTGTGGGGAGGCCCTCATCCATCAGTGGAGTGAGAAAATGTCAGGGCGTGGATGTGACTGTGCGAGGCTGTGGAGACTATTGTACACGGGTCGTGTTTATAAAGAGACGCTACAATAGTGACATTAACATCCTGGTGTAGACATCATCACGAATGTTCAATACTACTGCCCACACATTCATGGTGATATTAGTATTATTAGTACACATACTAGCATTCCTTAGTATTTGTATACATATTCTAGTATTCGTTAGTATTTGTGAACACATACGAGTGTTAGTGTTTGTAAATATGTACGAGCATTCGTTAGTATCTGTGTATGCCTACTAGTATTCGTGAGTATTTGTGTACATATACTAGTATTCGTTAGTATTTGTATACACATACTGGTATCATGTCATACACATTATAATAATTGTGCGTTTGTTACGCATCAATGTATTATGTATTGTAGTATCACTACAATAACATGAATGATAACACAACACGCAGTGTGTGTGTGTACACGCTACCTGTAATGCTCGGACTGCCACTGCGCACACGTTGCTGTAACCACGGTGCGAGCGTCGTTGCTGTTGTCACCACAGATGGATGCTCACCGACTCTGGACACAAACTCAGCCTACGACCTCCTCCAGATTTCCTCAGATCTCAGGACGGTGACGCTGAACGATGTCCCCCAGGGTCGTCTCCATCACCCACACCGGTTTAATTACTGGGACCAAGCCCTGTGCTCTGAGAGCTTCTCGTCGGGTCAGCACTACTGGGAGGTGGACGTGGGGAATTCGGGGTGGTTGTGTAGGATTGGAGTCGCGTATGCGACGATCCCACGGAGAGGGCGTGGTGCTGAGTGCCGCCTGGGAGGGAGTGACGTCTCCTGGTGTCTACAGAAATATGGCAACAGCTTCTCAGTGCTGCATGGCGGGGTAGAGACCTCACTGTCGGTGCCAGAGCCTCTACGGAGAGTCGGGGTTCATCTGGACTGGGACGCGGGGCTCCTGTCTTTTTACAGCGCCAACTCCATGGTGCTCTTGCACTCTTTTCACCAAACCTTCGCTCAGCCCCTATATCCTGGGCTGTACGTGGATGGGTTGTTGTACGGTAACGTTGGTGACTCGGTGAGGATTGTGGATCTGAGTGGTGCTTCCTGAGAGAGGTGAACGTGAACATCGTAGAGAGCAGACACCAGAATGCACGGCACTCGCCACTGTCGTCACCGTTACGTGCAGTGTTACGCCTGTTACTAGTTGGTGGTTACGAGTGCGCGGCTCTCCATTAGAATGGGGGCTGAGCGTAAAAAATCCTCACAACCTTTCTAGGGGGGTGATAAAATAGGTACTGCTCTGTGTGTGTGTGTGAATCCAACATGGATGTGGTCACCCTGCCCTAGGAGTGTGATTACAGTGTAGGGGTGCAGTGATTTGCAATGGTGAACTGGAATGTTTTATACACTGACGAGCGTTTAGTACCCGGCGTTGCCCGGGCGAAAAAGGCAGACACACATGTAGTTACACACGCAAATCGACTGACACACACACAGAGTTACACGCACAAATGGACTCACACATACATACATAAACTGAACAACAACAACCACCATTCGCCACTAAGTGGCGGTGACATTACGACAATGCTTGTGCCAGGCTATGTGCACCTTAAGGCCACGTGAAGTGTCGAACGCCCGCAGACAGGAGATCACGGGCAAACCCAGATGGCACAGGTCGACTGACTGAGACAAATGGCTGATGCACCACCTGTGGCCCTTACTGTGGCAACTTTCTGTGCTTTAGCCACCCGGCGCTCCGCTCATTGTTGTGAGCGTCGCTCCTCCGCCCTCCGTTGTTGTTGGAGGGTGACTGCCTCCAACTGCCCAGTAGCGTCCTTCAGGAGCCTCCTCCACAGAGGCCGATCTTGACACGGCTGGTAGCAGTCATCCGCAAGTGGACTCAGCTCCAAGTCCTCCTGTACCACATCACTCCATGTCTTCTCCAGCCCGTGCCGCGCCTGTTTAGCCCCTCGATCCGGCCGAACAAAAGTTGTTTAGGCATGCGGTGGCTGGCCATGCAGGCTACATGACTCAGGCAACGCAGCCTTGCCTGCTGGAGGTCACTGATGGGACTTTGTTCACATCTTTCAAGGATTTGTGAGCTCCTCACACAATGCAGCCAGGTTAAACCCAGGATTGATCGTAGGCAGGCCATCCTAAATGTTTCTAACCGGCAAAGATGTTCCATTAGGGGGGTCCAAGTTTCACAAGCGTAGAGAAAGGAGGGAATGACCGTGGCAGAGAAGACCTGAAGCTTCGTACAGAGTGATAGACCAGGTAGCTTCCACACAGCGTTACGCAGCCAATGAAAAGATAATGCAGCTCGACTTATTCGGAGTGAGACCTTTGCTGTTAAACCGGAGCTGGTCATTAGCACACTGGCAAGGTATGAGAAACTCTCCACTGTCTCCACAACTGCCCCATCACCAATTGGGAGTTGTGGGGGTGGAGTGTTCGATGGTACAAAATAGCCAGGCAGGTGCGTAGTTTTGGTGGGGCTGATGGTAAGGCCCCACCTGTTGGTGGCAAGCTCCAGGTTCAGCAGCAGCACCTCGAACTCCTCCTCCGAGTGAGCAGCAATTAGCAGATAATCGGCATACATAATGTGGTTGAGCAATAGGGAGCCATCCCTTGACCGCACCCAGGCATCGTTCAGCCTCCCATTGTATCTGTAGCAGATGGGACTTCTTCCGGTACAAGCATTGAAGGCTTGATGAACTACGTGGTCCAAATATATGTAAAATAATGTGGGAGCCAGAGGACATCCCTGCTGCACCCCAAGGTGTAAAGGGAATGGCTCTGACTCACAGCCACGTAGTTAGACGTGGGGCCGCTCACCATAATGAAGGTCCTTAAGGATGATGATCAGTGGGTCAGGGACTCGGAAAGCACGAAGAGCAACCCAGAGGCCAGGCCTACTGATGGTATCATAGGCCTTGAGCAGGTCAATAAAGCACATGCATGGACTAAGATGCACACATGGACCTACAGACACGCAAAGAAATGGAGTTACACTGACTAACATGGAGGCATGCACACACAGCGACTAACACACACGCACATGGACTGAGACACACACACATATCGACTCACACACACAAACACATCGACTTACAGACACACATGGACTCACACACACACACACATAGACATGCACTTGAGATACACACACATGGAGTTACACACACATATCGACGTCCACACATACAGGGACTTACACACATACATACATAGTGACACACACATTGCCGTACACACACATACACACGTGGCTTATCACACATAGACATCGACTTGAGATATACACACATGGAGTTACACGCACATATATGGATGTAAACACATACAGCGACTCACACACACACACCGACTCACACACAGCAATACGTGGACTCACACACACATTGACGTAAACACACATATGTACCTACACACACACATATGGACGAAGACACACACACATGGACTTACACACACACACAGCGACTGATATGCACACAAATGGATTGACACGCACACTTGGACTGACACACACACATAAACACTTTGACGTACACACACACATGGGGCGTGGTCCATTCGAAAAAGACAGACACACACATGGAGTTAAAGACACGCATGGCTCTACACGCATACACATATGGACTCAAAGACACACACATCGACGGGCACAGCAATCCCCGAAGATGGCACAGCTATCAGTATGGCAGTACTACGTATGAGGAAATAGCGTGACGTGAGCGATGGAAATAATAGAAATGTATTGAAGAAATAATCAGAAATCACAGACTGGCAGTAGACCGTGGCACGGTCATAAAAGCGCATCAAAAAAATGGAAAATTGAGCAACGTAAAAATCCAAAAAGACTTTGTGCACACAAACATAATTATTGTAACATGTCAACTTGTTTCATAATGGTAAACAATGAACCTGAGTTGTTATCTGCACACAATATCTGGCAACATATTTGTTTAATAATAATAATAAGCAATGAACGTGATTAATTATCTGCACACAAACATTATTACTGTAATGTCTGTGAACTAATGTGTTTAACAATAGTTGTCTCGGCCTCGCTGTGCGCTGCATTGCACCGCTAGCTGAGTAGTTAACCTCGCGTTCAATAAACCCTCGGAGCCAGGATGAACGCCCGACTCCAAACGTCATTTATTGAGTTTAACGAGGTAAAACTGGTGAGAAAACACAGATAAAGCATCTGTTATAACCCGGAAACACCAACACAATGAACACCACAGCATCAGAACATTGTCTGTGATAACATGTTTCCCAGCAATAGACCCTGGATGGACCAGGCCCCAACACTACCACTGAACAACTACACAAGAGCACAAGCCGCTGCGTTGCATAAAGGCACATCGTGTATTCATCACACTGCACCCCAAATGTACAGCATTACACATAACACTAAACTGTGGATGATATACTTCGTCATCCTTGCTCTCAGGATCGCAACATAGCCACCTGGGCACAAGTCTGACTCGACGTACTAAATCACAAGTAACATCCACAATAAGGAAAGTTGCAGGCTTCGTTGCTAACTAGGCCTCGTATTTACCACACCAACTTAACAGCACCATAAAGGCATTTACATCACTATAACGGTCATTCCAACATTACAACAGCATTGCCAATATTATAAGAACATAAACAAACTTACAGACAATGCTTCTCAAAGTCCCAAGATGGACAACTGCGTCTGGCTTCACTGGGATGCGATGTGTGCCTCCATCTTGAATTATGTGCGTAATGGCCGACGCCCGCGTGGTTAAGCGGGAATCTTAATTCGCAACTTCCTGGTCACGTGACCAAAACCAGCATCAAAAACAGGAAATTTCTGTGTACATATGCCCCCCCCCCCCATCTGCCGTGAGGCAAAACTCCTGCTGTGAGGCAGAACAAGAGTAAACAATGGACTTGAGTTGTTAGCGTAAGAAGCAAGGAACTTTGTACTTACCATAACCATGTTGAGGTCTTGTGCCATGCGTAGCCCACGTCCTGGCCTACATTGGCGAGGCGGTGGAGTTGGCACATTGCCAGGCTAGGGGCTGGGCCGCTACTCCCCCCAGCATCCGCCGCGCGTGCAAGAATAATGCTATGTAAGTGTAGGGGTGTCAGGGGAAGGATTCCCACCAATAGGAGGGTTATTGGGAGGGGTAATCGAGGAGATATAAGGGGAGAACGGGCGGGAAGAAGGGGCCTTTTGGCGGGAACGAGATTGGGACGGCTGGGGACAGGTGTGGATGGGAGAAAAGGATTGAAAGACGAACCCTCTGCAATCTTGTGTCGGCTCTCCTTTACATAAGCACTAAATATAATTATCTACGGAGTCTGTACTATAAACTGGACGCATTGTTTTAGGGGGGGCGAAGAGGACATTACACTGTGAAGAAATATCCGCAGCGTTATGTGTCTATGTGTTGTCTGTAAAACGCGTAAAAGGAAATGTCCCCCGTGAGGTCGAGCGAACGCGCAGCACTTGGCAGGGTCCGCCCCCCCCCCCCCCGCAATTGTCGTCACTTGGTATGGTCGATGTCGCGCAATAAGTAAATCATGAATAATATAAACGGCACAAATGTGTTAATTAAACTACTTTAAAGTTTACGGATGGGAAAACGGAATAGCCTATTACCACCGCGGGGCTTAGGGCGTGCTGCCTGTCAATTTTTTTTCTACGTGAAGCCCACCGTCCGAGAGCCAAATCCGATGAGCTATTAAGCTCTTTTGTTACAAATGTCCAGTAGGTGGCACGGGGTCAGAACGTTACAACAACAAACACGATACAAAACACGACAGAAGTGCAAAGTCCAAGACAGGTAACATTTTTTTTATATACAAAAACAAACAAATTTTTTATACTACCAGTTAAAGCCCCACTGAGATAGTAGATTATTTTTTAGAAGCGACCTGGCCACAAATGAGAGCTCAACAAAGTGGCTTATCACATGGAAATGTATAGCAGCCAAAATAAGCTAAATCATCTAAATCCTTGTTGATTCTCAATGTGCAGGGAAAACCCGTCAAGTTGTGAAGGGCAGAATGATCTCAGCGTGGAGGGACAGACGAACGTGCCCAGGCAGATGTAGCAGCTCAGCTCACTATTCACACTCTCTCACTGGGAGTTGCGCTCGCCATGTCCCATGGGCTTCGTTCGGATTGCTCGCTGTATGGCTCAGAGAGACGCTGGGTCAGAACCTATCTCGGGCGAGGGTGAAGAATAAAACAAAATTAAAACTTTAAATACTTTCACTATGGTTATTGCCATCACGAAACACTATCTGGAATGTGAACATGCGCTCTAGGTGCCCAAACAGCAGCCTCAAAGTGTACACGGCTAATGAACATATCTCTTTGGATTTTACTTGAATTGAACAAAATGTACTGAAGAAATGTACTCTTTAAATAACACATAAAGAAATTAGTTGTTAATATACAATAGTGAGGCTCAGCCACCATGGCTCATACAGGTGCAACGGGTTCTGGAGACACTTGTAGAGGTAACTTCTTTATGACAATCCAACACTCCAACACTCCAACTCTCCAACTCTCCAACAGTCAAACTCTCCAACAGTCCAACTCTCCAACAGTCCTGATACTCTGTTACCGCCTAGGTACACAGCCTAGGTACACAACCTAGATACTCTACTCTGGCTACGCTCTGGAACTCGCCCTCACAAGGACGTAAAGCCGTGAGTTCCAAGCGTCTGACCCGCATGGGAACCCAGCGCCTGGCGCCAAGGGGCCCAAGCGCCTGGCCCGCCCAGGGTCCCAGAGCCCCCAGCAGCCCCTCCCTTCTTATGTCACTACATTACCCCCCTCTACGTAGCGCTGATGACGCGGCGTTGTTTGGTTGGACCACGCTGGGCCCAGAAGTGACGTTGCTCCCAGCGGTCATTGCTCCCCCGGTGGAAGTGATGTCACTCCCAGCGGCCACTGCTCCCCCGGCAGAAGTGACGACACACCCGGATGTATTTGTGCCGGGTACGGCTGCGGCGGGATGGCGCGGCCGCTGCGCCGACTCTCTCCCTCCTGTCTCCGCCTGTGAGCGACGCATGTCGTCCAGGATGGAGACGGTGGCGTGGAGCCGCTCATTGAGGCGAAGCAGCGTTTCCCCCATTGCTGCTCCCGACGCTGGAGGAAGATCGGCAGGTGTGGTGGACGGCTGTTCAACCGGCGGTACGGCGTCGTTGTCGGCCCGAGTTGGCTGCCCCGTCGCCGCTTGCTCCTCGACATCGCCATCAGGACTGAAGGTATGTGGCTTACTTCTTGTCTCCATGGCCACTCCTGACGCCAAACGGGTTCCGGAGACACTTGTAGAGGTAACTTCTTTATTACAATCCAACACTCCAACACTCCAACTCTCCAACTCTCCAACAGTCCAACTCTCCAACAGTCCAACTCTCAAACAGTCCTGATACTCTGTTACCGCCTAGGTACACAGCCTAGGTACACAGCCTAGATAATCTACTCTGGCTACGCTCTGGAACTCGCCCTCACAAGGACGTAGAGCAGGGAGTTCAAGAGTCCCACCACTGGCTCTCACAACATCCCAGGGTCCTGAGATGGCTGGTCTTGGGTCTTGGGTCTTAAGCTACAACTGGCCCTGATCGTCCAGGGAGCTCCCTGGACGATCAGGGCTAGTCCCCAACGAGGGGTGGAGCCGTGTGCGCCCCCAGATATCCCACAGAGCACACACAGCCCCCCCCCCCCCGTTGGTGGCGCCAAGAGGCTTAAGCGCCTGGGCCGCCCGAGATCCCAACGCCTGGCGCCAAGAGGCTTAAGCGTCTGACCCGCCTGGGAACCCAGCGCCTGGCGCCAAGGGGCCCAAGCGCCTGGCCCGCCCAGGGTCCCAGAGCCCCCAGCAGCCCCTCCCTTCTTATGTCACTACACAGGATATGAGTATCGAGAGATAAACTCATCCTTCCACAGCTAAGGGCACCAGTTAGTGTCTATCGTAAGATAGAGCAATGGATTGGATATCACGTGGCACGATGTTATCTCCCTCGCCTTGTAAGAAGGAAATTGCGTGTTCGATCCCCACCCTGATGCACACTGTCTTGCCTCACGGCAGATGTGGAGCGTACGTTCACAGGTAGTTCCTGTTTTTTAATGCTAATTTTGGTCACGTGACCAGGAAGTGATGATGTTAGATTTTCAGTGAACCACGCGGGCATCTGCCATCTTACTGATAATTCAAGATGGCGGCACGCATCGCATCTTAGTGAGACCACAGCCGCACTTGTCCATTGTTGGAGCTTAAGAAGAATTGTCTGTAAGTTTGTTTATATTCCTATAATATTAGCAATGCTGTTGTAATGTTGGAATGACCGTTATAGTGATGTAAATGCCTTTATGGTGCCGTTAAGTTGTTGTAGTAAATACGAGGCCTAGTTAGTAACGAAGCCTGCGACTTTCCTTATTGTGGATGTTACTTGTGATTTAGTAGGTCGAGTCAGACTTGTGCCTATGTTGCGATCCTGAGAGTAAAGATGACGAAGTATCTCATCCACAGTTTAGTGTTATGTGTAATGCTGTACATTTGGGGTGCAGTGGGATGAATACACGATGTGCCTGTATGCAACGCACAGGCTTGTGCTCTTGTCTAGCTGTTCAGTGGTAATGTAGGGGCCTGGTCCGTCCAGAATCTATTGTTATCTAAGACAATGTTCTGATGCTGTGGTGTTCATTGTGTTGGTGTTTTCGGATTATTACAGATGCTGTATCTGTGTTTTCTCACCAGTTTTACCTTGTTACAATCAATAAATGACGATTGGAGTTGGACGTTCATCCTGGCTCCGAGGGTTTATTGAACGCAAGCTTATCTACTCGACTAGCGGTGCAACGCAGCGCACAGCGAGGCCGAGATACACACTGTAAATGTGGAGTCTGCGTCTCTCTCTCTCTGGGTCCACCGCAGAGGTCGCAACTGGGTACCCGATACCCGTACCCTACCCTATACCCGGGTACCCATACCCGGCCGGGTACGGGTACCCGTTTGCGACCCTGGTGCGGCCGGGTACGGGTAGCCGCACGTGACCCACCCCAACCAATGAGTGAGAAGGCCGTGGGTCACTGGTGAGTAACCGTTTGTCACTCATTTCCCAACGTCTTTTCTCCACCTGCGCCTGCAACATGGCTTCATCCTCCTCTTCGCGTTCGCCGATCGACCCTATTGCCGATCCAATTGACTGGACGTCGTTGGAGTTGGTCAAGAACAGTCTCCAGAAGGCCATCAGGAAGGAGAAGGCGTAGGGCATCGACTCCAGTCTATGCATGTTCCGCCTTGAGACAACCTCGGGCAAGTCGTCGTCGGATGTTTGGAAGAAGTTAACTTTCATTCGGCTGACCGACGCGGCGAATGCTGACGGCAAACATTGCCGTCAGCATTCACCGCCATTGCCGGGCAATGATGTTATTTTCGAACGCAACAGCTCCGCTGCCTGTCTTGATTGTCTGGCGGTCTACGCGTACCAGACAAGCAATGGAACAACAACACTCAAGAAGCACACGTGCGGATCGGAAACGTCATCAAGTGCAGTCGGTCAAGCGGGTTCTCTCCGTCCCTTCCTGCACAAGACACATACCCGCCTAGGAGACAAGGACAAATTTAAGAGGTCCCTCGCGTTCTTCTGCGCCAAGGACACTCAACCGTTCAGCGTTGTCGAGGATGCTGGCTTCCGCGAACTCGTTGCCTACCTGATCGACATTGGCGTCAGCCTGATGCGCCCTCCGGATTTGGATGACCTGCTGCCTGTTCCGAACACAGTCAAGAATCATGTGGAGCAAGGAGCTGAGCGCGTTCGTGCTGCGATTCGCCAGATCGTTCAGACCCATGTCGATGACGGCCTGCACGTGGCGGCCATGACCAACCTGTAGACGGACATGCTGAAGAAGCGATGCTTCATGTCCGTCACTGTCCACTACATTGACGACTCGTTCCTGCTGCACGCCCGGACGCTGCAATGCAAAGTGTTCTATGCGGAACGGCACACGGTGGTGGCGATCAAGGCAGCGCTGATTCAATGTCTCGAATCCTACCAGATCCTGGACCCAGCAAATGCTTTGTCATTTCAGACAATGGCTCCAACATGTCCGCCGAGAACGGCATTCGCTCGTATTACGGCTGGGGGCCGTGCGCCGACCATAAGCTGGCCATCGTGCTGACCACCATTCTGTCTAAGACCATGGAGACCGTCAATGGGGTTAAATCACTGCCGTTCTACCGGAACTACGACTGCGCCAAGGACCTATTCGACCTCATCGACGACTGCAAGGCGTTGGTCGCCTACTTCAAGCAGGCAAACCTGCAGTGTAAGCCGACCAAGGCTTTGAAGCAGGAGAACGCCACGCGTTGGAATTCACTGCTGACCTGTCTGAACAGCGTCCTGGAGTCGTACGACGAGGTAGTGACGACGCTGTGTGAGCGAAAACGGCTTTATAAGATTGGCTGCATCAACAAGCAAAACCTGAGGGACCTGGTGGAGTTCCTCGAACCGTTCCGCATTGCAACGCTCAGGCTGGAGGTGTTCAAGTCGCCCACGATCCACACAGTCGTCTACGAGAGGCACGTGTTGTCGCAGCATCTTGCCGTCCGGCAGAGCGACTCGGACGACATTGCGGCCATCAAGATGCTGTTGAATCAGACGCAGGACGCCAAGTGGACTTTGTGGAGCCCATGGTCATTGTCGCCGTCCTCCTGGACCCCGGCCTGCAAAAGCGCCTGGCCAAGTTCGGCGTCACCCCTGCCCAAGAACAAGCAGCGATCAAACAGCTGAAAGCCATGATGATTTTTATCGGGAAATTACAAGCTGACCGCGCGTCCGGCGAAGCGTCCTAGGTCCTTACGCACCATCGACCTGACCCAAGCGGCGAGCTCTAGTCATTACTCCTCTTCGTCAGAGTCTGAGCGCCCCGGTCCTCTTCGTCAGAGTTTGACATAGAGGACCGGGGCGCTCAAGCCCATGATGCTGCGTTGCGTCTGGAGTATGAGGTTGATCGGGAGCTGGCCGGGTACCGCGAAATCAAACTGTCCAAGGCGGAGAAGAAGTGGCTCGACACGAACGATGGCATTTTGACATGGTGGCGAACGCGCGGTATGTCTCTGCGCGCGACGATTGCTGCTAAGCTACCGATCATGGCTCGCGTGGCACGGTCGGTGCTCTGCATTCCTGCTTCCAGCTCCATAGCTGAGTGCAACTTTTCCGCGGCCAGCAACACCTTCTCCAAGCGACGCACAATGCTTTCGCCGTCGGCATTGGACAATCTCATGGTCATTCAGTCCTACCCGGACCTGTACTAGAGCTATTCGTCCCAAAACAGTCGATAATAAAAGGACTCTGACCATTATTGACTGCCAGACACTGCTTAAGCTCGATCGTGTGCCGGGTAGACGGCCGGGTACAGGATTTCATGAAGGTAACCGGGTACGGGTACCCGCTGGAGGCAATGGCTGGGCGGGTACGGGTGCGGGTAAGGAATCAAAACCCGTTTGCGACCTCTGGTCCACCGGTTTTTCCCTCCACCTTTAGAATCAACGTGTGTTTAAAGCATTTGGCTGCAATATATTTCCTTTAGAATCAACGTGTGTTTAATACATTCGGCTGCAATATATTTCCACGTGATGAGCCACTTCATTGAGCTATCATTTGTGACCAGGTTACTTCTGAAAAAGCGATACATAGCTCGGTGGGCTTTACCTGGTAAAATAAAAAGTAGTTTGCATAGCTATAGTTGTCTCACAATGTCCTGTAATTTAATTTCCACGTAATTATTTTACCCACCCGGCAGCATAACAAAAGACGGCTTAATCCTAGCTTGCTTATCTACTTCTGCCATCTACATCACAAAGCCTCAGTTTTGGCTCCAATCGTTTGCCTCCCAACGCACCCCCAATGTTCACAACTTTGCCTCCCAGCCCACACCCCGCCCCCACACTCACCATGGCCCCGCCCCTCCCTCCATGCCCAGCGACTATATAATCCCTCGTCACAGCCACCTCTGAGACACACTTAAGCGTTTGTGCTTTTGCTACGTTGTCCCCACCTGAAGAAGGACGCTTGTGTTGCGCCCGAAACGTTGTGATTGAATTTATTTGTTTTCATTTTGAATTTATTTTATTATTTTTACCTACATGACTTTACCGAAAAGACCAAAAAGTATGAATCCTATGCCTCTTTGGTTCTTTCGGTAAAGCCACGCAGAAAGAAAATAAATTAAATTTAATATGACATTTCGATTGCAACACAAGCAATCGTCATCAGGTAGAACTAAATTTGAGAGAGAGACAAAACACAGCCACGGAGACACACAGACAGACACACAAGCAGAGAGAGACAACACAGAGACACATAGAGATAGACACAACATAGACACACAGAGACCCATGCCTCTGTGTCGTGACCTTAAATAGAGAGAGAGGGGGGGACAGAGAGAGAGGTGGGTCTGCTGGAGCAGAGAAATTAGCGTGTCAATGAGAGAGCTGTGTGGAAATCCACCCCGCGGCGGGAGGGGGAGAGAAAGACCCAGCAAGTCTGGTCAAGACTGGTACATTTTAGAGAGAGTTGTGTGGAAATCCACCCCAAAAAGTAATTCCTGCAGTCACAAAAGCTTCAAATCAAGTTTGAATCGTATGCCTGCTTCGCAGGCTGAAAAGGTTGAAATTATAAGTGGTGTTGTTATGACTGAGATTGAGGTATTGTTCAAGGCTCATAAGGCTGTCGAGATATATAGCTAGGGCTATACTTTCTAAGATAAGCAGAACTGAAAGAAGGTATTTTCGTTGTAGGATAGGCCTAATAAGGCTAGGAAGAAAGAGGTAAACATTAATGTTAGAGGCATGTGAGAGAAGGTGTTCCTGAAAGTTTGAGATTTATTGAGCCGAAATAAATCGTCTTAGTTAGACTAAACCCCAATTAATTATTCTGCTTAATCAAGGCCTCATTGAAGTCATTCATAAATTAGGCCTAGTGTAAGAAGGATAATAAACAAAGAAGCTCAAATAAGGGATAATTCTGGGTTGGTAATGTTAGCTGCTTATGGGGATGGGAGAAGGAGGGCAATTTCTAAGTCGAAAAGTAAGAATAGAATGGCTACTAATAAGAATCGAAGAGAGAATGGTAAGCAGGCAGATCCTTGTGGGACAAAGCCACATTCATAAGGGGAGAGTTTTTCACTCTCAGGTTTTATGACTGGTAGTCAAAATGCTAGGGTAGTTAAGATAGACAAGAGAGTTAAAGCTAGAATTATTATAATTATGAGGGAGTTCATGTGCATTTTCTTGGGTTTATACGAGGTTTGGTTGGTTGGAGACTAACTAGATTAAGTGTATTAAAAAGGCAGGTTGGATTAAGAGCCTCATCAGTAGATTGAGATATATAAGAACAGTCAGATAACGTCTACAAAGTGCCAGTATCAAGCAGTGTCTTCGAAGCTGAAGTGATGTTTGGAGGTAAAATGTTGTATTTGTCATACTAAGCAGGTGAGTAAGAATAAGGAACCAATAATTACATGGAGTCCATGGAAGCCTGTTGCGACAAATAAGGTTGAGTCGTATACACCATCTGCTAGTGTGAATGGGGCTTCATAGTACTCTATAGCTTGAAGAGCAGTAAAATAAAGTCCAAGTAAAACAGTTAGAGCTAAAGCTTGAGTTGCTTCTGTTCGATTTTTTCAGTAATACGGTGGTGGGCCCAGGTTACTGAGACTCCTGAGGAAAGTAAAACAGTAATATTTAATAGTGGAACTTCAAACGGGTTTAGTGGGTTAATTCCTGTGGGAGGTTATGCCAAGTTCGAGGGTTGGTGCTAAGCTGGCATGATAGAAAGCCCAGAAGAAGTCTGCGAAAAAGAAAACTTATTAAATAATAAATAAGATTATTCCATAGCGGAGGCCTTGTTGAACTGGGAAAGTATGATGACCAAGAAAGGTACCTTCCCGAACAATGTCTCGTCATCATTGGTATATTGTAAGGAGTATTAGGATTAGGTGAAATGTTATCAGGGTAGAATATTTATTATGGAATCATATGGCCAGGCCGGAGGTTATTAATAGTAGAGAACCAGCACTGGTTAGGGGTCAGGGGTTTGGGTCTATCATGTGGTATGCATGCGCTTGGTGGGACATATACTTTTTTTGGAGGTAGAGGGTTAGAATAAGAATAAAGACATATGCCTGAATCATAGCAAGAGCTAATTCCAGAACAGTTAGTAGGAGGAGGAGTAATGAGGTAATTACTGTAATTGAAATATAAGAGGTTATTACAAAGGTTTCAGTAGAAATAAGTTGGAGTAGATGCCCTGCTGTTAAATTAGCAGTTAGTCGGACACCAAGTGCAATGGGTCGGATAAAAAGGCTAATAGTTTCAATGATTATTAGTATAGGAATAAGTGCAATTAGGGTGCCTTCCGGTAATAAGTGAGCCAGGGCTTGTGGTTTTTTTTTTGTATGCCAAGACGGACAGTGGCTAGTCATGGGGTGCCTGCTAATCCTATATTTATTGATAGTTGGGTAGTGGGTGTATAGGTGTATGGTAATAATTCCATGATTAATTATTAGAATAAATATCATAAAGGCTAAACAGATTAAGGCTAATGTATGGCCTTGTGGGCTGATTGGAAGAAATAGCTGTTTGGTAGTAGTTGTTAGGAGAGGTATAAGTAGTGTGCTATAACGAGGTTTAATACATTTTGGTGTTTATGTGATTAGCACTAAACTAAGAATTAAAACAGCTAGTCAAGCTAAGGGTAGCCTGAATATGTCAGGGAAGTAAATTGGTAAAAAATTGTTAATGTTATGGTCAAATTCAGGTTGGTTGTTTAGGTTTAGTTGCCTGTTGAGCAGAGATAGTGTTTTGTGTTTGATAACACAAGATAGTTGTCATAATAAAAAATATAATAATTAGTCATGATACTGTGAGTATAGAGAATCAAGGGGTAAGGTTGAGTTGTGGCATATCACTAAGGGAGGAGAGATCCACCCATCTTCAGCTTAAAAGGCTCAACTTTCTAAATTTGAAAGAGGGATGGCTTCTAGTGCAATTGGCATAAAACTGTGATTTGCACCACAGATGTCTGAGCATTGGCCAAAAAATAGTCCTGGTCGAGTTGTAATAAATGTCGATTGATTTAGACGCCCTGGGACCACATCTACTTTAGTACCTAAAGCTGGAATAGTTCGAGAATGAATAACATCTTCTGATGTAATTAACATGCGAATCGGAGATTCTATGGGTACTACAATACGATGGTCAATGTCTAAGAGTCGGATTCCACCAGGTTCAAGTTCATTTGTTGGGTTATGTTAGAGTCAAATTCTATTTGGTAGTTGTCAGTATATTCATAGATTCAGTATCATTGGTGTCCTACTGCGTTAATAGTTAAATGAGGGTTATTAATTTCGTCAGTAAGGAAAAGAATGCGTAAGGAGGGCAATTATGATGAGAATAATGGCTTGTATCACTGTTCATACTATTTCTACTTCTTGAGAGTCAAGAGTGTGTTATTCTTTGGTTCTTTTCGGTTAAGTCACGTCGAAAAATAAAATAATAAATTAAAATAACATATTACGACGTTTCGATTGCAACACAAGCAATCATCATCAGGCATAAAAGAAATAGCAACAAAAATCTAACTAGAAAACTATAGACAGACATACAAGCAGACAGACATCACAACGGCACACAGAGAGAGGACACAAATCGGCACAAAGAGAGGGGTCGTTTTTGTGACGGTCCCTTAAATATAGAGAGGGGGGGCGGGGACGGAGAGAGGGAGGGGGCAGAAAGAATTAGCATATCAATGAGTGTACGGCAACGTACTGCTGTTGCAAGTAAGATGACAATGTGGAACGGGCACGCAAGCTTGAAAATTAGGAGACAGGCACACGAAAATTAAATAACCTAGCAAAATATCGAAATGTGATGTAATACAACACAGAGAGTCGGTTAACACACAATTAACGCATAGCCTGGTTGATTACGTGTTTCAAAATTTGCTAAGTTAGAATTTTAAGTGTGAAAATTCCAAAGAGAGGACACAGGCAGAGAGAACAAATAGCCAGAAAGAAAAAGGATAAGCTTAAAACTTCCCCGTAGAAGTGGTTCAATCTTAATTTAGGAGCTTTCGTGACTGCAGGAATTATTCTTTGGTTCTTTTCGGTTAAGTCACGTCTAAAAATAAAATAATAAATTAAAATAACATATTACGACGTTTCGATTGCAACACAAGCAATCATCATCAGGCATAAAAGAAATAGCAACAAAAATCTAACTAGAAAACTATAGACAGACATACAAGCAGACAGACATCACAACGGCACACAGAGAGAGGACACAAATCGGCACAAAGAGAGGGGTCGTTTCTGTGACGGTCCCTTAAATATAGAGAGGGGGGGCGGGGACGGTGGAGAGAGAGGGGGCAGAGAGAATTAGCATATCAATGAGTGTACGGCAACGTACTGCTGTTGCAAGTAAGATGACAATGTGGATAATAATTCGATTTGTGTCCTCTCTCTGTGTGCCGTTGTGATGTCTGTCTGCTTGTATGTCTGTCTATAGTTTTCTAGTTAGATTTTTGTTGCTATTTCTTTTATGCCTGATGATGATTGCTTGTGTTGCAATCGAAACGTCGTAATATGTTATTTTAATTTATTATTTTATTTTTAGACGTGACTTAACCGAAAAGAACCAAAGAATAATTCCTGCAGTCACGAAAGCTCCTAAATTAAGAGTGTGTTGATTTGTGAATTTGGTAGCGACTATTGCGACAATGAGGTAGAGAATCAGGGTACTAATTAATACAACAATTGTTAGAGTGTGGTCGTGGAAGTTAATACGTTCCTCTATAATTGCGGAGGCTGCATCTTGAAGTCCTAGTTGAGCTTGTTGTGCCATAAGCAAGATACTTGAGGATAAGTCTCATAATATTACCTTGACAAGGTAGTGTAATTTTTTGACTAGTATCTTAAGAAAGTGGCAGATATGGTTATGCACCTGGCTTGAAACCAGCATAGGGGGGGATCGAATCCCTCGTTTCTTGTAGTGGGCTTAAACAAAAGATGGTTCTTTGTAAGTGCCATAAGGGGGCGGGCAGCCATGAAGTCATTCAAGGTTGGTGTGAAGAAGATTTGTAGTGTTAGCTTTACGTTGAGCAGAGATAGTGAGATTGTTGACTCAATTGTAGATACGATGTTTCATGTAATGTAGGCATATGGGTCATCTGAATAACGTTGTGGTATGCCAGCTAAGCCTAGGAAATATTGAGGGACAAATGTAAGATTAACACCAAGGAATTTAATCCCAAAGTGTGCTTTTGCTCAAGTTTACAGTGAATGAAGCCGGCTATAATTGCGAAAACAGCTCCTATGGATAGAACACAATGTACGTGGGCTACTACATAATAAGTATCACGTAATGTCTAGTGGTGAAGTAGATAACATCATTCTTATCAGCCCTCCGACGGTGAATAAAAAAATATAGCCAAAGGCTCATAATGTAGGAGTTTGTCATTTTAATTTACCTCCATGAAGAGTGGCTAGTCAGCTAAAGACTTTGACCCCTGTTGGGATAGCGATGATTATCGTGGCTGATGTAAAATAAGCTCGGGTGTCAACGTGAATATTCCTACTGTGAATATATAGTGGGCTCAGACAATAAACCCTAGTAGTCCGATGGCCATTATTGCTCAGACTATTCCTATATATCCTAATGGTTAATTTTGTTCCAGCGTAATAAGCAGCTTCAGGGTGTCCAAAGAATCAAAAGAGGTGTTGGTAGAAAATTGGGTCCCTGCAGGGTCGAAGAAGGCCGAAATTAAATTACTGTTATAGCAGCTGCAAGTACAGGTAGAGAGAGAAGGAGAACCGCAGTAATTAAAACAAATCAGACAAATAAAAGAGTTTGATACTGTGTCATGGTTGGGGGCTTTATGTTGAAGATAGTTGTAATAAATTTGACTGCCCCAAGAATTGATGAAACTCCGGCGAGATGTAGGGAGAAGATTGTTAAGTTAACAGAAGCCCCTGTGTAAGCTAAGTTCCCCACTAGAGGGGGTAGACGGTTCATCCTGTTCCTACCCCTGCTTCAATTCCTACGGAGGCTAAACGTAGAAGTAGTGAAGGTGGAAGTAGTCAAAAGCTTATATTGTTTATGCGAGGGAAGGCTATGTCAGGGGCACCGAGTATTAGTGGTACAAGTCAGTTACCAAAACATCCGATTATAATTGGTATAACCATTTAAAAAATTATGACAAAAGCATGGGCAGTTACGATAACATTATAATTTGATTGTCCCCGAGTAAAGTACCTGGTTGGCTTAATTCTGTTCGAATTAGGATGCTTAAAGCGGTTCCTACTATTCTTGCTCAAGCCCCGGCTACTCGCCATTTTTTTATGTACGGGAGAGAACAATGACACCCCAATTGATGTCCAATTATGAGCCGAGCCAAACAAGGCTAAATCAAAAATTTAGGAGTCCATGCGCCTTACCCTTCAGAGGCTTTCGGAAGCATGCGAGGCTTTCAGGGAAAATTCCAATTCATGCCAATTGGCAAATGAGCGGCTGAGGGGTCTCCGTCTTTGCACACATAAATGGGCTCCAGGTGACAAAGCCTGGCTGCACTGTCCCGAGGTACCGGTGGGTTTATCACCCAAATTGTGTAAACCTTGGAGGGGGCCAGTTTTCAGATTCGGGCCGTTCGGCCCCAGTGTGTTCAAATTCGCTGGGGTCGACAGAGTTGGTTTGAACATCCCTCTCACCTAAAATCTTTCATCGCGCCACGTGAATTCATCCCATCTCCACTACACAGGGGCCGAGTGTCGGGTGTGTCAGGCAAGCTGAGGAGTGTTCCCACTGAGGTTGGTCCTCAGGGAAGTTATGTGATCCCATCCTCAGGTTCTGCGCGTTTAACTTTCCCCGAGCCGCCTGCGCCGTCTCCGGAAGCTTCGGGAGTGGAGGGCCCATCTGCCCGGCCGACTGCTCTTCGATGGGACATTTTCAAATTCCCTCCGGGACCCCCAGGGAGATTACACCCACCTCGCCTGGGGGCCCGACCACAAGGAATCGATCCAAGACTGTTCAGTTTTCGTGAGCCCTATACACACAAACA
The DNA here is from genome assembly GCF_965212315.1 of Lampetra planeri. Taxonomy (NCBI): domain Eukaryota; kingdom Metazoa; phylum Chordata; class Hyperoartia; order Petromyzontiformes; family Petromyzontidae; genus Lampetra; species Lampetra planeri. The sequence continues at coordinate 393,911 of NC_136151.1, forward strand.
CTCCCACACCGTCAGTTGGTTCTCACACTCATCATGTCGTATTGGACATTGGCTGAACCTGGCCTTTATTTTGCTTGCGGGTGTTGTTACACGGTGAGGGTGGGAGATGCTGGTGCTGGAGGGAGTCCCGAGGTTTAGTGTGATACCGCGTGTTTTTTTTATTTTCTCCTTATCCTCTCTTCTCTCTCTTCTCTTCTCTCTTCCGTTGTGTTTTGCCTACTGTTGGTTCTGTACCTTTGTTCCCTTTCCCCATTCGTCACTGCATATATCGTAAATATTGTACATATGGGATGGGGTATTTATTTGTTGAGGCACACTAAGGGGATTTTGTTTGTTTTGTTGAGGGGGAGTTGACAGCCGGAATGGCCGAGTTTTACGAAGGGGGAGGGCAGGTGCTGTAGTGACATCGCTAGATGTAAACATGCTGGGTGCAGTGCCGGCCCTAGAGGGGCATGGCTTGCGGTGGAGCGACATCGCGGATACCACAATGGTGTGGGTGTAGTACCGGCCCTAGTGGGACCATGTAAGTGCTAAATAATAGCTCTAGATGGCACCACGCTTTACGTGCAGTGCCGACCCTACAGGACAGGATGTGTGGGTGCCGGCCGAAGGATGAAGTTACGTGATGCCATGGCACTTGGGTTGACCCAGGAGGACATGTGACCGGTTAAGTTGACAAAGGGGGCCCAAGAGGGGGCTAGGGGGGGTCACGTGATTAGGACCCATATCCTTCCCGAGGATTTTGGAAGGTGGACATGGCCAAGGGCAGAGCCGGCCACGCCACAGAGAATATAAGCCGGGTCCGGAGAGGGACCAGGGTTGTTGTTCATCCTGGAAGAAACCCTTCGTCTACATTCTCCGTTCAATGAGTCTCCAACACATGGACCTGGGCCGAAGCTGTTGGTCCTGGTCCATAGTAGCAGTTACGTTGTAACTAGTGTAGTAAGCATGGTGGTCACCACCAGAGGTTGTGATTCTGTTAACGGGAAAGTTACCCCGTGTGTTGGAACTTAATAAATGTGTTGCCTCCAAGTCTACGTCTGCGACTCAGTTGAACCCATTCCAAGTGCATAGACCCTTGCTTCACTGGTCCTTTCGTACTGAGGAAGCAGCAAACATAGATAGAAACTGACCTGGATTACTCCGGTCTGAACTCAGATCACGTGGGGCTTTAATTGTTGAATAAACGAAATAGCTTTTGTGCCATTGGGGTGCCCCGATCCAACATCGAGGTCGTAAACTCTTTAGTTGATTCGGGCTCGTGGAAAGGATTGCGCTGTTATCCCTGGGGTAACTTGTTTCGTTAGGCAGCAAGTGATGCTGGGTCTATTAACATTAGTTTAACTAGTGCTTAGAGCTGTTACTCTAGGCTAAGAAAATTGTATTTTTGTCGTCGTGGATATTACTTTGTTCCGTGGTTACTTAATAGTGGTTATAGTGTCTTTATATATTATGGTATTTGTAATCTAATAAACTTAAGCTGTAACGCTTTTCTTTTTGATGGCTGCTTTTAGGCCTACTTAAGTTTATAAATTGGGATATTATTCAATTAATAGGAGGTATATCTCTGTTCACTAGGGCTGTACCTCTAGTGAATACAACTTTAAATATAGAGTGGTAGGGTGTTTAAATTATCCAGTAGTTTTGTTGCTCATCTATAAATTAAGATCAAGCTTAAACTTGTTTCTTAAGTAACCAGCTATCACTAGGCTCGGTAGGCTTTTTACCTCTGACCAGGATTCTTTCCAATCTTTTGCCACAGATACAGATTAACCCTCATAGGTAATCCCGGGGTAGTTCGTCTAGTTTCTGGATGGCGGCAATATATTCGGGTCTATTTTCTAAGCCATGATGCAAAAGGTACAATATTTTATATTTGCTTAGGTTTTGCTTGATCGAGCTATTTCATGTATTTTTCAATATTCCCTTGCGGTACTATTATGTTTAAAAAAAAATACTATCATTTATACTAGAAATGGGGTAATGGTTTGCGATAAGATTTGATTGTTTAATAATCAGAGATTAAGAATTGTTAGATAGCTATATTTAGATCAGTAGTCAGAAGATATTGAATCGCACAATACTATTTTCGTGTAAGGGAAATGCTTAACTTTTAAGCTATATTATTTTTCCAAGCGCACCTTCCGGTACGCTTATCATGTTACGACTTTTCTCTTGAAGGATGGGGAGAGTGATGGGCAGTTTGTGTGTTAGTCGACTCTGCGTTGCATTGGATTACATTTCCAAAAATTTGCTAAGCTTGTTTTCTCAAACTGCCGATTTCTCTATCTAAAATTTACCAGGCTCTCATAGGTCCATTGGCTCTTTCTCTCCCCCAGCCGCTTCGGGGTGTATTTCCATACAACTCTCTCTAAAAAAATGTTTTTACCAGACTTGCTGGGTCTTTCTGTCCCCCTGCCGCCGCGGGGTGGATTTCCGCACAGCTCTCTCATTGACATGCTAATTTATCTGCTCCAGCAGACCCACCTCTCTCTCTATCCCCCCCTCTCTCTATTTAAGGCGATGACACAGATGCATTGGGTCTCTGTGTGTCTATGTTGTGTGTCTCTCTCTCTCTGTGTCTCTGTGTTGTCACTTTCTGCTTGTGTGTCTGTCTGTGTGTCTCACTGTCTGTGTTTTGTCTCTCGCTCAAATTTAGGTCTACCTGATGACGAATGCTTGTGTTGCAATCAAAACGTCGTATTCTATTATTTAATTTATGTTATTTCTACGTGACTTGACCGAAAGAACCAAAGAGTAAATGTAAAGTTAACATGATTGCTAAGTTCAACATCCTGTCAACAAAGAAGCCAGATCCACACATTAAAAAGTTAGATGTTAACAAGATTGTCATCAATCAGAGTAACAGCCCAATTTCTGATAGACTAAAATCGGTACGAGCTAGAGGACTGAACATTGGAGTCACCCCCAAACACATCCCAGTGGATGATATCATTGCCCAGGCTGACGTAGCCCTCAAAGGTTTAGGTCACATTCCAGCAGACGTGGCAAAATCTGAAATCGCCGCCATCCTCAAAAACGCTAAGAAACCCATTAGTAACATCAGCAGGGACGAGCGCTCTGAACTCGCTCAATTGAAAAAGAGAGATGACATTGTCATCCTTTCAGCCGACAAGGGCAATACCACGGTCATCATGGATAAAACCACATACAACAACAAAATCCAGGACCTTCTTAATTATGGCAGTTATACCAAAATCAACAAATATCCTACAAACCGCCTGGCTAAAAAAAACAACAATATTATCACTAATTAGACTTCTCTAATCAAACCGACCAAGCTGCTCTCTCTAAAACCTTCAGCTACGAGACCACCCATATTTTATGGCCTTCCAAAAATCCATAAACACGGTACTCCACTCTGTCCGATCGGTTCTACCATCCACTCACCTACCTACAATCTGGCCCGATTTCTGTCTAAGACCCTGCTTCCATTCACGGGCAAGACCACCTCAGCAGTACTTAACTCAGCTCACTTGGTTTCTCTAATCAAGGACATTTCACTGTCTCCAGATGATTTGCTTGTCAGCTTCGATGTATAATGGTAGGTTTTTACCCTTTTAACTGGTACAAAACTGACACCTTTATTCAAGGCATCATGTTTGCAATGACCACAACACAAGTAGTCAATAAAGCAAACAAAAAGAAGCAACTCTGAGAAGGATAATAATATGCACTGTCCTTGAAGTTGATTAGCCCACACCCGAGACGGCTTTCTTTAGAGCCTAGTCCCCATTGGTGTAGGGCCAGATGACACCAGAAGGCGTACAACTCAAAAACAGTGCAATATCAGAGTATTGAGAGTTCGGGGTAAACATTTACACTATGAGATCTCTTTTACCAGTGGCAAAATATAATGGTAGGTTTTTACCCTTTTAACTGGTACAAAACTGACACCTTTATTCAAGGCATCATGTTTGCAATGGCCACAACACAAGTAGTCAATAAAGCAAACAAAAAGAAGCAACTCTGATAAGGAAAATAATATGCACTGTCCTTGAAGTTGATTAGCCCACACCCGAGACGGCTTTCTTTAGAGCCTAGTCCCCATTGGTGTAGGGCCAGATGACACCAGAAACGTACAACTCAAAAACAGTGCAATATCAGAGTATTGAGAGTTCGGGGTAAACATTTACACTATGAGATCTCTTTTACCAGTGGCAAAATATAATGGTAGGTTTTTACCCTTTTAACTGGTACAAAACTGACACCTTTATTCAAGGCATCATGTTTGCAATGACCACAACACAAGTAGTCAATAAAGCAAACAAAAAGAAGCAACTCTGATAAGGATAATAATATGCACTGTCCTTGAAGTTGATTAGCCCACACCCGAGACGGCTTTCTTTAGAGTCTAGTCCCCATTGGTGTAGGGCCAGATGACACCAGAAGGCGTACAACTCAAAAACAGTGCAATATCAGAGTATTGAGAGTTCGGGGTAAACATTTACACTATGAGATCTCTTTTACCAGTGGCAAAATATAATGGTAGGTTTTTACCCTTTTAACTGGTACAAAACTGACACCTTTATTCAAGGCATCATGTTTGCAATGACCACAACACAAGTAGTCAATAAAGCAAACAAAAAGAAGCAACTCTGATAAGGATAATAATATGCACTGTCCTTGAAGTTGATAAGCCCACACCCGAGACGGCTTTCTTTAGAGCCTAGTCCCCATTGGTGTAGGGCCAGATGACACCAGAAGGCGTACAACTCAAAAACAGTGCAATATCAGAGTATTGAGAGTTCGGGGTAAACATTTACACTATGACATCTCTTTTACCAGTGGCAAAATATAATGGTAGGTTTTTACCCTTTTAACTGGTACAAAACTGACACCTTTGTTCAAGGCATCATGTTTGCAATGGCCACAACACAAGTAATCAATAAAGCAAACAAAAAGAAGCAACTCTGATAAGGATAATAATATGCACTGTCCTTGACGTTGATTAGCCCACACCCGAGACGGCTTTCTTTAGAGCCTAGTCCCCATTGGTGTAGGGCCAGATGACACCAGAAGGCGTACAACTCAAAAACAGTGCAATATCAGAGTATTGAGAGTTCGGGGTAAACATTTACACTATGAGATCTCTTTTACCAGTGGCAAAATATAATGGTAGGTTTTTACCCTTTTAACTGGTACAAAACTGACACCTTTATTCAAGGCATCATGTTTGCAATGGCCACAACACAAGTAGTCAATAAAGCAAACAAAAAGAAGCAACTCTGATAAGGATAATAATATGCACTGTCCTTGAAGTTGATTAGCCCACACCCGAGACGGCTTTCTTTAGAGCCTAGTCCCCATTGGTGTAGGGCCAGATGACACCAGAAGGCGTACAACTCAAAAACAGTGCAATATCAGAGTATTGAGAGTTCGGGGTAAACATTTACACTATGAGATCTCTTTTACCAGTGGCAAAATATAATGGTAGGTTTTTACCCTTTTAACTGGTACAAAACTGACACCTTTATTCAAGGCATCATGTTTGCAATGACCACAGCACATGTAGTCAAGAAAGCCGTCTCGGGTGTGGGCTAATCAACTTCAAGGACAGTGCATATTATTATCCTTATCAGAGTTGCTTCTTTTTGTTTGCTTTATTGACTACTTGTGTTGTGGTCATTGCAAACATGATGCCTTGAATAAAGGTGTCAGTTTTGTACCAGTTAAAAGGGTAAAAACCTACCATTATATTTTGCTACTGGTAAAAGAGATCTCATAGTGTAAATGTTTACCCCGAACTCTCAATACTCTGATATTGCACTGTTTTTGAGTTGTACGCCTTCTGGTGTCATCTGGCCCTACACCAATGGGGACTAGGCTATAAAGAAAGCCGTCTCGGGTGTGGGCTAATCAACTTCAAGGACAGTGCATATTATTATCCTTATCAGAGTTGCTTCTTTTTGTTTGCTTTATTGACTACTTGTGTTGTGGTCATTGCAAACATGAAGCCTTGAATAAAGGTGTCAGTTTTGTACCAGTTAAAAGGGTAAAAACCTACCATTATATTTTGCCACTGGTAAAAGAGATCTCATAGTGTAAATGTTTACCCCGAACTCTCAATACTCTGATATTGCACTGTTTTTGAGTTGTACGCCTTCTGGTGTCATCTGGCCCTACACCAATGGGGACTAGGCTCTAAAGAAAGCCGTCTCGGGTGTGGGCTAATCAACTTCAAGGACAGTGCATATTATTATCCTTATCAGAGTTGCTTCTTTTTGTTTGCTTTATTGACTACTTGTGTTGTGGTCATTGCAAACATGAAGCCTTGAATAAAGGTGTCAGTTTTGTACCAGTTAAAAGGGTAAAAACCTACCATTATATTTTGCCACTGGTAAAAGAGATCTCATAGTGTAAATGTTTACCCCGAACTCTCAATACTCTGATATTGCACTGTTTTTGAGTTGTACGCCTTCTGGTGTCATCTGGCCCTACACCAATGGGGACTAGGCTCTAAAGAAAGCCGTCTCGAGTGTGGGCTAATCAACTTCAAGGACAGTGCATATTATTATCCTTATCAGAGTTGCTTCTTTTTGTTTGCTTTATTGACTACTTGTGTTGTGGTCATTGCAAACATGATGCCTTGAATAAAGGTGTCAGTTTTGTACCAATTAAAAGGGTAAAAACCTACCATTATATTTTGCCACTGGTAAAAGAGATCTCATAGTGTAAATGTTTACCCCGAACTCTCAATACTCTGATATTGCACTGTTTTTGAGTTGTACGCCTTCTGGTGTCATCTGGCCCTACACCAATGGGGACTAGGCTCTAAAGAAAGCCGTCTCGGGTGTGGGCTAATCAACTTCAAGGACAGTGCATATTATTATCCTTATCAGAGTTGCTTCTTTTTGTTTGCTTTATTGACTACTTGTGCTGTGGTCATTGCAAACATGATGCCTTGAATAAAGGTGTCAGTTTTGTACCAGTTAAAAGGGTAAAAACCTACCATTATATTTTGCCACTGGTAAAAGAGATCTCATAGTGTAAATGTTTACCCCGAACTCTCAATACTCTGATATTGCACTGTTTTTGAGTTGTACGTCTTCTGGTGTCATCTGGCCCTACACCAATGGGGACTAGGCTCTAAAGAAAGCCGTCTCGGATGTGGGCTAATCAACTTCAAGGACAGTGCATATTATTATCCTTATCAGAGTTGCTTCTTTTTGTTTGCTTTATTGACTACTTGTGTTGTGGTCATTGCAAACATGATGCCTTGAATAAAGGTGTCAGTTTTGTACCAGTTAAAAGGGTAAAAACCTACCATTATATTTTGCCACTGGTAAAAGAGATCTCATAGTGTAAAGCTTCGATGTAGTCTCTCTGTTCACCAAGGTACCTGTACCTGACACCATAGCAATCATTCAAGACTTGGTCCAACAGGGACTGAATCCTGATGTACCAACTGTTGGTGAGGCACTGCCTTACCAACACTTACTTCATCTGGATTGGTACATTCTACAAACAAAATGAAGGTACCCCTATGGATTCTCCCTTATCGCCAGTGGAAGCAAATGTTTTCATGGATAAATTTGAAACAGATGCCATCCTGACATCCACCCTACGTCCTTCCCTGTGGAAGAGATACGTAGATACTCTTAGGTTTTTTCCGGTAAAGTCACGTAGGTAAAAAATACAATTAAAATTTGAATAAAGTAATAATGAAAATAAAATAAAATAATAAATCACGACGTTTCAGAGGCAACACAAGTCTCCGTCATCAGGTGGGACCGTCACAGCTAAAATTACTGCATCAAGTGAGGAAAATTCCAAAAGACCAGCCCTTAAATACAAGTTAAGGGGGGAGGGGCTTATCTTAATGTGGTAATCAGGGAATGGAACGTGGGGGTGGTGGGCTAGGCTACAAGAGAAATTGGTCAACGTCGACCTGTGCAAGAAAACAATCGGTGTACCTCGACCTAAACCGGTGTTGGTTGAATACCCAAATACAAAAAAGCAGTACTGTTAAACGCTGGGGATGTCAACACTCAGTAAAGTAGAAAAGTACCTGTCAAATAAGATGGTACAAATATGTGTAGTTAAATCTTTTTTACATGGTTAATAACATCTTTCCAATGATTGCTCAGTTTGTACCCATCATCACGGTTGAAGTTATGTCTATGTTTGTATATCTGAATGGCTTCGTGTACAAACCTTTGATGGTAGCCAGAGGATTTGCAGAGCACCTTGGTCTCGGAAAAAACAATATCATGAGAGCCCACAGCGTTGTAGCAATGATCGGCAACGGCAGAAGACTCAATTTTGCCGTGTTTCAGATCTGACTTGTGCTCGCAGGCACGATCAGAGACATGACGTTTCGTTTCACCAATGTAACAATCACCCAGCTGCAACTCAGTTTATAGACTCCAGGGTATTGCAAGGCAGGGATGACATCCTTCCCAGATGGAATTAGATCACGGATTTTATGTACTGTACTGAATCGGACTTGGATCTTATGTTTGTTTAAAAATTTGGAGATCTTTTTGGTCACGCCTGCTATGTATGGCAACGTGATAGTTTTGATCGGAGTTTCAAGTGGCTGTTTCTGTATGGTGGGAGAAACAGCTTGGCGGATGGTACGGTCAGAGTATCCGTTCATCCTGAGAGCCCGATGTACATGTCTTAATTCACTGGCCAGGTGGTGTTGGTCAGAAATGCCATGAGCTCTGTGGTATAGCGTTTTGATGAGATAATTATTTTGAGATGGGTGGTGGTGGGAATCAGGTTTCAAGTAGGAATCTGTGTGGGTGGCTTTTCTGTAGACAGAATGTCCCAAGGATCCGTCAGGTCTCCTCTCAAACAGAATATCTAAGAATGGTAGTTTGCCATCTTTCTCCACTTCCATGATGAATCTGATGAATGGGTGTCTGGAATTGATGTGGTCCAAGAAGTGGTTCAATGCTGGGAGGCCATGTGGCCAAATGACGAAAGTGTCATCCACATACGTCTTCCACAGGGAAGGACGCAGGGTGGATGTCTGGATGGCGTCTGATTCAAACTTTTCCATGAACATATTGGCTATCACTGGTGACAAGGGGAAGCCCATAGGGGTACCCTCATTCTGTTTGTAGAAGGTGCTATTCCAGGTAAAATAAGTGTTGGTGAGGCAATGCCTAACCAGCACAGGTACATCCGAATTCAATCCATGTTGGACCAAGTCCTCAATTAGTGTTAGGGTGTCAGGCACTGGGACTTTGGTAAACAGAGATACTACATCAAAACTGACGAGGATATCATCAGGAGATAGTACCATGTCCTTGACCACAGAGACCAATTGGGTTGAGTTGAGTACTGCCGAAGAGGTCTTGCCTGTGAAGGGAAGCAGAGTGTCTGATAGAAAACGAGCTAGTTTGTAGGTAGCAGAGTTGATCGTCGACACGATGGGTCGTAGCGCGGTGCCTTCTTTATGGATCTTGGGAAGACCATAGAGTCTGGGAGGTCTTGCCGCCGAGGGTTTTAGAGAGGGACGTTTGGTTGGTTCGATTAGGGACGTCGAACTCGTGATGATCTTGTTAGTTTTTGTCGTTAGGCTGTTAGTAGGATCGCTTTTAATTTTGGAGTAACTCCCATCATTGAGTAGGTCCAGGATTTTGTTGTTGTATGATTCTTTATCCATGATGACCGTGGCATTGCCCTTTTCTACCGAGAGGATGACTATATCATCTCTCTTTTTTATGTTCGCGAGTTCAGAGCATTCGTTTTTACTAATGTTGCTAGTGGGTTTCTTAGCATTCTTAAGAATAGTGGCTATTTCAGCTCTTGCTACATCTGCATGGATGTGTCCTATGCCTCTGAGGGCTACATCAACCTGAGAAATCACATCATCTACTGCTATATATTTAGGTGTGACAGCAAAATTGAGACCTTTGGCCAGTACCGTTTTCAGATTGTCAGAAATTGGGATGTTACTCTGATTCATAACGGTCTTGTTGACATCCAGCTTTGTGATGTGTGGCTCTGGTTTCTTCTTAGATAAGAGGTTGAATTTAGAAATCAGGTTAGCTTTGCATTTGGCTGACATTGAGTCAGCAGAAGCAGAAGTCATGTTGTCAACGTGGTTCCAATCAGATGGGGACATTTTTTGTGTTAACATTAAATGTGTTTTTAAGAGAGTCTTGTCTAAATCGGAGTAACCTTATACTCTCCGAGATTAGTGATAGGCTAGCTTTAAATATAATCTGTTTAGAGTTCGGTCAGGACACAGCAGCAGATGTGAGTGTGAAAGCGATGGGTATTACCTTGTTATCACGGCATCTCTTGAGGAAGGCCAGCATCTCGATAAGCTGTGACTTCGTGTCTCGTTGTCTTTTTTTGCATTTTGACTGCTTGTGTTGTGGTTATTGCAAACATGATGCCTTGTATAAAGGTGTCAGTTTTGTACCAGTTTAAAGGGTAAAAACCTACTACTATATTTTGCCACTGGTAAAGGAGGTCTCATAGTGTACATGCTTACCCCGAGCTCTCAATACTCTGATAGTGCGCTGTTTATGAGTTGTACGCCTTTTGGCGTCATCTGGTCCAACACCAATGGAGACTAGGCTCTAAGAAAAGCTGTCTCGGGTGTGGACCAATCAACTTCAAGGACAGTGCATATCATTACCATTGTCAGAGTTGTTTCTTTTTGTTTGCATTTTGACTGCTTGTGTTGTGGTTATTGCAAACATGATGCCTTGTATAAAGGTGTCAGTTTTGTACCAGTTTAAAGGGTAAAAACCTACTACTAAGTTCACTATCGTTTATTCTTAGGCACGGATTTAGTGCAGGCTCAACAGATTCGCCAAAGAACCGCAAAAGCACTTACATTAAATGATGGCACCATGCAGATACCATCCAGCAGTGGATTGTTCCATGTCTTCTGATCATTATTTTGTCGAGGAGGTGTCGAGGTGTCTCAGAGGTTTGATTGATAAGCTGGCACTGCTAAGGTCCTGGATTCGAAATCAGGTCAGCACTCAGACCTCTGAGCGATGTGGCCATAATTCTCTTTCGCGCAATTGAAATTCGAATTAAAAAGCAAGATATCACTTCTGCTACGAGTTATCCGCACACCTACTAGCTTACGTGTTGATAACCTTGATGGAAGGGGTTGTATTCGTGCAGTCATTCGTGACCAGGTTGAGACAATCAAATCACCACACATGACTGTGCAGTTTAATCACAGGCGACTGCCTGGATTCGATCAGAGGTTTTCAGTGATGCTGGCTCAAAGGGTTGTGGATGTGATAATGATGATACTGAATGCAAACACAATGCAATGTATTTTTTAAGATATTTTATTTTGCATAACAATCCCAAAGCATTGCATAACATGCAAATGACTAGTTGCATGCAACTTCCTACAATTGAAGAACATGCAATTGTAATCTAAATACATTAATCCAGATGGTGATGCTGATGGAAGTGATGGTACTGCAAGAGCAGTTCTTGAATTCTTTGGTGTCATCTTTGTATAAATTGGTGCCAATTCGAGGCCAGTTATCATTATTTGTATTTTCATTGCAGTGTGAAATGGAAAACAAATATGCGCGTTTCTGAAAATAGGTGTCCCAACACAAATGAAGATTGTTTGATTGTATGGGGAATCTTTATCTTTCTGTCATCGTTTTGTTTAGTATCATTCACACGTGGATGTCGTCTCTCTACAATTTTGATAGAAATGTTGGTCAAGTCCATCGATTATTCTGTTCATGGCAGCATGCAGTTGTAATGCGAGCAAGGATTGAGGGGGGGTGGAGTCTGGGTCACGTGGGGAGTGGGTGGAGTTAGGGTCACGTGGGGTAGAGGATTTAGGGATAGAACCGGAAAAGGAAAGGACAACGGAGATCGACATCTGAGAGAGAGTCCTTTATTACACAGAGACTGTATTGTCAAGATATATGTTTGTATTATTTTGCCGTGGAGAATGTCCTTAGCTGTGTGCTCCGTGTGGGTTTTCACTGTTCGCCTTCTCATTTCTGAAGCCCATACAGCTTCCAGCTCTTTTACCTCCTTCCAGTCATTTATGTCGGTCATCCAACTTGTACTTTGATTTTCGATTTAAAGCTTTCATGACTGCAGGGATTCATCTTCTTGGTTCTTTCGGTAAAGTCACGTAGAAGGGAAATAATAAAATAATAAAATAATAAAACATAATAAAATACAATTCTCACGACGTTTCGGCCACAACGCAAGCAGCCGTCCTCAGGTGAAGAACAGGGCTGTCGGAAAGACAGCGTCTGAATGAACGCCACCAAGCTTGGCAGCGTATATTTATGCTGGGTTAGAGGAGGAGGGTGCCTTGACAAAGGAATTTGCATATCAACAGAGGGATTTAGCATATTTATGGAAAATGCAGGGATTAGTCACTACTTGTGGAATGTGTAGGTGGTCGGGGGGTATCAAAGTCATATTATGCTCGTGTATTATGTAGGATTATTAGTAATAAAGGGAAGGAATTTTAATAGGAGCTGCAGCAGCCAAACCACCACGTAAAAAAACTAAAATATAAACTACATCAATATCATCAATATACTCAATATACGCTCCAATAAGCTGAGCTACTAACAGTAAGTCATACATTACAATTCTATGTCACAAAAAAATATAATATGCCTCCAGCTAAACTTTTTTCTTACATCACACGGATATACGGTGAGGGAAAAAAGTATTTGATCCCCTGCTGATTTTGTACGTTTGCCCACTGACAAAGAAATGATCAGTCTATAATTTTAATGGTAGGTTACTTTGAACAGTGAGAGACAGAAAAACAACAACAAAATCCGGAAAAACGCATGTCAAAAATGTTTTAAATTGATTTGCATTTTAATGAGGGAAATAAGTATTTGACCCCTCTGCAAAACATGACTTAGTACCTGGTGGAAAAACCCTTGTTGGCAATCACAGAGGTCAGACGTTTCTTGTAGTTGGCCACCAGGTTTGCACACATCTCAGGAGGGATTTTGTCCCACTCCTCTTTGCAGATTTTCTCCAAGTCATTAAGGTTTCGAGGCTGACGTTTTGCAACTCGAACCTTCAGCTCCCTCCACAGATTTTCTATGGGATTAAGGTCTGGAGACTGGCTAGGCCACTCCAGGACCTTAATGTGCTTCTTCTTGAGCCACTCCTTTGATGCCTTGGCCGTGTGTTTAGGGTCATTGTCATGCTGGAATACCCGTCCATGACCCATTTTCAATGCCCTGGCTGAGGGAAGGAGGTTCTCACCCAAGATTTTATGGTACATGACCCCGTCCATCGTCCCTTTGATGCGGTGAAGTTGTCCTGTCCCCTTATCAGAAAAACACCCCCAAAGCATAATGTTTCCACCTCCATGTTTGACGGTGGGGATGGTGTTCTTGGGATCATAGGCAGCATTCCTCCTCCTCCAAACACGGCGAGTTGAGTTGATGCCAAAGAGCTCCATTTTGGTCTCATCTGACCACAACACTTTCACCCAGTTGTCCTCTGAATCATTCAGATGTTCATTGGCAAACTTCAAACGGGCATGTATATGTGCTTTCTTGAGCAGGGGGACCTTGCGGGCGCTGCAGGATTTCAGTCCTTCACGGCGTAGTGTGTTACCAACTGGTTTCTTGGTGACTATGGTCCCAGCTGCCTTGAGATCATTGACCAGATCCTCCCGTGTAGTTCTGGGCTGATTCCTCACCGTTCTCATGATCATTGCAACTCCACGAGGTGAGATCTTGCATGGAGCCCCAGGCCGAGGGAGATGGACAGTTCTTTTGTGTTTCTTCCATTTGCGAATAATCGCACCAACTGTTGTCACTTTCTCACCAAGCTGCTTGGCGATGGTCTTGTAGCCCATTCCAGCCTTGTGTAGGTCTACAATCTTGTCCCTGACATCCTTGGAGAGCTCTTTGGTCTTGGCCATGGTGGAGAGTTTGGAATCTGATTGATTGATTCCTTCTGTGAACAGGTGTCTTTTATACAGGTAACAAGCTGAGATTAGGAGCACTCCCTTTAAGAGTGTGCTCCTAATCTCAGCTCGTTACCTGTATAAAAGACACCTGGGAGCCAGAAATATTTCTGATCGAGAGGGGGTCAAATACTTATTTCCCTCATTAAAATGCAAATCAATTTATAATATTTTTGACATGCGTTTTTCTGGATTTTGTTGTTGTTATTCTGTCTCTCACTGTTCAAATAAACCTACCATTAAAATTATAGACTGATCATTTATTTGTCAGTGGGCAAACGTACAAAATCAGCAGGGGATCAAATACTTTTTTTCCCTCACTGTACCCCGTACTATATACTGCCATAGACAAACCCAACATTAAATTACACACTACATTACTATACACCACCTTAGACTATACATTGTAATATTACACTATGTATTATTCTACCGACCCTGTATACCACACTGCTGTATATTCACTATACAATTACGATACTATATATTACCTTATACATTATATTAAACATTACACTTTTATACTATTCATTATTATACAATCTGCTATACACTATACCATTGACCGTCGCGTGAAAGGTACTAAGAGGAAGCAACGAAATATGTCAATGGGAGAGTGGTGATAGGAGACTTGCAGCGGAGCAAAGACTCCATTCCCTCCGGAGACTACAAAAGTCAATGCCAGTGAGTGGACTGTGGTCTGAAAGTCACCGTAAACGGGAACACAATCAGTTAAGACCCGAAATGGTTTATTACGTCCTTCCAATGATTGCTCATGGTAGCCATCTGGAACTCTTTATAAGAATGGAAACAGTCAAGAAGTTAAAACATCACACACATGCAGCTGAAGTCAGATCTGTTCATCACAGCATTCAAGGACATCGTGAACCTAGCTGGCTTCACACCTCTAAGTTGCGATTGAACATTCATTTATGCATTTCTAGATAACACAAATAGTATTATTTTCAACACCTTTTGCTATGTCGACTGAATTTAACTTTTATAAATATTCCTTTTGTACCCAGACATCTGAAATTGTGTGCTCGGAGTATTGGACTAACATCATTTTGAAGATACTAGGGCTTCCAGGCACGTTTGTGACCATTTGCCCTCTCATTGTGTGCCATAACAACCCATGGGATGAATTTGGGAAACTTTTTCACTATACTGTATCATGAATATATAAATAAGTATAGACGTGTAAGTCAAGTATGACTGTGTATATATGCATTCCTCTGTGCCTCGATACTGACGTGTAGATTGTGTGGATATTCTTTTTTTCTGTCTGCAGCTGTTGCTTCCTCTGCACAATTGGTCTGATGGAGCAAAGGCACTTGGCACAGCTCGGTACCACAATGCAACAATGCGACCGGTGTGCATACTGCATGGATCGTCCTTGACATTTGACACGGCACAAGAGAACTCACACAGGAGAGAAACCATAATCTTTGGTTCTTTCGGTAAAGTCACGTAGGTATAAAATAAATCACGACGTTTCGGGCACTACACAAGCGTCCATCATCAGGTGGGAAAGCATGGTCTGCTGCTGAGGCAGACTGTTTTAAAGGGTTTGAAATAGGAGTAGCTCAAGGGTTATAAAGCAGTGGCCGGGGCTAGTGATGTTAATGTGAGAAGTTAGCATGTAAAAGTAAGCTAGAAGAGCGGCCTCCTAGACGAGGGCATGGAAGTGGCTATGTTAATGTGAGGGATTAGCATAATGTTAACGTGAGAAATTAGAGGGCACGAAAGTGGCTATGTTAATGTGACAGATTAGCATGATGTTAATGTGAGAAATTAGCATGTAACTGTGGAAAAGAAGAAGAGGAGCGGCCTCCTCGACGAGGGAGTGTAACCCAACGGGTGTAATCCAAAGGGCCTGTGAGTATGGATGAGAGTGCAATGCAATGGACATGTGAGCATGAGAGATCTGAGAGGCATAGAGAGACAGAGTCGAAAAAACAGCTGACATAGGCAGGTTGGATGGAAACATCACAGTCAGTTAAGACTTTACCTGGTTAATAACGTCCTTCCAATGATTGCTCAGTTCACTAAGAAGTTACGTGAGCCGTAACTTCTGAGCCGCAGCTCACGTAACTTCTGCCGCGACAATATCTGAATTTTTTCGCCTGAGGACGACTGCTCGTGTTGCGATTGAAACGTCGAGATTTATTTTTTCCTTTCTTTTTTCTACCGACGTGACTTTACCAAAATAACCAAAGAGTATGAAAGACATATTGTCTGCTGATCTTGTTCATAGCTGTGTACATCGATATCCCACATTGCTTACACGTGTAGGGGTGTTAGAGAGAGAGCCCGTTATGCATGGCAGCTTAGGGCAAACAAACATAGTGAGCGGGGCTACGTGAGTGCACAGGGGAGGTGCTCTCTACGACGTCCGCGCCAGGCACCCGGGGGGGCCCCACCCCTCAGCGGGGGGTTGGGTATAAAAGGGGACGTATCGGAGGGCTCGGGGTTCTTGTTAAGCTAACCAGTGAAGACTGAAGACGTCTTAGCTAGAGCCCTGGACTCCCCTGGTTCGCCGTCCTTATCAGGGCCGAACAGGACCGAGCCAGCGGCGTGGTCCCGAGATCCAGAGCCGGTGCTCCTGTCAGCGCTGGTCTGGGACTCAGGGTACCGGGCCCGACTTACCAGTGTCGGGCCAGATAGCCTCCCCTAGCCCGTTAGAGGAGGACTAGGAGGCAGGCTAGAAAGTAGCTAGCACGTGTATCCCCAGCTAGCCGGGTGAGGGGGCCGACACCCCCTCTAGAGTTGTATGCCACAACCGTGCTGTGTGTAATAAACCCGTGTGCCTCCAACTCCGGCGTCCAAGAGTCGTGAACTCTACTACATCTGGTGTCAGAAGTAAAGATCTACGAACATGGACACGCGCCGGACAGCTCGAGTCAGGGTACCGGAGGGGGAGGACACCGTTGCAGTCGGGGAGCCCGGGACGGCTGAAGAAAATACGGAGCAGTCGGGGTCGGATGCGTCCACACCGCAGCAACAGGAGAATGGGGAGCCGTCGACAGAGGGGCTGAGGGAGGCGCACGCTAAGCTGGCGGAGCTGCTGTACGCCGCTGCCGCCATGCTGGACCACATCATACAGCTGGGGGCTGCTGGACCGCCACGGGGCGACGGCAGCCGGCGACCACAGCGCCTTCCCGCCATTTCGACGGAGCACCACTTTGAAAATCCCGCCATCGCCGCAGCTGCTGTTGAGGGCGTGGCCGGGTTGAGCATCGAGTCCAACGGCGGGCATACACTACCTGCCGCGTCATCACCAACGGACGACACGTCACCACGGGTGCGACCGGCGATGCCATCGGTTGTTCGCGCCGAGGCAGAGCCGGGTGAGGGGGACGGGGGAGTGCGACCTTCCACGGCAGCCGCTGCGTTACATCAGCGACTACCTCCACTTAAAGAATTTGTGGGCGAGGAAGGCGACTGGGGCGGCTTCCAGCGGCGCTTCCTCGCTCACCAGGAAATGGTGCAGTGGACAGACGCCGAGGCTCTCCGCGCGCTGCCGGCACTCCTCGACAGCGACGCCCTCGCCACTCTAACATCGGCACCGAAGGAGAGGCGCTCCACGCTGCAGACGGCGATGCAGCTGCTGGCTGCAGTATACGGTCCGCCGTCGGACTGTCGCCAACATCTTTTACGATCGCCAGCGGGGGGCAAAGGAGTCGCCCCTGGCGTACCGCACAAGCCTCCTGGCACTGGCGAAGGCGGCCTTTCCACGGATGGACATCGAAGGGGTCGACGCCATGGTTACGGAAAAGATACTCCTGCTGGCGGACGACCTGGATATCGTCATCGTCGCACAAGACGACGCGGAGATGTGCTCCCTCCAAGCGGCACGACTCCTCCACGCAAACCTGCTCGCGCAATGACGGAAGGCCAGCAAGGCGGCGAGCGGGCGTGCCGTGGCTGCAGCCACCCTCCCGGCGGAAGAGATTTGCGCCATCGACCATCAACGGCAGCAGGGAGCGGGAGTACGGGCGGACCGGGGCGGTTCGAGCCATCTCGACCATCCATCGTCGTCGCCAGCGCTCCCGCACTGTTACAACTGCGGCATCCGGGGCCATGTCGCCTCAGGGTGCCGCTCTCCTCGGCAGCGGGGGACGACACCTCGACGGGACACCGGCCCTCTTCCCAAGCTCCATCATCATAACCCGGCGAGTCGCGGCACCCCCCATGTTTGGCCCACGCACACGCCCGTCACACACTCAAACACCGCAGCAAATGGGGGGTCGATATCGCGCACCATCGCACCAACACGCACCACTCTGGGTACTCATATCGAACCCAGCCAGTGGTCCGTGTTGGCCCATCGTGTTGTAGCCGCATCGTCGGGGTCGTCGGCCGTTGTGGGGCACATCGACGGGGTTGAGGTGCGCATCCTGGTCGATACGGGAGCATCGGCGACCATTATTTCGGAATTGATTTACAATATTCTCCCTGTCCAGAGCCGTCCTTTGATGCCCGTTAACGTGCCATTCTATGCTGCGAATGGGAGCTCACTTGGCATCATTGGACAAATTCGAGCCCAAATTTGTGTCGGGGATATTAAATTGTCTGGGCCGATTTTTGTTTCCTCCTCACTGGCGGTTCCGTGCCTGCTGGGGACGGACTTCCTGGCCAAAATGCCGATTAGGATATTAATCGACCAGGGATGCATTGAGCTCCCGTCGGGCCGACGCATGGTGTTTCTGCCATCCCCCGTTACGAGTCGGATGGCGTTCGCGACGGTGCCGGCGTTCGTAGATAGAACGGTGCGCGTTCCTCCGGGGGCACAAATGTTGATTCCTTTGAAACTTCGGCGGCCCTTCGCTAAGGGCATTGGGGCCCAGGGGGTTCTGCTGGGTCCGTCTAGGGCCGGGGTTAGTGGACCTCATTTACTTCCGGCCCAGACCATAGTAAGAGGGGACGGAGACCCCTTCATCGCGGTCCTCAATGTGGGCTCGCAGACGGTGGTGGTCCCACAGGGGACCGTGCTTGCTCACGCAACGCCGGTGCCCTGTGAGGAACCCGTCGCGAATCACGTGAGTGCTGTCTCTGCGCCGCGACCACATTCGGACAGCGATGAAGGGTGGCTCGAGGCGCTTTGTGCGGGATCGACGGACCTGTCAAATTCAGAGCATCACCAACTTAAAGCACTACTGTGAGAATTTTCTGACGTTTTCAGTCGGGACAAATACGATTTGGGCTGCACCCATCTGCTGCGTCACCATATTGATACGGGTGACAGCGCGCCGATACGCCAGAATCCTTTTCGGTTAAGTCCCACCGAAAAGGACCATGTCAAATCGGCTGTTGATGACATGTTAGCCGCTGACATCATTTCTCCTTCCACCAGCCCTTGGGGAGCGCCGATCGTCCTAGTTAAGAAACAGGACGGCTCGTTGCGGTTTTGCGTTGATTTTCGGCGCCTTAACAAAATTTTGGTGGCCGACGCATACCCGCTCCCACGGATGGACGAATCGCTTGACGCCTTGGCGGGAGCGTGATTCTTCTCCACATTGGATTTACTTTCGGGATTCTGGCAGCTTCCTCTGGACGATGATTCAAAGCCTAAAACTGCTTTCCGTACACCGCACGGCCTCTTCCAATTCAACCGGTTGCCGATGGGACTCCACTCAGCGCCGGCAACTTTCCAGCGTTTGATGGAATTAGTTTTGGCTGGATTGCAATGGGACTCGTGCTTGATTTATTTGGATGACGTTATCGTCTTTGGTAAAACATTTGACGAACATCTCCAGAGGTTGCGGGCGGTTTTCCAAAAGATGCGGGCTGCTAATTTGAAATTCAAACCCCAAAAATGTCATCTATTACGCGAATCGGTGCGTTATTTGGGACACATCGTGGGACGCTCAGGTATTGCTACCGATCCCGCCAAAACGCAGTGCGTCAGCTCCTGGCCGACTCCCACCTCGGTGGGGGAGGTCACGAGTTTCATTGGCTTCGCGTCCTATTACCGACGGTTTGTCGCGGATTTTGCGACGATTGCGAAACCCCTACACGCTTTAACATCAAAAGGGGTTCGGTTCCACTGGGGACAGGAGGAGGAGGCTGCTTTCGGCTCCCTTCGGGACGCTCTGGTGAAAGCTCCTCCCTTGGTTTACCCCGATTTTTCTAAGCCCTTTTTGCTTGACACCGATGCGAGCAACACGGGTATTGGGGGCGTGCTTTCCCAGGTGGTTGACGGTGTGGAACGGGTGGTCGCGTACGGTAGTCGGGTGTTGTCTCCTGCGGAGCAGAGATATTGTGTCACCCGTCGGGAACTGTTGGCAATTGTCTATTTCATCCAACAGTATCGCCCATATCTGTACGGTCGGCATTTCACCGTCCGCACAGATCATGCGGCACTACAGTACGCCCTGCGAGTTCAACAACCATCGGGACAATTGTCTCGATGGTTGGAGATTCTCCAGGACTTTGATTTTGAAACCACCTACCGTAAGGGCGTTCGCCACACCAATGCGGACGCTCTGTCGCGCATGCCAACCACCTCCGAATGTGCATGCCTCCTGGGGTCTGGACGTTGCAGGCCTCCGCGGGACATATCGGTTCCGGTCTTGGCGGCCGCCGACGACGACGAAACATTGATTACTAATTCGATCGCACAACAGGGAAAAGATTCCCTGTTGGGGTTGCCCGTCACTGAATGGGGGCGCCTCCAGATGGAGGATACCTCCCTCCTCGGGTGGCGTCGTCGCGTCGGCGGTGCTGGGCGGGGGAGGGGTGGTGCCAACGCATGGGAAATGGTGCAAGGTCTGCTGATGCATTGGGACGGGAAATCCCATCGACACCGGCTGGTGGTCCCTTCTGGGTTGTGGGGCAAGGTGGTGTGGGCCGCTCACGAGCGCCTCCTACACCTGGGGACCCAAAAGAACCTCGCCTTGCTACAACTTGATTTTTTTTGGCCAGGCATGACGAGGGATGTCGGGGATTTATTGGGGTCATGCCCTCGGTGCGCGCAACGAAAACCGCCAGCACGGGAGTCTTACCCACCCTTGCAATCAATCAAAGTGTCCAGAATAAATGAGCTTGTCGCGCTGGATATTTTGGGCCCATTCCCCGCCACCCCCAGGGGCAATAGATATTTGTTGACTGGTGTGGAGTATTTTATGCGCTGGCCTATGGCCTGGCCCCTTGCCAACCAGTCGGCAGCAGCCATCGTGGAGGCCTTTGTTCAGGGATATGTCCTGGACAAAGGTGCTCCGGAGCGGCTGCTGACCGACCAGGGCAGAAATTTTTCCGGCAAACTACTCCAACAAGTCTGTGAGCTCCTGGGCACGAAGAAAATTTGTACCTCCCCGTATCACCCGCAAACTGACGGGATGGTCGAGCGTCTGCATCGCACCATCACGTCAATGTTGTCACAGCAGGTTTCGGACTCACAGACCGATTGGGACCTGCAAATTCAAGGGGTCTTGGCGGCATACCGAATGGCCCCCCATGCAGCTACGGGATTTTCCCCCTTCTACCTCATGTACGGCCGCGAACCTGACCTGCCTGTTCGTGCCCAGCTGCAGATCCCCGCGCCGCAGGGAAAAACTAAATTGGCTGACCATGTAAAATTTAATCTGGCCAAATTAACAGAGGCACGGGATGCTGCCATGCAAAACTCTGACCTCCGTCAGAAAGCGAATGAGCGGCTCAGACTGGGTCGGGCGCACATGCTGCAGTGGAAGCCGGGGGACAAGGCATGGCTGCACTGTCCCCAGGTGCCACTTGCAACCTCCTCTAAGCTGGTGCGACCGTGGCGGGGCCCTGTGGAGGTGGTCGAGGTTTTGCGGCCGCAGTGCGTGCGCATCAAATGGGGGAAGCGGCGGTGGTTCGTGCACCCCTCTAGATTAAAACCCTTTGTTGCGGTACACATCCCCACTTCACACACGCGTGGCCAAACATGTGGGGGGTCGACCGACTCACTGGGTCCGTCTCCGTCGCTCTCATCTAATGTCTTGCCGGCTGTGCCACCTCCAGGTGCATCAGGAGTGACGGGCTCACGCCCGATCACCCCTCCTGGGGAGGCCAAGGGTCAAGCGGCGTCGGATGAGGACTCACTCCAAGACGGACAGTTGCCACCTGACGGTCCGCCACCCGGGGTTACCCCGTGTGAGGGGCCCGCTGCAAGGACGCGCGCTAAAATGCGCAGACTGTTGTGAGGCCGGAAGATGTGTACATAGGTTGTGTTCATTGTGTGTTGTGTGTGTGGGGTGTTCCCTGCTCATTGGATGTACATATGTTGGGTTCGCCATGTGTTGTGTGTGTGGTGGATTCCCTGCAAATTGTATATAGGCTGTTTTTACGGAATTCGAATTTATTCGGGGGGGGTGCGTCTGGTTGTTTCTCTTCTCGCTGTTGCGTTCTTGTTGTGTTCTTGTTGTTGTTCTTGTTATTGTTGAAAAATAGTGAAGCACACGCGCGCTCAGGGGGTAAATGCGCTTTTATTGTCGTTTTTTTGTGTGTTGGCAGCCGGGACGGCTGCAAGCTATGCGGGGGGGGGGGGGGGGGTGATGTAGGGGTGTTAGAGAGAGAGCCCGTTATGCATGGCAGCTAAGGGCAAACAAACACAGTGGGCGGGGCTACGTGAGTGCACAGGGGAGGTGCTCTCTACGACGTCTGCGCCAGGCACCCGGGGGGGTGGGGCGGGGGGGCCGGGGGGGGCCCCACCCCTCAGCGGGGGGTTGGGTATAAAAGGGGATGTATCGGAGGGCTCGGGGTTCTTATTAAGCTAACCAGTGAAGACTGAAGACGTCTTAGCTAGAGCCCTGGACTCCCCTGGTTCGCCGTCCTTATCAGGGCCGAACAGGACCGAGCCAGCGGCGTGGTCCCGAGATCCAGAGCCGGTGCTCCTGTCAGCGCTGGTCTGGGACTCAGGGTACCGGGCCCGACTTACCAGTGTCGGGCCAGATAGCCTCCCCTAGCCCGTTAGAGGAGGACTAGGAGGCAGGCTAGAAAGTAGCTAGCGCGTGTATCCCCAGCTAGCCGGGTGAGGGGGCCGACACCCCCTCTAGAGTTGTATGCCACAACCGTGCTGTGTGTAATAAACCCGTGTGCCTCCAACTCCGGCGTCCAAGAGTCGTGAACTCTACTACACACGTGTAGAGGAGTAAAATGGGGACGTGACGTCATGTGTGCCGTTCAGTGTGATGACGTCACGTCTCCTAGAGTACTTAAGGGAGACCCCGTGATGAAAGCGGGGTCACTGTGGGAACGGGTAGAGTACGAAGGGTGAAGAGGGAACCAGGGGTAGAGAGGGATCGAGTAGTGAGTCTGGGGAGAAGCCGGTGGTAGCCGATAGAGGTGCTCTCTCCGGTCGGTGGAGTCGGCAGAGTCCCCGATCCGACATGAGAGAGACCGGAGCTAGCCGGGCAGGGACCAGAACTCAGTGTAGGACCCCTAGCCCCTTGGAGTTGTGTACCTTTGTGTGTATTGTGAAGTCTTTAATAAACCCTTGGCGAAAGCCCATAAGGTACCTCCGTCTCCGAGTGCGTCCGTGGGAACTCCTCAACACACGTACACACCACACACAATGAAATAAATATAAACTAGAACGACTTCCAGGGATGGGCAAAGATCGAGGAATCTCTTTCAATGGAGCGAGTTAAGTGTATTCGATTCAACATCTCTCTGTCCGTCTGTGTCTCTGTTCCCCTCTGTGTGTCTCTCTCTGCCTGTCTCTGTGTCTATGTCGTCTCTGTATATCTGTGTTCCTCTTGTCTGTCTGTCTGCCTGTCTTGTCTGTCTGTGTGTGTCTATCAGCGTCTGTCCAACCGTAATCAACGACTGTCAGTAGCAGCAGGCGCCCGTTCAACTCCCAGGACTGCACGCCACTCAAACTTGCTCCCAACACACAAAGACAAAGATCCCCCGTATAGCCAGAGGTGTAAAAAGTACTCAAAAATGTTACTCAAGTAAAGTACAAGTACTTGAGTATTAAAGAAGTAAAAGTAACAACAAGAATGAAAACTAGAGATTCTTGTTTAAGCTTTTAATCTCAAAAAACATTAAATGAAATGCATACAATGTTTTATCCTGCTTTAGAACTGTTTGTATTTAATCATCAAACTATAAGTCTATCTAATGCCAGTATGCAACATGCTACTCAAAGTTGTCAAACCTCAGATTTAACTTAAGCAGAAGATGATTTTCAAAATTTTGAGTGTCAAGCCTAGCTCTTTTGGGGCTGAAAAACAATCCTGCAGTGCTGAAAAGCCTCTCACAGGCAGCCGATGCAGGAAGAGGTGTATTAGTCTTGATAGAGAGGCTGCAAATAGCAGGGAACGTGAGCAGAGACTCCCTGGTGTCTGAAACACAGGCCAGATATCCATCCAACTCTTTGCTGGCTTCATGTGTTGTCGGTTTCAAAGAAGCGAAAAAATCTTCATCATCAGATGAACTGTTGGCCAATTCCTTATTGTGGTCCAAAGGCTCCAGATGCACTCTGATGTAGCCCATGCCTACAAGCAGAGTAAGCAGACACAAAGAAAGGTTTGGTTGAGGGGCTTCTGACTGGGAACAAACTTTATGGATTTTGTCATTAACTACATTTACGTGCAGTCATCTACATCTAAATGTCTAAAATCATGCAAATCCCTTATTTTAGCATAAATTTTAACAGCATTTCCAAGCCACATATGATACGAGAGTTTTGTTTCACGAAACACTGAGGGATAACTACAACCTGCTGCAAGTATACTATACATCAATATTCATATTGAGATCACAGCCAAAGATCGGATCATAATATTCCTAAAAAGTGCAAAAAAATAGGAAATATTGGTATGGCTCAAATGTTGCCCATATTAGAATTCGCAGCAGCCACCCCAGCTGTGTATTCGTTTCCGCTTGCAAGATGTCGAGTACTTTTGCAACTGGACGCATTGTGTTGGCCCACTCTGTCAGGAACAGCATTTCTGCTGGATTAAACCTACAGGAGAAATCGGCATAATCAAAGAGTATACAACAACAACAACCCACATTTGTTTACATCAATAGAGGGGAAAAACACTTACATTGGAACCTCAAGAGAGGTGCATATATTCCTAAGTGCGCCTTCTCCTGCTTCTTTGCAAATTTGAAAAATTCTGTCAACAGCCATAAAAGTTGACTTCCACCGCGTTTGGTTTGGCCTTAAAAGCTGAAGCCTGCTTTTTGCTTCAACAGCTTAAGCTGCTAGAGCCGATTGGCTGCTTTTATTCCATAAAGCTTGGCATTTGCCAAAGACAGATCTGTAGAGTTTCTTGTAGTGTTCATTTGAGAGAGCTTTTTGGGCATCAACGTTTGAGACTAGGTTAAGTAAGTGACAGGCACACTTTTGATGTTTTGGTAGCTGGAATTCGAAGTCATCGTCTTGGTCCAGGACTCGAGAGGCATCTTGGAATTCCACACCATCACTTCCCTCACCACAGCCTTCAGAATCAGTGTCATCACTTTCACACCTTCTTGCCTCAGTCTCGATATCATTGTTTTCCACACCAAAAACTCTGAAAGCCTTCAGAAAGTTGGAACCACTGTCTGTGGTTGTGCAAACAACCTTGTCACGTATTTCATACTCTGAGTGGATATCATTCATAGCACTGGCCAGTACCTCAAAAGTATGAGAGCCCATTAATCTTTTGCAGGCAAGTGCAGCGGAATGTCTTTCAAGACTTTCAGGGTTGATCCAGTGAGCAGTTACACCAATGAATGACTATCTACGTGCAGTCCAACAATCCGTTGTGGTTGCAATCCATTCAACTTCACTCATGGCAGCAGTCACTTTCTGTTTCATGATCAGAGCAGCTTCAGCTATCTTGGAGCGTAAAGTAGGCCTTGTAATGACAGAAATGCCAGGCTGCAGTGTACTAATCAGCTCTTTAAATGATGGCAAATCAACAGTGCTGAAAGGATGAGTCCTTGAATGATGTACCTTAATATAGCTTTGTTCACGGTGACTGGAGACACATGTTTGACTGGGAAAACTGAGTCAACTTTCAGTTGCTTACTGCTGGAAGCCATGGGTGGAGGTCCCGATCTTTCTCTTCTGTGCTGTCAATTTAGAGTAGTTTTTGAGGTGATTTGGGTGCATTCTCTGTAAAAACAACAAATAAATATTTATATTCAATATAAATGTAACAATTACACATGCACTCTCTGATTACAGCATTAATAAAACTGACATTTGCATCCAATTGCACACTTTATAATGTTAGATACTTGTTGATTTTAGAAATACAGTAGCATTTAGTGACTATCAAACATTAATTTTATTTCTGATTATATTGACAAAAAAACAGGACTGTAAGGCTGACATGACAGGGTGAATTGATTTCATTACATTAGTTTTGACGGTAACACTTTACAATAAGGTTCGTTAGTTAACTACATTAGTTAACATGAACTAATAATGAACTGCACGTATACAGCATTTATTAATCTTTGTTCATGTTAATTTCAACATTTACTAATACTTTATTAAAATCTTGTTAACATTAGTTAATGCACTGTGAACTAACATGAACAAACAATGAACAGCTGTATTTCTATTAACTAACGTTAACAAAGATTAACAGATACAGTAACAAATGTATTGCTCATGGTTAGTTAATGTTAGTTAATACATTAACTAATGAACCTTATTGTAAAGTGTTACCGTTTTGACAATGCAACATGATGTTTGGTAATTATTAAAAATAAAAATTTCTCGCTTGGTTTTCTTGTGTTGTGCATGAATTCAAACACAATGAGAGCACGGAATGATAATGATGATTCAAAGCAATACTGCTATAGGCGCCAAATTTCCCGTGGACCTAACGTTACCATAGCAAATCATTTACAGACAATTACAAATGCATTTTAGCATTTTATTACGTGAGCCTGGTATTGTCAATCGCATGCATTAGTGAAAATAGGCCTACTACACATATAAAAGGCGCGCCGTCAAGGTCAAAACATGCACAAAAAAACTATCAGTAAAACAAAATACTTAACGTACCTACCTCAATATGCTTCCTTAAGTTTGATGGCGAACTTTTGAAGGCCGATATTTCCTTATAAAGCGGGAGACAAAGGACACATTTCATCTTGAATGAATCCTTATTAATACCACAAAAAAAAGATTTCGCTAAGATACGGCCACGGGTGCTCTTGATCCTGTGGCTGATTTTGGACTGTGCTCGCAGCTGAATCACGTTCTTCCTCCATTTTCTTCCACTGATTGACTGTTATAATTTCTCTAATTTCCAGGTCAAGGTGCTGTGCATTGTGGTAATAGATGTGACATGACGTCACTTCCAAAGGACCAATGAACATGTCTGACCAATTTCATGTAATGTGAAAACGATTTTCATAGGCAGAATAAATAACATTTAAATTAAACTGGGCATCAGTGCAATTCAATTGGTTTGGTAATAGTGTAATGTAGTAACTCCACGGGAGACGACTTCACGGGTAACACACTCTTTATTTTATCAAACTTGGTTACAGGTGACTAACACCTACTTTGTATCTCGGGTGACAAACACCCACTTCGCTACTTGGCGACTAACGCCCACTGAGTTACTCGGATGACCCACATCCACTTAGTACTCGGGTGACAAACATCCACTTAGCTACTTGGCGACTAACGCCCACTGAGTTACTCGGATGACCAACATCCACTTAGTACTCGGGTGACAAACACCCACTTAGCTACTTGGCGACTAACGCCCACTGAGCTACTCGGATGACCCACATCCTCTTAGCTACTTGGCGACTAACGCCACTGAGCTACTCGGATGACCAACATCCACCTAGTACTCGGGTGACAAACACCCACTTAGCTACTTGGCGACTAACGCCCACTGAGCTACTCGGATGACCAACATCCACTTAGCTACTCGGCGACTAACGCCACTGAGCTACTCGGATGACCAACATCCACTTAGCTACTCGGCGACTAACGCCACTGAGCTACTCGGCTTCACTAGGTCTTCAGCTCCGTCTTCGGGTCTTCAACTGGGTAACTCTCCCCGAGTGCTCTCGCGCGTCCCCCTTTATACCCCACCTGCGGACGTCGCTGCGAGCACCCACTTATTCGACCAATCACCGGGTGCCGGCTACGATCCTCTTTTCCCACATCTCATCGTGCCTCACCACTCACTCCGCGCCGCCTCGTCATCTGTCACTCCCGGCGCGCGCGTCCACACCACGCCCACAACGCGTGCCCAACCCCGCACCCCGCGCCGCCCCGTGATCCATCACTGTCACAGTCGGCGCACGTCAATACCACCACTACATCACCCCCTACCACATAGCTCGCAGCCGCCCCGGCTGCTACAAAAATTACAAACCCTCCCTGTGTGCCCCGTAACACAACACAACAACAAGAACAACAACTAAGCTAACAACACAACACGACGCGAACACCACCATCCGCAACCCTCAACCAATGCCACCGCGACAACAGAACAATATATACAAACCGGCGAGTGACAATAGCAATGTGTATACAAAAAAAATAAATGGAAAATTTTTTTTTTCTTTCGACTCGTGCAGTGTCCCCTTTTCTTCCGAGCGTCCCTACAACGGGACATTATCCCGGCAGAGGGGAACACCGGGCGAGCTCGGTGTAGAGCACAAACAAAACCCGTCCTCATGAAAATTGTTGAGACCTAGCCCGAGTCCGCCTTGCCGGTCCGTCGTACGGCACCAGACGCGGTTGAACGTCCGGTGGTGCCGGCGGTTCAGGAAGACATCGGCCAGGCATCGAGGACTCGTGCGTGCCCCGGGGTTCAGGCTCTCGATGGTCAGCAGCCGTCAAGCCCGAGGCACCTGGGGGTGGGTCAGGTGGAGACACGTGAGGAGCAGACTGCGACACCTCCCTCCCCGAGTCGACGGTCACATCACACGCCCGGTCGTCACGGCACAGAACGGGGTCACACGGTGCCGCATAGGGCTTCAGTCGGGAGGGGTGCACATACCAACGGCGTTTCCCCCATTTAATCTGTATACTCTGGGGCCGTGCAACCCGCACAATTTCCACCGGTCCCCTCCAAGGTCTCAACAACTTGGGGGACGTAGCCAACGGTGCGTGTGGACAATGCAGCCAGGCCTTATCGCCTGGTTTCCAATCATGCGTATGCACCCTCCGCTCATGCAATTTCTCGTTTGCAATTTGCCGCGACCGCGAATTCAACCTTGCCCCCTCCCGCGCTTCAGTCAATTTGGCGATATTAAATTTGATGTGGTCTGCCAATTTAGATTTTGCACGTGGCTGGGAAATCCCCAGTTGGACGTCCATGGCCGGATCGGCCTCCCGCCCATACATAAGAAAAAATGGGGAAAACCCTGTCGCCGCATGAGGGGCCATTCGATAGGCCGCGAGTACCCCCGGCACCTGTAAGTCCCAATCAACCTGATCGTCGCAGACCTGTTGGCACAACATAGACGTAATCGTTCTGTTCAGACGCTCAACCATCCCGTCAGTCTGCGGGTGGTAGGGGGAAGTACGCACTTTCTTTGTACCCAACAGGTCGCACACCTCGCGCAACAAAACGCTCGAAAAATTCTTCCCTTGATCCGTCAGCAAGCGTTCGGGGGCGCCCTTGTCCAACACATAACCCTGGACAAAGGCGTCCGCCACCGCCGCAGCCGACTGGTTGGCGAGCGGCCATGCCATAGGCCATCGGGTGAAGTATTCCACGCCAACCAGCAGGAACCTATTTCCCCTTGGTGTAACCGGAAAGGGCCCCAAGATGTCCAACGCTACCAATTCGTTTATACGCGAAACCTGAATGGATTGCAGCGGTGGATTAGCCGCCAATGGTGGCGGTTTCCTTTTGGCGCACTCTACGCATCCCTTAAGAATATTCGCCACGTCGTTACCCATCCCCGGCCAATAATAGTCTCGCTGGATTAGGGCGAGCGTTTTGTGAAAACCCAGATGCATGAGCCGTTCATGAGCTGCCAGAACAATCCTACCCCGCATAGCAACAGGCACCACGAGCACGTGACGCCGGGACATGTTGTCCCACCTCATCAACAGGCCCTGTCTGCACACCCAGGAACCGACCCGCGCCTCCCCTTGTTCGGGAGCGCCAACTTTCCGACGCAGCGTAAGTAGGGAGCTGTCGGACATCTGGAGGCGGCCCCACTCAATGAGGGGCAACGACAACAGCGAATCCCTCCCCGTGGGGGCGTCCTCTCCCGGGGTGTCAGTGGCGGCGAGCGCAACTCCCGGGGCGCCGGCGACCGGGGGTTTGCACCGCGCTGATCCCAACAAACATGTGCAGTCCGTGCACGGCGGCAACCGCGACAAGGCGTCCGCGTTTGAGTGCCGCAACCCTTTTCGGTAAATCGTCGTGAATTGGTAGTCTTGAAGGACCTCCAACCATCGGGACAATTGGCCCGATGGCTGCGCCACGCGCATAGCGTATTGTAGAGCCGCATGGTCCGTCCGGACCGTAAAATGACGGCCGTAAAGATACGGCCTGAATTGCTGTGTAAAAAACACAATGGCTAACAATTCACGACGAGTTACGCAATAGCGTTGTTCTGCGGGGGAAAGAACCCTACTACCGTAGGCGACCACCCGTTCAACCCCCCCGACCAACTGTGAGAGCACCCCCCCGATACCCG
Organism: Lampetra planeri; assembly: GCF_965212315.1. Classification (NCBI taxonomy): domain Eukaryota; kingdom Metazoa; phylum Chordata; class Hyperoartia; order Petromyzontiformes; family Petromyzontidae; genus Lampetra; species Lampetra planeri. The sequence continues at coordinate 424,452 of NC_136151.1, forward strand.
TATTGCTGGCGTCCGTGTCAAGCAAAAACGGTTGTGTGAAATCGGGGTAACACAAGGGGGGAGCCTGCACCAAAGCGTCACGGAGGGAGCAGAACGCATCCTCCTCCTCTGCCCCCCAGTGAAACCTCACACCCTTAGCCGTCAAAGCGTGCAGGGGCTTGGCTATGGTGGCAAATTGCTTGACAAAACGACGGTAATAGGAGGCAAAACCAATGAAACTACGAACCTCCGTGACCGAGGTTGGCGTTGGCCATGAGCTGACGCAATGCGTCTTAGCAGGGTCCGTCGAGATCCCTGAACGACTCACGATATGGCCCAAATACCTGACAGATTCCCGAAGCAGAAAACATTTAGCCGGTTTAAATTTTAGCTTAGCGGAACGCATCCTGAGGAACACCGCTCTCAGTCGCTGGAGGTGCTCCTCGAAAGTCCGACTAAAGACGATAATATCGTCAAGATAAATCAAACAGGTATCCCATTGGAGGCCTGACAAAACCAATTCCATGAGTCTCTGGAACGTGGCGGGGGCGGAATGTAAGCCCATGGGCAAACGGTTGAATTCAAAAAGGCCCCCAGGTGTGCGGAAAGCAGTTTTAGGTTTAGACTCGTTATCGAGTGGCAATTGCCAAAATCCAGAAAGCAGATCGAGTGTGGAAAAAAACTGCGCTCCCGCCAAGGCATCCAGCGACTCATCCATCCTGGGGAGCGGATACGCATCCGCCATCGAGATTTTGTTTAAGCGGCGGAAATCGACACAAAATCGCAAGGACCCGTCCTGTTTCTTTACTAGGACAATAGGAGCACCCCACGGACTAGAAGAGGGCGAAATGATATCGGCCGCCAACATATCATTAACCGCCGATTGCACATGTTCCTTCTCGGCCGGGCTGAGCCGGAAAGGATTCTGACGAATAGGGGCCGCGTCCCCTGTAGCTATGTGGTGGCGCAACAGGTCAGTGCAGCCGATATCGTACTTATGTTTGCTGAACACGTCAGCAAACTCGATGAACAAACCCCTCAATGCTCCCAATTGCACCCCGGACAAGTTAGCAGAACCCGCACACAGCGAGTCCAACCACTCAGTCCCCTCATCACTTTGAGGATGCGACTCGACAGTAAAATCTGCTTGAGCCACGAGCCGTTCCTCAACGGGCAGCGGCGCGGCGTGAGCCAGCACCGTTCCCTGCGCAATTACGGCCGGCCGCGACCCCGTATTCAGGACCATTACGAACGGCTCACTGTCCCCTCTCACCATGGTTTGAGCAACCGCTAAGTCGAGGCCCTTACTGGCTCTGTTTGACGGCCCCAACAGCACCCCCTGTGCCTCCGCACCCACCTCGAGTGGCTTCCTGAACCGAAGGGGTACTAACATTTGCGATCCCGGGGGTACCCGTACAGTGTGAGTCGCCAGCGCCTGCACCGTCGCACAAACCGTGCGCACTTTGATAGGGCTTGACAAGAAGGCAACCCGCCGACCTGACGGAAGCTCTATGCAGGCCTGATCAATAAGAATTTTGATGGGCATTTTTGACAAAAAGTCCGTACCTAGCAAACAGGGAACGGCCAGCGATGATGATACAAAAATAGGGCCCGCTAATTTAATGTCCCCAATGCAAATAGTCGCCCGAATCTGGCCGATGATCCCCAGGGATCCCCCATTCGCCGCATAAAATGGCACATCTACCGGCAGAAGGGGTCTACTTTGGACGGGAAGGATGTTATAAATAAGGTCCGAGATGATGGTGGCCGACGCACCCGTGTCAACAAGCACCCGGACCTCAACCCCGTCAATGAACCCCGTTACCACGGACGACCCGGCTGACGCAGCCACGATCCTGTGGGCCAATTCGGACCACTCGACTGCTTGCGGGCCGCGTACGGACCCCCCCCGCCGAATTGAACCCCCGGCACCCAGCCGCGAACCCCCCACCGCGAAGCGGCGACCCGAATGTGCCGTGTTTGTGGACCGAACGTGTGAGGTGCCGCGACTTGCCGGGTTTTGTTGGGACGACTTGTGGCCCTGGTCGTCGTCCCGACGTGGTCCTGCGATGCGCGGACGCGGGGCCCGGCACCCGGCTGCGACGTGACCCCGAAGGCCGCAGTTGTAGCAGACGACGGACGTCGTAGGTTTCGGTTGCTCCAGCTTGCGGGGCGAACGTGTGGGCGAACGACCTCCCGTTCTCCACTCCCCCGGACACGGTGCAGCGAAGGCCCGCTCCTGCACCGCAGCTGGCTGAGGTTCGGCGATCGTGGCGGCCAGTGCCGCATTCCCCGGCCATTTGCAGACGACCCCCGGCTTGCGTTTGAGGACCTCGTACGCGTGAATGCTCGTGGCGATCGCCAGGGAGCAGATCTCCATCTCGTCTGCCACGTTGATGGGGACCCCCAACTCGTGGGCCAACACCAGCAGCTGCTCCGTCACCATGGCGTCCTTCCCCTCCTTATCCATGCGGGGAAAAGCCGCGTCCGCCAAGGCGAGCAGTGCCGTGCGGTAGGCTAGCGTCGTTTCCCCAGCCACCTTCCGCCGATCGTAGAACTGGTGGCGGCACGTGGAGGGCGGCCCGAACACCTTCGCCATCAGGTGTAGTGCGGCCTGGAGCGTAGAGCGGGACGACCTTGCAGCAGATGTGAAGGCTGCAAGCGCGTCGTCGTCAAGCATCGCTGGCAACGCACGCAGGGCAGTGGTGTCGGACCACCCCGACATCTCCTGATGAGCGAGGAACCTTCGTTGGAAGGCTCCCCAGTCGCCCCCATCCGCCTTGAACGCCGACAGCGCGGGCAATCTTTGCTGGAGGACCCGATCGTCGTCGACGTCGGAGAGATTTTCCCGCGCTCCGCTGGAGTTGTGTAAAATGTCGGCTCGGTTGTCAGGCGCAAAATGGAGGGCTCCGGCGCGCGCCGATGACGTGGGCTGCGCTGCGCGGAGGTGTCCGGCCACGTGGCGTCCGTCTTTCCCGCCAATCGGTGGCGGCCCCCCAAAAACGGCGGCAACTTCCAGGCTTTTGGCGCGAAGCGCCCTTTGGCGGGAATCCTCCACCGTCGCTTCCTCCACGACCCCCGCAGCCGTTTTTCCGCTCGCCGGAACGGAGATGTCGGCCAAGACAGCGGCGGCGGCGAGTACCAACTCCGCCAAGCGGGCGTGCGCGTCCTGGAGGCCGGTGTCGGAGGCAAGCGGAGCGTCGGCCATCACCGCGAAGTGCTGCATCGGCGGCAACTCCTCGTCCTCTACTCCCGAGGTCGGTGTCCCCGGTACGCAGTCGTCATCCCGACCTCGCTCGTGGGTACGGGTAGTCTTCCTTGTGTCCATACTTCTTGAAGACAGGTTTACTTCTGACGCCAGTTGTAATGTAGTAACTCCACGGGAGACGACTTCACGGGTAACACACTCTTTATTTTATCAAACTTGGTTACAGGTGACTAACACCTACTTTGTATCTCGGGTGACAAACACCCACTTCGCTACTTGGCGACTAACGCCCACTGAGTTACTCGGATGACCCACATCCACTTAGTACTCGGGTGACAAACATCCACTTAGCTACTTGGCGACTAACGCCCACTGAGTTACTCGGATGACCAACATCCACTTAGTACTCGGGTGACAAACACCCACTTAGCTACTTGGCGACTAACGCCCACTGAGCTACTCGGATGACCCACATCCTCTTAGCTACTTGGCGACTAACGCCACTGAGCTACTCGGATGACCAACATCCACTTAGTACTCGGGTGACAAACACCCACTTAGCTACTTGGCGACTAACGCCCACTGAGCTACTCGGATGACCAACATCCACTTAGCTACTCGGCGACTAACGCCACTGAGCTACTCGGATGACCAACATCCACTTAGCTACTCGGCGACTAACGCCACTGAGCTACTCGGCTTCACTAGGTCTTCAGCTCCGTCTTCGGGTCTTCAACTGGGTAACTCTCCCCGAGTGCTCTCGCGCGTCCCCCTTTATACCCCACCTGCGGACGTCGCTGCGAGCACCCACTTATTCGACCAATCACCGGGTGCCGGCTACGATCCTCTTTTCCCACATCTCATCGTGCCTCACCACTCACTCCGCGCGGCCTCGTCATCTGTCACTCCCGGCGCGCGCGTCCACACCACGCCCACAACGCGTGCCCAACCCCGCACCCCGCGCCGCCCCGTGATCCATCACTGTCACAGTCGGCGCACGTCAATACCACCACTACAATAGCAAGGGAAAATAGAATGAAGTGATCTCCAAAAAATAAGTACTTTTTGACTGTAGATAAAATTGTAAGGAGTAAAAAGTACTTTTTTTTCTAAAAAAATGTAATTAAGTAAAAGTATTGATTTTTATTCATACTCAAGTAAAGTAAAAATCCCCAAAAATAATACTTAAGTACAGTAATCAAGTAAAATTACTCAAGTACTTTACACCTCTGCGTATAGCCTTAACATACTGTAGGGGCAAGTGCTGTTAGCGAGCACCTATTAAGGGTGGGACGGCACACGAGGGGGTGGGTGGCCAGCACCACGCCCGGCCGCCTTTGTCTCCCTAGTGGCGATGTTTACACACAGAACAGGGTACTCGTTTGAGGCTGAGTCGACGTAGGGGAGGCTCAGGACCGGTTTAGAAAGTCGTCACTGGCGGTGTTGGCCACGAGCGGGAATGGAACTCGGCTGGTCGGGTGCGGAGCGCAGCGTTCACCACGACACTGCCGCTCCCTTCTGTCAACAAACTTGAACTCTGACTCCGCTCTCTGACGTCACCGCTCAGCGTGACCTCATCGGCGTCAAACGCCAGGGAGAGATGTACCTCGCTAGTAACGTCATGTCACCACCCCCCGACCACCGTGCTCTTGAGCGTGACGTTACCTCCGCTCGGCCGCTGCCGATATCTGTTCCAGTGCCAATCCTTATTTGGGCAAAGCTATGCCCGGTGACTGGCGCCTCATTAACATAATGTATCGTGAAAGCCGTCGCGAGTTTATTGCGACGGTTTCAGCACCCACGCCCCATCTCTTGTGCACCAGATCTTATTTATTCACGATGTACTTACAAAAAAATACGCAGATTACCTGCTGGATCTCCTCTCTGTTTTAAAGAACAAATTTGACCTAAGGTCTACACTCATTTACCAGCTTCATATTCCCTATTGCCGTAGATATACTGGAGGAAGGGCCTTTGCTATTGATGCCCCCAGGGTCTGGAATGCTGTTGCCAATAAATTGAAACTTGAGTCACTACCTATGAGATCTTCACCCAAAACTGCTCTAGAGGAGTTGTACACCCCTAGCTGCCAGTGCTATTCAGTGGCCTAAAATAAAATGTTTCGCTCCGGATGATCGCTACAAAGTATGATCTGTGTTTTGATTTAGTGTGCTGATCTTAAAGGTGCATTGAAAAATTATAATACTCCGATTGATGCTCCTGCTGTTGTGGAGTGACTCATGCAGCCAGCTATGGCTGCAGGGTTTTGGTAGTACATGTTGTTTATGCCATTTATTGTGAAAATTCCGTCACAGTTCCTATGATCACTGTTTCATTGCTTTCATGGCATTATTTTGGTGATTTCGAAAAGTGTATTGGTTTAGCCATGTTTGTTTGTTGTAGTACATAGTTAGACTGATGGCATTAATCTAAGTTGTCTTGTGGTTGTTGTTGGTTGTTTGACTTACATCCCACTGGGATTTTTGCACACAGCGTTGGTGTACAGTGCTTTTTCTGCAATATTTTGCTGTCTTTTCTCGTATTTTCTGTTTGCACTCAGTCACATATTCACTTTAAGATGTTTTTTTGTTCATGTTTATGTTTTTTGTTTGTTGCGGTTGCACCCGATTCAAGAGCCGAATGGTTCACAGGGCTACACCTAATAAATGAACATGAACTTGATCCCTCGACATATGGGCTGGGCTCATTAACATAAGTTAAGACCCACTCGTTGTGGGAGGGCAGTGTCCTGTACCCCGCAAGTGACGTCATGTCACCTGCCGCGTGACGTCGCGAGGTAACAGGAAGCTGCTGCTCCTCGCGTGCACTAAAATCCGAGGTGAGAAATTCTCATCGCGGTTGTGGCGGTGGTTGTTGTTGTTTGTGGTGGTTGTTGTTTGTGGTGGTTGTGGTGGTGGTTGTTGTTGTTTGTGGTGGTTGTTTGTGGTGGTTGTGGTTGTTGTCTACCAAGGTCGATCCTCGCTCTCTCGTAGGGGTGTCAATTGAGTAGCAGCGAGCATGGAAGCGATGTCCCGGTTGGATCTTACAACCCGGGGCCTAGCCACACAGGGCCTTGCCTCCTGCCCTTGCCTGCTTTAATTATCTTGCTTAAGTTCAATTTGTCACGACCTGGCTCACTACTTTGTAACTTTTTTTAAATATTCACACATATTTTTTTTCATTTTACCAGGCCAAGCCAACCTGAGCTATACCGCTCTTGTCTTCAGAAGCGACCTGCCCACAACAACAAGGTGAGGCTTTGTCAACAGCGTGGTGGTGTTCACTCTAGACGCGTGGTGGTGTTCACTCAAGACGCGTGGCGGTGTTCACTCTAGACACGTGGTGGTGTTCACTCTTGACGCGTGGTGGTGTTCACTTTAGATGCGTGGTGGTGTTTACTCTAGACGCGTTGTGGTGTTCACTCTAGACGCTTGGTGGTGTTCACTCTAGACACGTGGTGGTGTTCACTCTAGACGCGTGGTGGTGTTCACTCTAGACGCGTGGTGGTGTTCACTCTAGACACGTGGCGGTGTTCACTCTAGACGCGTGGCGGTGTTCACTCTAGACGCGTGGCGGTGTTCACTCTAGACACGTGGCGGTGTTCACTCTGGACGTGTGGTGGTGTTCACTCTAGACGCGTGGTGGTGTTCACTCTGGACGTGTGGCGGTGTTCACTCTAGACGCGTGGCGGTGTTCACTCTGGACGCGTGGCGGTGTTCACTCTAGACATGTGGCGGTGTTCACTCTGGGCACGTGGCGGTGTTCACGCCTCCTACACCTGGGGACCCAAAAGAACCTCGCCTTGCTACAACTTGATTTTTTTTGGCCAGGCATGACGAGGGATGTCGGGGATTTATTGGGGTCATGCCCTCGGTGCGCGCAACGAAAACCGCCAGCACGGGAGTCTTACCCACCCTTGCAATCAATCAAAGTGTCCAGAATAAATGAGCTTGTCGCGCTGGATATTTTGGGCCCATTCCCCGCCACCCCCAGGGGCAATAGATATTTGTTGACTGGTGTGGAGTATTTTACGCGCTGGCCTATGGCCTGGCCCCTTGCCAACCAGTCGGCAGCAGCCATCGTGGAGGCCTTTGTTCAGGGATATGTCCTGGACAAAGGTGCTCCGGAGCGGCTGCTGACCGACCAGGGCAGAAATTTTTCCGGCAAACTACTCCAACAAGTCTGTGAGCTCCTGGGCACGAAGAAAATTCGTACCTCCCCGTATCACCCGCAAACTGAAGGGATGGTCGAGCGTCTGCATCGCACCATCACGTCAATGTTGTCACAGCAGGTTTCGGACTCACAGACCGATTGGGACCTGCAAATTCAAGGGGTCTTGGCGGCATACCGAATGGCCCCCCATGCAGCTACGGGATTTTCCCCCTTCTACCTCATGTACGGCCGCGAACCTGACCTGCCTGTTCGTGCCCAGCTGCAGATCCCCGCGCCGCAGGGAAAAACTAAATTGGCTGACCATGTAAAATTTAATCTGGCCAAATTAACAGAGGCACGGGATGCTGCCATGCAAAACTCTGACCTCCGTCAGAAAGCGAATGAGCGGCTCAGACTGGGTCGGGCGCACATGCTGCAGTGGAAGCCGGGGGACAAGGCATGGCTGCACTGTCCCCAGGTGCCACTTGCAACCTCCTCTAAGCTGGTGCGACCGTGGCGGGGCCCTGTGGAGGTGGTCGAGGTTTTGCGGCCGCAGTGCGTGCGCATCAAATGGGGGAAGCGGCGGTGGTTCGTGCACCCCTCTAGATTAAAACCCTTTGTTGCGGTACACATCCCCACTCCACACACGCGTGGCCAAACATGTGGGGGGTCGACCGACTCACTGGGTCCGTCTCCGTCGCTCTCATCTAATGTCTTGCCGGCTGTGCCACCTCCAGGTGCATCAGGAGTGACGGGCTCACGCCCGATCACCCCTCCTGGGGAGGCCAAGGGTCAAGCGGCGTCGGATGAGGACTCACTCCAAGACGGACAGTTGCCACCTGACGGTCCGCCACCCGGGGTTACCCCGTGTGAGGGGCCCGCTGCAAGGACGCGCGCTAAAATGCGCAGACTGTTGTGAGGCCGGAAGATGTGTACATAGGTTGTGTTCATTGTGTGTTGTGTGTGTGGGGTGTTCCCTGCTCATTGGATGTACATATGTTGGGTTCGCCATGTGTTGTGTGTGTGGTGGATTCCCTGCAAATTGTATATAGGCTGTTTTTACGGAATTCGAATTTATTCGGGGGGGTGCGTCTGGTTGTTTCTCTTCTCGCTGTTGCGTTCTTGTTGTGTTCTTGTTGTTGTTCTTGTTATTGTTGAAAAATAGTGAAGCACACTCGCGCTCAGGGGGTAAATGCGCTTTTATTGTCGTTTTTTTGTGTTGGCAGCCGGGACGGCTGCAAGCTATGCGGGGGGGGGGGGGGGTGATGTAGGGGTGTTAGAGAGAGAGCCCGTTATGCATGGCAGCTAAGGGCAAACAAACACAGTGGGCGGGGCTACGTGAGTGCACAGGGGAGGTGCTCTCTACGACGTCTGCGCCAGGCACCCGGGGGGGCCCCACCCCTCAGCGGGGGGTTGGGTATAAAAGGGGATGTATCGGAGGGCTCGGGGTTCTTATTAAGCTAACCAGTGAAGACTGAAGACGTCTTAGCTAGAGCCCTGGACTCCCCTGGTTCGCCGTCCTTATCAGGGCCGAACAGGACCGAGCCAGCGGCGTGGTCCCGAGATCCAGAGCCGGTGCTCCTGTCAGCGCTGGTCTGGGACTCAGGGTACCGGGCCCGACTTACCAGTGTCGGGCCAGATAGCCTCCCCTAGCCCGTTAGAGGAGGACTAGGAGGCAGGCTAGAAAGTAGCTAGCGCGTGTATCCCCAGCTAGCCGGGTGAGGGGGCCGACACCCCCTCTAGAGTTGTATGCCACAACCGTGCTGTGTGTAATAAACCCGTGTGCCTCCAACTCCGGCGTCCAAGAGTCGTGAACTCTACTACACACGTGTAGAGGAGTAAAATGGGGACGTGACGTCATGTGTGCCGTTCAGTGTGATGACGTCACGTCTCCTAGAGTACTTAAGGGAGACCCCGTGATGAAAGCGGGGTCACTGTGGGAACGGGTAGAGTACGAAGGGTGAAGAGGGAACCAGGGGTAGAGAGGGATCGAGTAGTGAGTCTGGGGAGAAGCCGGTGGTAGCCGATAGAGGTGCTCTCTCCGGTCGGTGGAGTCGGCAGAGTCCCCGATCCGACATGAGAGAGACCGGAGCTAGCCGGGCAGGGACCAGAACTCAGTGTAGGACCCCTAGCCCCTTGGAGTTGTGTACCTTTGTGTGTATTGTGAAGTCTTTAATAAACCCTTGGCGAAAACCCATAAGGTACCTCCGTCTCCGAGTGCGTCCGTGGGAACTCCTCAACACACGTACACACCACACACAATGAAATAAATATAAACTAGAACGACTTCCAGGGATGGGCAAAGATCGAGGAATCTCTTTCAATGGAGCGAGTTAAGTGTATTCGATTCAACATCTCTCTGTCCGTCTGTGTCTCTGTTCCCCTCTGTGTCTCTCTCTCTGCCTGTCTCTGTGTCTATGTCGTCTCTGTATATCTGTGTTCCTCTTGTCTGTCTGTCTGCCTGTCTTGTCTGTCTGTGTGTGTCTATCAGCGTCTGTCCAACCGTAATCAACGACTGTCAGTAGCAGCAGGCGCCCGTTCAACTCCCAGGACTGCACGCCACTCAAACTTGCTCCCAACACACAAAGACAAAGATCCCCCGTATAGCCAGAGGTGTAAAAAGTACTCAAAAATGTTACTCAAGTAAAGTACAAGTACTTGAGTATTAAAGAAGTAAAAGTAACAACAAGAATGAAAACTAGAGATTTTTGTTTAAGCTTTTAATCTCAAAAAACATTAAATGAAATGCATACAATGTTTTATCCTGCTTTAGAACTGTTTGTATTTAATCATCAAACTATAAGTCTATCTAATGCCAGTATGCAACATGCTACTCAAAGTTGTCAAACCTCAGATTTAACTTAAGCAGAAGATGATTTTCAAAATTGTGAGTGTCAAGCCTAGCTCTTTTGGGGCTGAAAAACAATCCTGCAGTGCTGAAAAGCCTCTCACAGGCAGCCGATGCAGGAAGAGGTGTATTAGTCTTGATAGAGAGGCTGCAAATAGCAGGGAACGTGAGCAGAGACTCCCTGGTGTCTGAAACACAGGCCAGATATCCATCCAACTCTTTGCTGGCTTCATGTGTTGTCGGTTTCAAAGAAGCGAAAAAATCTTCATCATCAGATGAACTGTTGGCCAATTCCTTATTGTGGTCCAAAGGCTCCAGATGCACTCTGATGTAGCCCATGCCTACAAGCAGAGTAAGCAGACACAAAGAAAGGTTTGGTTGAGGGGCTTCTGACTGGGAACAAACTTTATGGATTTTGTCATTAACTACATTTACGTGCAGTCATCTACATCTAAATGTCTAAAATCATGCAAATCCCTTATTTTAGCATAAATTCTAACAGCATTTCCAAGCCACATATGATACGAGAGTTTTGTTTCACGAAACATTGAGGGATAACTACAACCTGCTGCAAGTATACTATACATCAATATTCATATTGAGATCACAGCCAAAGATCGGATCATAATATTCCTAAAAAGTGCAAAAAAATAGGAAATATTGGTATGGCTCAAATGTTGCCCATATTAGAATTCGTCAAGTGTATGTTGCTTGCATTCATTTACCTCGTTTTATGATGGTTTCATCATTTGTCCAAGAGGTCCGAAATTTAGGGAGAAGGATGGCAGCTGCGATGATCTCAGGATCTTCAAACATATGCTTGAATCGTGTTTGGATTCCTTGTTGTAGGGCATCCACAAGTGGGTCACAGTACCTGAGAGAATGGTGAAGTCGCTGAAGTTTCAAGCTTAACTGATGGACACTAGGCAGCAGCCACCCCAGCTGTGTATTCGTTTCCGCTTGCAAGATGTCGAGTACTTTTGCAACTGGACGCATTGTGTTGGCCCACTCTGTCAGGAACAGCATTTCTGCTGGATTAAACCTACAGGAGAAATCGGCATAATCAAAGAGTATACAACAACAACAACCCACATTTGTTTACATCAATAGAGGGGAAAAACACTTACATTGGAACCTCAAGAGAGGTGCATATATTCCTAAGTGCGCCTTCTCCTGCTTCTTTGCAAATTTGAAGAATTCTGTCAACAGCCATAAAAGTTGACTTCCACCGCGTTTGGTTTGGCCTTAAAAGCTGAAGCCTGCTTTTTGCTTCAACAGCTTAAGCTGCTAGAGCCGATTGGCTGCTTTTATTCCATAAAGCTTGGCATTTGCCAAAGACAGATCTGTAGAGTTTCTTGTAGTGTTCATTTGAGAGAGCTTTTCGGGCATCAACGCTTGAGACTAGGTTAAGTAAGTGACAGGCACACTTTTCCAGGACTCGACCAATGAATGACTATCTACGTGCAGTCCAACAATCCGTTGTGGTTGCAATCCATTCAACTTCACTCATGGCAGCAGTCACTTTCTGTTTCATGATCAGAGCAGCTTCAGCTATCTTGGAGCGTAAAGTAGGCCTTGTAATGACAGAAATGCCAGGCTGCAGTGTACTAATCAGCTCTTTAAATGATGGCAAATCAACAGTGCTGAAAGGATGAGTCCTTGAATGATGTACCTTAATATAGCTTTGTTCACGGTGACTGGAGACACATGTTTGACTGGGAAAACTGAGTCAACTTTCAGTTGCTTACTGCTGGAAGCCATGGGTGGAGGTCCCGATCTTTCTCTTCTGTGCTGTCAATTTAGAGTAGTTTTTGAGGTGATTTGGGTGCATTCTCTGTAAAAACAACAAATAAATATTTATATTCAATATAAATGTAACAATTACACATGCACTCTCTGATTACAGCATTAATAAAACTGACATTTGCATCCAATTGCACACTTTATAATGTTAGATACTTGTTGATTTTAGAAATACAGTAGCATTTAGTGACTATCAAACATTAATTTTATTTCTGATTATATTGACAAAAAAACAGGACTGTAAGGCTGACATGACAGGGTGAATTGATTTCATTACATTAGTTTTGACGGTAACACTTTACAATAAGGTTCGTTAGTTAACTACATTAGTTAACATGAACTAATAATGAACTGCACGTATACAGCATTTATTAATCTTTGTTCATGTTAATTTCAACATTTACTAATACTTTATTAAAATCTTGTTAACATTAGTTAATGCACTGTGAACTAACATGAACAAACAATGAACAGCTGTATTTCTATTAACTAACGTTAACAAAGATTAACAGATACAGTAACAAATGTATTGCTCATGGTTAGTTAATGTTAGTTAATACATTAACTAATGAACCTTATTGTAAAGTGTTACCGTTTTGACAATGCAACATGATGTTTGGTAATTATTAAAAATTTCTCGCTTGGTTTTCTTGTGTTGTGCATGAATTCAAACACAATGAGAGCACGGAACGATAATGATGATTCAAAGCAATACTGCTATAGGCGCCAAATTTCCCGTGGACCTAACGTTACCATAGCAAATCATTTACAGACAATTACAAATGCATTTTAGCATTTTATTACGTGAGCCTGGTATTGTCAATCGCATGCATTAGTGAAAATAGGCCTACTAGACATATAAAAGGCGCGCCGTCAAGGTCAAAACATGCACAAAAAAACTATCAGTAAAACAAAATACTTAACGTACCTACCTCAATATGCTTCCTTAAGTTTGATGGCGAACTTTTGAAGGCCGATATTTCCTTATAAAGCGGGAGACAAAGGACACATTTCATCTTGAATGAATCCTTATTAATACCACAAAAAAAAGATTTCGCTAAGATACGGCCACGGGTGCTCTTGATCCTGTGGCTGATTTTGGACTGTGCTCGCAGCTGAATCACGTTCTTCCTCCATTTTCTTCCACTGATTGACTGTTATAATTTCTCTAATTTCCAGGTCAAGGTGCTGTGCATTGTGGTAATAGATGTGACATGACGTCACTTCCAAAGGACCAATGAACATGTCTGACCAATTTCATGTAATGTGAAAACGATTTTCATAGGCAGAATAAATAACATTTAAATTAAACTGGGCATCAGTGCAATTCAATTGGTTTGGTAATAGCAAGGGAAAATAGAATGAAGTGATCTCCAAAAAATAAGTACTTTTTGACTGTAGATAAAATTGTAAGGAGTAAAAAGTACTTTTTTTTCTAAAAAAATGTAATTAAGTAAAAGTATTGATTTTTATTCGTACTCAAGTAAAGTAAAAATCCCCAAAAATAATACTTAAGTACAGTAATCAAGTAAAATTACTCAAGTACTTTACACCTCTGCGTATAGCCTTAACATACTGTAGGGGCAAGTGCTGTTAGCGAGCACCTATTAAGGGTGGGACGGCACACGAGGGGGTGGGTGGCCAGCACCACGCCCGGCCGCCTTTGTCTCCCTAGTGGCGATGTTTACACACAGAACAGGGTACTCGTTTGAGGCTGAGTCGACGTAGGGGAGGCTCAGGACCGGTTTAGAAAGTCGTCACTGGCGGTGTTGGCCACGAGCGGGAATGGAACTCGGCTGGTCGGGTGCGGAGCGCAGCGTTCACCACGACACTGCCGCTCCCTTCTGTCAACAAACTTGAACTCTGACTCCGCTCTCTGACGTCACCGCTCAGCGTGACCTCATCGGCGTCAAACGCCAGGGAGAGATGTACCTCGCTAGTAACGTCATGTCACCACCCCCCGACCACCGTGCTCTTGAGCGTGACGTTACCTCCGCTCGGCCGCTGCCGATATCTGTTCCAGTGCCAATCCTTATTTGGGCAAAGCTATGCCCGGTGACTGGCGCCTCATTAACATAATGTATCGTGAAAGCCGTCGCGAGTTTATTGCGACGGTTTCAGCACCCACGCCCCATCTCTTGTGCACCAGATCTTATTTATTCACGATGTACTTACAAAAAAATACGCAGATTACCTGCTGGATCTCCTCTCTGTTTTAAAGAACAAATTTGACCTAAGGTCTACACTCATTTACCAGCTTCATATTCCCTATTGCCGTAGATATACTGGAGGAAGGGCCTTTGCTATTGATGCCCCCAGGGTCTGGAATGCTGTTGCCAATAAATTGAAACTTGAGTCACTACCTATGAGATCTTCACCCAAAACTGCTCTAGAGGAGTTGTACACCCCTAGCTGCCAGTGCTATTCAGTGGCCTAAAATAAAATGTTTCGCTCCGGATGATCGCTACAAAGTATGATCTGTGTTTTGATTTAGTGTGCTGATCTTAAAGGTGCATTGAAAAATTATAATACTCCGATTGATGCTCCTGCTGTTGTGGAGTGACTCATGCAGCCAGCTATGGCTGCAGGGTTTTGGTAGTACATGTTGTTTATGCCATTTATTGTGAAAATTCCGTCACAGTTCCTATGATCACTGTTTCATTGCTTTCATGGCATTATTTTGGTGATTTCGAAAAGTGTATTGGTTTAGCCATGTTTGTTTGTTATAGTACATAGTTAGACTGATGGCATTAATCTAAGTTGTCTTGTGGTTGTTGTTGGTTGTTTGACTTACATCCCACTGGGATTTTTGCACACAGCGTTGGTGTACAGTGCTTTTTCTGCAATATTTTGCTGTCTTTTCTCGTATTTTCTGTTTGCACTCAGTCACATATTCACTTTAAGATGTTTTTTTGTTCATGTTTATGTTTTTTGTTTGTTGCGGTTGCACCCGATTCAAGAGCCGAATGGCTCACAGGGCTACACCTAATAAATGAACATGAACTTGATCCCTCGACATATGGGCTGGGCTCATTAACATAAGTTAAGACCCACTCGTTGTGGGAGGGCAGTGTCCTGTACCCCGCAAGTGACGTCATGTCACCTGCCGCGTGACGTCGCGAGGTAACAGGAAGCTGCCGCTCCTCGCGTGCACTAAAATCCGAGGTGAGAAATTCTCATCGCGGTTGTGGCGGTGGTTGTTGTTGTTTGTGGTGGTTGTTGTTTGTGGTGGTTGTTGTTTGTGGTGGTTGGTGGTTGTGGTGGTGGTTGTTGTTGTTTGTGGTGGTTGTTTGTGGTGGTTGTGGTTGTTGTCTACCAAGGTCGATCCTCGCTCTCTCGTAGGGGTGTCAATTGAGTAGCAGCGAGCATGGAAGCGATGTCCCGGTTGGATCTTACAACCCGGGGCCTAGCCACACAGGGCCTTGCCTCCTGCCCTTGCCTGCTTTAATTATCTTGCTTAAGTTCAATTTGTCACGACCTGGCTCACTACTTTGTAACTTTTTTTAAATATTCACACATATTTTTTTTCATTTTACCAGGCCAAGCCAACCTGAGCTATACCGCTCTTGTCTTCAGAAGCGACCTGCCCACAACAACAAGGTGAGGCTTTGTCAACAGCGTGGTGGTGTTCACTCTAGACGCGTGGCGGTGTTCACTCTAGACACGTGGTGGTGTTCACTCTAGACGCGTGGTGGTGTTCACTCTAGACACGTGGCGGTGTTCACTCTAGACGCGTGGCGGTGTTCACTCTAGACGCGTGGCGGTGTTCACTCTAGACACGTGGCGGTGTTCACTCTGGACGTGTGGTGGTGTTCACTCTAGACGCGTGGCGGTGTTCACTCTGGACGTGTGGCGGTGTTCACTCTAGACGCGTGGCGGTGTTCACTCTGGACGCATGGCGGTGTTCACTCTAGACGTGTGGCGGTGTTCACTCTGGGCACGTGGCGGTGTTAACTCTAGACGCGTGGCGGTGTTCACTCTAGACGCGTGGTGGTGTTCATTCTGGACACATGGCAGTGTTCACTCTAGACACGTGGCTGTGTTCACTCTAGACGTGTGGTGGTGTTCACTCTAGACACGTGTTCACTCTAGACGTGTGGTGGTGTTCACTCTAGACGCGTGGCGGTGTTCACTCTAGACGCGTGGTGGTGTTCACTCTAGATGCTTGGCGGTGTTCACTCTAGACGCTTGGCGGTGTTCACTCTAGACGCGTGGAGGTGTTCACTCTAGACGCGTGGCGGTGTTCACTCTAGACGCGTGGCGGTGTTCACTCTAGACGCGTGGTGGTGTTCACTCTAGATGCTTGGTGGTGTTCACTCTAGACACGTGGTGGTGTTCACTCTAGACGCGTGGTGGTGTACACTCTAGACGCGTGGGGTGTACACTCTAGACGCGTGGCGGTGTTCACTCTGGATGCGTGGCGGTGTTCACTCTGGACGCGTGGTGGTGTTCATTCTGGACGCGTGGCGGTGTTCACTCTGGATGCGTGGCGGTGTTCACTCTAGACGCGTGGCGGTGTTCACTCTAGATGCGTGACGGTGTTCACTCTAGACGCGTGGCGGAGTTCACTCTGGACGCGTGGCGGTGTTCACTCTGGACGCGTGGTGGTGTTCATTCTGGACGCGTGGCGGTGTTCACTCTGGATGCGTGGCGGTGTTCACTCTAGACGCGTGGCGGTGTTCACTCTAGATGCGTGATGGTGTTCACTCTAGACGCGTGACGGAGTTCACTCTGGACGCGTGGCGGTGTTCACTCTGGACGCGTGGCGGTGTTCACTCTGGACGCGTGGCGGTGTTCACTCTGGACGCGTGGCGGTGTTCACTCTAGATGCGTGGCAGTGTTCACTCTGGATGCGTGGCGGTGTTCACTCTGGACGCGTGGCGGTGTTCACTCTGGACGCGTGGCGGTGTTCACTCTAGACGTGTGGCGGTGTTCACTCTGGGCGTGTGGCGGTGTTCACTCTAGATGCATGGCGGTGTTCACTCTGGACGCGTGGCGGTGTTCACTCTGGACGCGTGGTGGTGTTCACTCTAGACATGTGGTGGTATTCACTCTGGACGCGTGGCGGTGTTCACTCTAGACGTGTGGCGGTGTTCACTCTGGGCATGTGGCGGTGTTCACTCTAGACGCGTGGCGGTGTTCACTCTAGACGCGTGGCGGTGTTCACTTTAGACGCGTGGCGGTGTTCACTCTAGACGCGTGGCGGTGTTCACTCTAGACGCGTGGCGGTGTTCACTCTGGACGCGTGGCGGTGTTCACTCTGGACGCGTGGCGGTGTTTATTCTGGACGCGTGGCTGTGTTCACTCTAGACGCGTGGCGGTGTTCACTCTAGACGCGTGACGGTGTTCACTCTAGACGCGTGGCGGAGTTCACTCTAGACGTGTGGCGGTGTTCACTCTGGACGCGTGGCGGTGTTCACTCTGGACGCGTGGCGGTGTTCACTCAAGACGCGTGGCGGTGTTCACTCTGGAAGCGTGGCGGTGTTCACTCTGGACGCGTGGCGGTGTTCACTCTGGACGCGTGGCGGTGTTCACTCTGGACGCGTGGCGGTGTTCACTCTGGACGCGTGGCGGTGTTCACTCTAGTCGTGTGGTGGTGTTCACTCTAGATGCTTGGTGGTGTTCACTCTAGACATGTGGTGGTGTTCACTCTAGACACGTGGTGGTGTTCACTCTAGACGCGTGGTGGTGTACACTCTAGACGCGTGGGGTGTACACTCTAGACGCGTGGCGGTGTTCACTCTGGATGCGTGGCGGTGTTCACTCTGGACGCGTGGTGGTGTTCATTCTGGACGCGTGGTGGTGTTCACTCTGGATGCGTGGCGGTGTTCACTCTAGACGCGTGGCGGTGTTCACTCTAGATGCGTGACGGTGTTCACTCTAGACGCGTGGCGGAGTTCACTCTAGACGTATGGTGGTGTTCACTCTGGACGCGTGGTGGTGTTCACTCTGGTCGCGTGGCGGTGTTCACTCAAGACGCGTGGCTGTGTTCACTCTGGACGCGTGGCGGTGTTCACTCTGGACGCATGGCGGTGTTCACTCTGGACGCGTGGTGGTGTTCACTCTGGTCGCGTGGCGGTGTTCACTCAAGACGCGTGGCGGAGTTCACTCTGGACGCATGGCGGTGTTCACTCTGGACGCGTGGCGGTGTTCACTCTGGACGCGTGGCGGTGTTCACTCTGGACGCGTGGCGGTGTTCACTCTGGACGCGTGGCGGTGTTCACTCTGGACGCGTGGCGGTGTTCACTCTGGACGCGTGGCGGTGTTCACTCTAGTCGTGTGGCGGTGTTCACTCTGGGCATGTGGCAGTGTTCACTCTAAACGCGTGGCGGTGTTCACTCTGGACGCGTGGTGGTGTTCACTCTAGACATGTGGTGGTATTCACTCTGGACGCGTGGCGGTGTTCACTCTAGACGTGTGGCGGTGTTCACTCTGGGCATGTGGCGGTGTTCACTCTAGACGCGTGGCGGTATTCATTCTGGACGCGTGGTGGTGTTCACTCTAGACATGTGGTGGTATTCACTCTGGACGTGTGGTGGTGTTCACTCTAGACGCGTGGCGGTGTTCAATCTGGACACGTGGCGGTGTTCACTCTAGACGTGTGGCGGTGTTCACTCTGGACACGTGGCAGTGTTCACTCTGGACACGTGGCGGTGTTCACTCTAGACACGTGGCTGTGTTCACACTAGACGCGTGGTGGTGTTCACTCTAGACACGTGTTCACTCTAGACGCGTGGTGGTGTTCACTCTAGTCGCGTGGTGGTGTTCACTCTAGATGCTTGGCGGTGTTCACTCTAGATGCGTGGTGGTATTCACTCTAGACGCGTGGTGGGGTGTTCACTCTAGACGCGTGGCGGTGTTCACTTTGGATGCATGGTGGTGTTCACTCTAGACGCGTGGCGGTGTTCACTCTAGATGCTTGGCGGTGTTCACTCTAGATGCGTGGTGGTTTTCACTCTAGTCGCGTGGTGGTGTTCACTCTTGATGCTTGGCGGTGTTCACTCTAGACGCGTGGCGGTGTTCACTCTAGACGCGTGGCGGTGTTCACTCTAGACGCGTGGCGGTGTTCACTCTAGACGCTTAGTGGTGTTCACTCTAGATGCGTGGTGGTGTTCACTCTAGACGCGTGGTGCTGTACACTCTAGACGCGTGGGGTGTTCACTTTAGACGCGTGGCGGTGTTCACTCTAGATGCGTGGCGGTGTTCACTTTAGATGCGTGGCGGTGTTCACTCTAGACACGTGGCGGTGTTCACTCTAGACGCGTGGCGGTGTTCACTCTGGACGCGTGGCGGTGTTCACTGGACGCGTGGCGGTGTTCACTCTAGACGCGTGGTGGTGTTCACTCTAGACGCGCGACGGTGTTCACTCTAGACGCGTGGCGGAGTTCACTCTAGACGTGTGGCGGAGTTCACTCTGGACGCATGGCGGTGTTCACTCTGGACGCGTGGCGGTGTTCACTCTGGACGCGTGGCGGTGTTCACTCTGGACGCGTGGCGGTGTTCACTCTGGACGCGTGGCGGTGTTCACTCTGGACGCGTGGCGGTGTTCACTCTAGTCGTGTGGCGGTGTTCACTCTGGGCATGTGGCGGTGTTCACTCTAAACGCGTGGCGGTGTTCACTCTGGACGCGTGGTGGTGTTCACTCTAGACATGTGGTGGTATTCACTCTGGACGCGTGGCGGTGTTCACTCTAGACGTGTGGCGGTGTTCACTCTGGGCATGTGGCGGTGTTCACTCTAGACGCGTGGCGGTATTCATTCTGCACGCGTGGTGGTGTTCACTCTAGACATGTGGTGGTATTCACTCTGGACGTGTGGTGGTGTTCACTCTAGACGCGTGGCGGTGTTCAATCTGGACACGTGGCGGTGTTCACTCTAGACGTGTGGCGGTGTTCACTCTGGACACGTGGCAGTGTTCACTCTGGACACGTGGCGGTGTTCACTCTAGACACGTGGCTGTTCACACTAGACGCTTGGTGGTGTTCACTCTAGACACGTGTTCACTCTAGACGCGTGGTGGTGTTCACTCTAGTCGCGTGGTGGTGTTCACTCTAGATGCTTGGCGGTGTTCACTCTAGATGCGTGGTGGTATTCACTCTAGACGCGTGGTGGGGTGTTCACTCTAGACGCGTGGCGGTGTTCACTTTGGATGCATGGTGGTGTTCACTCTAGACGCGTGGCGGTGTTCACTCTAGATGCTTGGCGGTGTTCACTCTAGATGCGTGGTGGTTTTCACTCTAGTCGCGTGGTGGTGTTCACTCTTGATGCTTGGCGGTGTTCACTCTAGACGCGTGGCGGTGTTCACTCTAGACGCGTGGCGGTGTTCACTCTAGACGCGTGGCGGTGTTCACTCTAGACGCTTAGTGGTGTTCACTCTAGATGCGTGGTGGTGTTCACTCTAGACGCGTGGTGCTGTACACTCTAGACGCGTGGGGTGTTCACTTTAGACGCGTGGCTGTGTTCACTCTAGATGCGTGGCGGTGTTCACTTTAGACGCGTGGCGGTGTTCACTCTAGACGCATGGCGGTGTTCACTCTAGACGCGTGGCGGTGTTCACTCTGGACGCGTGGCGGTGTTCACTGGACGCGTGGCGGTGTTCACTCTAGACGCGTGGTGGTGTTCACTCTAGACGCGCGACGGTGTTCACTCTAGACGCGTGGCGGAGTTCACTCTAGACGTGTGGCGGTGTTCACTCTGGATGCGTGGCGGTGTTCACTCTGGACGCGTGGCGGTGTTCACTCAAGACGCGTGGCGGTGTTCACTCTGGACGCATGGCGGTGTTCACTCTGGACGCGTGGCGGTGTTCACTCTGGACGCGTGGCGGTGTTCACTCTGGACGGGTGGCGGTGTTCACTCTGGACGCGTGGCGGTGTTCACTCTGGACGCGTGGCGGTGTTCACTCTGGACGCGTGGCGGTGTTCACTCTGGACGCATGGCGGTGTTCACTCTGGACGCGTGGCGGTGTTCACTCTGGACGCGTGGCGGTGTTCACTCTGGACGCGTGGCGGTGTTCACTCTGGGCATGTGGCGGTGTTCACTCTAGACGCGTGGCGGTGTTCAATCTGGACGCGTGGCGGTGTTCACTCTAGACGTGTGGCGGTGTTCACTCTGGGCATGTGGCGGTGTTCACTCTAGATGCTTGGCGGTGTTCACTCTAGATGCATGGTGGTGTTCACTCTAGTCGCGTGGTGGTGTTCACTCTTGATGCTTGGCGGTGTTCACTCTAGACGCGTAGCGGTGTTCACTTTTGATGCTTGGCAGTGTTCACTCTAGATGCGTGGTGGTGTTCACTCTAGTCGCGTGGTGGTGTTCACTCTTGATGCTTGGCGGTGTTCACTCTAGACGCGTGGCGGTGTTCACTCTAGATGCGTGGCGGTGTTCACTCTAGACGCGTGGCGGTTTTCACTCTAGACGCTTAGTGGTGTTCACTCTAGACGCGTGGCGGTGTTCACTCTAGACGCTTAGTGGTGTTCACTCTAGAAGCGTGGTGGTGTTCACTCTAGACGCGTGGTGCTGTATACTCTAGACGCGTGGGGTGTTCACTTTAGACGTGTGGCGGTGTTCACTCTAGACGCGTGGCGGAGTTCACTCTAGACGTGTGTCGGTGTTCACTCTGGATGCGTGGCGGTGTTCACTCAAGACGCGTGGCGGTGTTCACTCTGGACGCATGGCGGTGTTCACTCTGGACGCGTGGCGGTGTTCACTCTGGACGCGTGGCGGTGTTCACTCTGGACGGGTGGCGGTGTTCACTCTGGACGCGTGGCGGTGTTCAATCTGGACGCGTGGCGGTGTTCACTCTGGACGCGTGGCGGTGTTCACTCTGGACGCATGGCGGTGTTCACTCTGGACGCGTGGCGGTGTTCACTCTGGACGCGTGGCGGTGTTCACTCTGGATGCGTGGCGGTGTTCACTCTGGGCATGTGGCGGTGTTCACTCTAGACGCGTGGCGGTGTTCAATCTGGACGCGTGGCGGTGTTCACTCTAGACGTGTGGCGGTGTTCACTCTGGGCATGTGGCGGTGTTCACTCTAGATGCTTGGCGGTGTTCACTCTGGGCATGTGGCGGTGTTCACTCTAGACGCGTGGCGGTGTTCAATCTGGACGCGTGGCGGTGTTCACTCTAGACGTGTGGCAGTGTTCACTCTGGGCATGTGGCGGTGTTCACTCTAGATGCTTGGCGGTGTTCACTCTAGATGCGTGGTGGTGTTCACTCTAGTCGCATGGTGGTGTTCACTCTTGATGCTTGGCGGTGTTCACTCTGGACGCGTGGCGGTGTTCACTCTGGACGCGTGGCGGTGTTCACTCTGGGCATGTGGCGGTGTTCACTCTAGACGCGTGGCGGTGTTCAATCTGGACGCGTGGCGGTGTTCACTCTAGACGTGTGGCGGTGTTCACTCTGGGCATGTGGCGGTGTTCACTCTAGATGCTTGGCGGTGTTCACTCTAGATGCGTGGTGGTGTTCACTCTAGTCGCGTGGTGGTGTTCACTCTTGATGCTTGGTGGTGTTCACTCTAGACGCGTAGCGGTGTTCACTCTAGATGCTTGGCGGTGTTCACTCTAGATGCGTGGTGGTGTTCACTCTAGTCGCGTGGTGGTGTTCACTCTTGATGCTTGGCGGTGTTCACTCTAGACGCGTGGCGGTGTTCACTCTAGACGTGTGGCGGTGTTCACTCTAGACGCGTGGCGGTGTTCACTCTAGACGCTTAGTGGTGTTCACTCTAGACGCGTGGCGGTGTTCACTCTAGACGCTTAGTGGTGTTCACTCTAGACGCGTGGTGGTGTTCACTCTAGACGCGTGGTGCTGTATACTCTAGACGTGTGGGGTGTTCACTTTAGACGTGTGGCGGTGTTCACTCTAGACGCGTGGCGGAGTTCACTCTAGACGTGTGGCGGTGTTCACTCTGGATGCGTGGCGGTGTTCACTCTGGACGCGTGGCGGTGTTCACTCTAGATGCTTGGCGGTGTTCACTCTAGACGCGTGGCGGTGTTCACTCTAGACGCGTGGCGGTGTTCACTCTAGATGCGTGGCGGTGTTCACTCTAGACGCTTAGTGGTGTTCACTCTAGACGCGTGGCGGTGTTCACTCTAGACGCTTAGTGGTGTTCACTTTAGACGCGTGGTGGTGTTCACTCTAGACGCGTGGTGCTGTATACTCTAGACGCGTGGGGTGTTCACTTTAGACGTGTGGCGGTGTTCACTCTAGACGCGTGGCGGAGTTCACTCTAGACGTGTGGCGGTGTTCACTCTGGATGCGTGGCGGTGTTCACTCTGGACGCATGGCGGTGTTCACTCTGGACGCATGGCGGTGTTCACTCTGGACGCGTGGCGGTGTTCACTCTGGACGCGTGGCGGTGTTCACTCTGGACGGGTGGCGGTGTTCACTCTGGACGCGTGGCGGTGTTCACTCTGGACGCGTGGCGGTGTTCACTCTGGACGCGTGGCGGTGTTCACTCTGGACGCATGGCGGTGTTCACTCTGGACGCGTGGCGGTGTTCACTCTGGACGCGTGGCGGTGTTCACTCTGGACGCGTGGCGGTGTTCACTCTGGGCATGTGGCGGTGTTCACTCTAGACGCGTGGCGGTGTTCAATCTGGACGCGTGGCGGTGTTCACTCTAGACGTGTGGCGGTGTTCACTCTGGGAATGTGGCGGTGTTCACTCTAGACGCGTGGCGGTGTTCAATCTGGACGCGTGGCGGTGTTCACTCTAGACGTGTGGCGGTGTTCACTCTGGGCATGTGGCGGTGTTCACTCTAGATGCTTGGCGGTGTTCACTCTAGATGCGTGGTGGTGTTCACTCTAGTCGCGTGGTGGTGTTCACTCTTGATGCTTGGCGGTGTTCACTCTGGACGCGTGGCGGTGTTCACTCTGGACGCGTGGCGGTGTTCACTCTGGGCATGTGGCGGTGTTCACTCTAGACGCGTGGCGGTGTTCAATCTGGACGCGTGGCGGTGTTCACTCTAGACGTGTGGCGGTGTTCACTCTGGGCATGTGGCGGTGTTCACTCTAGATGCTTGGCGGTGTTCACTCTAGATGCGTGGTGGTGTTCACTCTAGTCGCGTGGTGGTGTTCACTCTTGATGCTTGGCGGTGTTCACTCTAGACGCGTAGCGGTGTTCACTCTAGATGCTTGGCGGTGTTCACTCTAGATGCGTGGTGGTGTTCACTCTAGTCGCGTGGTGGTGTTCACTCTGGATGCGTGGCGGTGTTCACTCTGGACGCGTGGCGGTGTTCACTCTGGACGCGTGGTGGTGTTCACTCTGGATGCGTGGCGGTGTTCACTCTGGACGCGTCGCGGTGTTCACTCTGGACGCGTGGCGGTGTTCACTCTGGACGTGTGGCGGTGTTCACTCTGGGCGTGTGGCGGTGTTCACTCTAGACACGTGGCGGTGTTCACTCTAGACGCGTGGCGGTGTTCAATCTGGACGCGTGGCGGTGTTCACTCTAGACGTGTGGCGGTGTTCACTCTGGGCATGTGTCGGTGTTCAATCTGGACGCGTGGCGGTGTTCACTCTAGACGCGTGGCGGTGTTCACTCTAGACGCGTGGCGGTGTTCACTCTGGACGCGTGGCGGTGTTCACTGGACGCGTGGCGGTGTTCACTCTAGATGCGTGGCGGTGTTCACTCTAGACGCGCGACGGTGTTCACTCTAGACGCGCGGCGGAGTTCACTCTAGACGTGTGGCGGTGTTCACTCTAGACGCGTGGCGGTGTTCACTCTGGACGCGTGGCGGTGTTCACTCTGGACGCGTGGCGGTGTTCACTCAGGACGCGTGGCGGTGTTCACTCTGGACGCGTGGCGGTGTTCACTCTGGACGCGTGGCGGTGTTCACTCTGGACGGGTGGCGGTGTTCACTCTGGACGGGTGGCGGTGTTCACTCTGGACGCGTGGCGGTGTTCACTCTGGACGCGTGGCGGTGTTCACTCTAGACGCGTGGCGGTGTTCACTATAGACGCGTGGCGGTGTTCACTCTGGACGCGTGGCGGTGTTCACTCTGGACGCGTGGTGGTGTTCATTCTGGACGCGTGGCGGTGTTCACTCTAGACACGTGGCTGTGTTCACTCTAGACGCGTGGTGGTGTTCACTTTAGACACGTGTTCACTCTAGACGCGTGGTGATGTTCACTCTAGTCGTGTGGTGGTGTTCACTCTAGATGCTTGGCGGTGTTCACTCTAGACGCGTGGTGGTGTTCACTCTAGATGCGTGGCGGTGTTCACTCTAGACGCGTGGCGGTGTTCACTCTAGATGCTTAGTGGTGTTCTCTCTAGACGCATGGTGGTGTTCACTCTAGACGCGTGGCGGTGTTCACTCTAGACGCGTGGCGGTGTTCACTCTAGACGCGTGGCGGTGTTCACTCTAGACGCGTGGCGGTGTTCACTCTAGACGCTTAGTGGTGTTCACTCTAGACGCGTGGCGGTGTTCACTCTAGACGCTTAGTGGTGTTCACTTTAGACGCGTGGTGGTGTTCACTCTAGACGCGTGGTGCTGTATACTCTAGACGCGTGGGGTGTTCACTTTAGACGTGTGGCGGTGTTCACTCTAGACGCGTGGCGGAGTTCACTCTAGACGTGTGGCGGTGTTCACTCTGGATGCGTGGCGGTGTTCACTCTGGACGCGTGGCGGTGTTCACTCTGGACGCATGGCGGTGTTCACTCTGGACGCGTGGCGGTGTTCACTCTGGACGCGTGGCGGTGTTCACTCTGGACGGGTGGCGGTGTTCACTCTGGACGCGTGGCGGTGTTCACTCTGGACGCGTGGCGGTGTTCACTCTGGACGCGTGGCGGTGTTTACTCTGGACGCGTGGCGGTGTTCACTCTGGACGCGTGGCGGTGTTCACTCTGGGCATGTGGCGGTGTTCACTCTAGACGCGTGGCGGTGTTCAATCTGGACGCGTGGCGGTGTTCACTCTAGACGTGTGGCGGTGTTCACTCTGGGAATGTGGCGGTGTTCACTCTAGACGCGTGGCGGTGTTCAATCTGGACGCGTGGCGGTGTTCACTCTAGACGTGTGGCGGTGTTCACTCTGGGCATGTGGCGGTGTTCACTCTAGATGCTTGGCGGTGTTCACTCTAGATGCGTGGTGGTGTTCACTCTAGTCGCGTGGTGGTGTTCACTCTTGATGCTTGGCGGTGTTCACTCTGGACGCGTGGCGGTGTTCACTCTGGACGCGTGGCGGTGTTCACTCTGGGCATGTGGCGGTGTTCACTCTAGACGCGTGGCGGTGTTCAATCTGGACGCGTGGCGGTGTTCACTCTAGACGTGTGGCGGTGTTCACTCTGGGCATGTGGCGGTGTTCACTCTAGATGCTTGGCGGTGTTCACTCTAGATGCGTGGTGGTGTTCACTCTAGTCGCGTGGTGGTGTTCACTCTTGATGCTTGGCGGTGTTCACTCTAGACGCGTAGCGGTGTTCACTCTAGATGCTTGGCGGTGTTCACTCTAGATGCGTGGTGGTGTTCACTCTAGTCGCGTGGTGGTGTTCACTCTGGATGCGTGGCGGTGTTCACTCTGGACGCGTGGCGGTGTTCACTCTGGACGCGTGGTGGTGTTCACTCTGGATGCATGGCGGTGTTCACTCTGGACGCGTCGCGGTGTTCACTCTGGACGCGTGGCGGTGTTCACTCTGGACGTGTGGCGGTGTTCACTCTGGGCGTGTGGCGGTGTTCACTCTAGACACGTGGCGGTGTTCACTCTAGACGCGTGGCGGTGTTCAATCTGGACGCGTGGCGGTGTTCACTCTAGACGTGTGGCGGTGTTCACTCTGGGCATGTGTCGGTGTTCAATCTGGACGCGTGGCGGTTTTCACTCTAGACGCGTGGCGGTGTTCACTCTAGACGCGTGGCGGTGTTCACTCTGGACGCGTGGCGGTGTTCACTGGACGCGTGGCGGTGTTCACTCTAGATGCGTGGCGGTGTTCACTCTAGACGCGCGACGGTGTTCACTCTAGACGCGCGGCGGAGTTCACTCTAGACGTGTGGCGGTGTTCACTCTGGACGCGTGGCGGTGTTCACTCTGGACGCGTGGCGGTGTTCACTCAAGACGCGTGGCGGTGTTCACTCTGGACGCGTGGCGGTGTTCACTCTGGACGCGTGGCGGTGTTCACTCTGGACGGGTGGCGGTGTTCACTCTGGACGCGTGGCGGTGTTCACTCTGGACGCGTGGCGGTGTTCACTCTAGACGCGTGGCGGTGTTCACTATAGACGCGTGGCGGTGTTCACTCTGGACGCGTGGCGGTGTTCACTCTGGACGCGTGGTGGTGTTCATTCTGGACGCGTGGCGGTGTTCACTCTAGACACGTGGCTGTGTTCACTCTAGACGCGTGGTGGTGTTCACTTTAGACACGTGTTCACTCTAGACGCGTGGTGATGTTCACTCTAGTCGTGTGGTGGTGTTCACTCTAGATGCTTGGCGGTGTTCACTCTAGACGCGTGGTGGTGTTCACTCTAGATGCGTGGCGGTGTTCACTCTAGACGCGTGGCGGTGTTCACTCTAGATGCTTAGTGGTGTTCTCTCTAGACGCATGGTGGTGTTCACTCTAGACGCGTGGCGGTGTTCACTTTAGACGCGTGGTGGTGTTCACTCTATACGCGTGGGGTGTTCACTCCAGACGCGTGGCGGTGTTCACTATAGACGCGTGGCGGTGTTCACTCTAGACGCGTGGCGGTGTTCACTCTGGACGCGTGGTGGTGTTCACTTTAGACGCGTGGCGGTGTTCACTCTAGACGCGTGGCGGTGTTCACTCTGGACGCGTGGTGGTGTTCATTCTGGACGCGTGGCGGTGTTCACTCTGGATGCGTGGCGGTGTTCACTCTAGACGCGTGGCGGTGTTCACTCTGGACGTGTGGCGGTGTTCACTCTGGACGCGTGGCAGTGTTCACTCTGGTACGCGTGGCGGTGTTCACTCTAGACGCGTGGCGGTGTTCACTCTAGACGCGTGGCGGTGTTCACTTTAGACGCGTGGCGGTGTTCACTCTAGACGCGTGGCGGTGTTCACTCTAGACGCGTGGCGGTGTTCACTCTGGACGCGTGGCGGTGTTCACTGGACGCGTGGCGGTGTTCACTGGACGCGTGGCGGTGTTCACTCTAGACGCGTGGCGGTGTTCACTCTAGACGCGCGACGGTGTTCACTCTAGACGCGCGGCGGAGTTCACTCTAGACGTGTGGCGGTGTTCACTCTGGACGCGTGGCGGTGTTCACTCTGGACGCGTGGCGGTGTTCACTCAGGACGCGTGGCGGTGTTCACTCTGGACGCGTGGCGGTGTTCACTCTGGACGCGTGGCGGTGTTCACTCTGGACGGGTGCGGGTGTTCACTCTGGACGCGTGGCGGTGTTCACTCTGGACGCGTGGCGGTGTTCACTCTGGACGCGTGGCGGTGTTCACTCTGGACGCGTGGTGGTGTTCACTCTGGATGCGTGGCGGTGTTCACTCTGGACGCGTCGCGGTGTTCACTCTGGACGCGTGGCGGTGTTCACTCTGGACGTGTGGCGGTGTTCACTCTGGGCGTGTGGCGGTGTTCACTCTAGACACGTGGCGGTGTTCACTCTAGACGCGTGGCGGTGTTCAATCTGGACGCGTGGCGGTGTTCACTCTAGACGTGTGGAGGTGTTCACTCTGGGCATGTGTCGGTGTTCAATCTGGACGCGTGGCGGTGTTCACTCTAGACGCGTGGCGGTGTTCACTCTAGACGCGTGGCGGTGTTCACTCTGGACGCGTGGCGGTGTTCACTGGACGCGTGGCGGTGTTCACTCTAGACGCGCGACGGTGTTCACTCTAGACGCGCGGCGGAGTTCACTCTAGACGTGTGGCGGTGTTCACTCTGGACGCGTGGCGGTGTTCACTCTGGACGCGTGGCGGTGTTCACTCAAGACGCGTGGCGGTGTTCACTCTGGACGCGTGGCGGTGTTCACTCTGGACGCGTGGCGGTGTTCACTCTGGACGGGTGGCGGTGTTCACTCTGGACGCGTGGCGGTGTTCACTCTGGACGCGTGGCGGTGTTCACTCTAGACGCGTGGCGGTGTTCACTATAGACGCGTGGCGGTGTTCACTCTGGACGCGTGGCGGTGTTCACTCTGGACGCGTGGTGGTGTTCATTCTGGACGCGTGGCGGTGTTCACTCTAGACACGTGGTTGTGTTCACTCTAGACGCGTGGTGGTGTTCACTTTAGACACGTGTTCACTCTAGACGCGTGGTGATGTTCACTCTAGTCGTGTGGTGGTGTTCACTCTAGATGCTTGGCGGTGTTCACTCTAGACGCGTGGTGGTGTTCACTCTAGATGCGTGGCGGTGTTCACTCTAGACGCGTGGCGGTGTTCACTCTAGATGCTTAGTGGTGTTCACTCTAGACGCGTGGCGGTGTTCACTCTGGACGTGTGGCGGTGTTCACTCTGGACGCGTGGCAGTGTTCACTCTGGTACGCGTGGCGGTGTTCACTCTAGACGCGTGGCGGTGTTCACTCTAGACGCGTGGCGGTGTTCACTTTAGACGCGTGGCGGTGTTCACTCTAGACGCGTGGCGGTGTTCACTCTGGACGCGTGGCGGTGTTCACTGGACGCGTGGCGGTGTTCACTGGACGCGTGGCGGTGTTCACTCTAGACGCGTGGCGGTGTTCACTCTAGACGCGCGACGGTGTTCACTCTAGACGCGCGGCGGAGTTCACTCTAGACGTGTGGCGGTGTTCACTCTGGACGCGTGGCGGTGTTCACTCTGGACGCGTGGCGGTGTTCACTCAGGACGCGTGGCGGTGTTCACTCTGGACGCGTGGCGGTGTTCACTCTGGACGCGTGGCGGTGTTCACTCTGGACGGGTGCGGGTGTTCACTCTGGACGCGTGGCGGTGTTCACTCTGGACGCGTGGCGGTGTTCACTCTGGACGCGTGGCGGTGTTCACTCTGGATGCGTGGCGGTGTTCACTCTGGACGCGTCGCGGTGTTCACTCTGGACGCGTGGCGGTGTTCACTCTGGACGTGTGGCGGTGTTCACTCTGGGCGTGTGGCGGTGTTCACTCTAGACACGTGGCGGTGTTCACTCTAGACGCGTGGCGGTGTTCAATCTGGACGCGTGGCGGTGTTCACTCTAGACGTGTGGCGGTGTTCACTCTGGGCATGTGTCGGTGTTCAATCTGGACGCGTGGCGGTGTTCACTCTAGACGCGTGGCGGTGTTCACTCTAGACGCGTGGCGGTGTTCACTCTGGACGCGTGGCGGTGTTCACTGGACGCGTGGCGGTGTTCACTCTAGATGCGTGGCGGTGTTCACTCTAGACGCGCGACGGTGTTCACTCTAGACGCGCGGCGGAGTTCACTCTAGACGTGTGGCGGTGTTCACTCTGGACGCGTGGCGGTGTTCACTCTGGACGCGTGGCGGTGTTCAATCAAGACGCGTGGCGGTGTTCACTCTGGACGCGTGGCGGTGTTCACTCTGGACGCGTGGCGGTGTTCACTCTGGACGGGTGGCGGTGTTCACTCTGGACGCGTGGCGGTGTTCACTCTGGACGCGTGGCGGTGTTCACTCTAGACGCGTGGCGGTGTTCACTATAGACGCGTGGCGGTGTTCACTCTGGACGCGTGGCGGTGTTCACTCTGGACGCGTGGTGGTGTTCATTCTGGACGCGTGGCGGTGTTCACTCTGGATGCGTGGCAGTGTTCACTCTAGACGCGTGGCGGTGTTCACTCTGGACGTGTGGCGGTGTTCACTCTGGACGTGTGGCGGTGTTCACTCTGGACGCGTGGCGGTGTTCACTCTGGACGCGTGGCGGTGTTCACTCTGGACGCGTGGCGGTGTTCACTCTAGACGCGTGGCGGTGTTCACTTTAGACACGTGGCGGTGTTCACTCTAGACGCGCGGCGGTGTTCACTCTAGACGCGCGGCGGTGTTCACTCTAGACGCGCGACGGTGTTCACTCTGGACGCGCGGCGGTGTTCACTCTGGACGCGTGGCGGTGTTCACTCAAGACGCGTGGCGGTGTTCACTCTGGATGCGTGGCGGTGTTCACTCTGGACGCGTGGCGGTGTTCACTCTGGACGGGTGGCGGTGTTCACTCTGGACGCGTGGCGGTGTTCACTCTGGACGCGTGGCGGTGTTCACTCTGGACGCGTGGCGGTGTTCACTCTGGACGCGTGGCGGTGTTCACTCTGGACGTGTGGCGGTGTTCACTCTGGGCATGTGGCGGTGTTCACTCTAGACACGTGGCGGTGTTCACTCTAGACGCGTGGCGGTGTTCAATCTGGACGCGTGGCGGTGTTCACTCTAGACGTGTGGCGGTGTTCACTCTGGGCATGTGTCGGTGTTCAATCTGGACGCGTGGCGGTGTTCACTCTAGACGTGTGGTGGTGTTCACTCTAGATGCTTGGCGGTGTTCACTCTAGATGCGTGGTGGTGTTCACTCTAGTCGCGTGGTGGTGTTCACTCTTGATGCTTGGCGGTGTTCACTCTAGACGCGTGGCGGTGTTCACTCTAGATGCTTGGCGGTGTTCACTCTAGATGCGTGGTGGTGTTCACTCTAGTCGCGTGGTGGTGTTCACTCTTGATGCTTGGCGGTGTTCACTCTAGACGCGTGGCGGTGTTCACTCTAGACGCGTGGCGGTGTTCACTCTAGACGCGTGGCGGTGTTCACTCTAGACGCTTAGTGGTGTTCACTCTAGACGCGTGGTGGTGTTCACTCTAGACGCGTGGTGCGGTACACTCTAGACGTGTGGGGTGTTCACTTTAGACGCGTGGCGGTGTTCACTCTAGACGCGTGGCGGTGTTCACTTTAGACGCGTGGCGGTGTTCACTCTAGACGCGTGGCGGTGTTAACTCTAGACGCGTGGCGGTGTACACTCTGGACGCGTGGCGGTGTTCACTCTGGACGCGTGGCGGTGTTCATTCTGGACGCGTGGCGGTGTTCACTCTGGACGCGTGGCGGTGTTCACTCTAGACGCGTGGCGGTGTTCACTCTAGACGCGCGACGGTGTTCACTCTAGACGCGTGGCGGAGTTCACTCTAGACGTGTGGCGGTGTTCACTCTGGACGCGTGGCGGTGTTCACTCTGGACGCGTGGCGGTGTTCACTCAAGACGTGTGGCGGTGTTCACTCTGGACGCGTGGCGGTGTTCACTCTGGACGCGTGGCGGTGTTCACTCTGGACGCGTGGCGGTGTTCACTCTGGACGCGTGGCGGTGTTCACTCTGGACGCGTGGCGGTGTTCACTCTGGGCTTGTGGCGGTGTTCACTCTAGACACGTGGCGGTGTTCACTCTAGACGCGTGGCGGTGTTCAATCTGGACGCGTGGCGGTGTTCACTCTGGACGCGTGGCGGTGTTCACTCTGGACGCGTGGCGGTGTTCACTCTGGACGCGAGGCGGTGTTCACTCTGGACGCGTGGCGGTGTTCACTCTGGACGCGTGGCGGTGTTCACTCTGGGCTTGTGGCGGTGTTCACTCTAGACACGTGGCGGTGTTCACTCTAGACGCGTGGCGGTGTTCAATCTGGACGCGTGGCGGTGTTCACTCTAGACGTGTGGCGGTGTTCACTCTGGGCTTGTGGCGGTGTTCACTCTAGACGTGTGGCGGTGTTCACTCTAGACGCGTGGTGGTGTTCACTCTGGACACGTGGCGGTGTTCACTCTAGACGCGTGGCGGTGTTCACTCTAGATGCTTAGTGGTGTTCTCTCTAGACGCGTGGTGGTGTTCACTCTAGACGCGTGGCGGTGTTCACTCTAGACGCGTGGTGGTGTTCACTCTAGACGCGTGGTGGTGTACACTCTATACGCGTGGGGTGTTCACTCTAGACGCGTGGCGGTGTTCACTATAGACGCGTGGAGGTGTTCACTCTGGACGTGTGGTGGTGTTCACTCTGGACGCGTGGCGGTGTTCACTCTGGACGCGTGGCTGTGTTCACTCTGGATGCGTGGCGGTGTTCACTCTAGACGCGTAGCGGTGTTCACTCTGGACGTGTGGCGGTGTTCACTCTGGACGCGTGGCGGTGTTCACTCTGGACGAGTGGCGGTGTTCACTCTGGACGAGTGGCGGTGTTCACTCTGGATGCGTGGCGGTGTTCACTCTGGACGCGTGGCGGTGTTCACTCTAGACGCGTGGCGGTGTTCACTTTAGACGCGTGGCGGTGTTCACTCTAGACGCGCGGCGGTGTTCACTCTAGACGCGCGGCGGTGTTCACTCTAGACGCGCGACGGTGTTCACTCTGGACGCGCGGCGGTGTTCACTCTGGACGCGTGGCGGTGTTCACTCAAGACGCGTGGCGGTGTTCACTCTGGATGCGTGGCGGTGTTCACTCTGGACGCGTGGCGGTGTTCACTCTGGACGGGTGGCGGTGTTCACTCTGGACGCGTGGCGGTGTTCACTCTGGACGCGTGGCGGTGTTCACTCTGGACGCGTGGCGGTGTTCACTCTGGACGTGTGGCGGTGTTCACTCTAGATGCTTAGTGGTGTTCTCTCTAGACGCGTGGTGGTGTTCACTCTAGACGCGTGGCGGTGTTCACTCTAGACGCGTGGTGGTGTTCACTCTAGACGCGTGGTGGTGTACACTCTATACGCGTGGGGTGTTCACTCTAGACGCGTGGCGGTGTTCACTATAGACGCGTGGAGGTGTTCACTCTGGACGTGTGGTGGTGTTCACTCTGGACGCGTGGCGGTGTTCACTCTGGACGCGTGGCTGTGTTCACTCTGGATGAGTGGCGGTGTTCACTCTAGACGCGTAGCGGTGTTCACTCTGGACGTGTGGCGGTGTTCACTCTGGACGCGTGGCGGTGTTCACTCTGGACGAGTGGCGGTGTTCACTCTGGACGAGTGGCGGTGTTCACTCTGGATGCGTGGCGGTGTTCACTCTGGACGCGTGGCGGTGTTCACTCTAGACGCGTGGCGGTGTTCACTTTAGACGCGTGGCGGTGTTCACTCTAGACGCGCGGCGGTGTTCACTCTAGACGCGCGGCGGTGTTCACTCTAGACGCGCGACGGTGTTCACTCTGGACGCGCGGCGGTGTTCACTCTGGACGCGTGGCGGTGTTCACTCAAGACGCGTGGCGGTGTTCACTCTGGATGCGTGGCGGTGTTCACTCTGGACGCGTGGCGGTGTTCACTCTGGACGGGTGGCGGTGTTCACTCTGGACGCGTGGCGGTGTTCACTCTGGACGCGTGGCGGTGTTCACTCTGGACGCGTGGCGGTGTTCACTCTGGACGTGTGGCGGTGTTCACTCTGGGCATGTGGCGGTGTTCACTCTAGACACGTGGCGGTGTTCACTCTAGACGCGTGGCGGTGTTCAATCTGGACGCGTGGCGGTGTTCACTCTAGACGTGTGGCGGTGTTCACTCTGGGCATGTGTCGGTGTTCAATCTGGACGCGTGGCGGTGTTCACTCTAGACGTGTGGTGGTATTCACTCTAGATGCTTGGCGGTGTTCACTCTAGATGCGTGGCGGTGTTCACTCTAGTCGCGTGGTGGTGTTCACTCTTGATGCTTGGCGGTGTTCACTCTAGACGCGTGGCGGTGTTCACTCTAGATGCTTGGCGGTGTTCACTCTAGATGCGTGGTGGTGTTCACTCTAGTCGCGTGGTGGTGTTCACTCTTGATGCTTGGCGGTGTTCACTCTAGACGCGTGGCGGTGTTCACTCTAGACGCGTGGCGGTGTTCACTCTAGACGCGTGGCGGTGTTCACTCTAGACGCTTAGTGGTGTTCACTCTAGACGCGTGGTGGTGTTCACTCTAGACGCGTGGTGCGGTACACTCTAGACGTGTGGGGTGTTCACTTTAGACGCGTGGCGGTGTTCACTCTAGACGCGTGGCGGTGTTCACTTTAGACGCGTGGCGGTGTTCACTCTAGACGCGTGGCGGTGTTAACTCTAGACGCGTGGCGGTGTACACTCTGGACGCGTGGCGGTGTTCACTCTGGACGCGTGGCGGTGTTCATTCTGGACGCGTGGCGGTGTTCACTCTGGACGCGTGGCGGTGTTCACTCTAGACGCGTGGCGGTGTTCACTCTAGACGCGCGACGGTGTTCACTCTAGACGCGTGGCGGAGTTCACTCTAGACGTGTGGCGGTGTTCACTCTGGACGCGTGGCGGTGTTCACTCTGGACGCGTGGCGGTGTTCACTCAAGACGTGTGGCGGTGTTCACTCTGGACGCGTGGCGGTGTTCACTCTGGACGCGTGGCGGTGTTCACTCTGGACGCGTGGCGGTGTTCACTCTGGACGCGTGGCGGTGTTCACTCTGGACGCGTGGCGGTGTTCACTCTGGACGCGTGGCGGTGTTCACTCTGGGCTTGTGGCGGTGTTCACTCTAGACACGTGGCGGTGTTCACTCTAGACGCGTGGCGGTGTTCAATCTGGACGCGTGGCGGTGTTCACTCTGGACGCGTGGCGGTGTTCACTCTGGACGCGTGGCGGTGTTCACTCTGGACGCGAGGCGGTGTTCACTCTGGACGCGTGGCGGTGTTCACTCTGGACGCGTGGCGGTGTTCACTCTGGGCTTGTGGCGGTGTTCACTCTAGACACGTGGCGGTGTTCACTCTAGACGCGTGGCGGTGTTCAATCTGGACGCGTGGCGGTGTTCACTCTAGACGTGTGGCGGTGTTCACTCTGGGCTTGTGGCGGTGTTCACTCTAGACGTGTGGCGGTGTTCACTCTAGACGCGTGGTGGTGTTCACTCTGGACACGTGGCGGTGTTCACTCTAGACGCGTGGCGGTGTTCACTCTAGATGCTTAGTGGTGTTCTCTCTAGACGCGTGGTGGTGTTCACTCTAGACGCGTGGCGGTGTTCACTCTAGACGCGTGGTGGTGTTCACTCTAGACGCGTGGTGGTGTACACTCTATACGCGTGGGGTGTTCACTCTAGACGCGTGGCGGTGTTCACTATAGACGCGTGGAGGTGTTCACTCTGGACGTGTGGTGGTGTTCACTCTGGACGCGTGGCGGTGTTCACTCTGGACGCGTGGCTGTGTTCACTCTGGATGCGTGGCGGTGTTCACTCTAGACGCGTGGCGGTGTTCACTCTGGACGTGTGGCGGTGTTCACTCTGGACGCGTGGCGGTGTTCACTCTGGACGAGTGGCGGTGTTCACTCTGGACGAGTGGCGGTGTTCACTCTGGATGCGTGGCGGTGTTCACTCTAGATGCGTGGCGGTGTTCACTTTAGACGCGTGGCGGTGTTCACTCTAGACGCGTGGCGGTGTTCACTGGACGCGTGGCGGTGTTCACTCTAGACGCGTGGCAGTGTTCACTCTAGACGCACGATGGTGTTCACTCTAGACGCGTGGCGGAGTTCACGCTAGACGCGTGGCGGAGTTCACGCTAGACGTGTGGCGGTGTTCACTCTGGACCCGTGGCGGTGTTCACTCTGGACGCTTGGCGGTGTTCACTCAAGACGCGTGGCGGTGTTCACTCTGGACGCGTGGCGGTGTTCACTCTGGACGCGTGGCGGTGTTCTCTCTGGACGGGTGGCGGTGTTCACTCTGGACGCGTGGCGGTGTTCACTCTGGACGCGTGGCGGTGTTCACTCTGGACGTGTGGCGGTGTTCACTCTGGGCTTGTGGCGGTGTTCACTCTAGACGTGTGGCGGTGTTCACTCTAGACGTGTGGTGGTGTTCACTCTGGACACGTGGCGGTGTTCACTCTAGACACGTGGCTGTGTTCACTCTAGACGCGTGGTGGTGTTCACTTTAGACACGTGTTCACTCTAGACGCGTTTTGGTGTTCACTCTAGTCGTGTGGTGGTGTTCACTCTAGATGCTTGGCGGTGTTCACTCTAGACGTGTGGTGGTGTTCACTCTAGATGCGTGGCGGTGTTCACTCTAGACGCGTGGCGGTGTTCACTCTAGATGCTTAGTGGTGTTCTCTCTAGACGCGTGGTGGTGTTCACTCTAGACGCGTGGCGGTGTTCACTCTAGACGCGTGGTGGTGTTCACTCTAGACGCGTGGTGGTGTTCACTCTAGACGCGTGGAGGTGTTCACTCTGGACGTGTGGAGGTGTTCACTCTGGACGCATGGCGGTGTTCACTCTAGACGCGTGGCGGTGTTCACTATGGACGCGTGGCGGTGTTCACTCTGGACCCGTGGCGGTGTTCACTCTGGACGCGTGGCGGTGTTCACTCTGGACGCGTGGCGGTGTTCACTCTAGATGCGTGGCGGTGTTCACTTTAGACGCGTGGCGGTGTTCACTCTAGACGCGTGGCGGTGTTCACTCTAGACGCGTGGCGGTGTTCACTCTGGACGCGTGGCGGTGTTCACTGGACGCGTGGCGGTGTTCACTCTAGACGCGTGGCAGTGTTCACTCTAGACGCGCGACGGTGTTCACTCTAGACGCGTGGCGGAGTTCACGCTAGACGTGTGGCGGTGTTCACTCTGGACCCGTGGCGGTGTTCACTCTGGACGCGTGGCGGTGTTCACTCAAGACGCGTGGCGGTGTTCACTCTGGACGCGTGGCGGTGTTCACTCTGGACGCGTGGCGGTGTTCACTCTGGACGGGTGGCGGTGTTCACTCTGGACGCGTGGCGGTGTTCACTCTGGACGCGTGGCGGTGTTCACTCTGGACGCGTGGCGGTGTTCACTCTGGACGCGTGGCGGTGTTCACTCTGGACGCGTGGCGGTGTTCACTCTGGACGCGTGGCGGTGTTCACTCTGGACGCGTGGCGGTGTTCACTCTGGACGCGTGGCGGTGTTCACTCTGGACGTGTGGCGGTGTTCACTCTGGGCATGTGGCGGTGTTCACTCTAGACGCGTGGCGGTGTTCAATCTGGACGCGTGGCGCTGTTCACTCTAGACGTGTGGCGGTGTTCACTCTGGGCATGTGGCGGTGTTCACTCTAGATGCTTGGCGGTGTTCACTCTAGATGCGTGGTGGTGTTCACTCTAGTCGCGTGGTGGTTGTTCACTCTTGATGCTTGGCGGTGTTCACTCTAGACGCGTGGCGGTGTTCACTCTAGATGCTTGGCGGTGTTCACTCTAGATTCGTGGTGGTGTTCACTCTAGTCGCGTGGTGGTGTTCACTCTTGATGCTTGGCGGTGTTCACTCTAGACGCGTGGCGGTGTTCACTCTAGACGCGTGGCGGTGTTCACTCTAGACGCGTGGCGGTGTTCACTCTAGACGCTTAGTCGTGTTCACTCTAGACGCGTGGTGGTGTTCACTCTAGACGCGTGGTGCTGTACACTCTAGACGTGTGGGGTGTTCACTTTAGACGCGTGGCGGTGTTCACTCTAGACGCGTGGCGGTGTTCACTTTAGACGCGTGGCGGTGTTCACTCTAGACGCGTGGCGGTGTTCAATCTGGACGCGTGGCGGTGTTCACTCTAGACGTGTGGCGGTGTTCACTCTGGGCATGTGTCGGTGTTCAATCTGGACGCGTGGCGGTGTTTACTCTAGACGTGTTGCGGTGTTCACTCTGGGCATGTGGCGGTGTTCACTCTAGATGCTTGGCAGTGTTCACTCTAGATGCGTGGTGGTGTTCACTCTAATCGCGTGGTGGTGTTCACTCTTGATGCTTGGCGGTGTTCACTCTAGACGCGTGGCGGTGTTCACTCTAGATGCTTGGCGGTGTTCACTCTAGATGCGTGGTGGTGTTCACTCTAGTCGCGTGGTGGTGTTCACTCTTGATGCTTGGCGGTGTTCACTCTAGACGCGTGGCGGTGTTCACTCTAGACGCGTGGCGGTGTTCACTCTAGACGCTTAGTGGTGTTCACTCTAGACGCGTGGTGGTGTTCACTCTAGACGCGTGGTGCTGTACACTCTAGACGTGTGGGGTGTTCACTTTAGACGCGTGGCGGTGTTCACTCTAGACGCATGGCGGTGTTCACTTTAGACGCGTGGCGGTGTTCACTCTAGACGCGTGGCGGTGTTCACTCTAGATGCTTAGTGGTGTTCTCTCTAGACGCGTGGTGGTGTTCACTCTAGACGCGTGGCGGTGTTCACTCTAGACGCGTGGTGGTGTTCACTCTAGACGCGTGGTGGTGTACACTCTATACGCATGGGGTGTTCACTCTAGACGCGTGGCGGTGTTCACTATAGACGCGTGGCGGTGTTCACTCTGGACGCGTGGTGGTGTTCATTCTGGACGCGTGGCGGTGTTCACTTTGGATGCGTGGCGGTGTTCACTCTAGACGCGTGGCGGTGTTCACTCTAGACGCGTGGCGGTGTTCACTCTGGATGCGTGGCGGTGTTCACTCTAGACGCGTGGCGGTGTTCACTATAGACGCGTGGCGGTGTTCACTCTGGACGCATGGTGGTGTTCATTCTGGACGCGTGGCGGTGTTCACTTTGGATGCGTGGCGGTGTTCACTTTAGACGCGTGGCGGTGTTCACTCTGGACGTGTGGCGGTGTTCACTCTGGACGTGTGGTGGTGTTCACTCTGGACGCGTGGCGGTGTTCACTCTGGACGCGTGGCGGTGTTCACTCTAGATGCGTGGCGGTGTTCACTTTAGACGCGTGGCGGTGTTCACTCTAGACGCGTGGCGGTGTTCACTCTAGACGCGTGGCGGTGTTCACTCTGGATGCGTGGCGGTGTTCACTGGACGCGTGGCGGTGTTCACTCTAGACGCGTGGCGGTGTTCACTCTAGACGCGCGACGGTGTTCACTCTAGACGCGTAGCGGAGTTCACTCTAGACGTGTGGCGGTGTTCACTCTGGTCGCGTGGCGGTGTTCACTCTGGACGCGTGGCGGTGTTCACTCTGGACGCGTGGCGGTGTTCACTCTGGACGCGTGGCGGTGTTCACTCTGGACGGGTGGCAGTGTTCACTCTGGACGCGTGGCGGTGTTCACTCTGGACGCGTGGAGGTGTTCACTCTGGACGCGTGGCGGTGTTCACTCTGGACGCGTGGCGGTGTTCACTCTGGACGCATGGCGGTGTTCACTCTGGACGCGTGGCGGTGTTCACTCTGGACGCGTGGCGGTGTTCACTCTGGACGCGTGGCGGTGTTCACTCTGGACGTGTGGCGGTGTTCACTCTGGGCATGTGGCGGTGTTCACTCTAGACACGTGGCGGTGTTCACTCTAGACGCGTGGCGGTGTTCAATCTGGACGCGTGGCGGTGTTCACTCTAGACGTGTGGCGGTGTTCACTCTGGGCATGTGTCGGTGTTCAATCTGGACGCGTGGCGGTGTTCACTCTAGACGTGTGGCGGTGTTCACTCTGGGCATGTGGCGGTGTTCACTCTAGATGCTTGGCGGTGTTCACTCTAGATGCGTGGTGGTGTTCACTCTAGTCGCGTGGTGGTGTTCACTCTTGATGCTTGGCGGTGTTCACTCTAGATGCGTGGCGGTGTTCACTCTAGATGCTTGGCGGTGTTCACTCTAGATGCGGGGTGGTGTTCACTCTAGTCGCTTGGTGGTGTTCACTCTTGATGCTTGGCGGTGTTCACTCTAGACGCGTGGCGGTGTTCACTCTAGACGCATGGCGGTGTTCACTCTAGACGCGTGGCGGTGTTCACTCTAGACGCTTAGTGGTGTTCACTCTGGATGCGTGGCGGTGTTCACTTTAGACGCGTGGCGGTGTTCACTCTAGACGCGTGGCGGTGTTCACTCTAGACGCGTGGCGGTGTTCACTCTGGATGCATGGCGGTGTTCACTGGACGCGTGGCGGTGTTCACTCTAGACGCGTGGCGGTGTTCACTCTAGACGCGCGACGGTGTTCACTCTAGACGCGTTGCGGAGTTCACTCTAGACGTGTGGCGGTGTTCACTCTGGACGCGTGGCGGTGTTCACTCTGGACGCGTGGCGGTGTTCACTCAAGACGCGTGGCGGTGTTCACTCTGGACGCGTGGCGGTGTTCACTCTGGACGCGTGGCGGTGTTCACTCTGGACGCGTGGCGGTGTTCACTCTGGACGGGTGGCGGTGTTCACTCTGGACGCGTGGCGGTGTTCACTCTGGACGCGTGGCAGTGTTCACTCTGGACGCGTGGCTGTGTTCACTCTGGACGCGTGGCGGTGTTCACTCTGGACGCATGGCGGTGTTCACTCTGGACGCGTGGCGGTGTTCACTCTGGACGCGTGGCGGTGTTCACTCTGGACGCGTGGCAGTGTTCACTCTGGACGTGTGGTGGTGTTCACTCTGGGCATGTGGCGGTGTTCACTCTAGACACGTGGCGGTGTTCACTCTAGACGCGTGGCGGTGTTCAATCTGGACGCGTGGCGGTGTTCACTCTAGACGTGTGGCGGTGTTCACTCTGGGCATGTGTCGGTGTTCAATCTGGACGCGTGGCGGTGTTCACTCTAGACGTGTGGCGGTGTTCACTCTGGGCATGTGGCGGTGTTCACTCTAGATGCTTGGCGGTGTTCACTCTAGATGCGTGGTGGTGTTCACTCTAGTCGCGTGGTGGTGTTCACTCTTGATGCTTGGCGGTGTTCACTCTAGACGCGTGGCGGTGTTCACTCTAGATGCTTGGCGGTGTTCACTCTAGATGCGTGGTGGTGTTCACTCTAGTCGCGTGGTGGTGTTCACTCTTGATGCTTGGCGGTGTTCACTCTAGACGCGTGGCGGTGTTCACTCTAGACGCGTGGCGGTGTTCACTCTAGACGCGTGGCGGTGTTCACTCTAGACGCTTAGTGGTGTTCACTCTAGATGCGTGGTGGTGTTCACTCTAGACGCGTGGTGCTGTACACTCTAGACGTGTGGGGTGTTCACTTTAGACGCGTGGCGGTGTTCACTCTAGACGCGTGGCGGTGTTCACTTTAGACGCGTGGCGGTGTTCACTCTAGACACGTGGCGGTGTTCACTCTAGACGCGTGGCGGTGTACACTCTGGACGCGTGGCGGTGTTCACTCTGGACGCGTGGCGGTGTTCATTCTGGACGCGTGGCGGTGTTCATTCTGGACG
Organism: Lampetra planeri; assembly: GCF_965212315.1. Lineage (NCBI taxonomy): Eukaryota > Metazoa > Chordata > Hyperoartia > Petromyzontiformes > Petromyzontidae > Lampetra > Lampetra planeri. Next base: position 466,220 of record NC_136151.1, read on the forward strand.
CGTGGCGGTGTTCACTCTGGACGCGTGGCGGTGTTCACTCTGGACGCGTGGCGGTGTTCACTCTAGACGCGCGACGGTGTTCACTCTAGACGCGTGGCGGAGTTCACTCTAGACGTGTGGCGGTGTTCACTCTGGACGCGTGGCGGTGTTCACTCAAGACGCGTGGCGGTGTTCACTCTGGACGCGTGGCGGTGTTCACTCTGGACGCGTGGCGGTGTTCACTCTGGACGCGTGGCGGTGTTCACTCTGGACGGGTGTCGGTGTTCACTCTGGACGCGTGGCGGTGTTCACTCTGAACGCGTGGCGGTGTTCACTCTGGACGCGTGGCGGTGTTCACTCTGGACGCGTGGCGGTGTTCACTCTGGACGCGTGGCGGTGTTCACTCTGGACGCGTGGCAGTGTTCACTCTGGACGCGTGGCGGTGTTCACTCTGGGCATGTGGCGGTGTTCACTCTAGACACGTGGCGGTGTTCACTCTAGACGCGTGGCGGTGTTCAATCTGGACGCGTGACGTTGTTCACTCTAGACGTGTGGCGGTGTTCACTCTGGGCATGTGGCGGTGTTCACTCTAGACACGTGGCGGTGTTCACTCTAGACGCGTGGTGGTGTTCACTCTGGACACGTGGCGGTGTTCACTCTAGACATGTGGCTGTGTTCACTCTAGACGCGTGGTTGTGTTCACTTTAGACACGTGTTCACTCTAGACGCGTGGTGGTGTTCACTCTAGTCGCGTGGTGGTGTTCACTCTAGATGCTTGGCGGTGTTCACTCTAGACGCGTGGTGGTGTTCACTCTAGATGCGTGGCGGTGTTCACTCTAGACGCGTGGCGGTGTTCACTCTAGATGCTTAGTGGTGTTCACTCTAGACCCGTGGCTGTGTTCACTCTAGACGCGTGGTTGTGTTCACTCTAGACGCGTGGTGGTGTACACTCTATACGCGTGGGGTGTTCACTCTAGACGCGTGGCGGTGTTCACTCTAGACGCGTGGCGGTGTTCACTCTAGACGCGTGGTGGTGTTCACTCTGGACGCGTGGTGGTGTTCATTCTGGACGCGTGGCGGTGTTCACTCTGGATGCGTGGCGGTGTTCACTCTAGACGCGTGGCGGTGTTCACTCTGGACGTGTGGCGGTGTTCACTCTGTACGCGTGGCGGTGTTCACTCTGGACGCGTGGCGGTGTTCACTCTGGACGCGTGGCGGTGTTCACTCTGGACGCGTGGCGGTGTTCACTCTGGACGCGTGGCGGTGTTCACTCTGGACGCGTGGCGGTGTTCACTCTGGACGCGTGGAGGTGTTCACTCTGGACGCGTGGCGGTGTTCACTCTAGACGTGTGGCGGTGTTCACTCTGGGCATGTGGCGGTGTTCACTCTAGACGCGTTTTGGTGTTCACTCGACGCGTGGTGGTGTTCACTCTAGACACGTGTTCACTCTAGACGCGTGGTGGTGTTCACTCTAGTCGCGTGGTGGGGTTCACTCTAGATGCTTGGCGGTGTTCACTCTAGACGCGTGGTGGTGTTCACTCTAGACGCGTGGCGGTGTTCACTCTGGACGGGTGGCGGTGTTCACTCTGGAAGCGTGGTGGTGTTCACTCTGGACGCGTGACGGTGTTCACTCTGGACGCGTGGCGGTGTTCACTCTGGGCATGTGGCGGTGTTCACTCTAGACGCGTGGCGGTGTTCACTCTAGACACGTGGTGGTGTTCACTCTGGACACGTGGCGGTGTTCACTCTAGACACGTGGCTGTGTTCACTCTAGACGCGTGGTGGTATTCACTTTAGACACGTGTTCACTCTAGACGCGTGGTGGTGTTCACTCTAGTCGCGTGGTGGTGTTCACTCTAGATGCTTGGCGGTGTTCACTCTAGACGCGTGGTGGTGTTCACTCTAGACGCGTGGCGGTGTTCACTCTAGACGCGTGGCGGTGTTCACTCTAGATGCTTAGTGGTGTTCTCTCTAGACGCGTGGTGGTGTTCACTCTAGATGCGTGGTGGTGTTCACTCTAGACGCATGGTGGTGTACACTCTATACGCGTGGGGTGTTCACTCTAGACGCGTGGCGGTGTTCACTCTAGACGCGTGGCGTTGTTCACTCTAGACGCGTGGCGGTGTTCACTCTGGACGCGTGGTGGTGTTCATTCTGGACGCGTGGCGGTGTTCACTCTGGATGCGTGGCGGTGTTCACTCTAGACGCGTGGCGGTGTTCACTCTGGACGTGTGGCGGTGTTCACTCTGGACGTGTGGCGGTGTTCACTCTAGACGCGTGGTGGTGTTCACTCTAGACGCGTGGTGCTGTACACTCTAGACGTGTGGGGTGTTCACTTTAGACGCGTGGCGGTGTTCACTCTAGACGTGTGGCGGTGTTCACTTTAGACGCGTGGCGGTGTTCACTCTAGACGCGTGGCGGTGTTCACTCTGGACGCGTGGCGGTGTTCACTCTGGACGCGTGGCGGTGTTCATTCTGGACACGTGGCGGTGTTCACTCTGGACGCGTGGCGGTGTTCACTCTGGACGCGTGGCGGTGTTCACTCTAGACGCGCGACGGTGTTCACTCTAGACGCGTGGCGGAGTTCACTCTAGACGCGTGGCGGTTTTCACTCTGGACGCCTGGCGGTGTTCACTCTGGACGCGTGGTGGTGTTCACTCTAGATGCTTGGCGGTGTTCACTCTAGACGCGTGGTGGTGTTCACTCTAGATGCGTGGCGGTGTTCACTCTAGACGCGTGGCGGTGTTCACTCTAGATGCTTAGTGGTGTTCACTCTAGACGCGTGGCGGTGTTCACTCTAGACGCGTGGTGGTGTTCACTCTAGACGCGTGGTGGTGTACACTCTATACGCGTGGGGTGTTCACTCTAGACGCGTGGCGGTGTTCACTCTAGACGCGTGGCGGTGTTCACTCTAGACGCGTGGTGGTGTTCACTCTGGACACGTGGTGGTGTTCATTCTGGACGCGTGGCGGTGTTCACTCTGGATGCGTGGCGGTGTTCACTCTAGACGCGTGGCGGTGTTCACTCTGGACGCGTGGCGGTGTTCACTCTAGATGCGTGGCGGTGTTCACTCTAGACGCGTGGCGGTGTTCACTCTAGACGCTTAGTGGTGTTCACTCTAGACGCGTGGTGGTGTTCACTCTAGACCCGTGGTGCTGTACACTCTAGACGCGAGGGGGTGTTCACTTTAGACGCGTGGCGGTGTTCACTCTAGACGCGTGGCGGTGTTCACTTTAGACGCGTGGCGGTGTTCACTCTAGACGCGTGGCGGTGTTCACTCTGGACGCGTGGTGGTGTTCACTCTGGACGCGTGGTGGTGTTCATTCTGGACGCGTGGTGGTGTTCACTCTGGATGCGTGGCGGTGTTCACTCTAGACGCGTGGCGGTGTTCACTCTGGACGTGTGGCGGTGTTCACTCTGTACGCGTGGCGGTGTTCACTCTGGACGCGTGGCGGTGTTCACTCTGGACGCGTGGCGGTGTTCACTCTGGATGCGTGGCGGTGTTCACTCTGGACGCGTGGCGGTGTTCACTCTGGACGCGTGGCGGTGTTCACTCTGGACGCGTGGCGATGTTCACTCTGGATGCGTGGCGGTGTTCACTCTAGACGTGTGGCGGTGTTCACTCTGGGCATGTGGCGGTGTTCACTCTGGGCATGTGGCGGTGTTCACTCTAGACGCGTGGTGGTGTTCACTCGACGCGTGGTGGTGTTCACTCTAGACACGTGTTCACTCTAGACGCGTGGTGGTGTTCGCTCTAGTCGCGTGGTGGTGTTCACTCTAGATGCTTGGCGGTGTTCACTCTAGACGCGTGGTGGTGTTCACTCTAGACGCGTGGCGGTGTTCACTCTGGACGGGTGGCGGTGTTCACTCTGGACGCGTGGCGGTGTTCACTCTGGACGCGTGGCGGTGTTCACTCTGGACGCGTGGCGGTGTTCACTCTGGACGCGTGGCGGTGTTCACTCTGGACGCGTCGCGGTGTTCACTCTGGACGCGTGGCGGTGTTCACTCTGGACGCGTGGCGGTGTTGACTCTTGACGCGTGGCGGTGTTCAATCTGGACGCGTGGCGGTGTTCACTCTAGACGTGTGGCGGTGTTCACTCTGGGCGTGTGGCGGTGTTCACTCTGGGCATGTGGCGGTGTTCACTCTATAGCCACGTGGCGGTGTTCACTCTAGACACTTGGCGGTGTTCACTCTAGACGTGTGGCGGTGTTCACTCTAGACGCGTGGCGGTGTTCACTCTAGACACGTGGCGGTGTTTACTCTGGACGCGTGGCGGTGTTCATTCTGGACGCGTGGCGGTGTTCACTCTGGATGCGTGGCAGTGTTCATTCTAGAGGCGTGGCGGTGTTCACTCTAGACGCGTGACGGTGTTCACTCTAGACGCGTGGCGGAGTTCACTCTAGACGTGTGGTGGTGTTCACTCTGGACGCGTGGTGGTGTTCACTCTGGACGCGTGGCGGTGTTCACTCAAGACGCGTGGCGGTGTTCACTCTGGACGCGTGGCGGTGTTCACTGTGGACGCATGGCGGTGTTCACTCTGGATGCGTGGCGGTGTTCACTCTGGACGCGTGGCGGTGTTCACTCTGGACGCGTGGCAGTGTTCACTCTGGACGCGTGGCGGTGTTCACTCTGGACGCGTGGCGGTGTTCACTCTAGACGCGTGGCGGTGTTCACTCTAGACGCATGGTGGTGTTCACTCTGGACACGTGGCAGTGTTCACTCTAGGCACGTGGCTGTGTTCACTCTAGACGTGTGGTGTTGTTCACTCTAGACACGTGTTCACTCTAGACGCGTAGTGGTGTTCACTCTAGTCGCGTGGCGGTGTTCACTCTAGACGCGTGGTGGTGTTCACTCTAGACGTTTGGCTGTGTTCACTCTAGACGCGTGGCAGTGTTCACTCTAGATGCGTGGCGGTGTTCACTCTAGACGCGTGGCGGTGTTCACTCTAGACGCTTGTTGGTGTTCACTCTAGACGCGTGGTGGTGTTCACTCTAGACGTGTAGTGGTGTTCATTCTAGACGCGTGGTGTTGTTCACTCTAGACACGTGGTGGTGTTCACTCTAGACGCGTGGTGGTGTTCACTCTAGTCGCGTGGCGGTGTTCACTCTAGACGCGTGGTGGTGTTCACTCTAGACGCGTGGCAGTGTTCACTCTAGATGCGTGGCGGTGTTCACTCTAGACGCGTGGCAGTGTTCACTCTAGACGCTTGTTGGTGTTCACTCTAGACGCGTGGTGGTGTTCACTCTAGACGTGTGGTGGTGTTCATTCTAGATGCTTGGTGGTGTTCACTCTAAACACGTGGTGGTGTTCACTCTAGACGCGTGGTGGTGTTCACTCTAGACGCGTGGTGGTGTTCACTCTAGACACGTGGCGGTGTTCACTCTGGATGCGTGGTGGTGTTCACTCTATACGCGTGGTGGTGTTCACTCTAGACGCGTGGCGGTGTTCACTCTAGACGCGTGGCGGTGTTCACTTTAGACGCGTGGTGGTGTTCACTCTAGACACGTGGTGTTGTTCACTCTGGATGCGTGGTGGTGTTCACTCTAGACGCATGGTGGTGTTCACTCTAGACGTGTGGCGGTGTTCACTCTAGTCGCGTGGTGGTGTTCACTCTAGATGCTTGGTGGTGTTCACACTAGACGCGTGGTGGTGTTCACTCTAGATGCGTGGCGGTGTTCACTCTACTCTGGACGTGTGGTGGTGTTCACTCTAGACGCGTGGCGGTGTTCACTCTGGACACGTGGCGGTGTTCACTCTAGACATGTGGCGGTGTTCACTCTGGGCACGTGGCGGTGTTCACTCTAGACGCGTGGCGGTGTTCACTCTAGACGCGTTGTGGTGTTCACTCTAGACACGTGGCGGTGTTCACTCTAGACACGTGGCTGTGTTCACTCTATACGCGTTGTGGTGTTCACTCTAGACACGTGGTGGTGTTCACTCTAGATGCTTGGCGGTGTTCACTCTAGACGCGTGGTGGTGTTCACTCTAGACACGTGGCGGTGTTCACTCTAGACTCGTGGCGGTGTTCACTCTAGATGCTTGGTGGTGTTCACTCTAGACGCGTGGCGGTGTTCACTCTAGACTCGTGGCAGTGTTCACTCTAGACGCGTGGTGGTGTACACTCTAGACGCATGGGGTGTTCACTCTAGACGCGTGGCGGTGTTCATTCTGGACGCGTGGCGGTGTTCACTCTGGATGCGTGGCAATGTTCATTCTAGAGGCGTGGCGGTGTTCACTCTAGACGCGTGACGGTGTTCACTCTAGACGCGTGGCGGTGTTCACTCTAGACGCGTGGCGGTGTTCACTCTAGACGCGTGGCGGTGTTCACTCTAGACGCGTGGGGGTGTTCACTCTAGACGCGTGGCGGTGTTCACTCTAGACGCGTGGCGGTGTTCACTCTGGACACGTGGAGGTGTTCACTCGAGACACGTGGTTGTGTTCACGCTAGACGCGTGTTGGTGTTCACTCTAGACACGTGTTCACTCGAGATGCGTGGTGGTGTTCACTCTAGTCGCGTGGTGGTGTTCACTCTAGATGCTTGGCGGTGTTCACTCTAGACGCGTGGTGGTGTTCTCTCTAGACGCGTGGCGGTGTTCAATCTAGACGCGTGGTGGTGTACACTCAGACGCATGGGGTGTTCACTCTAGACACGTGGCGGTGTTCACTCTAGACACGTGGCGGTGTTCACTCTAGACGTGTGGCGGTGTTCACTCTAGACGCGTGGCGGTGTTCACTCTAGACGCGTGGCGGTGTTTACTCTGGACGCGTGGCGGTGTTCATTCTGGACGCGTGGCGGTGTTCACTCGAGATGCGTGGTGGTGTTCACTCTAGTCGCGTTGTGGTGATCACTCTAGATGCTTGGCGGTGTTCACTCTAGACGCGTGGTGGTTTTCCCTCTAGACGTGTGGCGGTGTTTACTCTAGACGCGTGGTGGTGTTCACTCTAGCCGCGTGGCGGTGTTCACTCTAGACGCGTGGCGGTGTTCAATCTAGACGCGTGGTGGTGTACACTCAGACGCATGGGGTGTTCACTCTAGACACGTGGCGGTGTTCACTCTAGACACGTGGCGGTGTTCACTCTAGACGCGTGGCGGTGTTCACTCTAGACGCGTGGCAGTGTTCACTCTGGACGCGTGGCGGTGTTCACTCTGGACGCGTGGCAGTGTTCACTCTGGACGCGTGGCGGTGTTCACTCTGGACGCGTGGCGGTGTTCACTCTAGACGCGTGGCGGTGTTCACTCTAGACGCGTGGCGGTGTTCACTCTAGACGCATGGTGGTGTTCACTCTGGACACGTGGCAGTGTTCACTCTAGGCACGTGGCTGTGTTCACTCTAGACGCGTGGTGGTGTTCACTCTAGACGTTTGGCTGTGTTCACTCTAGACGCATGGCAGTGTTCACTCTAGATGCGTGGCGGTGTTCACTCTAGACACGTGGCGGTGTTCACTCTAGACACTTGTTGGTGTTCACTCTAGACGCGTGGTGGTGTTCACTCTAGACGTGTAGTGGTGTTCATTCTAGACGCGTGGTGTTGTTCACTCTAGACGCGTGGTGGTGTTCACTCTAGTCGCGTGGCGGTGTTCACTCTAGACGCATGGTGGTGTTCACTCTAGACGCGTGGCAGTGTTCACTCTAGATGCGTAGCGGTGTTCACTTTAGACGCGTGGCAGTGTTCACTCTAGACGCTTGTTGGTGTTCACTCTAGACGCGTGGTGGTGTTCACTCTAGACGTGTGGTGGTGTTCATTCTAGATGCTTGGTGGTGTTCACTCTAAACACGTGGTGGTGTTCACTCTAAACACGTGGTGGTGTTCACTCTAGACGCGTGGTGGTGTTCACTCTAGACGCGTGGTGGTGTTCACTCTAGACACGTGGCGGTGTTCACTCTGGATGCGTGGTGGTGTTCACTCTATACGCGTGGTGGTGTTCACTCTAGACGCGTGGCGGTGTTCACTCTAGACGCGTGGCGGTGTTCACTCTAGACGCGTGGTGGTGTTCACTCTAGACACGTGGTGTTGTTCACTCTGGATGCGTGGTGGTGTTCACTCTAGATGCATGGTGGTGTTCACTCTAGACGTGTGGCGGTGTTCACTCTAGTCGCGTGGCTGTGTTCACTCTAGACGCGTTGTGGTGTTCACTCTAGACACGTGTTCACTCTAGACGCGTGGGTGTGTTCACTCTAGTCGCGTGGTGGTGTTCACTCTAGATGCTTGGCGGTGTTCACTCTAGACGCGTGGTGGTGTTCACTCTAGACACGTGGCGGTGTTCACTCTAGACTCGTGGCGGTGTTCACTCTAGATGCTTGGTGGTGTTCACTCTAGACGCGTGGCGGTGTTCACTCTAGACTCGTGGCAGTGTTCACTCTAGACGCGTGGTGGTGTACACTCTAGACGCATGGGGTGTTCACTCTAGACGCGTGGCGGTGTTCATTCTGGACGCGTGGCGGTGTTCACTCTGGATGCGTGGCAATGTTCATTCTAGAGTCGTGGCGGTGTTCACTCTAGACGCGTGACGGTGTTCACTCTAGACGCGTGGCGGTGTTCACTCTAGACGCGTGGCGGTGTTCACTCTAGACGCGTGGGGGTGTTCACTCTAGACGCGTTGCGGTGTTCACTCTAGACGCGTGGCGGTGTTCACTCTGGACGCGTGGAGGTGTTCACTCGAGACACGTGGTTGTGTTCACGCTAGACGCGTGTTGGTGTTCACTCTAGACACGTGTTCACTCGAGATGCGTGGTGGTGTTCACTCTAGTCGCGTGGTGGTGTTCACTCTAGATGCTTGGCGGTGTTCACTCTAGACGCGTGGTGGTGTTCCCTCTAGACGCGTGGCGGTGTTCAATCTAGACGCGTGGTGGTGTACACTCAGACGCATGGGGTGTTCACTCTAGACACATGGCGGTGTTCACTCTAGACGTGTGGCGGTGTTCACTCTAGACGCGTGGTGGTGTTCCCTCTAGACGCGTGGCGGTGTTCAATCTAGACGCGTGGTGGTGTACACTCAGACGCATGGGGTGTTCACTCTAGACACGTGGCGGTGTTCACTCTAGACGTGTGGCGGTGTTCACTCTAGACGCGTGGCGGTGTTCACTCTAGACGCGTGGCGGTGTTTACTCTGGACGCGTGGCGGTGTTCATTCTGGACGCGTGGCGGTGTTCATTCTGGACGCGTGGCGGTGTTCACTCGAGATGCGTGGTGGTGTTCACTCTAGTCGCGTTGTGGTGATCACTCTAGATGCTTGGCGGTGTTCACTCTAGACGCGTGGTGGTTTTCCCTCTAGACGTGTGGCGGTGTTTACTCTAGACGCGTGGTGGTGTTCACTCTAGCCGCGTGGCGGTGTTCACTCTAGACGCGTGGCGGTGTTCAATCTAGACGCGTGGTGGTGTACACTCAGACGCATGGGGTGTTCACTCTAGACACGTGGCGGTGTTCACTCTAGACACGTGGCGGTGTTCACTCTAGACGTGTGGCGGTTTTCACTCTAGACGCGTGGCGGTGTTCACTCTAGACGCGTGGCAGTGTTCACTCTGGACGCGTGGCGGTGTTCACTCTGGACGCGTGGCAGTGTTCACTCTGGACGCGTGGCGGTGTTCACTCTGGACGCGTGGCGGTGTTCACTCTAGACGCGTGGCGGTGTTCACTCTAGACGCGTGGCGGTGTTCACTCTAGACGCATGGTGGTGTTCACTCTGGACACGTGGCAGTGTTCACTCTAGGCACGTGGCTGTGTTCACTCTAGACGCGTGGTGTTGTTCACTCTAGACATGTGTTCACTCTAGACGCGTGGTGGTGTTCACTCTAGTCGCGTGGCGGTGTTCACTCTAGACGTGTGGTGGTGTTCACTCTAGACGTTTGGCTGTGTTCACTCTAGACGCGTGGCAGTGTTCACTCTAGATGCGTGGCGGTGTTCACTCTAGACGCGTGGCGGTGTTCACTCTAGACGCTTGTTGGTGTTCACTCTAGACGCGTGGTGGTGTTCACTCTAGACGTGTAGTGGTGTTCATTCTAGACGCGTGGTGTTGTTCACTCTAGACACGTGGTGGTGTTCACTCTAGACGCGTGGTGGTGTTCACTCTAGACGCGTGGTGGTGTTCACTCTAGTCGCGTGGCGGTGTTCACTCTAGACGCGTGGTGGTGTTCACTCTAGACGCGTGGCAGTGTTCACTCTAGATGCGTGGCGGTGTTCACTCTAGACGCGTGGCAGTGTTCACTCTAGACGCTTGTTGGTGTTCACTCTAGACGCGTGGTGGTGTTCACTCTAGATGTGTGGTGGTGTTCATTCTAGATGCTTGGTGGTGTTCACTCTAAACACGTGGTGGTGTTCACTCTAGACGCGTGGTGGTGTTCACTCTAGACGCGTGGTGGTGTTCACTCTAGACACGTGGCGGTGTTCACTCTGGATGCGTGGTGGTGTTCACTCTATACGCGTGGTGGTGTTCACTCTAGACGCGTGGCGGTGTTCACTCTAGACGCGTGGCGGTGTTCACTCTAGACGCGTGGTGGTGTTCACTCTAGACACGTGGTGTTGTTCACTCTGGATGCGTGGTGGTGTTCACTCTAGATGCATGGTGGTGTTCACTCTAGACGTGTGGCGGTGTTCACTCTAGTCGCGTGGTGGTGTTCACTCTAGATGCTTGGTGGTGTTCACACTAGACGCGTGGTGGTGTTCACTCTAGACGCGTGGCGGTGTTCACTCTACTCTGGACGTGTGGTGGTGTTCACTTTAGACGCGTGGCGGTGTTCACTCTGGACACGTGGCGGTGTTCACTCTAGACATGTGGCGGTGTTCACTCTGGGCACGTGGCGGTGTTCACTCTAGACGCGTGGCGGTGTTCTCTCTAGACGCGTTGTGGTGTTCACTCTAGACACGTGGCAGTGTTCACTCTAGACACGTGGCTGTGTTCACTCTAGACGCGTTGTGGTGTTCACTCTAGACACGTGTTCACTCTAGACGCGTGGTGGTGTTCACTCTAGTCGCGTGGTGGTGTTCACTCTAGATGCTTGGCGGTGTTCACTCTAGACGCGTGGTGGTGTTCACTCTAGACACGTGGCGGTGTTCACTCTAGACTCGTGGCGGTGTTCACTCTAGATGCTTGGTGGTGTTCACTCTAGACACGTGGCGGTGTTCACTCTAGACTCGTGGCAGTGTTCACTCTAGACGCGTGGTGGTGTACACTCTAGACGCATGGGGTGTTCACTCTAGACGCGTGGCGGTGTTCATTCTGGACGCGTGGCGGTGTTCACTCTGGATGCGTGGCAATGTTCATTCTAGAGTCGTGGCGGTGTTCACTCTAGACGCGTGACGGTGTTCACTGTAGACGCGTGGCGGTGTTCACTCTAGACGCGTGGCGGTGTTCACTCTAGACGCGTGGGGGTGTTCACTCTAGACGCGTGGCGGTGTTCACTCTAGACGCGTGGCGGTGTTCACTCTGGACGCGTGGAGGTGTTCACTCGAGACACGTGGTTGTGTTTATGCTAGACGCGTGTTGGTGTTCACTCTAGACACGTGTTCACTCGAGATGCGTGGTGGTGTTCACTCTAGTCGCGTGGTGGTGTTCACTCTAGATGCTTGGCGGTGTTCACTCGAGACGCGTGGTGGTGTTCCCTCTAGACGCGTGGCGGTGTTCAATCTAGACGCGTGGTGGTGTACACTCAGACGCATGGGGTGTTCACTCTAGACACGTGGCGGTGTTCACTCTAGACACGTGGCGGTGTTCACTCTAGACGTGTGGCGGTGTTCACTCTAGACGCGTGGCGGTGTTCACTCTAGACGCGTGGCGGTGTTTACTCTGGACGCGTGGCGGTGTTCATTCTGGACGCGTGGCGGTGTTCACTCGAGACGCGTGGTGGTGTTCACTCTAGACACGTGGTGTTGTTCACTCTGGATGCGTGGTGGTGTTCACTCTAGACGCATGGTGGTGTTCACTCTAGACGTGTGGCGGTGTTCACTCTAGTCGCGTGGTGGTGTTCACTCTAGATGCTTGGTGGTGTTCACACTAGACGCGTGGTGGTGTTCACTCTAGACACGTGGCGGTGTTCACTCTACTCTGGACGTGTGGTGGTGTTCACTCTAGACGCGTGGCGGTGTTCACTCTGGACACGTGGCGGTGTTCACTCTAGACATGTGGCGGTGTTCACTCTGGGCACGTGGCGGTGTTCACTCTAGACGCGTGGCGGTGTTCACTCTAGACGCGTTGTGGTGTTCACTCTAGACACGTGGCAGTGTTCACTCTAGACACGTGGCTGTGTTCACTCTAGACGCGTTGTGGTGTTCACTCTAGACACGTGTTCACTCTAGACGCGTGGTGGTGTTCACTCTAGTCGCGTGGTGGTGTTCACTCTAGATGCTTGGCGGTGTTCACTCTAGACGCGTGGCGGTGTTCACTCTGGACGCGTGGAGGTGTTCACTCGAGACACGTGGTTGTGTTCACGCTAGACGCGTGTTGGTGTTCACTCTAGACACGTGTTCACTCGAGATGCGTGGTGGTGTTCACTCTAGTCGCGTGGTGGTGTTCACTCTAGATGCTTGGCGGTGTTCACTCTAGACGCGTGGTGGTGTTCCCTCTAGACGCGTGGCGGTGTTCAATCTAGACGCGTGGTGGTGTACACTCAGACGCATGGGTGTTCACTCTAGACACGTGGCGGTGTTCACTCTAGACGTGTGGCGGTGTTCACTCTAGACGCGTGGCGGTGTTCACTCTAGACGCGTGGCGGTGTTTACTCTGGACGCGTGGCGGTGTTCATTCTGGACGCGTGGCGGTGTTCATTCTGGACGCGTGGCGGTGTTCACTCGAGATGCGTGGTGGTGTTCACTCTAGTCGCGTTGTGGTGATCACTCTAGATGCTTGGCGGTGTTCACTCTAGACGCGTGGTGGTTTTCCCTCTAGACGTGTGGCGGTGTTTACTCTAGACGCGTGGTGGTGTTCACTCTAGCCGCGTGGCGGTGTTCACTCTAGACGCGTGGCGGTGTTCAATCTAGACGCGTGGTGGTGTACACTCAGACGCATGGGGTGTTCACTCTAGACACGTGGCGGTGTTCACTCTAGACACGTGGCGGTGTTCACTCTAGACGTGTGGCGGTGTTCACTCTAGACGCGTGGCGGTGTTCACTCTAGACGCGTGGCAGTGTTCACTCTGGACGCGTGGCGGTGTTCACTCTGGACGCGTGGCAGTGTTCACTCTGGACGCGTGGCGGTGTTCACTCTGGACGCGTGGCGGTGTTCACTCTAGACGCGTGGCGGTGTTCACTCTAGACGCGTGGCGGTGTTCACTCTAGACGCATGGTGGTGTTCACTCTGGACACGTGGCAGTGTTCACTCTAGGCACGTGGCTGTGTTCACTCTAGACGCGTGGTGTTGTTCACTCTAGACATGTGTTCACTCTAGACGCGTGGTGGTGTTCACTCTAGTCGCGTGGCGGTGTTCACTCTAGACGCGTGGTGGTGTTCACTCTAGACGTTTGGCTGTGTTCACTCTAGACGCGTGGCAGTGTTCACTCTAGATGCGTGGCGGTGTTCACTCTAGACGCGTGGCGGTGTTCACTCTAGACGCTTGTTGGTGTTCACTCTAGACGCGTGGTGGTGTTCACTCTAGACGTGTAGTGGTGTTCATTCTAGACGCGTGGTGTTGTTCACTCTAGACACGTGGTGGTGTTCACTCTAGACGCGTGGTGGTGTTCACTCTAGACGCGTGGTGGTGTTCACTCTAGTCGCGTGGCGGTGTTCACTCTAGACGCGTGGTGGTGTTCACTCTAGACGCGTGGCAGTGTTCACTCTAGATGCGTGGCGGTGTTCACTCTAGACGCGTGGCAGTGTTCACTCTAGACGCTTGTTGGTGTTCACTCTAGACGCGTGGTGGTGTTCACTCTAGATGTGTGGTGGTGTTCATTCTAGATGCTTGGTGGTGTTCACTCTAAACACGTGGTGGTGTTCACTCTAGACGCGTGGTGGTGTTCACTCTAGACGCGTGGTGGTGTTCACTCTAGACACGTGGCGGTGTTCACTCTGGATGCGTGGTGGTGTTCACTCTATACGCGTGGTGGTGTTCACTCTAGACGCGTGGCGGTGTTCACTCTAGACGCGTGGCGGTGTTCACTCTAGACGCGTGGTGGTGTTCACTCTAGACACGTGGTGTTGTTCACTCTGGATGCGTGGTGGTGTTCACTCTAGATGCATACTGGTGTTCACTCTAGACGTGTGGCGGTGTTCACTCTAGTCGCGTGGTGGTGTTCACTCTAGATGCTTGGTGGTGTTCACACTAGACGCGTGGTGGTGTTCACTCTAGACGCGTGGCGGTGTTCACTCTACTCTGGACGTGTGGTGGTGTTCACTCTAGACGCGTGGCGGTGTTCACTCTGGACACGTGGCGGTGTTCACTCTAGACATGTGGCGGTGTTCACTCTGGGCACGTGGCGGTGTTCACTCTAGACGCGTGGCGGTGTTCACTCTAGACGCGTTGTGGTGTTCACTCTAGACACGTGGCAGTGTTCACTCTAGACGCGTTGTGGTGTTCACTCTAGACACGTGTTCACTCTAGACGCGTGGTGGTGTTCACTCTAGTCGCGTGGTGGTGTTCACTCTAGATGCTTGGCGGTGTTCACTCTAGACGCGTGGTGGTGTTCACTCTAGACACGTGGCGGTGTTCACTCTAGACTCGTGGCGGTGTTCACTCTAGATGCTTGGTGGTGTTCACTCTAGACACGTGGCGGTGTTCACTCTAGACTCGTGGCAGTGTTCACTCTAGACGCGTGGTGGTGTACACTCTAGACGCATGGGGTGTTCACTCTAGACGCGTGGCGGTGTTCATTCTGGACGCGTGGCGGTGTTCACTCTGGATGCGTGGCAATGTTCATTCTAGAGGCGTGGCGGTGTTCACTCTAGACGCGTGACGGTGTTCACTGTAGACGCGTGGCGGTGTTCACTCTAGACGCGTGGCGGTGTTCACTCTAAACGCGTGGGGGTGTTCACTCTAGACGCGTGGCGGTGTTCACTCGAGACATGTGGTTGTGTTCATGCTAGATGCGTGTTGGTGTTCACTCTAGACACGTGTTCACTCGAGATGCGTGGTGGTGTTCACTCTAGTCGCGTGGTGGTGTTCACTCTAGATGCTTGGCGGTGTTCACTCTAGACGCGTGGTGGTGTTCCCTCTAGACGCGTGGCGGTGTTCAATCTAGACGCGTGGTGGTGTACACTCAGACGCATGGGGTGTTCACTCTAGACACGTGGCGGTGTTCACTCTAGACACGTGGCGGTGTTCACTCTAGACGTGTGGCGGTGTTCACTCTAGACGCGTGGCGGTGTTCACTCTAGACGCGTGGCGGTGTTTACTCTGGACGCGTAGCGGTGTTCATTCTGGACGCGTGGCGGTGTTCACTCGAGACGCGTGGTGGTGTTCACTCTAGACACGTGGTGTTGTTCACTCTGGATGCGTGGTGGTGTTCACTCTAGACGCATGGTGGTGTTCACTCTAGACGTGTGGCGGTGTTCACTCTAGTCGCGTGGTGGTGTTCACTCTAGATGCTTGGTGGTGTTCACACTAGACGCGTGGTGGTGTTCACTCTAGACACGTGGCGGTGTTCACTCTACTCTGGACGTGTGGTGGTGTTCACTCTAGACGCGTGGCGGTGTTCACTCTGGACACGTGGCGGTGTTCACTCTAGACATGTGGCGGTGTTCACTCTGGGCACGTGGCGGTGTTCACTCTAGACGCGTGGCGGTGTTCACTCTAGACGCGTTGTGGTGTTCACTCTAGACACGTGGCAGTGTTCACTCTAGACACGTGGCTGTGTTCACTCTAGACGCGTTGTGGTGTTCACTCTAGACACGTGTTCACTCTAGACGCGTGGTGGTGTTCACTCTAGTCGCGTGGTGGTGTTCACTCTAGATGCTTGGCGGTGTTCACTCTAGACGCGTGGTGGTGTTCACTCTAGACACGTGGCGGTGTTCACTCTAGACTCGTGGCGGTGTTCACTCTAGATGCTTGGTGGTGTTCACTCTAGACACGTGGCGGTGTTCACTCTAGACTCGTGGCAGTGTTCACTCTAGACGCGTGGTGGTGTACACTCTAGACGCATGGGGTGTTCACTCTAGACGCGTGGCGGTGTTCATTCTGGACGCGTGGCGGTGTTCACTCTGGATGCGTGGCAATGTTCATTCTAGAGGCGTGGCGGTGTTCACTCTAGACGCGTGACGGTGTTCACTGTAGACGCGTGGCGGTGTTCACTCTAGACGCGTGGCGGTGTTCACTCTAGACGCGTGGGGGTGTTCACTCTAGACGCGTGGCGGTGTTCACTCTAGACGCGTGGCGGTGTTCACTCTGGACGCGTGGAGGTGTTCACTCGAGACACGTGGTTGTGTTCATGCTAGACGCGTGTTGGTGTTCACTCTAGACACGTGTTCACTCGAGATGCGTGGTGGTGTTCACTCTAGTCGCGTGGTGGTGTTCACTCTAGATGCTTGGCGGTGTTCACTCTAGACGCGTGGTGGTGTTCCCTCTAGACGCGTGGCGGTGTTCAATCTAGACGCGTGGTGGTGTACACTCAGACGCATGGGGTGTTCACTCTAGACACGTGGCGGTGTTCACTCTAGACACGTGGCGGTGTTCACTCTAGACGTGTGGCAGTGTTCACTCTAGACGCGTGGCGGTGTTCACTCTAGACGCGTGGCGGTGTTTACTCTGGACGCGTGGCGGTGTTCATTTTGGACGCGTGGCGGTGTTCACTCGAGACGCATGGTGGTGTTCACTCTAGACACGTGGTGTTGTTCACTCTGGATGCGTGGTGGTGTTCACTCTAGACGCATGGTGGTGTTCACTCTGGACACGTGGTGGTGTTCACTCTAGACGCATGGTGGTGTTCACTCTAGACGTGTGGCGGTGTTCACTCTAGTCGCGTGGTGGTGTTCACTCTAGATGCTTGGTGGTGTTCACACTAGACGCGTGGTGGTGTTCACTCTAGACACGTGGCGGTGTTCACTCTACTCTGGACGTGTGGTGGTGTTCACTCTAGACGCGTGGCGGTGTTCACTCTGGACACGTGGCGGTGTTCACTCTAGACATGTGGCGGTGTTCACTCTGGGCACGTGGCGGTGTTCACTCTAGACGCGTGGCGGTGTTCACTCTAGACGCGTTGTGGTGTTCACTCTAGACACGTGGCAGTGTTCACTCTAGACACGTGGCTGTGTTCACTCTAGACGCGTTGTGGTGTTCACTCTAGACACGTGTTCACTCTAGACGCGTGGTGGTGTTCACTCTAGACACGTGGCGGTGTTCACTCTAGACTCGTGGCGGTGTTCACTCTAGATGCTTGGTGGTGTTCACTCTAGACACGTGGTGGTGTTCACTCTAGACTCGTGGCAGTGTTCACTCTAGACGCGTGGTGGTGTACACTCTAGACGCATGGGGTGTTCACTCTAGACGCGTGACGGTGTTCATTCTGGACGCGTGGCGGTGTTCACTCTGGATGCGTGGCAATGTTCATTCTAGAGGCGTGGCGGTGTTCACTCTAGACGCGTGACGGTGTTCACTGTAGACGCGTGGCGGTGTTCACTCTAGACGCGTGGCGGTGTTCACTCTAGACGCGTGGGGGTGTTCACTCTAGATGCGTGGCGGTGTTCACTCTAGACGCGTGGCGGTGTTCACTCGAGACACGTGGTTGTGTTCATGCTAGACGCGTGTTGGTGTTCACTCTAGACACGTGTTCACTCGAGATGCGTGGTGGTGTTCACTCTAGTCGCGTGGTGGTGTTCACTCTAGATGCTTGGCGGTGTTCACTCTAGACGCGTGGTGGTGTTCCCTCTAGACGCGTGGCGGTGTTCAATCTAGACGCGTGGTGGTGTACACTCAGACGCATGGGGTGTTCACTCTAGACACGTGGCGGTGTTCACTCTAGACACGTGGCGGTGTTCACTCTAGACGTGTGGCAGTGTTCACTCTAGACGCGTGGCGGTGTTCACTCTAGACGCGTGGCGGTGTTTACTCTGGACGCGTGGCGGTGTTCATTCTGGACGCGTGGCGGTGTTCACTCGAGACGCGTGGTGGTGTTCACTCTAGACACGTGGTGTTGTTCACTCTGGATGCGTGGTGGTGTTCACTCTAGACGCATGGTGGTGTTCACTCTAGACGTGTGGCGGTGTTCACTCTAGTCGCGTGGTGGTGTTCACTCTAGATGCTTGGTGGTGTTCACACTAGACGCGTGGTGGTGTTCACTCTAGACACGTGGCGGTGTTCACTCTACTCTGGACGTGTGGTGGTGTTCACTCTAGACGCGTGGCGGTGTTCACTCTGGACACGTGGCGGTGTTCACTCTAGACATGTGGCGGTGTTCACTCTGGGCACGTGGCGGTGTTCACTCTAGACGCGTGGCGGTGTTCACTCTAGACGCGTTGTGGTGTTCACTCTATACACGTGGCGGTGTTCACTCTAGACACGTGGCTGTGTTCACTCTAGACGCGTTGTGGTGTTCACTCTAGACACGTGTTCACTCTAGACGCGTGGGTGTGTTCACTCTAGTCGCGTGGTGGTGTTCACTCTAGATGCTTGGCGGTGTTCACTCTAGACGCGTGGTGGTGTTCACTCTAGACATGTGGCGGTGTTCACTCTAGACTCGTGGCGGTGTTCACTCTAGATGCTTGGTGGTGTTCACTCTAGACGCGTGGCGGTGTTCACTCTAGACTCGTGGCAGTGTTCACTCTAGACGCGTGGTGGTGTACACTCTAGACGCATGGGGTGTTCACTCTAGACGCGTGGCGGTGTTCATTCTGGACGCGTGGCGGTGTTCACTCTGGATGCGTGGCAATGTTCATTCTAGAGGCGTGGCGGTGTTCACTCTAGACGCGTGACGGTGTTCACTCTAGACGCGTGGCGGTG
This sequence comes from Lampetra planeri, assembly GCF_965212315.1. NCBI lineage: Eukaryota > Metazoa > Chordata > Hyperoartia > Petromyzontiformes > Petromyzontidae > Lampetra > Lampetra planeri. The sequence continues at coordinate 485,055 of NC_136151.1, forward strand.
TTCACTCTAGACGCGTGGCGGTGTTCACTCTAGACGCGTGGGGGTGTTCACTCTAGACGCGTGGCGGTGTTCACTCTAGACGCGTGGCGGTGTTCACTCTGGACGCGTGGAGGTGTTCACTCGAGACACGTGGTTGTGTTCACGCTAGACGCATGTTGGTGTTCACTCTAGACACGTGTTCACTCGAGATGCGTGGTGGTGTTCACTCTAGTCGCGTGGTGGTGTTCACTCTAGATGCTTGGCGGTGTTCACTCTAGACGCGTGGTGGTGTTCCCTCTAGACGCGTGGCGGTGTTCAATCTAGACGCGTGGTGGTGTACACTCAGACGCATGGGGTGTTCACTCTAGACACGTGGCGGTGTTCACTCTAGACACGTGGCGGTGTTCACTCTAGACACGTGGCGGTGTTCACTCTAGACATGTGGCGGTGTTCACTCTAGACGCGTGGCGGTGTTCACTCTAGACGCGTGGCGGTGTTTACTCTGGACGCGTGGCGGTGTTCACTCGAGATGCGTGGTGGTGTTCACTCTAGTCGCGTTGTGGTGATCACTCTAGATGCTTGGCGGTGTTCACTCTAGACGCGTGGTGGTGTTCCCTCTAAACGTGTGGCGGTGTTTACTCTAGACGCGTGGTGGTGTTCACTCTAGTTGCGTGGCGGTGTTCACTCTAGACGCGTGGCGGTGTTCAATCTAGACGCGTGGTGGTGTACACTCTAGACGTGTGGCGGTGTTCACTCTAGACGCGTGGCGGTGTTCACTCTAGACGCGTGGCGGTGTTCACTCTGGACGCGTGGCGGTGTTCACTCTGGACGCGTGGCAGTGTTCACTCTGGACGCGTGGCGGTGTTCACTCTGGACGCGTGGCGGTGTTCACTCTAGACGCGTGGCGGTGTTCACTCTAGACGCGTGGCGGTGTTCACTCTAGACGCATGATGGTGTTCACTCTGGACACGTGGCAGTGTTCACTCTAGGCACGTTGCTGTGTTCACTCTAGACGCGTGGTGTTGTTCACTCTAGACACGTGTTCACTCTAGACGCGTGGTGGTGTTCACTCTAGTCGCGTGGCGGTGTTCACTCTAGATGCGTGGTGGTGTTCACTCTAGACGTTTGGCTGTGTTCACTCTAGACGCGTGGCAGTGTTCACTCTAGATGCGTGGCGGTGTTCACTCTAGACGCGTGGCGGTGTTCACTCTAGACGCTTGTTGGTGTTCACTCTAGACGCGTGGTGGTGTTCACTCTAGACGTGTAGTGGTGTTCATTCTAGACGCGTGGTGTTGTTCACTCTAGACACGTGGTGGTGTTCACTCTAGACGCGTGGTGGTGTTCACTCTAGTCGCGTGGCGGTGTTCACTCTAGACGCGTGGTGGTGTTCACTCTAGACGCGTGGCAGTGTTCACTCTAGATGCGTGGCGGTGTTCACTCTAGACGCGTGGCAGTGTTCACTCTAGACGCTTGTTGGTGTTCACTCTAGACGCGTGGTGGTGTTCACTCTAGACGTGTGGTGGTGTTCATTCTAGATGCTTGGTGGTGTTCACTCTAAACACGTGGTGGTGTTCACTCTAGACGCGTGGTGGTGTTCACTCTAGACGCGTGGTGGTGTTCACTCTAGACACGTGGCGGTGTTCACTCTGGATGCGTGGTGGTGTTCACTCTATACGCGTGGTGGTGTTCACTCTAGACACGTGGCGGTGTTCACTCTAGACGCGTGGCGGTGTTCACTCTAGACGCGTGGTGGTGTTCACTCTAGACACGTGGTGTTGTTCACTCTGGTTGCGTGGTGGTGTTCACTCTAGATGCATGGTGGTGTTCACTCTAGACACGTGGCGGTGTTCACTCTAGACGTGTGGCGGTGTTCACTCTAGACGCGTGGCGGTGTTCACTCTAGACGCGTGGCGGTGTTCACTCTGGACGCGTGGCGGTGTTCACTCTACTCTGGACGTGTGGTGGTGTTCACTCTAGACGCGTGGCGGTGTTCACTCTGGACACGTGGCGGTGTTCACTCTAGACATGTGGCGGTGTTCACTCTAGACACGTGGCTGTGTTCACTCTAGACGCGTTGTGGTGTTCACTCTAGACACGTGTTCACTCTAGACGCGTGGTGGTGTTCACTCTAGTCGCGTGGTGGTGTTCACTCTAGATGCTTGGCGGTGTTCACTCTGGACGCGTGGTGGTGTTCACTCTAGACACGTGGCAGTGTTCACTCTAGACTCGTGGCGGTGTTCACTCTAGATGCTTGGTGGTGTTCACTCTAGACACGTGGCGGTGTTCACTCTAGACTCGTGGCAGTGTTCACTCTAGACGCGTGGTGGTGTACACTCTAGACGCATGGGGTGTTCACTCTAGACGCGTGGCGGTGTTCATTCTGGACGCGTGGCGGTGTTCACTCTGGATGCGTGGCAATGTTCATTCTAGAGGCGTGGCGGTGTTCACTCTAGACGCGTGACGGTGTTCACTCTAGACGCGTGGCGGTGTTCACTCTAGACGCGTGGCGGTGTTCACTCTAGACGCGTGGGGGTGTTCACTCTAGACGCGTGGCGGTGTTCACTCTAGACGCGTGGCGGTGTTCACTCTGGACGCGTGGAGGTGTTCACTCGAGACACGTGGTTGTGTTCACGCTAGACGCGTGTTGGTGTTCACTCTAGACACGTGTTCACTCGAGATGCGTGGTGGTGTTCACTCTAGTCGCGTGGTGGTGTTCACTCTAGATGCTTGGCGGTGTTCACTCTAGACGCGTGGTGGTGTTCCCTCTAGACGCGTGGCGGTGTTCAATCTAGACGCGTGGTGGTGTACACTCAGACGCATGGGGTGTTCACTCTAGGCACGTGGCGGTGTTCACTCTAGACACGTGGCGGTGTTCACTCTAGACGTGTGGCGGTGTTCACTCTAGACGCGTGGCGGTGTTCACTCTAGACGCGTGGCGGTGTTTACTCTGGACGCGTGGCGGTGTTCATTCTGGACGCGTGGCGGTGTTCACTCGAGATGCGTGGTGGTGTTCACTCTAGTCGCGTTGTGGTGTTCACTCTGGACGCGTGGCGGTGTTCACTCTGGACGCGTGGCGGTGTTCACTCTGGACGCGTGGCGGTGTTCACTCTAGACGCGTGGCGGTGTTCACTCTAGACGCATGGCGGTGTTCACTCTAGACGCGTGGTGGTGTTCACTCTGGACACGTGGCAGTGTTCACTCTAGGCACGTGGCTGTGTTCACTCTAGACGCGTGGCGGTCTTCACTCTAGACGCGTGGCGGTGTTCATTCTAGATGCTTGGTGGTGTTCACTCTGGACACGTGGCAGTGTTCACTCTAGACGTGTGGTGGTGTTCATTCTCGACACGTGCTCACTCTAGACGTGTGGTGGTGTTCACTAGTTGCATGGTGGTGTTCACTCCAGATGCTTGGCTGTATCACTCTAGACACGTGGTGGTGTTCACTCTAGATGCGTGGTGGTGTTCACTCTAGACACGTGGTGGTGTTCACTCTCGACGTGTGGCGGTGTTCACTCTAGACGCGTGGTGGTGTTCACTCTAGCCACGTGGTGGTGTTCACTATAGACGCGTGGCGGTGTTCACTCTAGACGCTTGGTGGTGTTCACTCTAGACGTGTGGTTGTGTTCACTCTAGACGCGTGGCGGTGTTCACTCTAGACGCGTGGTGGTGTTTACTCTCGACGCGTGGCGGTGTTCACTCTAGACGCATGGCGGTGTTCACTCTGGACGCGTGGCGGTGTTCACTCTGGACGCGTGGCGGTGTTCACTCTGGATGCGTGGCGGTGTTCACTCTGGACGCGTGGCGTTGTTCACTCTAGACGCGTGGCGTTGTTCACTCTAGACGCGTGGCGGTGTTCACTCTGGATGCGTGGTGGTGTTCACTCTAGACGCATGGCGGTGTTCACTCTAGACGCGTGGCGGTGTTCACTCTAGACGCGTGGTGGTGTTCACTCTAGACGCGTGGTGGTGTTCACTCTAGACACGTGGTGGTGTTTACTCTGGATGCGTGGTGGTGTTCACTCTAGACGCATGGTGGTGTTCACTCTAGACGCGTGGCGGTGTTCACTCTAGATGCATGGCGGTGTTCACTCTAGACGCATGGCGGTGTTCACTAGATGTGTGGCGGTGTTCACTCTAGACGCGTGGCGGTGTTCACTCATGACACGTGGTGGTGTTCATTCTGGAAGCGTGGCGGTGTTCACTCTGGATGCGTGGCGGTGTTCATTCTAGATGCGTGGCGGTGTTCACTCTAGACGCGTGACGGTGTTCACTCTAGACGCGTGGCGGAGTTCAATCTAGATGTGTGGTGGTGTTCACTCTAGACGTGTGGCGGTGTTCACTCTAGACGCGTGGCGGTGTTCACTCTAGACGCGTGGTGGTGTTCACTCTAGGCACGTGGCTGTGTTCACTCTAGACGCGTGGTGTTGTTTACTCTAGACACGTGTTCACTCTAGACGCGTGGTGGTGTTCACTCTAGTCGCGTGGTGGTGTTCACTCTAGATGCTTGGCGGTGTTCACTCTAGACGCGTGGTGGTATTCACTCTAGACGCGTGGCAGTGTTCACTCTAGACGCGTGGCGGTGTTCACTCTGGATGCGTGGTGGTGTTCACTCTAGACGCGTGGTGGTGTTCACTCTAGACGCGTGGCGGTGTTCACTCTAGACGCGTGGCGGTGTTCACTCTAGACGCGTGGCGGTGTTCACTCTAGACACGTGGTGGTGTTCACTCTAGACGCGTGGCGGTGTTCACTCTAGACGCGTGGCGGTGTTCACTCTAGACGCGTGGCAGTGTTCACTCTAGACGCGTGGCGGTGTTCACTCTAGACGCGTGGTGGTGTTCACTCTAGACATTTGGCGGTGTTCACTCTGGACGTGTGGTGGTGTTCACTCTAGACACGTGGCGGTGTTCACTCTGGACACGTGGCGGTGTTCACTCTAGACGTGTGGCGGTGTTCACTCTGGGCACGTGGCGGTGTTCACTCTAGACGCGTGGCGGTGTTCACTGTAAACGCGTGCTGGTGTTCACTCTGGACACGTGGCGGTGTTCACTCTTGACACGTGGCTGTGTTCACGCTAGACGCATGGTGGTGTTCACTCTAGACACGTGTTCACTCTAGACGCGTGGTGGTGTTCACTCTAGTCGCTTGGTGGTGTTCACTCTAGATGCTTGGCGGTGTTCACTCTAGACGCGTGGTGGTGTTCCCTCTAGACGCGTGGCGGTGTTTACTCTAGACGCGTGGCGGTGTTCACTCTAGACGCGTGGCGGTGTTCACTCTAGATGCTTGGTGGTGTTCACTCTAGACGCGTGGTGGTGTTCACTCTAGCCGCGTGGCGGTGTTCACTCTAGACGCGTGGCGGTGTTCAATCTAGACGCGTGGTGGTGTACACTCAGACGCATGGGGTGTTCACTCTAGACACGTGGCGGTGTTCACTCTAGACACGTGGCGGTGTTCACTCTAGATGTGTGGCGGTGTTCACTCTAGACGCATGGCGGTGTTCACTCTAGACGCGTGGCGGTGTTTACTCTGGACGCGTGGCGGTGTTCATTCTGGACGCGTGGCGGTGTTCACTCTGGATGCGTGGCAGTGTTCATTCTAGACGTGTGGCGGTGTTCACTCTAGACGCGTGACGGTGTTCACTCTAGACGCGTGGCGGAGTTCACTCTAGACGCGTGGTGGTGTTCACTCTGGACGCGTGGTGGTGTTCACTCTGGACGCGTGGCGGTGTTCACTCAAGACGCGTGGCGGTGTTCACTCTGGACGCGTGGCGGTGTTCAATGTGGACGCATGGGGGTGTTCACTCTGGACGCGTGGCAGTGTTCACTCTGGACGCGTGGCGGTGTTCACTGGACGCGTGGCGGTGTTCACTCTGGACGCGTGGCGGTGTTCACTCTAGACGCGTGGCGGTGTTCACTCTAGACGCGTGGCGGTGTTCACTCTAGACGCGTGGTGGTGTTCACTCTGGACACGTGGCAGTGTTCACTCTAGGCACGTGGCTGTGTTCACTCTAGACGCGTGGCGGTGTTTACTCTAGACGCGTGGCGGTGTTCACTCTATACGCGTGGCGGTGTTCACTCTAGATGCTTGGTGGTGTTCACTCTAGACGCGTGGTGGTGTACACTCAGACGCATGGGGTGTTCACTCTAGACACGTGGCGGTGTTCACTCTAGACACGTGGCGGTGTTCACTCTAGACGTGTGGCGGTGTTCACTCTAGACGCGTGGCGGTGTTCACTTTAGACGCGTGGCGGTGTTTACTCTGGACGCGTGGTTGTGTTCACTATGGACGCGTGGCGGTGTTCACTCAAGACGCGTGGCGGTGTTCACTCTGGATGCGTGGCGGTGTTCAATGTGGACGCATGGCGGTGTTCACTCTGGACGCGTGGCGGTGTTCACTCTGGACGCGTGGCGGTGTTCACTCTGGACGCGTGGCGGTGTTCACTCTAGACGCGTGGCGGTGTTCACTCTAGACGCATGGCGGTGTTCACTCTAGACGCGTGATGGTGTTCACTCTGGACACGTGGCAGTGTTCACTCTAGGCACGTGGCTGTGTTCACTCTAGACGCGTGGCGGTGTTCACTCTAGACGCGTGGCGGTGTTCATTCTAGATGCTTGGTGGTGTTCACTCTGGACACGTGGCAGTGTTCACTCTAGACGTGTGGTGGTGTTCATTCTCGACACGTGCTCATTCTAGATGCGTGGTGGTGTTCACTAGTTGCATGGTGGTGTTCACTCCAGATGCTTGGCTGTATCACTCTAGACACGTGGTGGTGTTCACTCTAGATGCGTGGTGGTGTTCACTCTAGACACGTGGCGGTGTTCACTCTCGACGTGTGGCGGTGTTCACTCTAGACGCGTGGTGGTGTTCACTCTAGCCACGTGGTGGTGTTCACTATAGACGCGTGGCGGTGTTCACTCTAGACGCTTGGTGGTGTTCACTCTAGACGTGTGGTTGTGTTCACTCTAGACGCGTGGCGGTGTTCACTCTAGATGCGTGGTGGTGTTTACTCTAGACGCGTGGTGGTGTTCACTCTAGACGCGTGGGGTGTTCATTCTAGACACGTGGGGTGTTCACTCTCGACGCGTGGCGGTGTTCACTCTAGACGCATGGCGGTGTTCACTCTGGACGCGTGGCGGTGTTCACTCTGGACGCGTGGCGGTGTTCACTCTGGATGCGTGGCGGTGTTCACTCTGGACGCGTGGCGGTGTTCACTCTAGACGCGTGGCGTTGTTCACTCTAGACGCGTGGCGGTGTTCACTCTAGACGCGTGGTGGTGTTCACTCTGGACACGTGGCAATGTTCAGTCTAGGCACGTGGCTGTGTTCACTCTAGACGCGTGGCGGTGTTTACTCTAGACGCGTGGCGGTGTTCACTCTAGACGCGTGGCGGTGTTCACTCTAGATGCTTGGTGGTGTTCACTCTAGACGCGTGGTGGTGTTCACTCTAGCCGCGTGGTGGTGTTCACTCTAGATGCGTGGTGGTGTTCACTCTAGATGCTTGGTGGTGTTCACTCTAGACGCGTGGTGGTGTACACTCAGACGCATGGGGTGTTCACTCTAGACACGTGACGGTGTTCACTCTAGACACGTGGCGGTGTTCACTCTAGACGTGTGGCGGTGTTCACTCTAGACGCGTGGCGGTGTTCACTTTAGACGCGTGGCGGTGTTTACTCTGGACGCGTGGTGGTGTTCACTATGGACGCGTGGCGGTGTTCACTCAAGACGCGTGGCGGTGTTCACTCTGGATGCGTGGCGGTGTTCAATGTGGACGCATGGCGGTGTTCACTCTGGACGCGTGGCGGTGTTCACTCTGGACGCGTGGCGGTGTTCACTCTGGACGCGTGGCGGTGTTCACTCTGGACGCGTGGCGGTGTTCATTCTAGACGCGTGGCGGTGTTCACTCTAGACGCATGGCGGTGTTCACTCTAGACGCGTGGTGGTGTTCACTCTGGACACGTGGCAGTGTTCACTCTAGGCACGTGGCTGTGTTCACTCTAGACGCGTGGCGGTGTTCACTCTAGACGCGTGGCGGTGTTCATTCTAGATGCTTGGTGGTGTTCACTCTGGACACGTGGCAGTGTTCACTCTAGACGTGTGGTGGTGTTCATTCTCGACACGTGCTCACTCTAGACGCGTGGTGGTGTTCACTAGTTGCATGGTGGTGTTCACTCCAGATTCTTGGCTGTATCACTCTAGACACGTGGTGGTGTTCACTCTAGATGCGTGGTGGTGTTCACTCTAGACACGTGGCGGTGTTCACTCTCGACGTGTGGCGGTGTTCACTCTAGACGCGCGGTGGTGTTCACTCTAGCCACGTGGTGGTGTTCACTATAGACGCGTGGCGGTGTTCACTCTAGACGCTTGGTGGTGTTCACTCTAGACGTGTGGTTGTGTTCACTCTAGACGCGTGGCGGTGTTCACTCTAGACGCGTGGTGGTGTTTACTCTAGACGCGTGGTGGTGTTCACTCTAGACGCGTGGGGTGTTCATTCTAGACGCGTGGGGTGTTCACTCTCGACGCGTGGCGGTGTTCACTCTAGACGCATGGCGGTGTTCACTCTGGACGCGTGGCGGTGTTCACTCTGGACGCGTGGCGGTGTTCACTCTGGATGCGTGGCGGTGTTCACTCTGGACGCGTGGCGGTGTTCACTCTAGACGCGTGGCGTTGTTCACTCTAGACGCGTGGTGGTGTTCACTCTAGACGCGTGGTGGTGTTCACTCTGGACACGTGGCAGTGTTCAGTCTAGGCACGTGGCTGTGTTGACTCTAGACGCGTGGCGGTGTTTACTCTAGACGCGTGGCGGTGTTCACTCTAGACGCGTGGCGGTGTTCACTCTAGATGCTTGGTGATGTTCACTCTAGACGCGTGGTGGTGTTCACTCTAGCCGCGTGGTGGTGTTCACTCTAGATGCGTGGTGGTGTTCACTCTAGACACGTGGCGGTGTTCACTCTCGACGTGTGGCGGTGTTCACTCTAGACGCGTGGTGGTGTTCACTCTAGCCACGTGGTGGTGTTCACTATAGACGCGTGGCGGTGTTCACTCTAGACGCTTGGTGGTGTTCACTCTAGACGTGTGGTTGTGTTCACTCTAGACGCGTGGCGGTGTTCACTCTAGACGCGTGGTGGTGTTTACTCTAGACGCGTGGTGGTGTTCACTCTAGACGCGTGGTGGTGTTCACTCTAGACGCGTGGGGTGTTCATTCTAGACGCGTGGGGTGTTCACTCTCGACGCGTGGCGGTGTTCACTCTAGACGCATGGCGTTGTTCACTCTGGACGCGTGGCGGTGTTCACTCTGGACGCGTGGCGGTGTTCACTCTGGACGCGTGGCGGTGTTCACTCTAGACGCGTGGCGTTGTTCACTAGACGCGTGGCGGTGTTCACTCTAGACGCGTGGTGGTGTTCACTCTGGACACGTGGCAGTGTTCACTCTACGCACGTGGCTGTGTTCACTCTAGACGCGTGGCGGTGTTTACTCTAGACGCGTGGCGGTGTTCACTCTAGACGCGTGGCGGTGTTCACTCTAGATGCTTGGTGGTGTTCACTCTAGACGCGTGGTGGTGTTCACTCTAGCCGCGTGGTGGTGTTCACTCTAAACGCGTGGCGGTGTTCAATCTAGACGCGTGGTGGTGTACACTCAGACGCATGGAGTGTTCACTCTAGACACGTGGCGGTGTTCACTCTAGATACGTGGCGGTGTTCACTCTAGACGTGTGGCGGTGTTCACTCTAGACGCGTGGCGGTGTTCACTGTAGACGCGTGGCGGTGTTTACTCTGGACGCGTGGTGGTGTTCACTCTGGACGCGTGGCGGTGTTCACTCAAGACGCGTGGCGGTGTTCACTCTGGATGCGTGGCGGTGTTCAATGTGGACGCATGGCGGTGTTCACTCTGGACGCGTGGCGGTGTTCACTCTGGACGTGTGGCGGTGTTCACTCTGGACGCGTGGCGGTGTTCACTCTGGACGCGTGGCGGTGTTTACTCTAGACGCGTGGCGGTGTTCACTCTAGACGCGTGGCTGTGTTCACTCTAGACGCGTGGTGGTGTTCACTCTGGACACGTGGCAGTGTTCACTCTAGGCACGTGGCTGTGTTCACTCTAGACGCGTGGCGGTGTTCATTCTAGATGCTTGGTGGTGTTCACTCTGGACACGTGGCAGTGTTCACTCTAGACGCGTGGTGGTGTTCATTCTCGACACGTGCTCACTCTAGACGCGTGGTGGTGTTCACTAGTCGCATGGTGGTGTTCACTCCAGATGCTTGGCTGTATCACTCTAGACACGTGGTGGTGTTCACTCTTGATGCGTGGTGGTGTTCACTCTAGACGCGTGGCGGTGTTCACTCTAGACGTGTGGCGGTGTTCACTCTAGACGCGTGGTGGTGTTCACTCTAGCCACGTGGTGTTGTTCACTATAGACGCGTGGCGGTGTTCACTCTAGACGCTTGGTGGTGTTCACTCTAGACGTGTGGTTGTGTTCACTCTAGACGCGTGGCGGTGTTCACTCTAGACGCGTGGTGGTGTTTACTCTAGACGCGTGGTGGTGTTCACTCTAGACGCATGGGGTGTTCATTCTAGACGCGTGGGGTGTTCACTCTCGACCCGTGGCGGTGTTCACTCTAGACGCGTGGCTGTGTTCACTCTAGACGCGTGGGGTGTTCACTCTAGACGCGTGGCGGTGTTCACTCTAGACACGTGGCGGTCTTCACTCTAGACACGTGGCGGTGTTCACTCTAGACGCGTGGCGGTGTTCACTCTAGAAGCGTGGCGGTGTTTACTCTAGACGCGTGGCAGTGTTCACTCTAGACGCGTGGCGGTGTTCACTCTAGACGCGTGGTGGTGTTCACTCTAGACGCGTGGCGGTGTTCACTCCAGATGCGTGGCGGTGTTTACTCTGGACGCGTGGCGGTGTTCATTCTGGATGCGTGGCAGTGTTCATTCTAGACGCGTGGCGGTGTTCACTCTAGACGCGTCACGGTGTTCACTCTAGACGCGTGGCGGAGTTCACTCTAGACGCGTGGTGGTGTTCACTCTGGACGCGTGGCGGTGTTCACTCTGGACGCGTGGCGGTGTTCACTCTGGACGCGTGGCGGTGTTCACTCTGGACGCGTGGCGGTGTTCACTCTAGACGCGTGGCGGTGTTCACTCTAGACGCGTGGCGGTGTTCACTCTAGACGCGTGGTGGTGTTCACTCTGGACACGTGGCAGTGTTCACTCTAGGCACGTGGTTGTGTTCACTCTAGACGCGTGGCGGTGTTCACTCTAGATGCGTGGCGGTGTTCATTCTAGATGCTTGGTGGTGTTCACTCTGGACACGTGGCAGTGTTCACTCTAGACGCGTGGTGGTGTTCATTCTCGACACTTGCTCACTCTGGACGCGTGGTGGTGTTCACTCCAGATGCTTGGCTGTATCACTCTAGACACGTGGTGGTGTTCACTCTAGATGCGTGGTGGTGTTCACTCTAGACGCGTGGCGGTGTTCACTCTAGACGTGTGGCGGTGTTCACTCTAGACGCGTGGTGGTGTTCACTCTAGCCACGTTGTGGTGTTCACTATAGACGCATGGCGGTGTTCACTCTAGACGCTTGGTGGTGTTCACTCTTGACGTGTGGTTGTGTTCACTCTAGACGCGTGGCGGTGTTCACTCTAGACGCGTGGTGGTGTTTACTCTAGACGCGTGGTGGTGTTCACTCTAGACGCGTGGGGTGTTCATTCTAGACGCGTGGGGTGTTCACTCTAGACACGTGGCGGTGTTCACTCTAGACGCGTGGCTGTGTTCACTCTAGACGCGTGGGGTGTTCACTCTAGATGCGTGGCGGTGTTCACTCTAGACGCGTGGCGGTGTTCACTCTAGACGCGTGGCTGTGTTCACTCTAGACGCATGGCGGTGTTCACTCTAGACACCTGGTGGTGTTCACTCAAGACGCGTGGCGGTGTTCACTCTCTACATGTGGAGGGGAAACCTTGGGCTCGGGAAGGAAATCCACTCGACCACGGATAGAGAGAGAGAGAGACACACACAGCCTCGGCTGTGTTGATTGGTCCTCAATGGATTACTTGGGGGAGTGAGGAAGCATTAATACTGAGCAGATGAAGGTGGCCAGGCGTGGGTCTGGACACACAACCACCTCTGAACCATGCCAGTGCATGAAAGTGACGGAGCCAGTGGGGGTGGCGTGGCACATGCCCCCCCAACGATCCGATCGAAATCCCTAATTCATTTTGAAGATACTCGGGCTTCCAGGCATGTTTATAACCATTTGCCCTCTCATTGTGTTCCATAACAGCCCGTGTGATGAATTTGGGACACTTTTTCACTATATCATGAATTTATGAATAAGTATAGACGTGTAAGTCATGTGTTACTGTGTATGTGTGCTTTCCTCTGTGCATCGATACTTACGTGTAGATGGTGTGGATATTCTTTTTTTTTGTCTGCCGCTGTCGCTTCCGCTGTCGCTTCCTCTGCAGAATTTTTCTGATGGAGAAAAGGCACTCGCCGCAGCTCGGTGCAAAAAGGCAACAATGCGACCGGTGTGCATACAGCGCGGATTGCCCTGAACATTTGACACGGCACCAGAGAACTCACACACGAGAGAAACCCTTCAAGTGCAGTGTGTGTGGGAAGGCGTTTGCACAGTCATCTGATCTTAAACAACACCAGACAACACACCCGGGAGAGAAACCCTTCAAGTGCAGTGTGTGTGGGAAGGTCTTTGCACTTTCATCTCCTCTTGTAGCACACGAGAGAATACACACGGGAGAGAAACCCTTCAAGTGCAATGTGTGTGGGAAGGCGTTTGCACGTTCATCTACTCTTGTAACACACCAAAGAACACACACGGGAGAGAAACCCTTCAAGTGCAGTGTGTGTGGGAAGGCATTTTCAGATTTATCTGCTTTTGTAGCACACCAGAGAACACACACTGGAGTGAAACCCTTCAGGTGCACTCCGTGCGGGATGGCATTTACAATTTCTAGATTTGAAGCTTTCGTGACTGCAAGGATTCATACTCTTCGGTTTTTTCGGTAAAGTCACGTAGGAAAAAAATAAAAATAAAATTAATAAAAGTAAAATAAAAATCACGACGTTTCGGAAGCAACACAAGCTTCCATCTTCAGGTGGAACCGTCACAGCACGATTGCTGTATCAAGTAAAGAGAAATTCCAAGAGACCCGACCTTGTATATATACTGGTTGAGGGGGAAGGAGCCAGGGTAGGCCCCTGGATCGGAGTTTTTTATTATGGTAAGGTTGGTGCGGCTGAGGCTGCTGCTAGGACTGAGCCTTTGTTATGTAGACTGGTTGAGCTGGGAGGTGCCAGAGTTGTTAAAGTGCGGCTGCTGCTAATGGGACTGAGCCTTTGTTATGTAGATGGTAGAAGCAGAAAAGCAGGTCAGGAAGAAACAGCCCCTTGCTATGTTGCTGGGTGAGTAAAACTTAAAGCAGGAAACCAGTGTGTGAAAAGAAGCTAAACATGATAAAACAAAACTGACTGTCTATCAGTAAATGGTACGGTAACTAAAGAATAGTGCCTGTCAAATAAGATGGTCCAAATGTGTAGTTAAATATGTTTTGCATGGTTAATAACATCTTTCCAATGATTTCTCAGTTTGTACCCATCATCACGGTTGAAATTATGTCTGTGTTTGTATATTTGGATGGCTTCGTGTACAAACCTTTGATGGTACCTAGGAGGCAAAATTGAGTCTTCTGCCATTGCCGATCATTGCTACAACGCTGTGGGCTCTCATGAGATTGTCTTTTCCGAGACCAAGGTACTCTGCAAACCTCCTGGCTACCATCAAAGGTTTGTACACATCGGACCTTCACATCGATGGAGGCAACGTGAAGCAGGAGGAGAATTCTGACTGCGCGGCAGAGCGAGGCAACTCCCAGCAGTTTGTGGAAGTGGAGGTGTGGGTGGACTTCCTCAGAGACAATACAAAATCAAATGGAGACCCGGTAGATGTGTAAGCCTGAGATGATGTCGCTCCAATAGATGAACCTTTGTCACAGGCCTTTAATGAAAAGAATGTGAAGTTGAACACTTAATTCCTAGGTGCAACTTGTAGGGTAAGAGCGACCAGTGTTTGTGGACCTGTGGGTTGCGTAGATCTCTAACCAGGAGTGAAAGCCAATAAGCTCCCAAGCATTCGCTATGTCATCATAATTGCATTCATATGGTGCCTGCTTAATCACCCAGCAACTCGGAGTTTCGTATCGTATCGCGTCTCAAACACTCAAAGAGCATCCCCAAGTCGCAGCTGCCCCTGTGTGGCATAAGGTGGTGGCCCTGCACCGGCCTGCATGTGGACAAGAGCCTGTCAGTAGGGGGTGATGGTTGATGTGGCATCTTAGTTGTGGAACTTGTAGGTAATGTTTAGACTTTCATCAATTTTGACCCAGACGCCAGCATGCAATGGACTCCTCGTTTTGAATGGCGCAATAGTATGTTGTACATACACTGTTAAGCAGACGGTGATATTTTTTAAAAATAGCTTCTTGTTAATTAATACGATGTAATCTGATGCAGCATATTTCAGTGCAGTAATTACATTTTGTTAAAATGACTCAATAATTTAGAATTAATACTTGTTTGATTGTGTGTGTACATGTAACATTTTGTCTAGAAGGGTCAAACATTTATTAAGTGATGTTAGGACAAAGTGTGTTTATGGAGTAACCTGTACAGATAACTCGGGTGAGACCCGTTATTCCGGTGATACATTATAATACTCCGATTGATGCTCCTGCTGTTGTGGAGTGACTCATGCAGCCAGCTATGGCTGCAGGGTTTTGGTAGTACATGTTGTTTATGCCATTGTGAAAATTCCGTCACAGTTCCTATGATTGCTTTTTCATTGCTTTCATGGCTTTATTTTGGTGATTTCGAAAAGTGTATTGGTTTAGCCATGTTTGTTTGTTGTAGTACAGAGTTAGATTGATGGCCTTAATCTAAGTTGTCTTGTGGTTGTTGTTGTTTGACTTGCATCCCACTGGGATTTTTGCACACAGCGTTGGTGTACGGTGTATTTTTTCTGCAATATTTTGCTGTCTCTTCTTGGATTTTCTGTTTGCACTTAGTCACATATTCACGTTAAGATGTTTTTTGTTCATGTTTTTGTTTTTTGTTTGTTGAGGTTGCACCCGATTCAAGAGCCGAATGGCTCACAGGGCTATACCTAATAAATGAACTTGAACTCGAACAAAGGGTATTTTTGTGTTTTCAGGAAGCATCTGTCTCTGGAGCAACTCATTGTATTTGAAATAGGGAGTGCACTCGGATCATTCATCAGTTACAAGGCATACCACTTAAAAGTTACACGTAGTGGAGATATATACTCTACAACACGAATTATAATTTTGTACTACGTGTTGACGTAGATTTTGTCTAACTAGGACTAGAAATGCTCCTTGCTGATTAACGTCTGGATGTTCGAAACTATCGGTTGAAGCAAGCCCGGCTGCTCTTGAGACGCTGTGCACCAATAATGGTCCAAAGGTGGCTTGCACTGACACAGCCCAGAAGGATGTGTTAGTTATAGCTTGTGTAAAACATTCCTTTGTTTCGTGGAGAGATCGATAAATGAAAGATGTCGTGTTTGTTGATCTGCTTCATAGCAAGGAGGTAATTTTGAGAGCACATTTGAAATGCATTTTTGATACAGATTTGTATTCTTCATAATCAACGATTTTTGGGTTTAGATCGCGTTATTTATAAATGTGTCGTAACCCTCCACCACCCGACACGGCCAATCAGTAAAAAAATGTCACGTTGACAAAAGACAAATAGTTCACTGCTTTAGCCCACCGGTGTGTTGAAGCGTGAAACCACAACATTTACAATTTGAGTACGACGTTTCGCTGGTAATTGCATCCAGCATCATCGGGCAATTCGCCAGAATGGTGAGGCTCTGCTGTGTCTCCCGTTCTTATATAGAGCAGCAGCAGGGTGACGTCATCATTAACTCATTAACTCATCAGGTGCAAAGATTTGAGGGGGGGGTTATTGTAATTATATACTTGATTAGTAATAAGGCTATTGTTACGATGCGAGTTGTAGATTAGTAATCGTTTGGAATGTGTTCTATTGTGATTATGCTAAAGCAGTGAACTATTTGTCTTTTGTCAACGTGACACTTTTTTTACTGATTGGCCGTGTCGGGTGGTGGAGGGTTACGACACATTTATAAATAACGCGATCTAAACCCAAAAATCATTGATTATGAACAATATTGGTCGCGAAAGCCTACGTGTTAAACAGATTTGTATTCTGTTACAAGGCAGAGCACATCGAGTAGATACATTCTCCACATCACTCATTGGACTTTTGCATGATGTCTTGTATGTTGGCGAACTAGGACAAGAAATGGTCCTTGTCAATTAACGTCTGGATCTTCTCAACCATGGGTTGAAGCAACCAGGACCGCCTACGGTGCCCCTCAACCATTTACGGCCTTCAGCCAGGAAAGTCACGAAAACTAATTCCCATGAATGATGCTGGAACCTCAAAGGTTGACATAAGTAGCCACCATTGTGATTGACTGGCTGGTCTGCCATCTGGCAAGGGAAATACAAAGCAAGTTTTACTTGATTTGGTTAGCCAGGTCACTTGGTGCATGTGTGATGGGTGGCGGCACACGGACAAGAGACTAGTTTTCACCTGCGATGACACTCGGCTAAGGGTGGTTTGTCTTAATTTGGGAGACAGGCCACCACTGGCTCATGCAGCTTTTTGGAGCGTGGGGAAAAGGTTGAATGTATCCCAAAAACTCCAAGGAAAGTACACCCAAACCCATACTCTCTCACTTATGCCCTCGTGCATTCTCAAACTCGCATGCACTGTGAAACAATGTTTCAGCTACCGCTAGACCACCGAGGCTGTTCTGGATATCTACACTGGGGTATTGCCACAGCGATTGACACTAGAACACATCTCTTCCGGTCTGTGATACCTCAGAGCCGAAGTAATTGTGGTGGTTCTTGATGCATGGACCATATGCATAGTCCGGTATCCTTCGTTGCTGTCAGTGGAGTACAGATAGATGTGCACATCGCCATGCCGCAGCGAAACAGCCACACGCTAGCAGTGGCAGCTGACATCTGATGAACGACAGCCCTGTCAGAGTGCTGACGCAGTCATGGGTCGTTAATCACAGCACAGCGACGCTTCTGGTATCAGCGGTGACGAAGTGTAGACGCGATCTTCTCATGGATATCGACAGCGAAGTATTCTCGTCCCGTCAGGTGACGGCTGAGCATATAATTATAATAGTTCCATTCATTCTTAATTTTGGAGCTTTCGTGACTGCAGGAATTATTCTTTGGTTCTTTCGGTTAAGTCACGTCTAAAGATAAAATAATAAATTAAAACGTCGTAATATGCTATTATTTGATTTAATATTTTATCTTTAGACGTGACTTAACCGAAAGAACCAAATAATAGTTCCATTCATATCGCGCTTTTCATCAATGATCTCAAAGTGGGGTACAGGACAGAGCAGCAGCAGACAATCGTAAACATAATATTATAAATACATTTACTAAATATATCTTCACCGTGGTGATAGTGCATGGATTTGTAGTTATCGAGTCACTATTTACCCGGAGTTGATTACTGTTTGTGACTTGATTGGCAGTCCAGTGCAGTGGGTGTTCTCTCCTCTGTGTGGATATATAATGTCTGCATTAACCACAATACTTGTGGTCAGAATGCAAAACAAAAACATACTCAGATAATATATGCATTGTCTTTGATACTGATTGGTCCACACCAGAGAGCTTTCTTTTGAGCCTAGTCTCAAACAGTGTTAATGCAGACATGATTCCTTGGAAAAGGTTTCAGTTTGGTGTTTTAACATCTTAACACCTGTTTTGTTGCCAGAAAAGGGGGAAACCAGTTTTTTTTTCAGTTTCATTTATTTGGTATAGCCAAAATAAAGCCATAAAAGCAATGTATCAGTGATCATAGGAACTGTGACTGAAATTTCACAATAAACGACATAAACAACATGTACCACCCAAACCCTATAGCCATAGCTGGCTGCATGAGTCATTCCACAACAGGAGGAACATCAGTTGGAGTATCTAAAATTGTTAATGCACCTTTAAAGATTAGCATACTTAATCTGAACACAACATCATACTTTGCAGCAGTCATCCGGAGCGAAACATTTTATTTTAGGCCTCTGAATAGCAGTGGCAGCTAGGGGTGTACAACTCCTCTCGAGCAGTTTTGAGTGAAGATCTTATAGGTAGCGATTCAAGTTTCAGTTTATTGGCAATAGCATTCCAGACCCTAGGGGCATCAATAGCAAAGGCCCTTCCTTCAGTATTTGTACGGCAATAAGAAATGTGAAGCTGGTAAATGAGCGAAGACCTTAGGTCAAATTTGTTCTTTGAAACATAGAGGAGATCCAGCAGGTAGTCTGCGGATTTTTTTGTAAGTACATCGTGAATAAATAAGGGTCACCTATTCTCATATTTTGGAACTGGTAAAGGAGGTCCCATGATGTATCATTAGTTTGTATCATTAGTTTGAAACAATTGTTTGATAAATCATTCATTTCAAAAATATAACAGTAACATTTTCCGTTTCAATGTTGAGGGAATAATTCCTCTATTTCGTTGGCTCTCAACAAAAAAATAATATCAACTAATTCCTCCCAAGTTCACTTTCATTTATTCTGAGGCACGGATTTAGTGCAGGCTCAGCAGATCCGCCAAAGAACCGCAAAAGCACTTCCATTAAATGATGGCACCATGCAGAGACCATCCAGCAGTGGATTGTTCCATGTCTGCTGATGATTATTACTTTGTCGAGGATGTGTTGAGGTGTCTCAGAGGTTTGATTGATGAGCTGGCACTGCTAAGGTCCTGGATTCGAAATCAGGTCAGCACTCAGACCTCTGAGCGATGTGGCCATATCTCTCTTTCGAGAATCGAGAATATAGGTTTATCATGCGCGATTGAAATTATATTTAAAAACCAAGATCTACCTTCTGCGAGTTATCCGCACACATACTAGCTTACGTTTTGATAACTGTGATGGAAGGGGTTATCTTCGTGCAGTCATTCGTGACCGGGTTGAGACCATCAACTCACCACACTTGACTGCAGTTTTATTAAAGGCGAATGCCTGGATTCGAACAAAGGTTTTCAGTGATGCTGGCTCGAAGGGTTGTGGATGTGATAATGATGATAGTGAATGCAAACACAATCCAATGTATTTTTTAAGATATTTTATTTTGCATCACAATCCCAAAGCATTGCATAACATGTAAATGACTAGTTGCATGCAATTCCCTACAATTAAAGAGCATGCAATTGTAATCTAAATACATTAATCCAGATGGTGGTGCTGATGAAAGTGATGGTACTGCAAGAGCAGTTGTTGAATTTTTTGGTGTCACCTTTGGAGAAAGTTGTTGCTAATTCGAGGCCAGTTATCATTATATGTATTTTCATTGTAGTGTGAAATGGAAAACAAATATGAGCGTTTCTGAAAATAGGTGTTCCAACACAAATGAAGATTGGTTAATTGTTTGGGGAATCTTTATCTTTCCGTCATCGTTTTGTTTGGTATCATTCATACGTGGATGTCTTCTCTATACAATTTTAGTAGAAATGTTGGTAAAGTCCATAGATTATTCTGTTCGTGGCAGCATGCAGAAACTTTATTGTCAAGATATATGTTTGTATTATTTTGCCGTGGAGAACATCCTTTGCTGTGTGCTCTTCACCTTCTCATTTCTGAAGCCCATAAAGCTTCACCTCTTTTACCTCCTTCCAGTCATTTATGTCGGTCATCCAACTTGTACTTTGATGTATCGAACCCCTCCAGATTTGCACTCTACCGATCAGCGTTGCCTATGCCAGTGTGTATTGTCTTGTTACATTGCCCAAGCCACTGCAATAAGTTTACTTCCATTTGCTTTTGCTAGTCGGGGCTCATTCTCACGTAAGTTAATGGCAAATGTGACGTTTAAGTTGGTTTCTTATCTGTGAATTGATAGTTAGATTATAAAATCCAATATTATGAAGATATCCTCTGCAGTGTTGGTTTGATCTGGAACTGTTTTTGTTGTCGTTTTGTTGCTTTGCCCAAGTTTGCATTTAGTGTTGAAAAATCGGCAAAATGTACTTATGCTATTTGAACTTATATACTTTATTTATTGCTATTTCTTTATATAAGTTTTAGCTACTTGCTTACCATTGATCTACTTTGTACTCATATCGTGTTTTGTATTGTTTGTTGTTGTAACTTGCTGACTCGCCCCTACTGGACATCTGTAAAAAAGAGATTCATTGATCGTTGGATTCCTCCGGGATAAATAAAGATTATGATCATTCCATTGTGATGTCTGAGCGAACAGACTAAATTATGTACGGTAGGTGGGAGAAAAATTCGTTGAAATAACTATCTCCGTGTTAATTATTTTTTCACCGATTCAAAGGTTCCTTAATTACAACAACTGAACTCTCCCAAATGGCATATGTATTGCATCATATTTTATACCACATGTTTCAATAAACTATTAAATAAAGATAGGCAGCGTTGAATGCAGCATGCAGCTAGTAAAGCGCAGCACGTGCGTGCTTTTCAGATGCCGTTTCACTTTTCTTTTATTTCTGCAGTAGCCTTGGTGTAGGCGAGACCCTTGTAGACACCCTCCATTGGTATGTGGTAGGTGGCGCCGTTCAATAAGGACATGCGCACCGTACCCTTGTAGGGGAGGTCGATTTCCGCGCGACCGATATTGACGTCGATCGCCGTGGTCTTGCCTGCAGGAACCGTGACGTCGAATGAGAGGAGCTCGGTTTTCGATTCTGAATTCTCCACGGCGTGTGTACTCTCGGTGCCAACGGTAAAACTAAAGCCACTTTCAACGTCCACGACATCCGGAATGCCGGCTGAGACGCTGATGCTCACGGTTGCCTCCAGCTTGTTTGAGATCGACCAGGAGGAGGTTTTGGTCACGGTCTTGGAGGTTTCCATTTTATAGGTTTGGGGGACAGAACCAGTATTTTTGTAACTGAGTGATTTGATCTCTTCCATCTGGACTTTTGGAAGCTGCTTGTGCAGTGTAGGATATGTCACGTTGATCAATTCTGAACATTTCACCGAATTGATGAAGAGGAAGCCCATGCAGTCGATGTCTGAACCGCCTTTGCCCTGAATTCCAAGGCAGATCCCAGAGCGGATGTCGACCGGGTACTCGGTCTTTAGGCCCCAGTCTGTCATCTTCACGAAGAATTCCCTGCCTTTGTTTGTCCTGAACTTGAAGGCGCCCATGCGTGAGCCAGCCCCATTCCCCCACAGTGAGAGGGACGAAAACAGCTCCCCAGGCTGGAACACAAACTCTTTGTGAGATCCCGAGGGATTACCGTACTGTGCAGACCTTCCGTCCGTCAGCCAGGCCTTTACGCACTTGATCTGCCACCCTCCAACCCACACCCAGATTTTTTCCAGCGTTGCTCCATTTCTCCTCCCATCAAGACTGAAGCTTGTTCCTCCTTGTCCTCCACAGGTGTGTAAGGCCAATGCATAAGGCATTTTCTCCTTTCTTCCTGCACATTACAAGATACAGATTTGTTTTAATTATGAAAGGAATTTCAAACATTGTGATATTCACAGTTTTGACTTTCAAAACCACATTTTACTGACACATTTGTAAGAGTAATGCACTTCTAAATTTGCATGTCGACTCAGACGTTATCGACAATTCAATAACAAACATCACTATTGCGAAAAAAACGGTGAAAAAGCAGTACATCATCATATTCTCAGGTTTTTTCGGTAAAGTCACGTAGGTAAAACATTAAAAGTAATGAAAGTAAAATAAAACAAAACAAAAATAAAAATAAAATTCACGACGTTTCGGAGGCAACACAAGTCTCCGTCATCAGGTGGGACCGTCACAGCCAGATTAGCTGCATCAAGTGAAGCAATGATTCAAAATGTAATCCCTTATAAGCAAGTTGAAGGGGGGGAGGAGAGGGGGGGGGAGTTCATCAGAATGTGGTAGCCAATGAATGGAACGTATCGGGAGGGAGGGGGGTGGGAGGGGGAGGGAGCCAACAAAACATTTGGCGACGGCTTGGACGCGGCTGCTGCGCACGCCAACACAATGGGCAGAAAGGGGGGAGGGGAGGTCTGATACACATGATAGAACAAAGGAACGAAAATGCCCATGTTTATACCAATGCAGGCTGAAAAATGAAGAGAGTACTGTTAAAAATAACTGGGGATGTTAACACTCGGTGAAGTAAATTAAAATAGTGCCTGTCAGATAAGATGGTCCAAAAAGTGTAATTAAGTCTTTTTTGCGTGGTTAATAACATCTTTCCAGTGATTACTGAGTTTGTACCCATCATCACGGTTGAAATTATGTCTGTGTTTGTATATTTGTATGGCTTCGTGTACAAACCTTTGATGGTAGCCAGGAGGCTTGCAGAGAACCTTGGTCTCGGAAAAGACAATATCATGAGAGCCCGCCGAGTTGTAGCAATGATCGGCAACGGCCGAAGAATCAGTTCTGCCGTGTTTCAGATCTGACTTGTGCTCGCGGACACGATCAGCAACATGACGTTTTGTTTCTCCAATGTAGCAATCACCACAAATGCAACTCAATTTGTAGACTCCAGGATACTGTAAGTCAGGAACGACATCCTTCACAGATGGAATCAGATCACGGATTTTATGCACTGTGCTGAATCGGACTTGGATCTTATGTTTGTTTAGAATTTTGGAGATCTTTTTGGTCACGCCTGCTATGTATGGTAACGTGATAGTTTTGGTCGGAGTTTCATGTGGTTGTTTCTGTGTGGTGGGAGAGACAGCTTGGCGGATAGTACGGTCAGAGTATCCGTTCATCCTGAGGGCCCGATGTACATGTCTTAATTCATCAGTCAGGTGGTGTTGGTCAGAAATGCCATGGGCTCTGTGGTATAGCGTTTTGATGAGAGAATTCTTTTGAGATGGGTGGTGGTGGGAATCCGGTTTCAGGTAGGAATCTGTGTGGGTGGCTTTCCTGTAGACAGAATGTCCCAAGGATCCGTCAAGCCTCCTCTTAAACAGAATATCCAAGAATGGTAGTTTACCGTCTTTCTCCACTTCCATGGTGAATCTGATAGATGGGTGTCTAGAATTGATGTGGTCCAAGAAGTGGTTCAATGCTGGGAGGCCATGTGGCCAGATGACGAAAGTGTCATCCACATATCTCTTCCACAGGGAAGGACGCAGGGTGGATGTCTGGATGGCGTCTGATTCAAACTTTTCCATGAAAATGTTGGCTATAACTGGTGACAAGGGGGAGCCCATAGGGGGTACCCTCATTCTGTTTGTAGAAGGTGCCATTCCAGGTAAAATAGGTGTTGGTGAGGCAATGCCTAACCAGCGCAGGTACATCAGAATTCAATCCCTGTTGGACTAAGTCCTCAATTATTGTTAGGGTGTCCGGTACTGGGACTTTGGTAAACAAAGATACTACATCAAAGCTGACGAGAATGTCATCAGGAGATAGTACCATGTCCTTAACCATAGAGACTAATTGGGTTGAGTTGAGTACTGCCGAAGAGGTCTTGCCTGTGAAGGGGAGCAGAGTATCTGATAGAAAACGGGCTAGTTTGTACGTCGGAGAGTTTATCGTCGACACGATGGGTCGTAGCGGGGTGCCTTCTTTATGGATTTTAGGAAGACCATAGAGTCTGGGAGGTCTTGCCGCCGATGGTTTTAGAGAGGGACGTTTGCTTGGTTCGATTAGGGAAGTCGAACTCATGATGATACTGTTGGTTTTTGTCGTTAGGCTTTTAGTGGGATCGTTTTTAATTTTGGAGTAACTCCCATCATTAAGAAGGTCCAGGATTTTGTTGTTGTATGAATCTTTATCCATGATGACCGTGGCATTGCCCTTGTCTGCCGAGAGGATGACTATATCATCTCTCTTTTTTAAATTCGCGAGTTCAGAGCGTTCGTTTTTGCTGATGTTACTAGTGGGTTTCTTAGCATTCTTGAGAATAGTAGCTATTTCAGCTCTTGCTACATCAGCATGGATGTGTCCTATGCCTCTGAGGGCTACATCAATCTGAGAAATCATATCCTCTACTGGTATATATTTAGGGGTGACGGCGAAATTTAGTCCTTTGGCCAGTACCGTTTTTAGATTGTCAGAGATTGGAATGTTACTCTGATCAATCACGGTCTTGTTAACATCCAGCTTTGCGATGTGTGGCTCTGGTTTCTTTTTAGATAGGAGGTTGAATTTAGAAATCAGGTTAGCTTTGCATTTGGCTGACATTGAGTCAGTAGAAGCAGAAGTCATGTTATCAACGTGGTTCCAATCAGAAGGTGACATTTTTTGTGTTAACATTAGATGTGTTTGTAAGAGAGTCTTGTCTAAATTATCGAGTTCAGATCGGAGTAACCTTATTCTCTCCGAGATTAGTGATAGGCTAGCTTTAAATAAGATCTGTTTGGAGTTCGGTGAGGACACAGCAGCGGATGTGAGTGTGAAAGCGATGGGTATTACCTTGTTATCGCGGCATCTCTTGAGGAAGGCAAGCGTCTCGAGAAGCTGTGACTTCTTGTCTCGTTGTCTGTTAAAAACTCTAACAGATAGGTGGAATTCCTCCCCGTAGAGGGCATTAATTCTAGATTTGAAGCTTTCGTGACTGCAATGATTCATATTCTCAGGTTTTTTCGGTAAAGTCACTTTGTTCTATCATGTGTATCAGACCTCCCCTCCCCCCTTTCTGCCCATTGTGTTGGCGTGCGCAGCAGCCGCGTCCAAGCCGTCGCCAAATGTTTTGTTGGCTCCCTCCCCCTCCCACCCCCCTCACACCCGATACGTTCCATTCATTGGCTACCACATTCTGATGAACTCCCCCCCCCCCTCTCCTCCCCCCCTTCAACTTGCTTATAAGGGATTACATTTTGAATCATTGCTTCACTTGATGCAGCTAATCTGGCTGTGACGGTCCCACCTGATGACGGAGACTTGTGTTGCCTCCGAAACGTCGTGAATTTTATTTTTATTCTTGTTTTGTTTTATTTTACTTTCATTACTTTTAATGTTTTACCTACGTGACTTTACCGAAAAAACCTGAGAATATGAATCATTGCAGTCACGAAAGCTTCAAATCTAGAAGTACATCATCATGTTGGGAAAATGTTGGGAAAATGTAAAAAACACACATTGGATCAGATTATTAACTGATAATGGCTAATTTACAGCTAAAGACAATGAAGAGGAGCGGACAGTGACAAGGTTAGATAATTTACAAGAATAACTGTTTGAGGTTAAGAGAGCCTTGTCTGCAAGAGAAATACAACTTCTCTGAAATTAACTTCGACACGACACAACACAGTACAGCAAACCCGTACTCTTTGGTTCTTTCGGTAAAGTCACGTAGGTGAAAATAAAATGAAAGATAAAACAACTAAATTAAATCACGACGTTTCAGAGGCAACACAAGCTTCCGTCATCAGGTGGGAAAACCACAGCAATTTTTTTTTACTGTAGTGGGCAGAGAGAGCTGTATGACAAGCGATTATATAAGGTAAGAGGTGGGGGGGGGGGGAGAGCCAGGGAGGAGGGATGCAGGGGGGGCGCCATATCGAGTCGAGGTTTTGCTGTTTTGGGCAAAATGTATTTAGGTACTGTTCGCCGATTGTGCCCCTGTGGCTCGACCATTCGCAGTTGATCTTGAGATTCCTGTATGCATGGTAACTGTACTGCTTGCGATTATGCTGCCATGGAAGTACACAATGCGCCATCTTGTACCCATCTCATCGCCCAAGTGGCCCGTCGCGGTATCCTAGGCTACGTGGTGTTCCTAAACTCCAAGGGGGGGGGGGGGACAGTGAGATTCAACCACTCACGATTTTAACTTCCCGTAGTAAACCGTACTGTACACGGTTACCTATACAGTATTGTACACTACATTTTGTTTTCATTCTATTTACTTTAACACGTAGGCTTTCACGACCAATATTCTTAAGTCAGGTTTTTTGTGGTAGATCGCATAAATATATAAATGTGTCGTTAAACCTGCCACCACCCGACACAGACAATTAGTAAGGCTTGTCACTTGAACAAAACATGCCGATTGGTTACCAGTAGAGCACACCGGTGTGTTGGCTTTGGGTTTACGCACACCGGTTTGTGAATGATTAATTATTGATTCATCCTTATCCCTTAACCCTCCCGGTTTGCTCAGTCATTCGGTTGCATCGGTGATGCTCCGGTTTAGCAATAATTGTCACATTGCTGGTGCCCATGATTAGTGTTTGGCACGTAGCTTCTGGTCGCTGGACAACCAACTCCTGGATCAGATGCTGATGATGGAGGAAGTCAGAAAGGAGGTCAGAGAATTAATGTCGTTCAATTCAAATATCAGAAACAAGCAACGTGTACTGGAAGAGAAACTTGACTCCCTGCAGGAAGACTACAATAACATACAATCACAAAGTACCATGAGAGAGATCAACAAACTGGAACTAGAGAAAGTTTTAATGACCAAGCCATCCTTTTATATAAGAAAGCCAAGATCCCCTTTCATGATCCTTCTCCCTCTGAAAGGACATCCTGGCGAGGATGTTTCAATCTCGGGGGAACCGGACACATATCGTATACGGCCGAACTTTAGATGGCGTTCCATTGGGTAGGGGCACAAACAAGGCTATCCCTTCTCGCTGCTGATATTCAAAGGGCTATCGAAACCTTTACTGAGAGCATTCCGAAATGCCAACAGGTGGTGGGGGTGAGAAAAGAGACAGAAACATAAAATCAATCTATTAATGGATGACGTCGTCATCACCCAAACAGATCCAGCATCTTCGATCCCTGTATTATTGTTCCTGGTCAAGGAATACGGGGAGTTGTCAGAGTTGATGCCCTTATCCCCTGCTACCCCGAAGCCACCTGAAGGGCTTTCACCCTCTCGCCCTTCAGGTGGTGCCCACTGCCCATTAAGTATCTTTAGATAATCGTCCCTTCCTATCTCGCATCTCTCTTCAGACAAATCCCACCCCCCAATAATCCAGCAAATCAATATTTCACTGGAGACATGGACAGATATTAACCTTTCCCTTTCCAACAGGGCACACCTACTCAAGATGATGGTATTGCAGAAGCTCCGTTACCATTTACGAATAGCCCCCTCCTGTATTCAAAAAGCTTTCTTTAAGATGCTTCATTCACGCATAGCCTCATTAATCCCCTTACGCTACTTAGGAGAGATCGGGGCTTGGCCCTTTGCAGATTTCCTAAAATAGGATAAAGCAATCGCTTTCAGAACTTTAGTCAATAGATCAACTAGAAAAATAAGGGGACATGGAAAAGTGGGAGAAGGCTCAGTGAGCCCCTGGTTATTTACTGGGGTTACCTACGCTCCTATCAAAGATAGATCCAGGGTCGTGGAACCATTATTCACGGTTTGTAACACCTTGGGGAAATACAACCACAGGCGAATCTCATTTCACTCCTTCATACGTAGACATATGCCTCTGTGGGGCAGCCAATCACTAACAATAGAAAGCACAAGGGCTAACTGGACTGGCTGGAGAGCGACAGGCTTGGAAATGGTGGGGGACCTTCCAAATAAGGATACCAAAATATCAGGGATACCATCTCCAAAACTACAAACAAAAACTTTGACCGCAGCACTAACCCCATCTTGGATGGTCTGGTAGACAAAAAGGAAGTTAAAAGTTTCTACAGGCATAGCACTAGATTTTTATGGAGATTGAGACCGGGTTAGAGCCAAAACTAGAAAGCTGAGGGGAAAAGACTGCTGGGACAGGACATTCTTCACCAAAAATGGACTCAAATATGGTTGGGCTCAGACAGCAGGCCGCAGGTCGCTTCTGCTAAACATTAGTTCAAATTCAGGCATGGGTCCTATCTTACTAATGACAGGACAGCCAAATTCACACATTCATCTATGAATTGCCTTAGATACCACAAGGCATGGTACAGACGTAACTGAATGCCTTTTGGACGTGCCCAGATATTTTAGAATTTTACGATAATGTAACGGATTATTTCAATCTGAACTTGGGCACAGAGCTGATCCCTCAGTGGACTCAACTCTGCGGGGCTTGAAACCAAGAGGGCTATCGGTACGCCAATGTGCCTTACTGCAAACCGGCTATATTGTAGCAAGAAAGACTATACGAGCAAATTGTTAACATCAAGAACCCCCTCTTGGGGACTCTGCACAGAACTCTCCTTGCCTTTGCGGTAGTGGAGCACCTTAACTAAGACCTACAAGGGATATAATTAAAGAGGCAATGTGGTCCCCGTTTTTAGTGAACCTGCGTGAATAAGCAGAATTGTAGGGAGCGGGGAAAGGGGATGAACTCTGGACACTGAAACATTGTAGTAGGCACCGTTGCTCCTAGGGGAAAATAAGAAGGATAAGCCCAGACATCATGCTTATGTTACTTTGTTTCCTGTCCAGTTTGGTTAAATTACTCCCCTTCCTCCCACTTTTCCTTCTTCTTCCCCTTCCCGGTTAATCTGCTGCTCCCCATCGTTGCCTCTACTGTGGTAGTCAGCGAGCCCAAGGGCCTCTAGACGGGTCCCCATTTGAGGGTTTTTTGTACCGGGTTCAACACATGTTCGTAATTTGTATCTCCCTCTGTGATGGCCATGTTCTGGACTCTTGAAAAAAAAGACATGCATTGGATAAATAAAGGGTGGACGATTGACACAGGACATCAAGAGTAGTGTTTTTCTTCTTCATGTGATGCAGTGTGGATAGCAAAGAGAGATAGAGAGAAACAGGAAGAGAGCAAAGTGATGGAGGAGGCACGAGTATTGTGCAATCGACGTAACTTTTAGACAGACAAACATGATCAATGCATTTGTAGGTAAAGTTTTTTCCTGAACATTTAAACTAACGTTGTATTATTGTCGATTGAATTCACATCTTTATTTTTTCGGAGTTGCTTGCTGCTGATGCTGTTATCAGTTGTTTTTTTTTTCACTGATTTCGAGACATTACCTTACAGAACGGATTTGTAATGAAAATAAACACAGAAATTTGATAGCATCTTGTTTATAATATAGGTTTTTGGGTCAGATTGCGTTATTTATCAATGTGTCGTAACCCTCCACCACCCGACACGGCCTAACAGTAAAAAATGTGTCACGTTTTTCAAAGTACAAAATAATTCACTTCTTTAGCCCACCGGTGTGCTGAAGAGAGAATCAACAGCATTTTAAAATTTGAGTACGACGTTTCGCTGCTAAATACAATCAGCTTCATCGGGCAATGAAGCTGATTGTAATTAGCAGCGAAACGTCGTACTCAAATTTTCGGGCAATGAAGCTGATTGTAATTAGCAGCGAAACGTCGTACTCAAATTTTAAAATGCTGTTGATTCTCTCTTCAGCACACCGGTGGGCTAAAGAAGTGAATTATTTTTTCCTTTGAAAAACGTGACACATTTTTTACTGTTTGGCCGTGTCGGGTGATGGAGGGTTACGACACATTTATAAATAACGCGATCTGACCCAAAAACCTATATTATGAATAATATTGGTCGCGAAAGCCTACGTGTTAAGCATATTGTTTGCCAACATCACACCAGGCAGGCAGTGTCTCAAGGGGTGCCAGCTCAGAGGCACTTACCTGCGAGTCACCTGTACATCACACACACCACCTGAATTGTTAATAACGAGACCAGTCAGGAGTAACCCACACACTCACCTTAAGGTTCTCTTCCCAGAGCATGATCTTCTATCCCCAGAACACTGTCATTTATACGACTGTTGCACGGGCCACGTGACCCAGCCACAGCCAAAATTATAGATCGCTTCGCATCACTCACGTCAGAATAGTTTATGTAAATATAGTTGGGCATATTTACAGAAATTATGAATATTTAATCTATTATACATGTACATTTTTCAAACTTGAACCTCTCTTTATTTTTTAGGATTACGAGGTGGAGTGAATCAATGAGTGCTGTATTATCAAATAAGGTTCTTCCAACATTATGGAACGACTTGTTTCCTCGACAAACATCCTCAACCTTCCATTAAAATATTCTGAAGCAGAAGGTTAGTAGTGTCAGATACACCAGCCACATTTGGAAATGTGTTTTGTAACATCGATCCTTACTCACAGTGGAGCAATATTTTAACGTCAATGTAAAATACAATTGAGGGACGTTATTATCTTGGTATGTTCTGGGACTGTTGTTGTACATATCCGGGAATGATCTGAGACTGTTGTTGTTGTCTTGGTGTGGGATCGTTGTTGCTGTTGTCTTGGAGTTGTCTGGGACTGTTGTTATTGTTTTGGTGTGTAACTCTTGTATTTTTCATGGTGTAGTTTTGAACTCTTGCTGTTGTTGTTTTTGTCCTTTTGCTGTTTTGCCCCAGGCGTGCATTTGGTGTAAAAAAGTTGGCAGGAATGTATGTTCTTGTGCAATTTGTACATCTATACAGGCGTATCTCACTTAACGAGCATTCTTTCTCTGAAAATTCGCAATAACGAGCGATTTGAATATAGATTCATTTGTTCCAAAACGAGCAACACTCGCACGGCACTACTTTTAGTTGAGGATATGATCACCTTAAGCAGCGTTAAAACACGGAACATATGCCTCGTGTTCCTCCAAAGAGACCTCATTAGGTAACGCGTGTTGGGCTGAAACACGCGTTCGATAACTCCTCGTTGGGTAAGGATTTCGTGTAATTGTATTCTGTTGGTGTACCCAGAAAATCCTTACTGACTCTCAAGATACATTTTCGAAAGGGCCTCTCTAAGTTTCACATTAGGGGGCGATTTAGCTGCTCTGTGTAATCCCAATTGAGTAATTTGCAGATACATTTTCAACATTGGATTGTTCGGCCACACCAGAAACATTAAAACATAAATTGTGAAAGAAGACAAACAGAGAACCCATAGAAAATCTTAATTTTATAACTTTCGTGACTGCAGGAATAATTATTTGTTTCTTTCGGTTAAGTCACGTCTAAAGATAAAATAATAAATTAAATTAAATAATAGAATACGACGTTTCGATTGCAACACAAGCAATCATCATCAGGTATAATGAAATAGCGACAAAATCTAACCAGAAAACTATAGACAGACATATTAGCAGACAGATATCACCAAGATACATAGCGAGAGCAACACAGGTAACAGAGAGGGGTGATCGTCTCTGTGGGGTGGCCTTAAATAGACAGAGGGGGGGGGGGGCGGAGGCAGAGAGAGGGAGGAGGGTTAGAGAACAAATTAGCATATCAATGAGTGGTCAACAGACGTGGTGCTGCGAATGCGATGGCACGGCAAGCAAGCCTGAAAATCAGGAGAAGGACACACTAAAATGAAATAACCTAGTAAAATATCGAAATGTAATGTAATACAACACAGAGGGTCGGTCAACACACAATTAACGCATAGCCTGGTTGATTACGTATTTCAAAGATTGCTAAGTTAGAATTTAAGTGTGAACAATCTAAAGAGAGGACACAGGCAGAGAAAACAAGTCGCCAGAGAGAGAGAAAAAAGATAAGCTTAAAACTTCCCCGTAGAAGTGGTTCAATCTTAATTTTAGAACTTTCGTGACTGCAGGAATAATTATTTGTTTCTTTCGGTTAAGTCACGTCTAAAGATAAAATAATAAATTAAATTAAATAATAGAATACGACGTTTCGATTGCAACACAAGCAATCATCATCAGGTATAAGGAAATAGCGACAAAATCTAACCAGAAAACTATAGACAGACATATTAGCAGACAGATATCACCAAGATACATAGCGAGAGCAACACAGGTAACAGAGAGGGGTGATCGTCTCTGTGGGGTGGCCTTAAATAGACAGAGGGGGGGGGCGGAGGCAGAGAGAGGGAGGAGGGTTAGAGAACAAATTAGCATATCAATGAGTGGTCAACAGACGTGGTGCTGCGAATGCGATGGCACGGCAAGCAAGCAAATACGTAATCAACCAGGCTATGCGTTAATTGTGTGTTGACCGACCCTCTGTGTTGTATTACATTACATTTCGATATTTTACTAGGTTATTTCATTTTAGTGTGTCCTTCTCCTGATTTTCAGGCTTGCTTGCCGTGCCATCGCATTCGCAGCACCACGTCTGTTGACCACTCATTGATATGCTAATTTGTTCTCTAACCCTCCTCCCTCTCTCTGCCTCCGCCCCCCCCTCTGTCTATTTAAGGCCACCCCACAGAGACGATCACCCCTCTCTGTTACCTGTGTTGCTTTCGCTATGTATCTTGGTGATATCTGTCTGCTAATATGTCTGTCTATAGTTTTCTGGTTAGATTTTGTCGCTATTTCATTATACCTGATGATGATTGCTTGTGTTGCAATCGAAACGTCGTATTCTATTATTTAATTTAATCTATTATTTTATCTTTAGACGTGACTTAACCGAAAGAAACAAATAATTATTCCTGCAGTCACGAAAGTTCTAAAATTAAGATTGAACCACTTCTACGGGGAAGTTTTAAGCTTATCTTTTTTCTCTCTCTCTGGCGACTTGTTTTCTCTGCCTGTGTCCTCTCTTTAGATTGTTCACACTTAAATTCTAACTTAGCAATCTTTGAAATACGTAATCAACCAGGCTATGCGTTAATTGTGTGTTGACCGACCCTCTGTGTTGTATTACATTACATTTCGATATTTTACTAGGTTATTTCATTTTAGTGTGTCCTTCTCCTGATTTTCAGGCTTGCTTGCCGTGCCATCGCATTCGCAGCACCACGTCTGTTGACCACTCATTGATATGCTAATTTGTTCTCTAACCCTCCTCCCTCTCTCTGCCTCCGCCCCCCCCTCTGTCTATTTAAGGCCACCCCACAGAGACGATCACCCCTCTCTGTTACCTGTGTTGCTCTCGCTATGTATCTTGGTGATATCTGTCTGCTAATATGTCTGTCTATAGTTTTCTGGTTAGATTTTGTCGCTATTTCATTATACCTGATGATGATTGCTTGTGTTGCAATCGAAACGTCGTATTCTATTATTTAATTTAATTTATTATTTTATCTTTAGACGTGACTTAACCGAAAGAAACAAATAATTATTCCTGCAGTCACGAAAGTTCTAAAATTAAGATTGAACCACTTCTACGGGGAAGTTTTAAGCTTATCTTTTTTCTCTCTCTCTGGCGACTTGTTTTCTCTGCCTGTGTCCTCTCTTTAGATTGTTCACACTTAAATTCTAACTTAGCAATCTTTGAAATACGTAATCAACCAGGCTATGCGTTAATTGTGTGTTGACCGACCCTCTGTGTTGTATTACATTACATTTCGATATTTTACTAGGTTATTTCATTTTAGTGTGTCCTTCTCCTGATTTTCAGGCTTGCTTGCCGTGCCATCGCATTCGCAGCACCACGTCTGTTGACCACTCATTGATATGCTAATTTGTTCTCTAACCCTCCTCCCTCTCTCTGCCTCCGCCCCCCCCTCTGTCTATTTAAGGCCACCCCACAGAGACGATCACCCCTCTCTGTTACCTGTGTTGCTCTCGCTATGTATCTTGGTGATATCTGTCTGCTAATATGTCTGTCTATAGTTTTCTGGTTAGATTTTGTCGCTATTTCATTATACCTGATGATGATTGCTTGTGTTGCAATCGAAACGTCGTATTCTATTATTTAATTTAATTTATTATTTTATCTTTAGACGTGACTTAACCGAAAGAAACAAATAATTATTCCTGCAGTCACGAAAGTTCTAAAATTAAGATTGAACCACTTCTACGGGGAAGTTTTAAGCTTATCTTTTTTCTCTCTCTCTGGCGACTTGTTTTCTCTGCCTGTGTCCTCTCTTTAGATTGTTCACACTTAAATTCTAACTTAGCAATCTTTAAAATACGTAATCAACCAGGCTATGCGTTAATTGTGTGTTGACCGACCCTCTGTGTTGTATTACATTACATTTCGATATTTTACTAGGTTATTTCATTTTAGTGTGTCCTTCTCCTGATTTTCAGGCTTGCTTGCCGTGCCATCGCATTCGCAGCACCACGTCTGTTGACCACTCATTGATATGCTAATTTGTTCTCTAACCCTCCTCCCTCTCTCTGCCTCCGCCCCCCCCTCTGTCTATTTAAGGCCACCCCACAGAGACGATCACCCCTCTCTGTTACCTGTGTTGCTCTCGCTATGTATCTTGGTGATATCTGTCTGCTAATATGTCTGTCTATAGTTTTCTGGTTAGATTTTGTCGCTATTTCATTATACCTGATGATGATTGCTTGTGTTGCAATCGAAACGTCGTATTCTATTATTTAATTTAATTTATTATTTTATCTTCAGACGTGACTTAACCGAAAGAAACAAATAATTAACCCATAGAAAACCCATCCAGGAGCGGAGGAGAACACACAAACCCCACCCACAAAAAGAAACCGAGTCAGAAATCGAACACAGGACGTCTAAACTGTGAGGCACAAGTGTTACCACTCTACCACCCCGCCTATCTAATTGAATCCACGAATTGAAATAGAATTGGGAAAAAAAGCTCCGCGTCAACTACAATGAAAGTCAAATAGTAATGAATTTGAATTATGACTAAAGTTTTGCATCAGAATGCCTAAAGATATGATGTATAATGTAGTACATTTAGTAAAACATATAACCCATAACTGGTGCATTAGATTAATCTGTAATACCAGTCGTTCCCAACCAGTGTGCTTGATGTGCACACCTCCCAGCCTAATTACTTGTCTTCATTCCCTGACCAGCACATAATCTACTGCGAATCATGCCTAACTTTAATTTACAATCCCTGTTCGTACCCCCTTTGGAGATGTTACACCAGACAGCCACTAACAGAAGCTTAATACAGTAATTTCTCCAAACGTGTAGGTTCCACAGTCCCAGAGTGTCAGTCCACTTTATTCCCAATAACTCGTTTGGTTTGATCGACTACTTTCTACTTCTTAAAAAACCTTAAAATAAACAGACCATTAAACTAGACGTGACAAATGAAACACTACAGTAAAGCAGACAGAGGTTACGCATCAAGCCATATGACACAATACAAATGAGAAAGACATGCAATGCACGTTTAAGATACACGACATAGAAAATTAAACAATGCAAATTAGACAAACAGCAGAGACAACACATAAGATGCAGGGCATTTTAGATGAGTTATTACGAATTGGATATTAGATGTGCAAAGGGAATAGGGAGGATATGTTAAACAGTAACAATTGATGGCGAATTAAAAAGTAAATAATCATGAGCATCCCCACGCTGAGAAACATGCAAGGAAAGCAATCTTGCGAGCAAGCTGTTACGAGTTGCAAAAACATGTTGTGATAAGCAGACGTGTTGCGTAAGAAGTACCGATATAGTTGTCTCTTCTCTTCCATCAGCTGTCAACAGGTGGTTGACAACGAGGCTAAATGAAATAGTTCCTTTAATTTCGGTCACTGGACACGACATTCGCTATGCCGTGAGGTATGGTGAATTGAATATTGGCTTGGCAAAATTGATCTGTAATATTTAACGAATAAATTATCAATAAATAACCGTGATAGTGTTGATGTATTGAGCCACGACTTAAGCAAACCTTGTTTGGCTTTGTAACAAGGATATAGGGCAACAGATTACCAACAGTGGCTTTGCACCGTAATGTGAAAGGAGTAGAAAGTAGAGGTCGACCGTGAATAAGGTGGGTCTATAACACAACAGAGGACCTCAAACAGGAAAACGTAGAACTGTGGAAAGAGATATCCATGGCCAGGAGTCGGAAACCAACATAACAAGAAGAGACATTTTTTCGAATTCGGTAAAAAAACCCTCAATATTTTAAGAGCCTCAATGCAAGCGAATATCAGACGGGACTTAATAAACAACGTCACAAAGTAGTCCTTCAAGGGCCGCATGCAGCTCCTGAGCCTCAGGTTGCCAATCCCTGCCCACTGGAAAGACAGCCGACATTAAATTCAGCCTCATTTTCGACTGCCTGTTGACAGCTAACGGAAGTGCAGAAGACAACTCTACTTACACTACACGTCTACTTAACAGAACGCATTTCACTTATTATGAAGGCTTGCTCACAATATTTTTCATTTGACTCGACGTGATTATAGCCATGATTATTTAGATCTTAATTAAGTCATCAATTGTTACC
Organism: Lampetra planeri; assembly: GCF_965212315.1. Classification (NCBI taxonomy): domain Eukaryota; kingdom Metazoa; phylum Chordata; class Hyperoartia; order Petromyzontiformes; family Petromyzontidae; genus Lampetra; species Lampetra planeri. The sequence continues at coordinate 521,161 of NC_136151.1, forward strand.
ACCGCGTTTCCCCATCTAATATTCAAAATTTTTGTACTCATCTCAAATTCTCTTACTCGTATTTACTCTCTGTGTTGTTGGTCTAATTAGCCTTCACTGCATTTTATATATGTTGTGTATTTTCCATGTTTTTATGCCTTGTGTGCATTATTTGTTTCATAGGTCATGATTCACATGATCTGTCTGTCCGAGTCGTAGTGTCTAATTTATAATGTCCTTTTATTTAGATAGTATTTTTGGGGGTTTTCTTTGCAAGCGGAAATTCCTTAGCCAACAAAAAAAGCATCATGGGGAAGGAAGTGGGGTGGCATTGCTGTGACTCTGGAACGTCAAAGGTCGACAGAAGTAGCCACCATTGTGATTGGCTGGCTGGTCTGTCATCTGGCAAGGGAAACATATTTTTTTACACTAAATCAAGCGTCTAGCAAGTTTTACTTGATTTGGTTAGCCAGGTCACCTGGTGCATATGTGATGGGTGGCGGCGCACGGACAAGAGACTAGTTTTCACCTGTGATGACACTCGTCTAAGGGCAGTTTGTCTTCATTTGGTAGACAGGGCACTACTGGCTCATGCAGCTTTATGGAGCGAGGGGAAAAGGTTGAATGTATCCCAAAAACTCAAAGGAAAGTCCACCCACACCCATACTCTCACACTTATGCCCTCGTGCATTCTCGAACTCACATGCACTGAGAAACAATGTTGTCTCAGCTACCGCTAGGCTGTTCTGGAGAGCTACACTGGGGTATTGCCACAGCGATTGACACTAGAACACATCTCTTCCGTTCTATGATACCTCAGACCCGAAGTAGTTGTGATGCTTCTTGATGCATGGACCATTTGCATAGTCCGGTATACTTCGTCGCAGTCAGTGGAGTGCAGATAGCTGTGCACATCGCCATGCCGCAGCGAAACAGCCACACGCCAGCAGTGGCAGCTGACATCTGATGAACGACAGCCCCGTCAGAGTGCTGACACAGTCGCGGGCCGTTAATCACAGCACAGCGACGCTTCTGGTATCAGCGGTGACGAAGTGTAGATGCGATCTTCTCATGGATATCGACAGCGAAGTATTCTGGTCCCATCAGGTGCCAGCTGAGCATATCATTGCAATAGTTCCATTCATATCGCGCTTTTCATCAATGATCTCAAAGCGGGGTACAGGACACAGCAGCAGCAATCATAATATTATAAATACATTTACTAAATGTATCTTTCACCATGGTAATAGTGCATGGATTTGTAATTATCGAGTTACTATTTGCCCCGAGTTGATTCCGGTTTGTGACTTGATTGGCACAGTCCAGTGCAGTGGGTGTTCTCTCCTCTGTGTGGATATATAATGTCTGCATTAACCACAATACTTGTGTTCAGAATGCAAAACAAAAACATACTCGGATAATACATGCATTGTCTTTGATACTGATTGGTCCACACCAGAGACAGCTTTCTTTTGAGCCTAGTCTCAAACAGTGTTAATGCAGACATGCTTCTTTTGAAAACGTTTCAGTTTGGTGTTTTAACATCTTAACAACTGTTTTGTTGCCAGAAAAAAGGGGAAAACCAGATTTTTTTCAGTTTCATTTATTTGGTATAGACCTGTGAACCATTCGGCTCTTGAATCGGGTGCAACCGCAACAAACAAAAAAGAAAAAACATGAACAAGAAAACATCTTAAAGTTACTATGCGCAAACACAAAAATCCTGGAAAAAACAGCAAAAATCTTCCAGAAAAAAGCACCATACACCAACGCTCTGTGCAAAAATCCCAGTGGGATACATCAAACAACCACAAGACAACTTAGATTAAAGCCATCATTCTGCACCTTTAAAGATTAGCACATTAAATCTGAACACAAGATCATTCTTTGCAGCAGTCATCCGTAGCGAAACATTTTATTTTAGGCCTCTGAATAGCAGTGGCAGCTAGGGGTGTACAACTCCTCTAGAGCAGTTTTGAGTGAAGATCTTAAAGGTAGTAATTCAAGTTTCAGTTTATTGGCAATAGGATTCCAGACCCTATGGGCATCAATAGCGAAGGTCCTTCCTCCAGTATTTGTACGGCAATAAGCAATGTGAAGCTGGTAAATGAGCGAAGACCTTAGGTCAAATTTGTTCTTTGAAACATAGAGGAGATCCAGCAGGTAGTCTGAGGATCTTTTTTGTAAGTACATTGTGAATAAATAAGATCACATATTCTCATACTTTTTGTACTGGTAATGGAGGTCCCATGATGTATCATTAGTTTGTATCATTAGCTTGAAACAATTGTTTGATAAATCATTCATTTCAAAAATATCACAATAACATTTTCCGTTTCAATGTTGAGGGAATAATTCCTCTATTTTGTTGGCTCTCAACAAAAAAACAAATATCTACTAATTCCTCCCAAGTTCACTTTCGTTTATTCTGAGGCACGGATTTCGTGCAGGCTCAGCATAACCGCCAAAGAACCGCAACAACACTTCCATTAAATGATGGCACCATGCAGAGACCATCCAGCAGTGGATTTTTCCATGTCTGCTGATGATTATTACTTTGTCGAGGATGTGTTGAGGTGTCTCAGAGGTTTGATTGATGAGCTGGCACTGCTAAGGTCCTGGATTCGAAATCAGGTCAGCACTCAGACCTCTGAGCGATGTGGCCATATCTCTCTTTCGAGAATCGAGAATATAGGTTTATCATGCGCAATTGAAATTATATTTAAAAACCAAGATCTACCTTCTGCGAGTTATCCGCACACATACTAGCTTACGTTTTGATAACTGTGATGAAAGGGGTTATCTTCGTGCAGTCATTCGTGACCGGGTTGAGACCATCAACTCACCACACTTGACTGCAGTTTTATTACAGGCGAATGCCTGGATTCGAACAAAGGTTTTCAGTGATGCTGGCTCAAAGGGTTGTGGATGTGATAATGATGATAGTGAATGCAATCACAATCCAATGTATTTTTTAAGATTTTTTATTTTGCATCACAATCCCAAAGCATTGCATAACATGTAAATGACTAGTTGCATGCAATTTCCTACAATTAAAGAGCATGCAATTGTAATCTAAATACATTAATCCAGATGGTGGTGCTGATGAAAGTGATGGTACTGCAAGAGCAGTTGTTGAATTTTTTGGTGTCACCTTTGGAGAAAGTTGTTGCTAATTCGAGGCCAGTTATCATTATATGTATTTTCATTGTAGTGTGAAATGGAAAACAAATATGAGCGTTTCTGAAAATAGGTGTTCCAACACAAATGAAGATTGGTTGATTGTTTGGGGAATCTTTATCTTTCCGTCATCGTTTTGCTTGGTAACATTCATACGTGGATGTCTTCTCTATACAATTTTAGTAGAAATGTTGGTCAAGTCCATCGATTATTCTGTTCGTGGCAGCATGCAGAAACTTTATTGTCAAGATATATGTTTGTATTATTTTGCCGTGGAGAACGTCCTTTGCTGTGTGCTCTTCACCTTCTCATTTCTGAAGCCCATAAAGCTTCACCTCTTTTACCTCCTTCCAGTCATTTATGTCGGTCATCCAACTTGTACTTTGATGTATCGAACCCCTCCAGATTTGCACTCTACCGATCAGCGTTGCCTATGCCAGTGTGTATTGTCTTGTTACATTGCCCAAACCACTGCAATAAGTTTACTTCCATTTGCTTTTGCTAGTCGGGGCTCATTCTAACGGAAGTTAATGGCAAATGTGACGTTTAGGTTGGTTTCTTATCTGTGAATTGATAGTTAGATTATAAAATCCAATATTATGAAGATATCCTCTGCAGTGTTGATTTGATCTGGAACTGTTTTTGTTGTCGTTTTGTTGCTTTGCCCAAGTTTGCATTTAGTGTTGAAAAATCGGCAAAATGTACTTATGCTATTTGCACTTATATACTTTATTTATTGTTATTTCTTTATATAAGTTTTAGCTACTTGCTTACCATTGATCTACTTTGTACTCATATCGTGTTTTGTATTGTTTATTGTTGTAACTTGCTGACTCGCCCCTACTGGACATCTGTAAAAAAGAGATTCATTGATCGTTGGATTCCTCCGGGATAAATAAAGATTATGATCATTCCATTGTGATGTCTGAGCGAACAGACTAAATTATGTACGGTAGGTGGGAGAAAAATTCGTTGAAATAACTATCTCCGTGTTAATTATTTTTTCACCGATTCAAAGGTTCCTTAATTGCAACAACTGAACTCTCCCAAATGGCATATGTATTGCATCATATTTTATACCACATGTTTCAATAAACTATTAAATAAAGATAGGCAGCGTTGAATAAAGCATGCAGCTAGTAAAGAGCAGCACGTGCGTGCTTTTCAGATGCCGTTTCACTTTTCTTTTATTTCTGCAGTAGCCTTGGTGTAGGCGAGACCCTTGTAGACACCCTCCATTGGTATGTGGTAGGTGGCGCCGTTCAATAAGGACATGCGCACCGTACCCTTGTAGGGGAGGTCGATTTCCGCGCGACCGATATTGACGTCGATCGCCGTGGTCTTGCCTGCAGGAACCGTGACGTCGAATGAGAGGAGCTCGGTTTTCGATTCTGAATTCTCCACGGCGTGTGTACTCTCGGTGCCAACGGTAAAACTAAAGCCACTTTCAACGTCCACGACATCCGGAATGCCGGCTGAGACGCTGATGCTCACGGTTGCCTCCAGCTTGTTTGAGATCGACCAGGAGGAGGTTTTGGTCACGGTCTTGGAGGTTTCCATTTTATAGGTTTGGGGGACAGAACCAGTATTTTTGTAACTGAGTGATTTGATCTCTTCCATCTGGACTTTTGGAAGCTGCTTGTGCAGTGTAGGATATGTCACGTTGATCAATTCTGAACATTTCACCGAATTGATGAAGAGGAAGCCCATGCAGTCGATGTCTGAACCGCCTTTGCCCTGAATTCCAAGGCAGATCCCAGAGCGGATGTCGACCGGGTACTCGGTCTTTAGGCCCCAGTCTGTCATCTTCACGAAGAATTCCCTGCCTTTGTTTGTCCTGAACTTGAAGGCGCCCATGCGTGAGCCAGCCCCATTCCCCCACAGTGAGAGGGACGAAAACAGCTCCCCAGGCTGGAACACAAACTCTTTGTGAGATCCCGAGGGATTACCGTACTGTGCAGACCTTCCGTCCGTCAGCCAGGCCTTTACGCACTTGATCTGCCACCCTCCAACCCACACCCAGATTTTTTCCAGCGTTGCTCCATTTTTCCTCCCATCAAGACTGAAGCTTGTTCCTCCTTGTCCTCCACAGGTGTGTAAGGCCAATGCATAAGGCATTTTCTCCTTTCTTCCTGCACATTACAAGATACAGATTTGTTTTAATTATGAAAGGAATTTCAAACATTGTGATATTCACAGTTTTGACTTTCAAAACCACATTTTACTGACACATTTGTAAGAGTAATGCACTTCTAAATTTGCATGTCGACTCAGACGTTATCGACAATTCAATAACAAACATCACTATTGCGAAAAAACGGTGAAAAAGCAGTACATCATCATGTTGGGAAATTGTAAAAAACACACATTGGATCAGATTATTAACTGATAATGGCTAATTTACAGCTAAAGACAATGAAGAGGAGCGGACAGTGACAAGGTTAGATAATTTACAAGAATAACTGTTTGAGGTTAAGAGAGCCTTGTCTGCAAGAGAAATACAACTTCTCTGAAATTAACTTCGACACGACACAACACAGTACAGCAAACCCGTACTCTTTGGTTCTTTCAGTAAAGTCACGTAGGTGAAAATAAAATGAAAGATAAAACAACTAAATTAAATCACGACGTTTCAGAGGCAACACAAGCTTCCGTCATCAGGTGGGAAAACCACAGCAATTTGTTTTTACTGTAGTGGGCAGAGAGAGCTGTATGTGACAAGCGATTACATAAGGTAAGAGGTGGGGGGGGAGCCAGGGAGGAGGGATGCAGGGGGGGCGCCATATCGAGTCGAGGTTTTGCTGTTTTGGGCCAAATGTATTTAGGTACTGTTCGCCGATTGTGCCCCTGTGGCTCGACCATTCGCAGTTGATCTTGAGATTCCTGTATGCATGGTAACTGTACTGCTTGCGATTATGCTGCCATGGAAGTACACAATGCGCCATCTTGTACCCATCTCATCGCCCAAATGGCCCGTCGCGGTGTCCTAGGCTACGTGGTGTTCCTAAACTCCAAGGGGGGGGGGGGGGGACAGTGAGATTCAACCACGCACGATTTTAACTTCCCGTAGTGAACCGTACGGTACACGGTTACCTATACAGTATTGTACACTACATTTTGTTTTCATTCTATTTACTTTAACACGTAGGCTTTCACGACCAATATCATTCTTAAGTCAGGTTTTTTGTGGTAGATCGCATAAATATATAAATGTGTCGTTAAACCTGCCACCACCCGACACAGACAATTCGTAAGGCTTGTCACTTGAACAAAACATGCCGATTGGTTACCAGTAGAGCACACCGGTGTGTTGGCTTTGGGTTTACGCACACCGGTTTGTGAATGATTAATTATTGATTCATCCTTATCCCTTAACTCTCCCGGTTTGCTCAGTCATTCGGTTGCATCGGTGATGCTCCGGTTTAGAAATAATTGTCACATTGCTGGTGCCCATGATTAGTGTTTGGCACGTAGCTTCTGGTCGCTGGACAACCAACTCCTGGATCAGATGCTGATGATGGAGGAAGTCAGAAAGGAGGTCAGAGAATTAATGTCGTTCAATTCAAATATCAGAAACAAGCAACGTGTACTGGAAGAGAAACTTGCCTCCCTGCAGGAAGACTACAATAACATACAATCACAAAGTACCATGAGAGAGATCAACAAACTGGAACTAGAGAAAGTTTTAATGACCAAGCCATCCTTTTATATAAGAAAGCCAAGATCCCCTTTCATGATCCTTCTCCCTCTGAAAGGACATCCTGGCGAGGATGTTTCAATCTCGGGGGAACCGGACACATATCGTATACGGCCGAACTTTCGATGGCGTTCCATTGGGTAGGGGCACAAACAAGGCTATCCCTTCTCGCCGCTGATATTCAAAGGGCTATCGAATCCTTTACTGAGAGCATTCCGAAATGCCAACAGGTGGTGGGGGTGAGAAAAGAGACAGAAACATAAAATCAATCTATTAATGGATGACGTCATCATCACCCAAACAGATCCAGCATCTTCGATCCCTGTATTATTGTTCCTGGTCAAGGAATACGGGGAGTTGTCAGAGTTGATGCCCTTATCCCCTGCTACCCCGAAGCCACCTGAAGGGCTTTCACCCTCTCGCCCTTCAGGTGGTGCCCACTGCCCATTAAGTATCTTTAGATAATCGTCCCTTCCTATCTCGCATCTCTCTTCAGACAAATCCCACCCCCCAATAATCCAGCAAATCAATATTTCACTGGAGACATGGACAGATATTAACCTTTCCCTTTCCAACAGGGCACACCTACTCAAGATGATGGTATTGCAGAAGCTCCGTTACCATTTACGAATAGCCCCCTCCTGTATTCAAAAAGCTTTCTTTAAGATGCTTCATTCACGCATAGCCTCATTCATATGGAATCACAAAATAGCGAAAATTTACTTTAATCCCCTTACGCTACTTAGGAGAGATCGGGGCTTGGCACTTTGCAGATTTCCTAAAATAGGATAAAGCAATCGCTTTCAGAACTTTAGTCAATAGATCAACTAGAAAAATAAGGGGACATGGAAAAGTGGGAGAAGGTTCAGTGAGCCCCTGGTTATTTACTGGGGTTACCTACGCTCCTATCAAAGATAGATCCAGGGTCGTGGAACCATTATTCACGGTTTGTAACACCTTGGGGAAATACAACCACAGGCGAATCTCATTTCACTCCTTCATACGTAGACATATGCCTCTGTGGGGCAGCCAATCACTAACAATAGAAAGCACAAGGGCTAACTGGACTGGCTGGAGAGCGACAGGCTTGGAAATGGTGGGGGACCTTCCAAATAAGGATACCAAAATATCAGGGATACCATCTCCAAAACTACAAACAAAAACTTTGACCGCAACACTAACCCCATCTTGGATGGTCTGGTAGACAAAAAGGAAGTTAAAAGTTTCTACAGGCATAGCACTAGATTTTATGGAGATTGAGACCGGGTTAGAGCCAAAACTAGAAAGCTGAGGGGAAAAGACTGCTGGGACAGGACATTCTTCACCAGAAATGGACTCAAATATGGTTGGGCTCAGACAGCAGGCCGCAGGTCGCTTCTGCTAAACATTAGTTCAAATTAAGGCATGGGTCCTATCTTACTAATGACAGGACAGCCAAATTCACACATTCATCTCTTAATTGCCTTAGATACCACAAGGCATGGTACAGACGTAACTGAATGCCTTTTGGACGTGCCCAGATATTTTAGAATTTTACGATAATGTAACGGATTATTTCAATCGGAACTTGGGCACAGAGCTGAGCCCTCAGTGGACTCAACTCTGCGGGGCTTTTAACCAAGAGGGCTATCGGTACGCCAATGTGCCTTACTGCAAACCGGCTATATTGTAGCAAGAAAGACTATACGAGCAAGTTGTTAACATCAAGAACCCCCTCTTGGGGACTCTGCACAGAACTCTCTTTGCCTTTGCGGGAGTGGAGCACCTTAACTAAGACCTACAAGGGATATAATTAAAGAGGCACTGTGGTCCCCGTTTTTAGTGAACCTGCGTGAATAAGCAGAATTGTAAGGAGCGGGGCAAGGGGATGAACTCTGGACACTGAAACATTGTAGTAGGCACCGTTGCTCCTAGGGGAAAATAAGAAGGATAAGCTCAGACATCATGCTTATGTTACTTTGTTTCCTGTCCAGTTTGGTTAAATTACTCCCCTTCCTCCCACTTTTCCTTCTTCTTCCCCTTCCCGGTTAATCTGCTGCTCCCCATCGTTGCCTCTACTGTGGTAGTCAGCGAGCCCAAGGGCCACTAGACGGGTCCCCATTTGAGGGTTTTTTGTACCGGGTTCGACACATGTTCGTAATTTGTATCTCCCTCTGTGATGGCCATGTTCTGGACTCTTGAAAAAAAAGACATGCATTGGATAAATAAAGGGTGGACGATTGACACAGGACATCAAGAGTAGTGTTTTTCTTCTTCATGTGATGCAGTGTGGATAGCAAAGAGAGATAGAGAGAAACAGGAAGAGAGCAAAGTGATGGAAGAGGCACGAGTATTGTGCAATCGACGTAACTTTTAGACAGACAAACATGATGAATGCATTTGTAGGTAAAGTTTTTTCCTGAACATTTAAACTAACGTTGTATTATTGTCGATTGAATTCACATCTTTATTTTTTCGGAGTTGCTTGCTGCTGATGCTGTTATCAGTTGTTTTTTTTCACTGATTTCGAGACATTACCTTACAGAACGGATTTGTAATGAAAATAAACACAGAAATTTGATAGCATCTTGTTTATAATATAGGTTTTTGGGTCAGATCGCGTTATTTATCAATGTGTCGTAACCCTCCACCACCCGACACGGCCTAACAGTAAAAAATGTGTCACGTTTTTCAAATTACAAAATAATTCACTTATTTAGCCCACCGGTGTGCTGAAGAGAGAATCAACAGCATTTTAAAATTTTAGTACGACGTTTCGCTGCTAATTACAATCAGCTTCATCGGGCAATGAAGCTGATTGTAATTAGCAGCGAAACGTCGTACTCAAATTTTCGGGCAATGAAGCTGATTGTAATTAGCAGCGAAACGTCGTACTCAAATTTTAAAATGCTGTTGATTCTCTCTTCAGCACACCGGTGGGCTAAAGAAGTGAATTATTTTTTCTTTGAAAAACGTGACACATTTTTTACTGTTTGGCCGTGTCGGGTGATGGAGGGTTACGACACATTTATAAATAACGCGATCTGACCCAAAAACCTATATTATGAATAATATTGGTCGCGAAAGCCTACGTGTTAAGCATCTTGTTTGCCAACATCACACCAGGCAGGCAGTGTCTCAAGGGGTGCCAGCTCAGAGGCACTTACCTGCGAGTCACCTGTACATCACACACACCACCTGAATTGTTAATAACGAGACCAGTCAGGAGTAACCCACACACTCACCTTAAGGTTCTCTTCCCAGAGCATGATCTTCTATCCCCAGAACACTGTCATTTATACGACTGTTGCACGGGCCACGTGACCCAGCCACAGACAAAATTATAGATCGCTTCGCATCACTCACGTCAGAATAGTTTATGTAAATATAGTTGGGCATATTTACAGAAATTATGAATATTTAATCTATTATACATGTACATTTTTCAAACTTGAACCTCTCTTTATTTTTTAGGATTACGAGGTGGAGTGAATCAATGAGTGCTGTATTATCAAATAAGGTTCTTCCAACATTATGGAACGACTTGTTTCCTCGACAAACATCCTCAACCTTCCATTAAAATATTCTGAAGCAGAAGGTTAGTAGTGTCAGATACACCAGCCACATTTGGAAATGTGTTTTGTAACATCGATCCTTACTCACAGTGGAGCAATATTTTAACGTCAATGTAAAATACAATTGAGGGACGTTATTATCTTGGTATGTTCTGGGACTGTTGTTGTACATATCCGGGAATGATCTGAGACTGTTGTTGTTGTCTTGGTGTGGGATCGTTGTTGCTGTTGTCTTGGAGTTGCCTGGGACTGTTGTTATTGTTTTGGTGTGTAACTCTTGTATTTTTCATGGTGTAGTTTTGAACTCTTGCTGTTGTTGTTTTTGTCCTTTTGCTGTTTTGCCCCAGGCGTGCATTTGGTGTAAAAAAGTTGGCAGGAATGTTTGTTCTTGTGCAATTTGTACATCTATACAGGCGTATCTCACTTAACGAGCATTCTTTCTCTGAAAATTCGCAATAACGAGCGATTTGAATATAGATTCATTTGTTCCAAAACGAGCAACACTCGCACGGCACTACTTTTAGTTGAGGATATGATCACCTTAAGCAGCGTTAAAACACGGAACATATGCCTCGTGTTCCTCCAAAGAGACCTCATTAGGTAACGCGTGTTGGGCTGAAACACGCGTTCGATAACTCCTCGTTGGGTAAGGATTTCGTGTAATTGTATTCTGTTGGTGTACCCAGAAAATCCTTACTGACTCTCAAGATACATTTTCGAAAGGGCCTCTCTAAGTTTCACATTAGGGGGCGATTTAGCTGCTCTGTGTAATCCCAATTGAGTAATTTGCAGATACATTTTCAACATTGGATTGTTCGGCCACACCAGAAACATTAAAACATAAATTGTGAAAGAAGACAAACAGAGAACCCATAGAAAATCTTAATTTTATAACTTTCGTGACTGCAGGAATAATTATTTGTTTCTTTCGGTTAAGTCACGTCTAAAGATAAAATAATAAATTAAATTAAATAATAGAATACGACGTTTCGATTGCAACACAAGCAATCATCATCAGGTATAATGAAATAGCGACAAAATCTAACCAGAAAACTATAGACAGACATATTAGCAGACAGATATCACCAAGATACATAGCGAGAGCAACACAGGTAACAGAGAGGGGTGATCGTCTCTGTGGGGTGGCCTTAAATAGACAGAGGGGGGGGGCGGAGGCAGAGAGAGGGAGGAGGGTTAGAGAACAAATTAGCATATCAATGAGTGGTCAACAGACGTGGTGCTGCGAATGCGATGGCACGGCAAGCAAGCCTGAAAATCAGGAGAAGGACACACTAAAATGAAATAACCTAGTAAAATATCGAAATGTAATGTAATACAACACAGAGGGTCGGTCAACACACAATTAACGCATAGCCTGGTTGATTACGTATTTCAAAGATTGCTAAGTTAGAATTTAAGTGTGAACAATCTAAAGAGAGGACACAGGCAGAGAAAACAAGTCGCCAGAGAGAGAGAAAAAAGATAAGCTTAAAACTTCCCCGTAGAAGTGGTTCAATCTTAATTTTAGAACTTTCGTGACTGCAGGAATAATTATTTGTTTCTTTCGGTTAAGTCACGTCTAAAGATAAAATAATAAATTAAATTAAATAATAGAATACGACGTTTCGATTGCAACACAAGCAATCATCATCAGGTATAAGGAAATAGCGACAAAATCTAACCAGAAAACTATAGACAGACATATTAGCAGACAGATATCACCAAGATACATAGCGAGAGCAACACAGGTAACAGAGAGGGGTGATCGTCTCTGTGGGGTGGCCTTAAATAGACAGAGGGGGGGGGGGGGGCGGAGGCAGAGAGAGGGAGGAGGGTTAGAGAACAAATTAGCATATCAATGAGTGGTCAACAGACGTGGTGCTGCGAATGCGATGGCACGGCAAGCAAGCCTGAAAATCAGAAGGACACACTAAAATGAAATAACCTAGTAAAATATCGAAATGTAATGTAATACAACACAGAGGGTCGGTCAACACACAATTAACGCATAGCCTGGTTGATTACGTATTTCAAAGATTGCTAAGTTAGAATTTAAGTGTGAACAATCTAAAGAGAGGACACAGGCAAAGAAAACAAGTCGCCAGAGAGAGAGAAAAAAGATAAGCTTAAAACTTCCCCGTAGAAGTGGTTCAATCTTAATTTTAGAACTTTCGTGACTGCAGGAATAATTATTTGTTTCTTTCGGTTAAGTCACGTCTAAAGATAAAATAATAAATTAAATTAAATAATAGAATACGACGTTTCGATTGCAACACAAGCAATCATCATCAGGTATAATGAAATAGCGACAAAATCTAACCAGAAAACTATAGACAGACATATTAGCAGACAGATATCACCAAGATACATAGCGAGAGCAACACAGGTAACAGAGAGGGGTGATCGTCTCTGTGGGGTGGCCTTAAATAGACAGTGGGGGGGGGGGCGGAGGCAGAGAGAGGGAGGAGGGTTAGAGAACAAATTAGCATATCAATGAGTGGTCAACAGACGTGGTGCTGCGAATGCGATGGCACGGCAAGCAAGCAAATACGTAATCAACCAGGCTATGCGTTAATTGTGTGTTGACCGACCCTCTGTGTTGTATTACATTACATTTCGATATTTTACTAGGTTATTTCATTTTAGTGTGTCCTTCTCCTGATTTTCAGGCTTGCTTGCCGTGCCATCGCATTCGCAGCACCACGTCTGTTGACCACTCATTGATATGCTAATTTGTTCTCTAACCCTCCTCCCTCTCTCTGCCTCCGCCCCCCCCTCTGTCTATTTAAGGCCACCCCACAGAGACGATCACCCCTCTCTGTTACCTGTGTTGCTTTCGCTATGTATCTTGGTGATATCTGTCTGCTAATGTGTCTGTCTATAGTTTTCTGGTTAGATTTTGTCGCTATTTCATTATACCTGATGATGATTGCTTGTGTTGCAATCGAAACGTCGTATTCTATTATTTAATTTAATCTATTATTTTATCTTTAGACGTGACTTAACCGAGAAGAAACAAATAATTATTCCTGCAGTCACGAAAGTTCTAAAATTAAGATTGAACCACTTCTACGGGGAAGTTTTAAGCTTATCTTTTTTCTCTCTCTCTGGCGACTTGTTTTCTCTGCCTGTGTCCTCTCTTTAGATTGTTCACACTTAAATTCTAACTTAGCAATCTTTGAAATATGTAATCAACCAGGCTATGCGTTAATTGTGTGTTGACCGACCCTCTGTGTTGTATTACATTACATTTCGATATTTTACTAGGTTATTTCATTTTAGTGTGTCCTTCTCCTGATTTTCAGGCTTGCTTGCCGTGCCATCGCATTCGCAGCACCACCTCTGTTGACCACTCATTGATATGCTAATTTGTTCTCTAACCCTCCTCCCTCTCTCTGCCTCCGCCCCCCCCTCTGTCTATTTAAGGCCACCCCACAGAGACGATCACCCCTCTCTGTTACCTGTGTTGCTCTCGCTATGTATCTTGGTGATATCTGTCTGCTAATATGTCTGTCTATAGTTTTCTGGTTAGATTTTGTCGCTATTTCATTATACCTGATGATGATTGCTTGTGTTGCAATCGAAACGTCGTATTCTATTATTTAATTTAATTTATTATTTTATCTTTAGACGTGACTTAACCGAAAGAAACAAATAATTATTCCTGCAGTCACGAAAGTTCTAAAATTAAGATTGAACCACTTCTACGGGGAAGTTTTAAGCTTATCTTTTTTCTCTCTCTCTGGCGACTTGTTTTCTCTGCCTGTGTCCTCTCTTTAGATTGTTCACACTTAAATTCTAACTTAGCAATCTTTGAAATACGTAATCAACCAGGCTATGCGTTAATTGTGTGTTGACCGACCCTCTGTGTTGTATTACATTACATTTCGATATTTTACTAGGTTATTTCATTTTAGTGTGTCCTTCTCCTGATTTTCAGGCTTGCTTGCCGTGCCATCGCATTCGCAGCACCACGTCTGTTGACCACTCATTGATATGCTAATTTGTTCTCTAACCCTCCTCCCTCTCTCTGCCTCCGCCCCCCCCTCTGTCTATTTAAGGCCACCCCACAGAGACGATCACCCCTCTCTGTTACCTGTGTTGCTCTCGCTATGTATCTTGGTGATATCTGTCTGCTAATATGTCTGTCTATAGTTTTCTGGTTAGATTTTGTCGCTATTTCATTATACCTGATGATGATTGCTTGTGTTGCAATCGAAACGTCGTATTCTATTATTTAATTTAATTTATTATTTTATCTTTAGACGTGACTTAACCGAAAGAAACAAATAATTATTCCTGCAGTCACGAAAGTTCTAAAATTAAGATTGAACCACTTCTACGGGGAAGTTTTAAGCTTATCTTTTTTCTCTCTCTCTGGCGACTTGTTTTCTCTGCCTGTGTCCTCTCTTTAGATTGTTCACACTTAAATTCTAACTTAGCAATCTTTAAAATACGTAATCAACCAGGCTATGCGTTAATTGTGTGTTGACCGACCCTCTGTGTTGTATTACATTACATTTCGATATTTTACTAGGTTATTTCATTTTAGTGTGTCCTTCTCCTGATTTTCAGGCTTGCTTGCCGTGCCATCGCATTCGCAGCACCACGTCTGTTGACCACTCATTGATATGCTAATTTGTTCTCTAACCCTCCTCCCTCTCTCTGCCTCCGCCCCCCCCTCTGTCTATTTAAGGCCACCCCACAGAGACGATCACCCCTCTCTGTTACCTGTGTTGCTCTCGCTATGTATCTTGGTGATATCTGTCTGCTAATATGTCTGTCTATAGTTTTCTGGTTAGATTTTGTCGCTATTTCATTATACCTGATGATGATTGCTTGTGTTGCAATCGAAACGTCGTATTCTATTATTTAATTTAATTTATTATTTTATCTTCAGACGTGACTTAACCGAAAGAAACAAATAATTAACCCATAGAAAACCCATCCAGGAGCGGAGGAGAACACACAAACCCCACCCACAAAAAGAAACCGAGTCAGAAATCGAACACAGGACGTCTAAACTGTGAGGCACAAGTGTTACCACTCTACCACCCCGCCTATCTAATTGAATCCACGAATTGAAATAGAATTGGGAAAAAAAGCTCCGCGTCAACTACAATGAAAGTCAAATAGTAATGAATTTGAATTATGACTAAAGTTTTGCATCAGAATGCCTAAAGATATGATGTATAATGTAGTACATTTAGTAAAACATATAACCCATAACTGGTGCATTAGATTAATCTGTAATACCAGTCGTTCCCAACCAGTGTGCTTGATGTGCACACCTCCCAGCCTAATTACTTGTCTTCATTCCCTGACCAGCACATAATCTACTGCGAATCATGCCTAACTTTAATTTACAATCCCTGTTCGTACCCCCTTTGGAGATGTTACACCAGACAGCCACTAACAGAAGCTTAATACAGTAATTTCTCCAAACGTGTAGGTTCCACAGTCCCAGAGTGTCAGTCCACTTTATTCCCAATAACTCGTTTGGTTTGATCGACTACTTTCTACTTCTTAAAAAACCTTAAAATAAACAGACCATTAAACTAGACGTGACAAATGAAACACTACAGTAAAGCAGACAGAGGTTACGCATCAAGCCATATGACACAATACAAATGAGAAAGACATGCAATGCACGTTTAAGATACACGACATAGAAAATTAAACAATGCAAATTAGACAAACAGCAGAGACAACACATAAGATGCAGGGCATTTTAGATGAGTTATTACGAATTGGATATTAGATGTGCAAAGGGAATAGGGAGGATATGTTAAACAGTAACAATTGATGGCGAATTAAAAAGTAAATAATCATGAGCATCCCCACGCTGAGAAACATGCAAGGAAAGCAATCTTGCGAGCAAGCTGTTACGAGTAGCAAAAACATGTTGTGATAAGCAGACGTGTTGCGTAAGAAGTACCGATATAGTTGTCTCTTCTCTTCCATCAGCTGTCAACAGGTGGTTGACAACGAGGCTAAATGAAATAGTTCCTTTAATTTCGGTCACTGGACACGACATTCGCTATGCCGTGAGGTATGGTGAATTGAATATTGGCTTGGCAAAATTGATCTGTAATATTTAACGAATAAATTATCAATAAATAACCGTGATAGTGTTGATGTATTGAGCCACGACTTAAGCAAACCTTGTTTGGCTTTGTAACAAGGATATAGGGCAACAGATTACCAACAGTGGCTTTGCACCGTAATGTGAAAGGAGTAGAAAGTAGAGGTCGACCGTGAATAAGGTGGGTCTATAACACAACAGAGGACCTCAAACAAGAAAACGTAGAACTGTGGAAAGAGATATCCATGGCCAGGAGTCGGAAACCAACATAACAAGAAGAGACATTTTTTCGAATTCGGTAAAAAAAACCTCAATATTTTAAGAGCCTCAATGCAAGCGAATATCAGACGGGACTTAATAAACAACGTCACAAAGTAGTCCTTCAAGGGCCGCATGCAGCTCCTGAGCCTCAGGTTGCCAATCCCTGCCCACTGGAAAGACAGCCGACATTAAATTCAGCCTCATTTTCGACTGCCTGTTGACAGCTAACGGAAGTGCAGAAGACAACTCTACTTACACTACACGTCTACTTAACAGAACGCATTTCACTTATTATGAAGGCTTGCTCACAATATTTTTCATTTGACTCGACGTGATTATAGCCATGATTATTTAGATCTTAATTAAGTCATCAATTGTTACCACCGCGTTTCCCCATCTAATATTCAAAATTTTTGTACTCATCTCAAATTCTCTTACTCGTATTTACTCTCTGTGTTGTTGGTCTAATTAGCCTTCACTGCATTTTATATATGTTGTGTATTTTCCATGTTTTTATGCCTTGTGTGCATTATTTGTTTCATAGGTCATGATTCACATGATCTGTCTGTCCGAGTCGTAGTGTCTAATTTATAATGTCCTTTTATTTAGATAGTATTTTTGGGGGTTTTCTTTGCAAGCGGAAATTCCTTAGCCAACAAAAAAAGCATCATGGGGAAGGAAGTGGGGTGGCATTGCTGTGACTCTGGAACGTCAAAGGTCGACAGAAGTAGCCACCATTGTGATTGGCTGGCTGGTCTGTCATCTGGCAAGGGAAACATATTTTTTTACACTAAATCAAGCGTCTAGCAAGTTTTACTTGATTTGGTTAGCCAGGTCACCTGGTGCATATGTGATGGGTGGCGGCGCACGGACAAGAGACTAGTTTTCACCTGTGATGACACTCGTCTAAGGGCAGTTTGTCTTCATTTGGTAGACAGGGCACTACTGGCTCATGCAGCTTTATGGAGCGAGGGGAAAAGGTTGAATGTATCCCAAAAACTCAAAGGAAAGTCCACCCACACCCATACTCTCACACTTATGCCCTCGTGCATTCTCGAACTCACATGCACTGAGAAACAATGTTGTCTCAGCTACCGCTAGGCTGTTCTGGAGAGCTACACTGGGGTATTGCCACAGCGATTGACACTAGAACACATCTCTTCCGTTCTATGATACCTCAGACCCGAAGTAGTTGTGATGCTTCTTGATGCATGGACCATTTGCATAGTCCGGTATACTTCGTCGCAGTCAGTGGAGTGCAGATAGCTGTGCACATCGCCATGCCGCAGCGAAACAGCCACACGCCAGCAGTGGCAGCTGACATCTGATGAACGACAGCCCCGTCAGAGTGCTGACACAGTCGCGGGCCGTTAATCACAGCACAGCGACGCTTCTGGTATCAGCGGTGACGAAGTGTAGATGCGATCTTCTCATGGATATCGACAGCGAAGTATTCTGGTCCCATCAGGTGCCAGCTGAGCATATCATTGCAATAGTTCCATTCATATCGCGCTTTTCATCAATGATCTCAAAGCGGGGTACAGGACACAGCAGCAGCAATCATAATATTATAAATACATTTACTAAATGTATCTTTCACCATGGTAATAGTGCATGGATTTGTAATTATCGAGTTACTATTTGCCCCGAGTTGATTCCGGTTTGTGACTTGATTGGCACAGTCCAGTGCAGTGGGTGTTCTCTCCTCTGTGTGGATATATAATGTCTGCATTAACCACAATACTTGTGTTCAGAATGCAAAACAAAAACATACTCGGATAATACATGCATTGTCTTTGATACTGATTGGTCCACACCAGAGACAGCTTTCTTTTGAGCCTAGTCTCAAACAGTGTTAATGCAGACATGCTTCTTTTGAAAACGTTTCAGTTTGGTGTTTTAACATCTTAACAACTGTTTTGTTGCCAGAAAAAAGGGGAAAACCAGATTTTTTTCAGTTTCATTTATTTGGTATAGACCTGTGAACCATTCGGCTCTTGAATCGGGTGCAACCGCAACAAACAAAAAAGAAAAAACATGAACAAGAAAACATCTTAAAGTTACTATGCGCAAACACAAAAATCCTGGAAAAAACAGCAAAAATCTTCCAGAAAAAAGCACCATACACCAACGCTCTGTGCAAAAATCCCAGTGGGATACATCAAACAACCACAAGACAACTTAGATTAAAGCCATCATTCTGCACCTTTAAAGATTAGCACATTAAATCTGAACACAAGATCATTCTTTGCAGCAGTCATCCGTAGCGAAACATTTTATTTTAGGCCTCTGAATAGCAGTGGCAGCTAGGGGTGTACAACTCCTCTAGAGCAGTTTTGAGTGAAGATCTTAAAGGTAGTAATTCAAGTTTCAGTTTATTGGCAATAGGATTCCAGACCCTATGGGCATCAATAGCGAAGGTCCTTCCTCCAGTATTTGTACGGCAATAAGCAATGTGAAGCTGGTAAATGAGCGAAGACCTTAGGTCAAATTTGTTCTTTGAAACATAGAGGAGATCCAGCAGGTAGTCTGAGGATCTTTTTTGTAAGTACATTGTGAATAAATAAGATCACATATTCTCATACTTTTTGTACTGGTAATGGAGGTCCCATGATGTATCATTAGTTTGTATCATTAGCTTGAAACAATTGTTTGATAAATCATTCATTTCAAAAATATCACAATAACATTTTCCGTTTCAATGTTGAGGGAATAATTCCTCTATTTTGTTGGCTCTCAACAAAAAAACAAATATCTACTAATTCCTCCCAAGTTCACTTTCGTTTATTCTGAGGCACGGATTTCGTGCAGGCTCAGCATAACCGCCAAAGAACCGCAACAACACTTCCATTAAATGATGGCACCATGCAGAGACCATCCAGCAGTGGATTTTTCCATGTCTGCTGATGATTATTACTTTGTCGAGGATGTGTTGAGGTGTCTCAGAGGTTTGATTGATGAGCTGGCACTGCTAAGGTCCTGGATTCGAAATCAGGTCAGCACTCAGACCTCTGAGCGATGTGGCCATATCTCTCTTTCGAGAATCGAGAATATAGGTTTATCATGCGCAATTGAAATTATATTTAAAAACCAAGATCTACCTTCTGCGAGTTATCCGCACACATACTAGCTTACGTTTTGATAACTGTGATGAAAGGGGTTATCTTCGTGCAGTCATTCGTGACCGGGTTGAGACCATCAACTCACCACACTTGACTGCAGTTTTATTACAGGCGAATGCCTGGATTCGAACAAAGGTTTTCAGTGATGCTGGCTCAAAGGGTTGTGGATGTGATAATGATGATAGTGAATGCAAACACAATCCAATGTATTTTTTAAGATTTTTTATTTTGCATCACAATCCCAAAGCATTGCATAACATGTAAATGACTAGTTGCATGCAATTTCCTACAATTAAAGAGCATGCAATTGTAATCTAAATACATTAATCCAGATGGTGGTGCTGATGAAAGTGATGGTACTGCAAGAGCAGTTGTTGAATTTTTTGGTGTCACCTTTGGAGAAAGTTGTTGCTAATTCGAGGCCAGTTATCATTATATGTATTTTCATTGTAGTGTGAAATGGAAAACAAATATGAGCGTTTCTGAAAATAGGTGTTCCAACACAAATGAAGATTGGTTGATTGTTTGGGGAATCTTTATCTTTCCGTCATCGTTTTGCTTGGTAACATTCATACGTGGATGTCTTCTCTATACAATTTTAGTAGAAATGTTGGTCAAGTCCATCGATTATTCTGTTCGTGGCAGCATGCAGAAACTTTATTGTCAAGATATATGTTTGTATTATTTTGCCGTGGAGAACGTCCTTTGCTGTGTGCTCTTCACCTTCTCATTTCTGAAGCCCATAAAGCTTCACCTCTTTTACCTCCTTCCAGTCATTTATGTCGGTCATCCAACTTGTACTTTGATGTATCGAACCCCTCCAGATTTGCACTCTACCGATCAGCGTTGCCTATGCCAGTGTGTATTGTCTTGTTACATTGCCCAAACCACTGCAATAAGTTTACTTCCATTTGCTTTTGCTAGTCGGGGCTCATTCTAACGGAAGTTAATGGCAAATGTGACGTTTAGGTTGGTTTCTTATCTGCGAATTGATAGTTAGATTATAAAATCCAATATTATGAAGATATCCTCTGCAGTGTTGATTTGATCTGGAACTGTTTTTGTTGTCGTTTTGTTGCTTTGCCCAAGTTTGCATTTAGTGTTGAAAAATCGGCAAAATGTACTTATGCTATTTGCACTTATATACTTTATTTATTGTTATTTCTTTATATAAGTTTTAGCTACTTGCTTACCATTGATCTACTTTGTACTCATATCGTGTTTTGTATTGTTTATTGTTGTAACTTGCTGACTCGCCCCTACTGGACATCTGTAAAAAAGAGATTCATTGATCGTTGAATTCCTCCGGGATAAATAAAGATTATGATCATTCCATTGTGATGTCTGAGCGAACAGACTAAATTATGTACGGTAGGTGGGAGAAAAATTCGTTGAAATAACTATCTCCGTGTTAATTATTTTTTCACCGATTCAAAGGTTCCTTAATTGCAACAACTGAACTCTCCCAAATGGCATATGTATTGCATCATATTTTATACCACATGTTTCAATAAACTATTAAATAAAGATAGGCAGCGTTGAATAAAGCATGCAGCTAGTAAAGAGCAGCACGTGCGTGCTTTTCAGATGCCGTTTCACTTTTCTTTTATTTCTGCAGTAGCCTTGGTGTAGGCGAGACCCTTGTAGACACCCTCCATTGGTATGTGGTAGGTGGCGCCGTTCAATAAGGACATGCGCATCGTACCCTTGTAGGGGAGGTCGATTTCCGCGCGACCGATATTGACGTCGATCGCCGTGGTCTTGCCTGCAGGAACCGTGACGTCGAATGAGAGGAGCTCGGTTTTCGATTCTGAATTCTCCACGGCGTGTGTACTCTCGGTGCCAACGGTAAAACTAAAGCCACTTTCAACGTCCACGACATCCGGAATGCCGGCTGAGACGCTGATGCTCACGGTTGCCTCCAGCTTGTTTGAGATCGACCAGGAGGAGGTTTTGGTCACGGTCTTGGAGGTTTCCATTTTATAGGTTTGGGGGACAGAACCAGTATTTTTGTAACTGAGTGATTTGATCTCTTCCATCTGGACTTTTGGAAGCTGCTTGTGCAGTGTAGGATATGTCACGTTTATCAATTCTGAACATTTCACCGAATTGATGAAGAGGAAGCCCATGCAGTCGATGTCTGAACCGCCTTTGCCCTGAATTCCAAGGCAGATCCCAGAGCGGATGTCGACCGGGTACTCTGTCTTTAGGCCCCAGTCTGTCATCTTCACGAATAATTCCCTGCCTTTGCTTGTCCTGAACTTGAAGGCGCCCATGCGTAAGCCAGCCCCATTCCCCCACAGTGAGAGTGACGAAAACAGCTCCCCAGGCTGGAACACAAACTCTTTGTGAGATCCCGAGGTATTACCGTACTGTGCAGACCTTCCGTCCGTCAGCCAGGCCTTTACGCACTTGATCTGCCACCCTCCAACCCACACCCAGATTTTTTCCAGCGTTGCTCCATTTTTCCTCCCATCAAGACTGAAGCTTGTTCCTCCTTGTCCTCCACAGGTGTGTATGGCCAATGCATAAGGCACTTTCTCCTTTCTTCCTGCACATTACAAGATACAGATTTGTTTTAATTATGAAATGAATTTCAAACATTGTGATATTCACAGTTTTGACTTTCAAAACCACATTTTACTGACACATTTGTAAGAGTAATGCACTTCTAAATTTGCATGTCGACTCAGACGTTATCGACAATTCAATAACAAACATCACTATTGCGAAAAAACGGTGAAAAAGCAGTACATCATCATGTTGGGAAATTGTAAAAAACACACATTGGATCAGATTATTAACTGATAATGGCTAATTTACAGCTAAAGACAATGAAGAGGAGCGGACAGTGACAAGGTTAGATATTTTACAAGAATAACTGTTTGAGGTTAAGAGAGCCTTGTCTGCAAGAGAAATACAACTTCTCTGAAATTAACTTCGACACGACACAACACAGTACAGCAAACCCGTACTCTTTGGTTCTTTCGGTAAAGTCACGTAGGTGAAAATAAAATGAAAGATAAAACAACTAAATTAAATCACGACGTTTCAGAGGCAACACAAGCTTCCGTCATCAGGTGGGAAAACCACAGCAATTTGTTTTTACTGTAGTGGGCAGAGAGAGATGTATGTGACAAGCGATTATATAAGGTAAGAGGTGGGGGGGGGGAGGGAGCCAGGGAGGAGGGATGCAGGGGGGGCGCCATATCGAGTCGAGGTTTTGCTGTTTTGGGCCAAATGTATTTAGGTACTGTTCGCCGATTGTGCCCCTGTGGCTCGACCATTCGCAGTTGATCTTGAGATTCCTGTATGCATGGTAACTGTACTGCTTGCGATTATGCTGCCATGGAAGTACACAATGCGCCATCTTGTACCCATCTCATCGCCCAAATGGCCCGTCGCGGTGTCCTAGGCTACGTGGTGTTCCTAAACTCCAAGGGGGGGGGGGGGACAGTGAGATTCAACCACGCACGATTTTAACTTCCCGTAGTGAACCGTACGGTACACGGTTACCTATACAGTATTGTACACTACATTTTGTTTTCATTCTATTTACTTTAACACGTAGGCTTTCACGACCAATATCATTCTTAAGTCAGGTTTTTTGTGGTAGATCGCATAAATATATAAATGTGTCGTTAAACCTGCCACCACCCGACACAGACAATTCGTAAGGCTTGTCACTTGAACAAAACATGCCGATTGGTTACCAGTAGAGCACACCGGTGTGTTGGCTTTGGGTTTACGCACACCGGTTTGTGAATGATTAATTATTGATTCATCCTTATCCCTTAACTCTCCCGGTTTGCTCAGTCATTCGGTTGCATCGGTGATGCTCCGGTTTAGAAATAATTGTCACATTGCTGGTGCCCATGATTAGTGTTTGGCACGTAGCTTCTGGTCGCTGGACAACCAACTCCTGGATCAGATGCTGATGATGGAGGAAGTCAGAAAGGAGGTCAGAGAATTAATGTCGTTCAATTCAAATATCAGAAACAAGCAACGTGTACTGGAAGAGAAACTTGCCTCCCTGCAGGAAGACTACAATAACATACAATCACAAAGTACCATGAGAGAGATCAACAAACTGGAACTAGAGAAAGTTTTAATGACCAAGCCATCCTTTTATATAAGAAAGCCAAGATCCCCTTTCATGATCCTTCTCCCTCTGAAAGGACATCCTGGCGAGGATGTTTCAATCTCGGGGGAACCGGACACATATCGTATACGGCCGAACTTTCGATGGCGTTCCATTGGATAGGGGCACAAACAAGGCTATCCCTTCTCGCCGCTGATATTCAAAGGGCTATCGAATCCTTTACTGAGAGCATTCCGAAATGCCAACAGGTGGTGGGGGTGAGAAAAGAGACAGAAACATAAAATCAATCTATTAATGGATGACGTCATCATCACCCAAACAGATCCAGCATCTTCGATCCCTGTATTATTGTTCCTGGTCAAGGAATACGGGGAGTTGTCAGAGTTGATGCCCTTATCCCCTGCTACCCCGAAGCCACCTGAAGGGCTTTCACCCTCTCGCCCTTCAGGTGGTGCCCACTGCCCATTAAGTATCTTTAGATACATCTTCTTGGTTCTTTCGGTAAAGTCACGTAGAAGGGAAGTAATAAAATAATAAAAATAAAACATAATAAAACAATTATTATTGTTTTATTTTTATTATTTTATTACTTCCCTTCTACGTGACTTTACCGAAAGAACCAAGAAGATGAATCCCTGCAGTCACGAAAGCTTTAAATCGAAATATCTTTAGATAATCGTCCCTTCCTATCTCGCATCTCTCTTCAGACAAATCCCACCCCCCAATAATCCAGAAAATCAATATTTCACTGGAGACATGGACAGATATTAACCTTTCCCTTTCCAACAGGGCACACCTACTCAAGATGATGGTATTGCAGAAGCTCCGTTACCATTTACGAATAGCCCCCTCCTGTATTCAAAAAGCTTTCTTTAAGATGCTTCATTCACGCATAGCCTCATTCATATGGAATCACAAAATAGCGAAAATTTACTTTAATCCCCTTACGCTACTTAGGAGAGATCGGGGCTTGGCCCTTTGCAGATTTCCTAAATAGGATAAAGCAATCGCTTTCAGAACTTTAGTCAATAGATCAACTCGAAAAATAAGGGGACATGGAAAAGTGGGAGAAGGCTCATTGAGCCCCTGGTTATTTACTGGGGTTACCTACGCTCCTATCAAAGATAGATCCAGGGTCGTGGAACCATTATTCACGGTTTGTAACACCTTGGGGAAATACAACCACAGGCGAATCTCATTTCACTCCTTCATACGTAGACATATGCCTCTGTGGGGCAGCCAATCACTAACAATAGAAAGCACAAGGGCTAACTGGACTGGCTGGAGAGCGACAGGCTTGGAAATGGTGGGGGACCTTCCAAATAAGGATACCAAAATATCAGGGATACCATCTCCAAAACTACAAACAAAAACTTTGACCGCAGCACTAACCCCATCTTGGATGGTCTGGTAGACAAAAAGGAAGTTAAAAGTTTGTACAGGCATAGCACTAGATTTTTATGGAGATTGAGACCGGGTTAGAGCCAAAACTAGAAAGCTGAGGGGAAAAGACTGCTGGGACAGGACATTCTTCACCAGAAATGGACTCAAATATGGTTGGGCTCAGACAGCAGGCCGCAGGTCGCTTCTGCTAAACATTAGTTCAAATTCAGGCATGGGTCCTATCTTACTAATGACAGGACAGCCAAATTCACACATTCATCTCTTAATTGCCTTAGATACCACAAGGCATGGTACAGACGTAACTGAATGCCTTTTGGACGTGCCCAGATATTTTAGAATTTTACGATAATGTAACGGATTATTTCAATCGGAACTTGGGCACAGAGCTGAGCCCTCAGTGGACTCAACTCTGCGGGGCTTTTAACCAAGAGGGCTATCGGTACGCCAATGTGCCTTACTGCAAACCGGCTATATTGTAGCAAGAAAGACTATACGAGCAAATTGTTAACATCAAGAACCCCCTCTTGGGGACTCTGCACAGAACTCTCTTTGCCTTTGCGGGAGTGGAGCACCTTAACTAAGACCTACAAGGGATATAATTAAAGAGGCAATGTGGTCCCCGTTTTTAGTGAACCTGCGTGAATAAGCAGAATTGTAAGGAGCGGGGCAAGGGGGTGAACTCTGGACACTGAAACATTGTAGTAGGCACCGTTGCTCTTAGGGGAAAATAAGAAGGATAAGCCCAGACATCATGCTTATGTTACTTTGTTTCCTGTCCAGTTTGGTTAAATTACTCCCCTTCCTCCCACTTTTCCTTCTTCTTCCCCTTCCCGGTTAATCTGCTGCTCCCCATCGTTGCCTCTACTGTGGTAGTCAGCGAGCCCAAGGGCCACTAGACGGGTCCCCATTTGAGGGTTTTTTGTACCGGGTTCGACACATGTTCGTAATTTGCATCTCCCTCTGTGATGGCCATGTTCTGGACTCTTGAAAAAAAAGACATGCATTGGATAAATAAAGGGTGGACGATTGACACAGGACATCAAGAGTAGTGTTTTTCTTCTTCATGTGATGCAGTGTGGATAGCAAAGAGAGATAGAGAGAAACAGGAAGAGAGCAAAGTGATGGAGGAGGCACGAGTATTGTGCAATCGACGTAACTTTTAGACAGACAAGCATGATGAATGCATTTGTAGGTAAAGTTTTTTCCTGAACATTTAAACTAACGTTGTATTATTGTCGATTGAGTTCACATCTTTATGTTTTCGGAGTTGCTTGCTGCTGATGCTGTTATCAGTTGTTTTTTTTCAATGATTTCGAGACATTACCTTACAGAACGGATTTGTAATGAAAATAAACACAGAAATTTGATAGCATCTTGTTTATAATATAGGTTTTTGGGTCAGATCGCGTTATTTATCAATGTGTCGTAACCCTCCACCACCCGACACGGCCTAACAGTAAAAAATGTGTCACGTTTTTCAAAGTACAAAATAATTCACTTATTTAGCCCACCGGTGTGCTGAAGAGAGAATCAACAGCATTTTAAAATTTCAGTACGACGTTTCGCTGCTAATTACAATCAGCTTCATCGGGCAATGAAGCTGATTGTAATTAGCAGCGAAACGTCGTACTCAAATTTTCGGGCAAAGAGACCTCATTAGGTAACGCGTGTTGGGCTGAAACACGCGTTCGATAACTCCTCGTTGGGTAAGGATTTCGTGTAATTGTATTCTGTTGGTGTACCCAGAAAATCCTTACTGACTCTCAAGATACATTTTCGAAAGGGCCTCTCTAAGTTTCACATTAGGGGGCGATTTAGCTGCTCTGTGTAATCCCAATTGAGTAATTTGCAGATACATTTTCAACATTGGATTGTTCGGCCACACCAGAAACATTAAAACATAAATTGTGAAAGAAGACAAACAGAGAACCCATAGAAAACCCATCCAGGAGCGGAGGAGAACACACAAACCCTACCCACAAAAAGAAACCGAGTCAGAAATCGAACACAGGACGTCTAAACTGTGAGGCACAAGTGTTACCACTCTACCACCCGCCTATCTAATTGAATCCACGAATTGAAATAGAATTGGGAAAAAAAGCTCCGCGTCAACTACAATGAAAGTCAAATAGTAATGAATTTGAATTATGACTAAAGTTTTTCATCAGAATGCCTAAAGATATGATGTATAATGTAGTACATTTAGTAAAACACATAACCCATAACTGGTTCATTAGATTAATCTGTAATACCAGTCGTTCTCAACCAGTGTGCTTGATGTGCACACCTCCCAGCCTAATTACTTGTCTTCATTCCCTGACCAGCACATAATCTACTGCGAATCATGCCTAACTTTAATTTACAATTCCTGTTCGTACCCCCTTTGGAGATGTTACACCAGACAGCCACTAACAGAAGCTTAATACAGTAATTTCTCCAAACGTGTAGGTTCCACAGTCCCAGAGTGTCAGTCCACTTTATTCCCAATAACTCGTTTGGTTTGATCGACTACTTTCTACTTCTTAAAAAACCTTAAAATAAACAGACCATTAAACTAGACGTGACAAATGAAACACTACAGTAAAGCAGACAGAGGTTACGCATCAAGCCATATGACACAATACAAATGAGATAGACATGCAATGCACGTGTAAGATACACGACATAGAAAATTAAACAATGCAAATTAGACAAACAGCAGAGACAGCACATAAGATTCAGGGCATTTTAGATGAGTTATTACGAATTGGATATTAGATGTGCAAAGGGAATAGGGAGGATATGTTAAACAGTAACAATTGATTGCGAATTAAAAAGTAAATAATCGTGAGCATCCCCACGCTGAGAAACATGCAAGGAAAGCAATCTTGCGAGCAAGCTGTTACGAGTAGCAAAAACATGTTGTGATAAGCAGACGTGTTGCGTAAGAAGTACCGATATAGTTGTCTCTTCTCTTCCATCAGCTGTCAACAGGTGGTTGACAACGAGGCTAAATGAAATAGTTCCTTTAATTTCGGTCACTGGACACGACATTCGCTATGCCGTGAGGTATGGTGAATTGAATATTGGCTTGGCAAAATTGATCTGTAATATTTAACGAATAAATTATCAATAAATAACCGTGATAGTGTTGATGTATTGAGCCACGACTTAAGCAAACCTTGTTTGGCTTTGTAACAAGGATAGAGGGCAACAGATTACCAACAGTGGCTTTGCACCGTAATGTGAAAGGAGTAGAAAGTAGAGGTCGACCGTGAATAAGGTGGGTCTATTACACAACAGAGGACCTCAAACAGGAAAACGTAGAACTGTGGAAAGAGATATCCATGGCCAGGAGTCGGAAACCAACATAACAAGAAGAGACATTTTTTCGAATTCGGTAAAAAAAACCTCAATATTTTAAGAGCCTCAATGCAAGCGAATATCAGACGGGACTTAATAAACAACGTCACAAAGTAGTCCTTCAAGGGCCGCATGCAGCTCCTGAGCCTCAGGTTGCCAATCCCTGCCCACTGGAAAGACAGCCGACATTAAATTCAGCCTCATTTTCGACTGCCTGTTGACAGCTAACGGAAGTGCAGAAGACAACTCTACTTACACTACACGTCTACTTAACAGAACGCATTTCACTTATTATGAAGGCTTGCTCACAATATTTTTCATTTGACTCGACGTGATTATAGCCATGATTATTTAGATCTTAATTAAGTCATCAATTGTTACCACCGCGTTTCCCCATCTAATATTCAAAATTTTTGTACTCATCTCAAATTCTCTTACTCGTATTTACTCTCTGTGTTGTTGGTCTAATTAGCCTTCACTGCATTTTATATATGTTGTGTATTTTCCATGTTTTTATGCCTTGTGTGCATTATTTGTTTCATAGGTCATGATTCACATGATCTGTCTGTCCGAGTCGTAGTGTCTAATTTATAATGTCCTTTTATTTAGATAGTATTTTTGGGGGTTTTTTTGCAAGCGGAAATTCCTTAGCCAACAAAAAAAGCATCATGGGGAAGGAAGTGGGGTGGCATTGCTGTGACTCTGGAACGTCAAAGGTCGACAGAAGTAGCCACCATTGTGATTGGCTGGCTGGTCTGTCATCTGGCAAGGGAAACATATTTTTTTACACTAAATCAAGCGTCTAGCAAGTTTTACTTGATTTGGTTAGCCAGGTCACCTGGTGCATATGTGATGGGTGGCGGCGCACGGACAAGAGACTAGTTTTCACCTGTGATGACACTCGTCTAAGGGCAGTTTGTCTTCATTTGGTAGACAGGGCACTACTGGTTCATGTAGCTTTATGGAGCGAGGGGAAAAGGTTGAATGTATCCCAAAAACTCAAAGGAAAGTCCACCCACACCCATACTCTCACACTTATGCCCTCGTGCATTCTCGAACTCACATGCACTGAGACACAATGTTGTCTCAGCTACCGCTAGGCTGTTCTGGAGAGCTACACTGGGGTATTGCCACAGCGATTGACACTAGAACACATCTCTTCCGGTCTATGATACCTCAGACCCGAAGTAGTTGTGATGCTTCTTGATGCATGGACCATTTGCATAGTCCGGTATACTTCGTCGCAGTCAGTGGAGTGCAGATAGCTGTGCACATCGCCATGCCGCAGCGAAACAGCCACACGCCAGCAGTGGCAGCTGACATCTGATGAACGACAGCCCCGTCAGAGTGCTGACACAGTCGCGGGCCGTTAATCACAGCACAGCGACGCTTCTGGTATCAGCGGTGACGAAGTGTAGATGCGATCTTCTCATGGATATCGACAGCGAAGTATTCTGGTCCCATCAGGTGCCAGCTGAGCATATCATTGCAATAGTTCCATTCATATCGCGCTTTTCATCAATGATCTCAAAGCGGGGTACAGGACACAGCAGCAGCAATCATAATATTATAAATACATTTACTAAATGTATCTTTCACCATGGTAATAGTGCATGGATTTGTAATTATCGAGTTACTATTTGCCCCGAGTTGATTCCGGTTTGTGACTTGATTGGCACAGTCCAGTGCAGTGGGTGTTCTCTCCTCTGTGTGGATATATAATGTCTGCATTAACCA
Organism: Lampetra planeri; assembly: GCF_965212315.1. Taxonomy (NCBI): domain Eukaryota; kingdom Metazoa; phylum Chordata; class Hyperoartia; order Petromyzontiformes; family Petromyzontidae; genus Lampetra; species Lampetra planeri. The sequence continues at coordinate 551,624 of NC_136151.1, forward strand.
CAATACTTGTGTTCAGAATGCAAAACAAAAACATACTCGGATAATACATGCATTGTCTTTGATACTGATTGGTCCACACCAGAGACAGCTTTCTTTTGAGCCTAGTCTCAAACAGTGTTAATGCAGACATGCTTCTTTTGAAAACGTTTCAGTTTGGTGTTTTAACATCTTAACAACTGTTTTGTTGCCAGAAAAAAGGGGAAAACCAGTTTTTTTTTCAGTTTCATTTATTTGGTATATACCTGTGAACCATTCGGCTCTTGAATCGGGTGCAACCGCAACAAACAAAAAAGAAAAAACATGAACAAGAAAACATCTTAAAGTTACTATGCGCAAACACAAAAATCCTGGAAAAAACAGCAAAAATCTTCCAGAAAAAAGCACCATACACCAACGCTCTGTGCAAAAATCCCAGTGGGATACATCAAACAACCACAAGACAACTTAGATTAAAGCCATCATTCTGCACCTTTAAAGATTAGCACATTAAATCTGAACACAAGATCATTCTTTGCAGCAGTCATCCGTAGCGAAACATTTTATTTTAGGCCTCTGAATAGCAGTGGCAGCTAGGGGTGTACAACTCCTCTAGAGCAGTTTTGAGTGAAGATCTTAAAGGTAGTAATTCAAGTTTCAGTTTATTGGCAATAGGATTCCAGACCCTATGGGCATCAATAGCGAAGGTCCTTCCTCCAGTATTTGTACGGCAATAAGCAATGTGAAGCTGGTAAATGAGCGAAGACCTTAGGTCAAATTTGTTCTTTGAAACATAGAGGAGATCCAGCAGGTAGTCTGAGGATCTTTTTTGTAAGTACATTGTGAATAAATAAGATCACATATTCTCATACTTTTTGTACTGGTAATGGAGGTCCCATGATGTATCATTAGTTTGTATCATTAGCTTGAAACAATTGTTTGATAAATCATTCATTTCAAAAATATCACAATAACATTTTCCGTTTCAATGTTGAGGGAATAATTCCTCTATTTTGTTGGCTCTCAACAAAAAAACAAATATCTACTAATTCCTCCCAAGTTCACTTTCGTTTATTCTGAGGCACGGATTTCGTGCAGGCTCAGCATAACCGCCAAAGAACCGCAACAACACTTCCATTAAATGATGGCACCATGCAGAGACCATCCAGCAGTGGATTTTTCCATGTCTGCTGATGATTATTACTTTGTCGAGGATGTGTTGAGGTGTCTCAGAGGTTTGATTGATGAGCTGGCACTGCTAAGGTCCTGGATTCGAAATCAGGTCAGCACTCAGACCTCTGAGCGATGTGGCCATATCTCTCTTTCGAGAATCGAGAATATAGGTTTATCATGCGCAATTGAAATTATATTTAAAAACCAAGATCTACCTTCTGCGAGTTATCCGCACACATACTAGCTTACGTTTTGATAACTGTGATGAAATGGGTTATCTTCGTGCAGTCATTCGTGACCGGGTTGAGACCATCAACTCACCACACTTGACTGCAGTTTTATTACAGGCGAATGCCTGGATTCGAACAAAGGTTTTCAGTGATGCTGGCTCAAAGGGTTGTGGATGTGATAATGATGATAGTGAATGCAAACACAATCCAATGTATTTTTTAAGATTTTTTATTTTGCATCACAATCCCAAAGCATTGCATAACATGTAAATGACTAGTTGCATGCAATTTCCTACAATTAAAGAGCATGCAATTGTAATCTAAATACATTAATCCAGATGGTGGTGCTGATGAAAGTGATGGTACTGCAAGAGCAGTTGTTGAATTTTTTGGTGTCACCTTTGGAGAAAGTTGTTGCTAATTCGAGGCCAGTTATCATTATATGTATTTTCATTGTAGTGTGAAATGGAAAACAAATATGAGCGTTTCTGAAAATAGGTGTTCCAACACAAATGAAGATTGGTTGATTGTTTGGGGAATCTTTATCTTTCCGTCATCGTTTTGCTTGGTATCATTCATACGTGGATGTCTTCTCTATACAATTTTAGTAGAAATGTTGGTCAAGTCCATCGATTATTCTGTTCGTGGCAGCATGCAGAAACTTTATTGTAAAGATATATGTTTGTATTATTTTGCCGTGGAGAACGTCCTTTGCTGTGTGCTCTTCACCTTCTCATTTCTGAAGCCCATAAAGCTTCACCTCTTTTACCTCCTTCCAGTCATTTATGTCGGTCATCCAACTTGTACTTTGATGTATCGAACCCCTCCAGATTTGCACTCTACCGATCAGCGTTGCCTATGCCAGTGTGTATTGTCTTGTTACATTGCCCAAACCACTGCAATAAGTTTACTTCCATTTGCTTTTGCTAGTCGGGGCTCATTCTCACGGAAGTTAATGGCAAATGTGACGTTTAAGTTGGTTTCTTATCTGTGAATTGATAGTTAGATTATAAAATCCAATATTATGAAGATATCCTCTGCAGTGTTGGTTTGATCTGGAACTGTTTTTGTTGTCGTTTTGTTGCTTTGCCCAAGTTTGCATTTAGTGTTGAAAAATCGGCAAAATGTACTTATGCTATTTGCACTTATATACTTTATTTATTGTTATTTCTTTATATAAGTTTTAGCTACTTGCTTACCATTGATCTACTTTGTACTCATATCGTGTTTTGTATTGTTTGTTGTTGTAACTTGCTGACTCGCCCCTACTGGACATATGTAAAAAAGAGATTCATTGATCGTTGGATTCCTCCGGGATAAATAAAGATTATGATCATTCCATTGTGATGTCTGAGCGAACAGACTAAATTATGTACGGTAGGTGGGAGAAAAATTCGTTGAAATAACTATCTCCGTGTTAATTATTTTTTCACCGATTCAAAGGTTCCTTAATTGCAACAACTGAACTCTCCCAAATGGCATATGTATTGCATCATATTTTATACCACATGTTTCAATAAACTATTAAATAAAGATAGGCAGCGTTGAATAAAGCATGCAGCTAGTAAAGAGCAGCACGTGCGTGCTTTTCAGATGCCGTTTCACTTTTCTTTTATTTCTGCAGTAGCCTTGGTGTAGGCGAGACCCTTGTAGACACCCTCCATTGGTATGTGGTAGGTGGCGCCGTTCAATAAGGACATGCGCACCGTACCCTTGTAGGGGAGGTCGATTTCCGCGCGACCGATATTGACGTCGATCGCCGTGGTCTTGCCTGCAGGAACCGTGACGTCGAATGAGAGGAGCTCGGTTTTCGATTCTGAATTCTCCACGGCGTGTGTACTCTCGGTGCCAACGGTAAAACTAAAGCCACTTTCAACGTCCGCGACATCCGGAATGCCGGCTGAGACGCTGATGCTCACGGTTGCCTCCAGCTTGTTTGAGATCGACCAGGAGGAGGTTTTGGTCACGGTCTTGGAGGTTTCCATTTTATAGGTTTGGGGGACAGAACCAGTATTTTTGTAACTGAGTGATTTGATCTCTTCCATCTGGACTTTTGGAAGCTGCTTGTGCAGTGTAGGATATGTCACGTTGATCAATTCTGAACATTTCACCGAATTGATGAAGAGGAAGCCCATGCAGTCGATGTCTGAACCGCCTTTGCCCTGAATTCCAAGGCAGATCCCAGAGCGGATGTCGACCGGGTACTCGGTCTTTAGGCCCCAGTCTGTCATCTTCACGAAGAATTCCCTGCCTTTGTTTGTCCTGAACTTGAAGGCGCCCATGCGTGAGCCAGCCCCATTCCCCCACAGTGAGAGGGACGAAAACAGCTCCCCAGGCTGGAACACAAACTCTTTGTGAGATCCCGAGGGATTACCGTACTGTGCAGACCTTCCGTCCGTCAGCCAGGCCTTTACGCACTTGATCTGCCACCCTCCAACCCACACCCAGATTTTTTCCAGCGTTGCTCCATTTTTCCTCCCATCAAGACTGAAGCTTGTTCCTCCTTGTCCTCCACAGGTGTGTAAGGCCAATGCATAAGGCATTTTCTCCTTTCTTCCTGCACATTACAAGATACAGATTTGTTTTAATTATGAAAGGAATTTCAAACATTGTGATATTCACAGTTTTGACTTTCAAAACCACATTTTACTGACACATTTGTAAGAGTAATGCACTTCTAAATTTGCATGTCGACTCAGACGTTATCGACAATTCAATAACAAACATCACTATTGCGAAAAAACGGTGAAAAAGCAGTACATCATCATGTTGGGAAATTGTAAAAAACACACATTGGATCAGATTATTAACTGATAATGGCTAATTTACAGCTAAAGACAATGAAGAGGAGCGGACAGAGACAAGGTTAGATAATTTACAAGAATAACTGTTTGAGGTTAAGAGAGCCTTGTCTGCAAGAGAAATACAACTTCTCTGAAATTAACTTCGACACGACACAACACAGTACAGCAAACCCGTACTCTTTGGTTCTTTCGGTAAAGTCACGTAGGTGAAAATAAAATGAAAGATAAAACAACTAAATTAAATCACGACGTTTCAGAGGCAACACAAGCTTCCGTCATCAGGTGGGAAAACCACAGCAATTTGTTTTTACTGTAGTGGGCAGAGAGAGCTGTATGTGACAAGCGATTATATAAGGTAAGAGGTGGGGGGGGAGCCAGGGAGGAGGGATGCAGGGGGGGCGCCATATCGAGTCGAGGTTTTGCTGTTTTGGGCCAAATGTATTTAGGTACTGTTCGCCGATTGTGCCCCTGTGGCTCGACCATTCGCAGTTGATCTTGAGATTCCTGTATGCATGGTAACTGTACTGCTTGCGATTATGCTGCCATGGAAGTACACAATGCGCCATCTTGTACCCATCTCATCGCCCAAATGGCCCGTCCCGGTGTCCTAGGCTACGTGGTGTTCCTAAACTCCAAGGGGGGGGGGGACAGTGAGATTCAACCACGCACGATTTTAACTTCCCGTAGTGAACCGTACGGTACACGGTTACCTATACAGTAGTGTACACTACATTTTGTTTTCATTCTATTTACTTTAACACGTAGGCTTTCACGACCAATATCATTCTTAAGTCAGGTTTTTTGTGGCAGATCGCATAAATATATAAATGTGTCGTTAAACCTGCCACCACCCGACACAGACAATTCGTAAGGCTTGTCACTTGAACAAAACATGCCGATTGGTTACCAGTAGAGCACACCGGTGTGTTGGCTTTGGGTTTACGCACACCGGTTTGTGAATGATTAATTATTGATTCATCCTTATCCCTTAACTCTCCCGGTTTGCTCAGTCATTCGGTTGCATCGGTGATGCTCCGGTTTAGAAATAATTGTCACATTGCTGGTGCCCATGATTAGTGTTTGGCACGTAGCTTCTGGTCGCTGGACAACCAACTCCTGGATCAGATGCTGATGATGGAGGAAGTCAGAAAGGAGGTCAGAGAATTAATGTCGTTCAATTCAAATATCAGAAACAAGCAACGTGTACTGGAAGAGAAACTTGCCTCCCTGCAGGAAGACTACAATAACATACAATCACAAAGTACCATGAGAGAGATCAACAAACTGGAACTAGAGAAAGTTTTAATGACCAAGCCATCCTTTTATATAAGAAAGCCAAGATCCCCTTTCATGATCCTTCTCCCTCTGAAAGGACATCCTGGCGAGGATGTTTCAATCTCGGGGGAACCGGACACATATCGTATACGGCCGAACTTTCGATGGCGTTCCATTGGGTAGGGGCACAAACAAGGCTATCCCTTCTCGCCGCTGATATTCAAAGGGCTATCGAATCCTTTACTGAGAGCATTCCGAAATGCCAACAGGTGGTGGGGGTGAGAAAAGAGACAGAAACATAAAATCAATCTATTAATGGATGACGTCATCATCACCCAAACAGATCCAGCATCTTCGATCCCTGTATTATTGTTCCTGGTCAAGGAATACGGGGAGTTGTCAGAGTTGATGCCCTTATCCCCTGCTACCCCGAAGCCACCTGAAGGGCTTTCACCCTCTCGCCCTTCAGGTGGTGCCCACTGCCCATTAAGTATCTTTAGATAATCGTCCCTTCCTATCTCGCATCTCTCTTCAGACAAATCCCACCCCCCAATAATCCAGCAAATCAATATTTCACTGGAGACATGGACAGATATTAACCTTTCCCTTTCCAACAGGGCACACCTACTCAAGATGATGTTATTGCAGAAGCTCCGTTACCATTTACGAATAGCCCCCTCCTGTATTCAAAAAGCTTTCTTTAAGATGCTTCATTCACGCATAGCCTCATTCATATGGAATCACAAAATAGCGAAAATTTACTTTAATCCCCTTACGCTACTTAGGAGAGATCGGGGCTTGGCACTTTGCAGATTTCCTAAAATAGGATAAAGCAATCGCTTTCAGAACTTTAGTCAATAGATCAACTAGAAAAATAAGGGGACATGGAAAAGTGGGAGAAGGCTCAGTGAGCCCCTGGTTATTTACTGGGGTTACCTACGCTCCTATCAAAGATAGATCCAGGGTCGTGGAACCATTATTCACGGTTTGTAACACCTCGGGGAAATACAACCACAGGCGAATCTCATTTCACTCCTTCATACGTAGACATATGCCTCTGTGGGGCAGCCAATCACTAACAATAGAAAGCACAAGGGCTAACTGGACTGGCTGGAGAGCGACAGGCTTGGAAATGGTGGGGGACCTTCCAAATAAGGATACCAAAATATCAGGGATACCATCTCCAAAACTACAAACAAAAACTTTGACCGCAACACTAACCCCATCTTGGATGGTCTGGTAGACAAAAAGGAAGTTAAAAGTTTCTACAGGCATAGCACTAGATTTTATGGAGATTGAGACCGGGTTAGAGCCAAAACTAGAAAGCTGAGGGGAAAAGACTGCTGGGACAGGACATTCTTCACCAGAAATGGACTCAAATATGGTTGGGCTCAGACAGCAGGCCGCAGGTCGCTTCTGATAAACATTAGTTCAAATTAAGGCATGGGTCCTATCTTACTAATGACAGGACAGCCAAATTCACACATTCATCTCTTAATTGCCTTAGATACCACAAGGCATGGTACAGACGTAACTGAATGCCTTTTGGACGTGCCCAGATATTTTAGAATTTTACGATAATGTAACGGATTATTTCAATCGGAACTTGGGCACAGAGCTGAGCCCTCAGTGGACTCAACTCTGCGGGGCTTTTAACCAAGAGGGCTATCGGTACGCCAATGTGCCTTACTGCAAACCGGCTATATTGTAGCAAGAAAGACTATACGAGCAAGTTGTTAACATCAAGAACCCCCTCTTGGGGACTCTGCACAGAACTCTCTTTGCCTTTGCGGGAGTGGAGCACCTTAACTAAGACCTACAAGGGATATAATTAAAGAGGCACTGTGGTCCCCGTTTTTAGTGAACCTGCGTGAATAAGCAGAATTGTAAGGAGCGGGGCAAGGGGATGAACTCTGGACACTGAAACATTGTAGTAGGCACCGTTGCTCCTAGGGGAAAATAAGAAGGATAAGCCCAGACATCATGCTTATGTTACTTTGTTTCCTGTCCAGTTTGGTTAAATTACTCCCCTTCCTCCCACTTTTCCTTCTTCTTCCCCTTCCCGGTTAATCTGCTGCTCCCCATCGTTGCCTCTACTGTGGTAGTCAGCGAGCCCAAGGGCCACTAGACGGGTCCCCATTTGAGGGTTTTTTGTACCGGGTTCGACACATGTTCGTAATTTGTATCTCCCTCTGTGATGGCCATGTTCTGGACTCTTGAAAAAAAAGACATGCATTGGATAAATAAAGGGTGGACGATTGACACAGGACATCAAGAGTAGTGTTTTTCTTCTTCATGTGATGCAGTGTGGATAGCAAAGAGAGATAGAGAGAAACAGGAAGAGAGCAAAGTGATGGAAGAGGCACGAGTATTGTGCAATCGACGTAACTTTTAGACAGACAAACATGATGAATGCATTTGTAGGTAAAGTTTTTTCCTGAACATTTAAACTAACGTTGTATTATTGTCGATTGAATTCACATCTTTATTTTTTCGGAGTTGCTTGCTGCTGATGCTGTTATCAGTTGTTTTTTTTCACTGATTTCGAGACATTACCTTACAGAACGGATTTGTAATGAAAATAAACACAGAAATTTGATAGCATCTTGTTTATAATATAGGTTTTTGGGTCAGATCGCGTTATTTATCAATGTGTCGTAACCCTCCACCACCCGACACGGCCTAACAGTAAAAAATGTGTCACGTTTTTCAAATTACAAAATAATTCACTTATTTAGCCCACCGGTGTGCTGAAGAGAGAATCAACAGCATTTTAAAATTTTAGTACGACGTTTCGCTGCTAATTACAATCAGCTTCATCGGGCAATGAAGCTGATTGTAATTAGCAGCGAAACGTCGTACTCAAATTTTCGGGCAATGAAGCTGATTGTAATTAGCAGCGAAACGTCGTACTCAAATTTTAAAATGCTGTTGATTCTCTCTTCAGCACACCGGTGGGCTAAAGAAGTGAATTATTTTTTCTTTGAAAAACGTGACACATTTTTTACTGTTTGGCCGTGTCGGGTGATGGAGGGTTACGACACATTTATAAATAACGCGATCTGACCCAAAAACCTATATTATGAATAATATTGGTCGCGAAAGCCTACGTGTTAAGCATCTTGTTTGCCAACATCACACCAGGCAGGCAGTGTCTCAAGGGGTGCCAGCTCAGAGGCACTTACCTGCGAGTCACCTGTACATCACACACACCACCTGAATTGTTAATAACGAGACCAGTCAGGAGTAACCCACACACTCACCTTAAGGTTCTCTTCCCAGAGCATGATCTTCTATCCCCAGAACACTGTCATTTATACGACTGTTGCACGGGCCACGTGACCCAGCCACAGCCAAAATTATAGATCGCTTCGCATCACTCACGTCAGAATAGTTTATGTAAATATAGTTGGGCATATTTACAGAAATTATGAATATTTAATCTATTATACATGTACATTTTTCAAACTTGAACCTCTCTTTATTTTTTAGGATTACGAGGTGGAGTGAATCAATGAGTGCTGTATTATCAAATAAGGTTCTTCCAACATTATGGAACGACTTGTTTCCTCGACAAACATCCTCAACCTTCCATTAAAATATTCTGAAGCAGAAGGTTAGTAGTGTCAGATACACCAGCCACATTTGGAAATGTGTTTTGTAACATCGATCCTTACTCACAGTGGAGCAATATTTTAACGTCAATGTAAAATACAATTGAGGGACGTTATTATCTTGGTATGTTCTGGGACTGTTGTTGTACATATCCGGGAATGATCTGAGACTGTTGTTGTTGTCTTGGTGTGGGATCGTTGTTGCTGTTGTCTTGGAGTTGTCTGGGACTGTTGTTATTGTTTTGGTGTGTAACTCTTGTATTTTTCATGGTGTAGTTTTGAACTCTTGCTGTTGTTGTTTTTGTCCTTTTGCTGTTTTGCCCCAGGCGTGCATTTGGTGTAAAAAAGTTGGCAGGAATGTATGTTCTTGTGCAATTTGTACATCTATACAGGCGTATCTCACTTAACGAGCATTCTTTCTCTGAAAATTCGCAATAACGAGCGATTTGAATATAGATTCATTTGTTCCAAAACGAGCAACACTCGCACGGCACTACTTTTAGTTGAGGATATGATCACCTTAAGCAGCGTTAAAACACGGAACATATGCCTCGTGTTCCTCCAAAGAGACCTCATTAGGTAACGCGTGTTGGGCTGAAACACGCGTTCGATAACTCCTCGTTGGGTAAGGATTTCGTGTAATTGTATTCTGTTGGTGTACCCAGAAAATCCTTACTGACTCTCAAGATACATTTTCGAAAGGGCCTCTCTAAGTTTCACATTAGGGGGCGATTTAGCTGCTCTGTGTAATCCCAATTGAGTAATTTGCAGATACATTTTCAACATTGGATTGTTCGGCCACACCAGAAACATTAAAACATAAATTGTGAAAGAAGACAAACAGAGAACCCATAGAAAATCTTAATTTTATAACTTTCGTGACTGCAGGAATAATTATTTGTTTCTTTCGGTTAAGTCACGTCTAAAGATAAAATAATAAATTAAATTAAATAATAGAATACGACGTTTCGATTGCAACACAAGCAATCATCATCAGGTATAATGAAATAGCGACAAAATCTAACCAGAAAACTATAGACAGACATATTAGCAGACAGATATCACCAAGATACATAGCGAGAGCAACACAGGTAACAGAGAGGGGTGATCGTCTCTGTGGGGTGGCCTTAAATAGACAGAGGGGGGGGGGGGGGGCGGAGGCAGAGAGAGGGAGGAGGGTTAGAGAACAAATTAGCATATCAATGAGTGGTCAACAGACGTGGTGCTGCGAATGCGATGGCACGGCAAGCAAGCCTGAAAATCAGGAGAAGGACACACTAAAATGAAATAACCTAGTAAAATATCGAAATGTAATGTAATACAACACAGAGGGTCGGTCAACACACAATTAACGCATAGCCTGGTTGATTACGTATTTCAAAGATTGCTAAGTTAGAATTTAAGTGTGAACAATCTAAAGAGAGGACACAGGCAGATAAAACAAGTCGCCAGAGAGAGAGAAAAAAGATAAGCTTAAAACTTCCCCGTAGAAGTGGTTCAATCTTAATTTTAGAACTTTCGTGACTGCAGGAATAATTATTTGTTTCTTTCGGTTAAGTCACGTCTAAAGATAAAATAATAAATTAAATTAAATAATAGAATACGACGTTTCGATTGCAACACAAGCAATCATCATCAGGTATAAGGAAATAGCGACAAAATCTAACCAGAAAACTATAGACAGACATATTAGCAGACAGATATCACCAAGATACATAGCGAGAGCAACACAGGTAACAGAGAGGGGTGATCGTCTCTGTGGGGTGGCCTTAAATAGACAGAGGGGGGGGGCGGAGGCAGAGAGAGGGAGGAGGGTTAGAGAACAAATTAGCATATCAATGAGTGGTCAACAGACGTGGTGCTGCGAATGCGATGGCACGGCAAGCAAGCAAATACGTAATCAACCAGGCTATGCGTTAATTGTGTGTTGACCGACCCTCTGTGTTGTATTACATTACATTTCGATATTTTACTAGGTTATTTCATTTTAGTGTGTCCTTCTCCTGATTTTCAGGCTTGCTTGCCGTGCCATCGCATTCGCAGCACCACGTCTGTTGACCACTCATTGATATGCTAATTTGTTCTCTAACCCTCCTCCCTCTCTCTGCCTCCGCCCCCCCCTCTGTCTATTTAAGGCCACCCCATAAAGACGATCACCCCTCTCTGTTACCTGTGTTGCTTTCGCTATGTATCTTGGTGATATCTGTCTGCTAATATGTCTGTCTATAGTTTTCTGGTTAGATTTTGTCGCTATTTCATTATACCTGATGATGATTGCTTGTGTTGCAATCGAAACGTCGTATTCTATTATTTAATTTAATCTATTATTTTATCTTTAGACGTGACTTAACCGAAAGAAACAAATAATTATTCCTGCAGTCACGAAAGTTCTAAAATTAAGATTGAACCACTTCTACGGGGAAGTTTTAAGCTTATCTTTTTTCTCTCTCTCTGGCGACTTGTTTTCTCTGCCTGTGTCCTCTCTTTAGATTGTTCACACTTAAATTCTAACTTAGCAATCTTTGAAATACGTAATCAACCAGGCTATGCGTTAATTGTGTGTTGACCGACCCTCTGTGTTGTATTACATTACATTTCGATATTTTACTAGGTTATTTCATTTTAGTGTGTCCTTCTCCTGATTTTCAGGCTTGCTTGCCGTGCCATCGCATTCGCAGCACCACGTCTGTTGACCACTCATTGATATGCTAATTTGTTCTCTAACCCTCCTCCCTCTCTCTGCCTCCGCCCCCCCCTCTGTCTATTTAAGGCCACCCCACAGAGACGATCACCCCTCTCTGTTACCTGTGTTGCTCTCGCTATGTATCTTGGTGATATCTGTCTGCTAATATGTCTGTCTATAGTTTTCTGGTTAGATTTTGTCGCTATTTCATTATACCTGATGATGATTGCTTGTGTTGCAATCGAAACGTCGTATTCTATTACTTAATTTAATTTATTATTTTATCTTTAGACGTGACTTAACCGAAAGAAACAAATAATTATTCCTGCAGTCACGAAAGTTCTAAAATTAAGATTGAACCACTTCTACGGGGAAGTTTTAAGCTTATCTTTTTTCTCTCTCTCTGGCGACTTGTTTTCTCTGCCTGTGTCCTCTCTTTAGATTGTTCACACTTAAATTCTAACTTAGCAATCTTTGAAATACGTAATCAACCAGGCTATGCGTTAATTGTGTGTTGACCGACCCTCTGTGTTGTATTACATTACATTTCGATATTTTACTAGGTTATTTCATTTTAGTGTGTCCTTCTCCTGATTTTCAGGCTTGCTTGCCGTGCCATCGCATTCGCAGCACCACGTCTGTTGACCACTCATTGATATGCTAATTTGTTCTCTAACCCTCCTCCCTCTCTCTGCCTCCGCCCCCCCCTCTGTCTATTTAAGGCCACCCCACAGAGACGATCACCCCTCTCTGTTACCTGTGTTGCTCTCGCTATGTATCTTGGTGATATCTGTCTGCTAATATGTCTGTCTATAGTTTTCTGGTTAGATTTTGTCGCTATTTCATTATACCTGATGATGATTGCTTGTGTTGCAATCGAAACGTCGTATTCTATTATTTAATTTAATTTATTATTTTATCTTTAGACGTGACTTAACCGAAAGAAACAAATAATTATTCCTGCAGTCACGAAAGTTCTAAAATTAAGATTGAACCACTTCTACGGGGAAGTTTTAAGCTTATCTTTTTTCTCTCTCTCTGGCGACTTGTTTTCTCTGCCTGTGTCCTCTCTTTAGATTGTTCACACTTAAATTCTAACTTAGCAATCTTTAAAATACGTAATCAACCAGGCTATGCGTTAATTGTGTGTTGACCGACCCTCTGTGTTGTATTACATTACATTTCGATATTTTACTAGGTTATTTCATTTTAGTGTGTCCTTCTCCTGATTTTCAGGCTTGCTTGCCGTGCCATCGCATTCGCAGCACCACGTCTGTTGACCACTCATTGATATGCTAATTTGTTCTCTAACCCTCCTCCCTCTCTCTGCCTCCGCCCCCCCTCTGTCTATTTAAGGCCACCCCACAGAGACGATCACCCCTCTCTGTTACCTGTGTTGCTCTCGCTATGTATCTTGGTGATATCTGTCTGCTAATATGTCTGTCTATAGTTTTCTGGTTAGATTTTGTCGCTATTTCATTATACCTGATGATGATTGCTTGTGTTGCAATCGAAACGTCGTATTCTATTATTTAATTTAATTTATTATTTTATCTTCAGACGTGACTTAACCGAAAGAAACAAATAATTAACCCATAGAAAACCCATCCAGGAGCGGAGGAGAACACACAAACCCCACCCACAAAAAGAAACCGAGTCAGAAATCGAACACAGGACGTCTAAACTGTGAGGCACAAGTGTTACCACTCTACCACCCCGCCTATCTAATTGAATCCACGAATTGAAATAGAATTGGGAAAAAAAGCTCCGCGTCAACTACAATGAAAGTCAAATAGTAATGAATTTGAATTATGACAAAAGTTTTGCATCAGAATGCCTAAAGATATGATGTATAATGTAGTACATTTAGTAAAACATATAACCCATAACTGGTGCATTAGATTAATCTGTAATACCAGTCGTTCCCAACCAGTGTGCTTGATGTGCACACCTCCCAGCCTAATTACTTGTCTTCATTCCCTGACCAGCACATAATCTACTGCGAATCATGCCTAACTTTAATTTACAATCCCTGTTCGTACCCCCTTTGGAGATGTTACACCAGACAGCCACTAACAGAAGCTTAATACAGTAATTTCTCCAAACGTGTAGGTTCCACAGTCCCAGAGTGTCAGTCCACTTTATTCCCAATAACTCGTTTGGTTTGATCGACTACTTTCTACTTCTTAAAAAACCTTAAAATAAACAGACCATTAAACTAGACGTGACAAATGAAACACTACAGTAAAGCAGACAGAGGTTACGCATCAAGCCATATGACACAATACAAATGAGAAAGACATGCAATGCACGTGTAAGATACACGACATAGAAAATTAAACAATGCAAATTAGACAAACAGCAGAGACAGCACATAAGATGCAGGGCATTTTAGATGAGTTATTACGAATTGGATATTAGATGTGCAAAGGGAATAGGGAGGATATGTTAAACAGTAACAATTGATGGCGAATTAAAAAGTAAATAATCATGAGCATCCCCACGCTGAGAAACATGCAAGGAAAGCAATCTTGCGAGCAAGCTGTTACGAGTAGCAAAACCATGTTGTGATAAGCAGACGTGTTGCGTAAGAAGTACCGATATAGTTGTCTCTTCTCTTCCATCAGCTGTCAACAGGTGGTTGACAACGAGGCTAAATGAAATAGTTCCTTTAATTTCGGTCACTGGACACGACATTCGCTATGCCGTGAGGTATGGTGAATTGAATATTGGCTTGGCAAAATTGATCTGTAATATTTAACGAATAAATTATCAATAAATAACCGTGATAGTGTTGATGTATTGAGCCACGACTTAAGCAAACCTTGTTTGGCTTTGTAACAAGGATATAGGGCAACAGATTACCAACAGTGGCTTTGCACCGTAATGTGAAAGGAGTAGAAAGTAGAGGTCGACCGTGAATAAGGTGGGTCTATAACACAACAGAGGACCTCAAACAAGAAAACGTAGAACTGTGGAAAGAGATATCCATGGCCAGGAGTCGGAAACCAACATAACAAGAAGAGACATTTTTTCGAATTCGGTAAAAAAAACCTCAATATTTTAAGAGCCTCAATGCAAGCGAATATCAGACGGGACTTAATAAACAACGTCACAAAGTATTCCTTCAAGGGCCGCATGCAGCTCCTGAGCCTCAGGTTGCCAATCCCTGCCCACTGGAAAGACAGCCGACATTAAATTCAGCCTCATTTTCGACTGCCTGTTGACAGCTAACGGAAGTGCAGAAGACAACTCTACTTACACTACACGTCTACTTAACAGAACGCATTTCACTTATTATGAAGGCTTGCTCACAATATTTTTCATTTGACTCGACGTGATTATAGCCATGATTATTTAGATCTTAATTAAGTCATCAATTGTTACCACCGCGTTTCCCCATCTAATATTCAAAATTTTTGTACTCATCTCAAATTCTCTTACTCGTATTTACTCTCTGTGTTGTTGGTCTAATTAGCCTTCACTGCATTTTATATATGTTGTGTATTTTCCATGTTTTTATGCCTTGTGTGCATTATTTGTTTCATAGGTCATGATTCACATGATCTGTCTGTCCGAGTCGTAGTGTCTAATTTATAATGTCCTTTTATTTAGATAGTATTTTTGGGGGTTTTTTTGCAAGCGGAAATTCCTTAGCCAACAAAAAAAGCATCATGGGGAAGGAAGTGGGGTGGCATTGCTGTGACTCTGGAACGTCAAAGGTCGACAGAAGTAGCCACCATTGTGATTGGCTGGCTGGTCTGTCATCTGGCAAGGGAAACATATTTTTTTACACTAAATCAAGCGTCTAGCAAGTTTTACTTGATTTGGTTAGCCAGGTCACCTGGTGCATATGTGATGGGTGGCGGCGCACGGACAAGAGACTAGTTTTCACCTGTGATGACACTCGTCTAAGGGCAGTTTGTCTTCATTTGGTAGACAGGGCACTACTGGCTCATGTAGCTTTATGGAGCGAGGGGAAAAGGTTGAATGTATCCCAAAAACTCAAAGGAAAGTCCACCCACACCCATACTCTCACACTTATGCCCTCGTGCATTCTCGAACTCACATGCACTGAGACACAATGTTGTCTCAGCTACCGCTAGGCTGTTCTGGAGAGCTACACTGGGGTATTGCCACAGCGATTGACACTAGAACACATCTCTTCCGGTCTATGATACCTCAGACCCGAAGTAGTTGTGATGCTTCTTGATGCATGGACCATTTGCATAGTCCGGTATACTTCGTCGCAGTCAGTGGAGTGCAGATAGCTGTGCACATCGCCATGCCGCAGCGAAACAGCCACACGCCAGCAGTGGCAGCTGACATCTGATGAACGACAGCCCCGTCAGAGTGCTGACACAGTCGCGGGCCGTTAATCACAGCACAGCGACGCTTCTGGTATCAGCGGTGACGAAGTGTAGATGCGATCTTCTCATGGATATCGACAGCGAAGTATTCTGGTCCCATCAGGTGCCAGCTGAGCATATCATTGCAATAGTTCCATTCATATCGCGCTTTTCATCAATGATCTCAAAGCGGGGTACAGGACACAGCAGCAGCAATCATAATATTATAAATACATTTACTAAATGTATCTTTCACCATGGTAATAGTGCATGGATTTGTAATTATCGAGTTACTATTTGCCCCGAGTTGATTCCGGTTTGTGACTTGATTGGCACAGTCCAGTGCAGTGGGTGTTCTCTCCTCTGTGTGGATATATAATGTCTGCATTAACCACAATACTTGTGTTCAGAATGCAAAACAAAAACATACTCGGATAATACATGCATTGTCTTTGATACTGATTGGTCCACACCAGAGACAGCTTTCTTTTGAGCCTAGTCTCAAACAGTGTTAATGCAGACATGCTTCTTTTGAAAACGTTTCAGTTTGGTGTTTTAACATCTTAACAACTGTTTTGTTGCCAGAAAAAAGGGGAAAACCAGTTTTTTTTTCAGTTTCATTTATTTGGTATAGACCTGTGAACCATTCGGCTCTTGAATCGGGTGCAACCGCAACAAACAAAAAAGAAAAAACATGAACAAGAAAACATCTTAAAGTTACTATGCGCAAACACAAAAATCCTGGAAAAAACAGCAAAAATCTTCCAGAAAAAAGCACCATACACCAACGCTCTGTGCAAAAATCCCAGTGGGATACATCAAACAACCACAAGACAACTTAGATTAAAGCCATCATTCTGCACCTTTAAAGATTAGCACATTAAATCTGAACACAAGATCATTCTTTGCAGCAGTCATCCGTAGCGAAACATTTTATTTTAGGCCTCTGAATAGCAGTGGCAGCTAGGGGTGTACAACTCCTCTAGAGCAGTTTTGAGTGAAGATCTTAAAGGTAGTAATTCAAGTTTCAGTTTATTGGCAATAGGATTCCAGACCCTATGGGCATCAATAGCGAAGGTCCTTCCTCCAGTATTTGTACGGCAATAAGCAATGTGAAGCTGGTAAATGAGCGAAGACCTTAGGTCAAATTTGTTCTTTGAAACATAGAGGAGATCCAGCAGGTAGTCTGAGGATCTTTTTTGTAAGTACATTGTGAATAAATAAGATCACATATTCTCATACTTTTTGTACTGGTAATGGAGGTCCCATGATGTATCATTAGTTTGTATCATTAGCTTGAAACAATTGTTTGATAAATCATTCATTTCAAAAATATCACAATAACATTTTCCGTTTCAATGTTGAGGGAATAATTCCTCTATTTTGTTGGCTCTCAACAAAAAAACAAATATCTACTAATTCCTCCCAAGTTCACTTTCGTTTATTCTGAGGCACGGATTTCGTGCAGGCTCAGCATAACCGCCAAAGAACCGCAACAACACTTCCATTAAATGATGGCACCATGCAGAGACCATCCAGCAGTGGATTTTTCCATGTCTGCTGATGATTATTACTTTGTCGAGGATGTGTTGAGGTGTCTCAGAGGTTTGATTGATGAGCTGGCACTGCTAAGGTCCTGGATTCGAAATCAGGTCAGCACTCAGACCTCTGAGCGATGTGGCCATATCTCTCTTTCGAGAATCGAGAATATAGGTTTATCATGCGCAATTGAAATTATATTTAAAAACCAAGATCTACCTTCTGCGAGTTATCCGCACACATACTAGCTTACGTTTTGATAACTGTGATGAAATGGGTTATCTTCGTGCAGTCATTCGTGACCGGGTTGAGACCATCAACTCACCACACTTGACTGCAGTTTTATTACAGGCGAATGCCTGGATTCGAACAAAGGTTTTCAGTGATGCTGGCTCAAAGGGTTGTGGATGTGATAATGATGATAGTGAATGCAAACACAATCCAATGTATTTTTTAAGATTTTTTATTTTGCATCACAATCCCAAAGCATTGCATAACATGTAAATGACTAGTTGCATGCAATTTCCTACAATTAAAGAGCATGCAATTGTAATCTAAATACATTAATCCAGATGGTGGTGCTGATGAAAGTGATGGTACTGCAAGAGCAGTTGTTGAATTTTTTGGTGTCACCTTTGGAGAAAGTTGTTGCTAATTCGAGGCCAGTTATCATTATATGTATTTTCATTGTAGTGTGAAATGGAAAACAAATATGAGCGTTTCTGAAAATAGGTGTTCCAACACAAATGAAGATTGGTTGATTGTTTGGGGAATCTTTATCTTTCCGTCATCGTTTTTCTTGGTATCATTCATACGTGGATGTCTTCTCTATACAATTTTAGTAGAAATGTTGGTCAAGTCCATCGATTATTCTGTTCGTGGCAGCATGCAGAAACTTTATTGTAAAGATATATGTTTG
This sequence comes from Lampetra planeri, assembly GCF_965212315.1. Classification (NCBI taxonomy): domain Eukaryota; kingdom Metazoa; phylum Chordata; class Hyperoartia; order Petromyzontiformes; family Petromyzontidae; genus Lampetra; species Lampetra planeri. The sequence goes on from NC_136151.1 coordinate 570,186, forward strand.
TATTATTTTGCCGTGGAGAACGTCCTTTGCTGTGTGCTCTTCACCTTCTCATTTCTGAAGCCCATAAAGCTTCACCTCTTTTACCTCCTTCCAGTCATTTATGTCGGTCATCCAACTTGTACTTTGATGTATCGAACCCCTCCAGATTTGCACTCTACCGATCAGCGTTGCCTATGCCAGTGTGTATTGTCTTGTTACATTGCCCAAACCACTGCAATAAGTTTACTTCCATTTGCTTTTGCTAGTCGGGGCTCATTCTCACGGAAGTTAATGGCAAATGTGACGTTTAAGTTGGTTTCTTATCTGTGAATTGATAGTTAGATTATAAAATCCAATATTATGAAGATATCCTCTGCAGTGTTGGTTTGATCTGGAACTGTTTTTGTTGTCGTTTTGTTGCTTTGCCCAAGTTTGCATTTAGTGTTGAAAAATCGGCAAAATGTACTTATGCTATTTGCACTTATATACTTTATTTATTGTTATTTCTTTATATAAGTTTTAGCTACTTGCTTACCATTGATCTACTTTGTACTCATATCGTGTTTTGTATTGTTTGTTGTTGTAACTTGCTGACTCGCCCCTACTGGACATATGTAAAAAAGAGATTCATTGATCGTTGGATTCCTCCGGGATAAATAAAGATTATGATGATTCCATTGTGATGTCTGAGCGAACAGACTAAATTATGTACGGTAGGTGGGAGAAAAATTCGTTGAAATAACTATCTCCGTGTTAATTATTTTTTCACCGATTCAAAGGTTCCTTAATTGCAACAACTGAACTCTCCCAAATGGCATATGTATTGCATCATATTTTATACCACATGTTTCAATAAACTATTAAATAAAGATAGGCAGCGTTGAATAAAGCATGCAGCTAGTAAAGAGCAGCACGTGCGTGCTTTTCAGATGCCGTTTCACTTTTCTTTTATTTCTGCAGTAGCCTTGGTGTAGGCGAGACCCTTGTAGACACCCTCCATTGGTATGTGGTAGGTGGCGCCGTTCAATAAGGACATGCGCACCGTACCCTTGTAGGGGAGGTCGATTTCCGCGCGACCGATATTGACGTCGATCGCCGTGGTCTTGCCTGCAGGAACCGTGACGTCGAATGAGAGGAGCTCGGTTTTCGATTCTGAATTCTCCACGGCGTGTGTACTCTCGGTGCCAACGGTAAAACTAAAGCCACTTTCAACGTCCGCGACATCCGGAATGCCGGCTGAGACGCTGATGCTCACGGTTGCCTCCAGCTTGTTTGAGATCGACCAGGAGGAGGTTTTGGTCACGGTCTTGGAGGTTTCCATTTTATAGGTTTGGGGGACAGAACCAGTATTTTTGTAACTGAGTGATTTGATCTCTTCCATCTGGACTTTTGGAAGCTGCTTGTGCAGTGTAGGATATGTCACGTTGATCAATTCTGAACATTTCACCGAATTGATGAAGAGGAAGCCCATGCAGTCGATGTCTGAACCGCCTTTGCCCTGAATTCCAAGGCAGATCCCAGAGCGGATGTCGACCGGGTACTCGGTCTTTAGGCCCCAGTCTGTCATCTTCACGAAGAATTCCCTGCCTTTGTTTGTCCTGAACTTGAAGGCGCCCATGCGTGAGCCAGCCCCATTCCCCCACAGTGAGAGGGACGAAAACAGCTCCCCAGGCTGGAACACAAACTCTTTGTGAGATCCCGAGGGATTACCGTACTGTGCAGACCTTCCGTCCGTCAGCCAGGCCTTTACGCACTTGATCTGCCACCCTCCAACCCACACCCAGATTTTTTCCAGCGTTGCTCCATTTTTCCTCCCATCAAGACTGAAGCTTGTTCCTCCTTGTCCTCCACAGGTGTGTAAGGCCAATGCATAAGGCATTTTCTCCTTTCTTCCTGCACATTACAAGATACAGATTTGTTTTAATTATGAAAGGAATTTCAAACATTGTGATATTCACAGTTTTGACTTTCAAAACCACATTTTACTGACACATTTGTAAGAGTAATGCACTTCTAAATTTGCATGTCGACTCAGACGTTATCGACAATTCAATAACAAACATCACTATTGCGATAAAACGGTGAAAAAGCAGTACATCATCATGTTGGGAAATTGTAAAAAACACACATTGGATCAGATTATTAACTGATAATGGCTAATTTACAGCTAAAGACAATGAAGAGGAGCGGACAGTGACAAGGTTAGATAATTTACAAGAATAACTGTTTGAGGTTAAGAGAGCCTTGTCTGCAAGAGAAATACAACTTCTCTGAAATTAACTTCGACACGACACAACACAGTACAGCAAACCCGTACTCTTTGGTTCTTTCGGTAAAGTCACGTAGGTGAAAATAAAATGAAAGATAAAACAACTAAATTAAATCACGACGTTTCAGAGGCAACACAAGCTTCCGTCATCAGGTGGGAAAACCACAGCAATTTGTTTTTACTGTAGTGGGCAGAGAGAGCTGTATGTGACAAGCGATTATATAAGGTAAGAGGTGGGGGGGGAGCCAGGGAGGAGGGATGCAGGGGGGGCGCCATATCGAGTCGAGGTTTTGCTGTTTTGGGCCAAATGTATTTAGGTACTGTTCGCCGATTGTGCCCCTGTGGCTCGACCATTCGCAGTTGATCTTGAGATTCCTGTATGCATGGTAACTGTACTGCTTGCGATTATGCTGCCATGGAAGTACACAATGCGCCATCTTGTACCCATCTCATCGCCCAAATGGCCCGTCGCGGTGTCCTAGGCTACGTGGTGTTCCTAAACTCCAAGGGGGGGGGGGGGGGGGGGACAGTGAGATTCAACCACGCACGATTTTAACTTCCCGTAGTGAACCGTACGGTACACGGTTACCTATACAGTAGTGTACACTACATTTTGTTTTCATTCTATTTACTTTAACACGTAGGCTTTCACGACCAATATCATTCTTAAGTCAGGTTTTTTGTGGCAGATCGCATAAATATATAAATGTGTCGTTAAACCTGCCACCACCCGACACAGACAATTCGTAAGGCTTGTCACTTGAACAAAACATGCCGATTGGTTACCAGTAGAGCACACCGGTGTGTTGGCTTTGGGTTTACGCACACCGGTTTGTGAATGATTAATTATTGATTCATCCTTATCCCTTAACTCTCCCGGTTTGCTCAGTCATTCGGTTGCATCGGTGATGCTCCGGTTTAGAAATAATTGTCACATTGCTGGTGCCCATGATTAGTGTTTGGCACGTAGCTTCTGGTCGCTGGACAACCAACTCCTGGATCAGATGCTGATGATGGAGGAAGTCAGAAAGGAGGTCAGAGAATTAATGTCGTTCAATTCAAATATCAGAAACAAGCAACGTGTACTGGAAGAGAAACTTGCCTCCCTGCAGGAAGACTACAATAACATACAATCACAAAGTACCATGAGAGAGATCAACAAACTGGAACTAGAGAAAGTTTTAATGACCAAGCCATCCTTTTATATAAGAAAGCCAAGATCCCCTTTCATGATCCTTCTCCCTCTGAAAGGACATCCTGGCGAGGATGTTTCAATCTCGGGGGAACCGGACACATATCGTATACGGCCGAACTTTCGATGGCGTTCCATTGGGTAGGGGCACAAACAAGGCTATCCCTTCTCGCCGCTGATATTCAAAGGGCTATCGAATCCTTTACTGAGAGCATTCCGAAATGCCAACAGGTGGTGGGGGTGAGAAAAGAGACAGAAACATAAAATCAATCTATTAATGGATGACGTCATCATCACCCAAACAGATCCAGCATCTTCGATCCCTGTATTATTGTTCCTGGTCAAGGAATACGGGGAGTTGTCAGAGTTGATGCCCTTATCCCCTGCTACCCCGAAACCACCTGAAGGGCTTTCACCCTCTCGCCCTTCAGGTGGTGCCCACTGCCCATTAAGTATCTTTAGATAATCGTCCCTTCCTATCTCGCATCTCTCTTCAGACAAATCCCACCCCCCAATAATCCAGCAAATCAATATTTCACTGGAGACATGGACAGATATTAACCTTTCCCTTTCCAACAGGGCACACCTACTCAAGATGATGGTATTGCAGAAGCTCCGTTACCATTTACGAATTGCCCCCTCCTGTATTCAAAAAGCTTTCTTTAAGATGCTTCATTCACGCATAGCCTCATTCATATGGAATCACAAAATAGCGAAAATTTACTTTAATCCCCTTACGCTACTTAGGAGAGATCGGGGCTTGGCACTTTGCAGATTTCCTAAAATAGGATAAAGCAATCGCTTTCAGAACTTTAGTCAATAGATCAACTAGAAAAATAAGGGGACATGGAAAAGTGGGAGAAGGCTCAGTGAGCCCCTGGTTATTTACTGGGGTTACCTACGCTCCTATCAAAGATAGATCCAGGGTCGTGGAACCATTATTCACGGTTTGTAACACCTTGGGGAAATACAACCACAGGCGAATCTCATTTCACTCCTTCATACGTAGACATATGCCTCTGTGGGGCAGCCAATCACTAACAATAGAAAGCACAAGGGCTAACTGGACTGGCTGGAGAGCGACAGGCTTGGAAATGGTGGGGGACCTTCCAAATAAGGATACCAAAATATCAGGGATACCATCTCCAAAACTACAAACAAAAACTTTGACCGCAGCACTAACCCCATCTTGGATGGTCTGGTAGACAAAAAGGAAGTTAAAAGTTTCTACAGGCATAGCACTAGATTTTTATGGAGATTGAGACCGGGTTAGAGCCAAAACTAGAAAGCTGAGGGGAAAAGACTGCTGGGACAGGACATTCTTCACCAGAAATGGACTCAAATATGGTTGGGCTCAGACAGCAGGCCGCAGGTCGCTTCTGCTAAACATTAGTTCAAATTCAGGCATGGGTCCTATCTTACTAATGACAGGACAGCCAAATTCACACATTCATCTCTTAATTGCCTTAGATACCACAAGGCATGGTACAGACGTAACTGAATGCCTTTTGGACGTGCCCAGATATTTTAGAATTTTACGATAATGTAACGGATTATTTCAATCGGAACTTGGGCACAGAGCTGAGCCCTCAGTGGACTCAACTCTGCGGGGCTTTTAACCAAGAGGGCTATCGGTACGCCAATGTGCCTTACTGCAAACTGGCTATATTGTAGCAAGAAAGACTATACAAGCAAATTGTTAACATCAAGAACCCCCTCTTGGGGACTCTGCACAGAACTCTCTTTGCCTTTGCGGGAGTGGAGCACCTTAACTAAGACCTACAAGGGATATAATTAAAGAGGCAATGTGGTCCCCGTTTTTAGTGAACCTGCGTGAATAAGCAGAATTGTAAGGAGCGGGGCAAGGGGATGAACTCTGGACACTGAAACATTGTAGTAGGCACCGTTGCTCCTAGGGGAAAATAAGAAGGATAAGCCCAGAAATCATGCTTATGTTACTTTGTTTCCTGTCCAGTTTGGTTAAATTACTCCCCTTCCTCCCACTTTTCCTTCTTCTTCCCCTTCCCGGTTAATCTGCTGCTCCCCATCGTTGCCTCTACTGTGGTAGTCAGCGAGCCCAAGGGCCACTAGACGGGTCCCCATTTGAGGGTTTTTTGTACCGGGTTCGACACATGTTCGTAATTTGTATCTCCCTCTGTGATGGCCATGTTCTGGACTCTTGAAAAAAAAGACATGCATTGGATAAATAAAGGGTGGACGATTGACACAGGACATCAAGAGTAGTGTTTTTCTTCTTCATGTGATGCAGTGTGGATAGCAAAGAGAGATAGAGAGAAACAGGAAGAGAGCAAAGTGATGGAGGAGGCACGAGTATTGTGCAATCGACGTAACTTTTAGACAGACAAACATGATGAATGCATTTGTAGGTAAAGTTTTTTCCTGAACATTTAAACTAACGTTGTATTATTGTCGATTGAATTCACATCTTTATTTTTTCGGAGTTGCTTGCTGCTGATGCTGTTATCAGTTGTTTTTTTTCACTGATTTCGAGACATTACCTTACAGAACGGATTTGTAATGAAAATAAACACAGAAATTTGATAGCATCTTGTTTATAATATAGGTTTTTGGGTCAGATCGCGTTATTTATCAATGTGTCGTAACCCTCCACCACCCGACACGGCCTAACAGTAAAAAATGTGTCACGTTTTTCAAATTACAAAATAATTCACTTATTTAGCCCACCGGTGTGCTGAAGATAGAATCAACAGCATTTTAAAATTTCAGTACGACGTTTCGCTGCTAATTACAATTAGCTTCATCGGGCAATGAAGCTGATTGTAATTAGCAGCGAAACGTCGTACTCAAATTTTCGGGCAATGAAGCTGATTGTAATTAGCAGCGAAACGTCGTACTCAAATTTTAAAATGCTGTTGATTCTCTCTTCAGCACACCGGTGGGCTAAAGAAGTGAATTATTTTTTCTTTGAAAAACGTGACACATTTTTTACTGTTTGGCCGTGTCGGGTGATGGAGGGTTACGACACATTTATAAATAACGCGATCTGACCCAAAAACCTATATTATGAATAATATTGGTCGCGAAAGCCTACGTGTTAAGCATCTTGTTTGCCAACATCACACCAGGCAGGCAGTGTCTCAAGGGGTGCCAGCTCAGAGGCACTTACCTGCGAGTCACCTGTACATCACACACACCACCTGAATTGTTAATAACGAGACCAGTCAGGAGTAACCCACACACTCACCTTAAGGTTCTCTTCCCAGAGCATGATCTTCTATCCCCAGAACACTGTCATTTATACGACTGTTGCACGGGCCACGTGACCCAGCCACAGCCAAAATTATAGATCGCTTCGCATCACTCACGTCAGAATAGTTTATGTAAATATAGTTGGGCATATTTACAGAAATTATGAATATTTAATCTATTATACATGTACATTTTTCAAACTTGAACCTCTCTTTATTTTTTAGGATTACGAGGTGGAGTGAATCAATGAGTGCTGTATTATCAAATAAGGTTCTTCCAACATTATGGAACGACTTGTTTCCTCGACAAACATCCTCAACCTTCCATTAAAATATTCTGAAGCAGAAGGTTAGTAGTGTCAGATACACCAGCCACATTTGGAAATGTGTTTTGTAACATCGATCCTTACTCACAGTGGAGCAATATTTTAACGTCAATGTAAAATACAATTGAGGGACGTTATTATCTTGGTATGTTCTGGGACTGTTGTTGTACATATCCGGGAATGATCTGAGACTGTTGTTGTTGTCTTGGTGTGGGATCGTTGTTGCTGTTGTCTTGGAGTTGTCTGGGACTGTTGTTATTGTTTTGGTGTGTAACTCTTGTATTTTTCATGGTGTAGTTTTGAACTCTTGCTGTTGTTGTTTTTGTCCTTTTGCTGTTTAGCCCCAGGCGTGCATTTGGTGTAAAAAAGTTGGCAGGAATGTATGTTCTTGTGCAATTTGTACATCTATACAGGCGTATCTCACTTAACGAGCATTCTTTCTCTGAAAATTCGCAATAACGAGCGATTTGAATATAGATTCATTTGTTCCAAAACGAGCAACACTCGCACGGCACTACTTTTAGTTGAGGATATGATCACCTTAAGCAGCGTTAAAACACGGAACATATGCCTCGTGTTCCTCCAAAGAGACCTCATTAGGTAACGCGTGTTGGGCTGAAACACGCGTTCGATAACTCCTCGTTGGGTAAGGATTTCGTGTAATTGTATTCTGTTGGTGTACCCAGAAAATACTTACTGACTCTCAAGATACATTTTCGAAAGGGCCTCTCTAAGTTTCACATTAGGGGGCGATTTAGCTGCTCTGTGTAATCCCAATTGAGTAATTTGCAGATACATTTTCAACATTGGATTGTTCGGCCACACCAGAAACATTAAAACATAAATTGTGAAAGAAGACAAACAGAGAACCCATAGAAAATCTTAATTTTAGAACTTTCGTGACTGCAGGAATAATTATTTGTTTCTTTCGGTTAAGTCACGTCTAAAGATAAAATAATAAATTAAATTAAATAATAGAATACGACGTTTCGATTGCAACACAAGCAATCATCATCAGATATAATGAAATAGCGACAAAATCTAACCAGAAAACTATAGACAGACATATTAGCAGACAGATATCACCAAGATACATAGCGAGAGCAACACAGGTAACAGAGAGGGGTGATCGTCTCTGTGGGGTGGCCTTAAATAGACAGAGGGGGGGGCGGAGGCAGAGAGAGGGAGGAGGGTTAGAGAACAAATTAGCATATCAATGAGTGGTCAACAGACGTGGTGCTGCTAATGCGATGGCACGGCAAGCAAGCCTGAAAATCAGGAGAAGGACACACTAAAATGAAATAACCTAGTAAAATATCGAAATGTAATGTAATACAACACAGAGGGTCGGTCAACACACAATTAACGCATAGCCTGGTTGATTACGTATTTCAAAGATTGCTAAGTTATAATTTAAGTGTGAACAATCTAAAGAGAGGACACAGGCAGAGAAAACAAGTCGCCAGAGAGAGAGAAAAAAGATAAGCTTAAAACTTCCCCGTAGAAGTGGTTCAATCTTAATTTTAGAACTTTCGTGACTGCAGGAATAATTATTTGTTTCTTTCGGTTAAGTCACGTCTAAAGATAAAATAATAAATTAAATTAAATAATAGAATACGACGTTTCGATTGCAACACAAGCAATCATCATCAGGTATAATGAAATAGCGACAAAATCTAACCAGAAAACTATAGACAGACATATTAGCAGACAGATATCACCAAGATACATAGCGAGAGCAACACAGGTAACAGAGAGGGGTGATCGTCTCTGTGGGGTGGCCTTAAATAGACAGAGGGGGGGGCGGAGGCAGAGAGAGGGAGGAGGGTTAGAGAACAAATTAGCATATCAATGAGTGGTCAACAGACGTGGTGCTGCGAATGCGATGGCACGGCAAGCAAGCCTGAAAATCAGGAGAAGGACACACTAAAATGAAATAACCTAGTAAAATATCGAAATGTAATGTAATACAACACAGAGGGTCGGTCAACACACAATTAACGCATAGCCTGGTTGATTACGTATTTCAAAGATTGCTAAGTTAGAATTTAAGTGTGAACAATCTAAAGAGAGGACACAGGCAGAGAAAACAAGTCGCCAGAGAGAGAGAAAAAAGATAAGCTTAAAACTTCCCCGTAGAAGTGGTTCAATCTTAATTTTAGAACTTTCGTGACTGCAGGAATAATTATTTGTTTCTTTCGGTTAAGTCACGTCTAAAGATGAAATAAAAATAAATTAAAAATAAATTCTAACTTAGCAATCTTTGAAATACGTAATCAACCAGGCTATGCGTTAATTGTGTGTTGACCGACCCTCTGTGTTGTATTACATTACATTTCGATATTTTACTAGGTTATTTCATTTTAGTGTGTCCTTCTCCTGATTTTCAGGCTTGCTTGCCGTGCCATCGCATTCGCAGCACTACGTCTGTTGACCACTCATTGATATGCTAATTTGTTCTCTAACCCTCCTCCCTCTCTCTGCCTCCGCCCCCCCCCTCTGTCTATTTAAGGCCACCCCACAGAGACGATCACCCCTCTCTGTTACCTGTGTTGCTCTCGCTATGTATCTTGGTGATATCTGTCTGCTAATATGTCTGTCTATAGTTTTCTGGTTAGATTTTGTCGCTATTTCATTATACCTGATGATGATTGCTTGTGTTGCAATCGAAACGTCGTATTCTATTATTTAATTTAATTTATTATTTTATCTTTAGACGTGACTTAACCGAAAGAAACAAATAATTATTCCTGCAGTCACGAAAGTTCTAAAATTAAGATTGAACCACTTCTACGGGGAAGTTTTGAGCTTATCTTTTTTCTCTCTCTCTGGCGACTTGTTTTCTCTGCCTGTGTCCTCTCTTTAGATTGTTCACACTTAAATTCTAACTTAGCAATCTTTGAAATACGTAATCAACCAGGCTATGCGTTAATTGTGTGTTGACCGACCCTCTGTGTTGTATTACATTACATTTCGATATTTTACTAGGTTATTTCATTTTAGTGTGTCCTTCTCCTGATTTTCAGGCTTGCTTGCCGTGCCATCGCATTCGCAGCACCACGTCTGTTGACCACTCATTGATATGCTAATTTGTTCTCTAACCCTCCTCCCTCTCTCTGCCTCCGCCCCCCCCTCTGTCTATTTAAGGCCACCCCACAGAGACGATCACCCCTCTCTGTTACCTGTGTTGCTCTCGCTATGTATCTTGGTGATATCTGTCTGCTAATATGTCTGTCTATAGTTTTCTGGTTAGATTTTGTCGCTATTTCATTATACCTGATGATGATTGCTTGTGTTGCAATCGAAACGTCGTATTCTATTATTTAATTTAATTTATTATTTTATCTTCAGACGTGACTTAACCGAAAGAAACAAATAATTAACCCATAGAAAACCCATCCAGGAGCGGAGGAGAACACACAAACCCCCTCCCACAAAAAGAAACCGAGTCAGAAATCGAACACAGGACGTCTAAACTGTGAGGCACAAGTGTTACCACTCTACCACCCCGCCTATCTAATTGAATCCACGAATTGAAATAGAATTGGGAAAAAAAGCTCCGCGTCAACTACAATGAAAGTCAAATAGTAATGAATTTGAATTATGACAAAAGTTTTGCATCAGAATGCCTAAAGATATGATGTATAATGTAGTACATTTAGTAAAACATATAACCCATAACTGGTGCATTAGATTAATCTGTAATACCAGTCGTTCCCAACCAGTGTGCTTGATGTGCACACCTCCCAGCCTAATTACTTGTCTTCATTCCCTGACCAGCACATAATCTACTGCGAATCATGCCTAACTTTAATTTACAATCCCTGTTCGTACCCCCTTTGGAGATGTTACACCAGACAGCCACTAACAGAAGCTTAATACAGTAATTTCTCCAAACGTGTAGGTTCCACAGTCCCAGAGTGTCAGTCCACTTTATTCCCAATAACTCGTTTGGTTTGATCGACTACTTTCTACTTCTTAAAAAACCTTAAAATAAACAGACCATTAAACTAGACGTGACAAATGAAACACTACAGTAAAGCAGACAGAGGTTACGCATCAAGCCATATGACACAATACAAATGAGAAAGACATGCAATGCACGTGTAAGATACACGACATAGAAAATTAAACAATGCAAATTAGACAAACAGCAGAGACAGCACATAAGATGCAGGGCATTTTAGATGAGTTATTACGAATTGGATATTAGATGTGCAAAGGGAATAGGGAGGATATGTTAAACAGTAACAATTGATGGCGAATTAAAAAGTAAATAATCATGAGCATCCCCACGCTGAGAAACATGCAAGGAAAGCAATCTTGCGAGCAAGCTGTTACGAGTAGCAAAAACATGTTGTGATAAGCAGACGTGTTGCGTAAGAAGTACCGATATAGTTGTCTCTTCTCTTCCATCAGCTGTCAACAGGTGGTTGACAACGAGGCTAAATGAAATAGTTCCTTTAATTTCGGTCACTGGACACGACATTCGCTATGCCGTGAGGTATGGTGAATTGAATATTGGCTTGGCAAAATTGATCTGTAATATTTAACGAATAAATTATCAATAAATAACCGTGATAGTGTTGATGTATTGAGCCACGACTTAAGCAAACCTTGTTTGGCTTTGTAACAAGGATAGAGGGCAACAGATTACCAACAGTGGCTTTGCACCGTAATGTGAAAGGAGTAGAAAGTAGAGGTCGACCGTGAATAAGGTGGGTCTATAACACAACAGAGGACCTCAAACAGGAAAACGTAGAACTGTGGAAAGAGATATCCATGGCCAGGAGTCGGAAACCAACATAACAAGAAGAGACATTTTTTCGAATTCGGTAAAAAAAACCTCAATATTTTAAGAGCCTCAATGCAAGCGAATATCAGACGGGACTTAATAAACAACGTCACAAAGTAGTCCTTCAAGGGCCGCATGCAGCTCCTGAGCCTCAGGTTGCCAATCCCTGCCCACTGGAAAGACAGCCGACATTAAATTCAGCCTCATTTTCGACTGCCTGTTGACAGCTAACGGAAGTGCAGAAGACAACTCTACTTACACTACACGTCTACTTAACAGAACGCATTTCACTTATTATGAACGCTTGCTCACAATATTTTTCATTTGACTCGACGTGATTATAGCCATGATTATTTAGATCTTAATTAAGTCATCAATTGTTACCACCGCGTTTCCCCATCTAATATTCAAAATTTTTGTACTCATCTCAAATTCTCTTACTCGTATTTACTCTCTGTGTTGTTGGTCTAATTAGCCTTCACTGCATTTTATATATGTTGTGTATTTTCCATGTTTTTATGCCTTGTGTGCATTATTTGTTTCATAGGTCATGATTCACATGATCTGTCTGTCCGAGTCGTAGTGTCTAATTTATAATGTCCTTTTATTTAGATAGTATTTTTGGGGGTTTTTTGCAAGCGGAAATTCCTTAGCCAACAAAAAAAGCATCATGGGGAAGGAAGTGGGGTGGCATTGCTGTGACTCTGGAACGTCAAAGGTCGACAGAAGTAGCCACCATTGTGATTGGCTGGCTGGTCTGTCATCTGGCAAGGGAAACATATTTTTTTACACTAAATCAAGCGTCTAGCAAGTTTTACTTGATTTGGTTAGCCAGGTCACCTGGTGCATATGTGATGGGTGGCGGCGCACGGACAAGAGACTAGTTTTCACCTGTGATGACACTCGTCTAAGGGCAGTTTGTCTTCATTTGGTAGACAGGGCACTACTGGCTCATGCAGCTTTATGGAGCGAGGGGAAAAGGTTGAATGTATCCCAAAAACTCAAAGGAAAGTCCACCCACACCCATACTCTCACACTTATGCCCTCGTGCATTCTCGAACTCACATGCACTGAGACACAATGTTGTCTCAGCTACCGCTAGGCTGTTCTGGAGAGCTACACTGGGGTATTGCCACAGCGATTGACACTAGAACACATCTCTTCCGGTCTATGATACCTCAGACCCGAAGTAGTTGTGATGCTTCTTGATGCATGGACCATTTGCATAGTCCGGTATACTTCGTCGCAGTCAGTGGAGTGCAGATAGCTGTGCACATCGCCATGCCGCAGCGAAACAGCCACACGCCAGCAGTGGCAGCTGACATCTGATGAACGACAGCCCCGTCAGAGTGCTGACACAGTCGCGGGCCGTTAATCACAGCACAGCGACGCTTCTGGTATCAGCGGTGACGAAGTGTAGATGCGATCTTCTCATGGATATCGACAGCGAAGTATTCTGGTCCCATCAGGTGCCAGCTGAGCATATCATTGCAATAGTTCCATTCATATCGCGCTTTTCATCAATGATCTCAAAGCGGGGTACAGGACACAGCAGCAGCAATCATAATATTATAAATACATCTACTAAATGTATCTTTCACCATGGTAATAGTGCATGGATTTGTAATTATCGAGTTACTATTTGCCCCGAGTTGATTCCGGTTTGTGACTTGATTGGCACAGTCCAGTGCAGTGGGTGTTCTCTCCTCTGTGTGGATATATAATGTCTGCATTAACCACAATACTTGTGTTCAGAATGCAAAACAAAAACATACTCGGATAATACATGCATTGTCTTTGATACTGATTGGTCCACACCAGAGACAGCTTTCTTTTGAGCCTAGTCTCAAACAGTGTTAATGCAGACATGCTTCTTTTGAAAACGTTTCAGTTTGGTGTTTTAACATCTTAACAACTGTTTTGTTGCCAGAAAAAAGGGGAAAACCAGTTTTTTTTCAGTTTCATTTATTTGGTATAGACCTGTGAACCATTCGGCTCTTGAATCGGGTGCAACCGCAACAAACAAAAAAGAAAAAACATGAACAAGAAAACATCTTAAAGTTACTATGCGCAAACACAAAAATCCTGGAAAAAACAGCAAAAATCTTCCAGAAAAAAGCACCATACACCAACGCTCTGTGCAAAAATCCCAGTGGGATACATCAAACAACCACAAGACAACTTAGATTAAAGCCATCATTCTGCACCTTTAAAGATTAGCACATTAAATCTGAACACAAGATCATTCTTTGCAGCAGTCATCCGTAGCGAAACATTTTATTTTAGGCCTCTGAATAGCAGTGGCAGCTAGGGGTGTACAACTCCTCTAGAGCAGTTTTGAGTGAAGATCTTAAAGGTAGTAATTCAAGTTTCAGTTTATTGGCAATAGGATTCCAGACCCTATGGGCATCAATAGCGAAGGTCCTTCCTCCAGTATTTGTACGGCAATAAGCAATGTGAAGCTGGTAAATGAGCGAAGACCTTAGGTCAAATTTGTTCTTTGAAACATAGAGGAGATCCAGCAGGTAGTCTGAGGATCTTTTTTGTAAGTACATTGTGAATAAATAAGATCACATATTCTCATACTTTTTGTACTGGTAATGGAGGTCCCATGATGTATCATTAGTTTGTATCATTAGCTTGAAACAATTGTTTGATAAATCATTCATTTCAAAAATATCACAATAACATTTTCCGTTTCAATGTTGAGGGAATAATTCCTCTATTTTGTTGGCTCTCAACAAAAAAACAAATATCTACTAATTCCTCCCAAGTTCACTTTCGTTTATTCTGAGGCACGGATTTCGTGCAGGCTCAGCATAACCGCCAAAGAACCGCAACAACACTTCCATTAAATGATGGCACCATGCAGAGACCATCCAGCAGTGGATTTTTCCATGTCTGCTGATGATTATTACTTTGTCGAGGATGTGTTGAGGTGTCTCAGAGGTTTGATTGATGAGCTGGCACTGCTAAGGTCCTGGATTCGAAATCAGGTCAGCACTCAGACCTCTGAGCGATGTGGCCATATCTCTCTTTCGAGAATCGAGAATATAGGTTTATCATGCGCAATTGAAATTATATTTAAAAACCAAGATCTACCTTCTGCGAGTTATCCGCACACATACTAGCTTACGTTTTGATAACTGTGATGAAAGGGGTTATCTTCGTGCAGTCATTCGTGACCGGGTTGAGACCATCAACTCACCACACTTGACTGCAGTTTTATTACAGGCGAATGCCTGGATTCGAACAAAGGTTTTCAGTGATGCTGGCTCAAAGGGTTGTGGATGTGATAATGATGATAGTGAATGCAAACACAATCCAATGTATTTTTTAAGATTTTTTATTTTGCATCACAATCCCAAAGCATTGCATAACATGTAAATGACTAGTTGCATGCAATTTCCTACAATTAAAGAGCATGCAATTGTAATCTAAATACATTAATCCAGATGGTGGTGCTGATGAAAGTGATGGTACTGCAAGAGCAGTTGTTGAATTTTTTGGTGTCACCTTTGGAGAAAGTTGTTGCTAATTCGAGGCCAGTTATCATTATATGTATTTTCATTGTAGTGTGAAATGGAAAACAAATATGAGCGTTTCTGAAAATAGGTGTTCCAACACAAATGAAGATTGGCTGATTGTTTGGGGAATCTTTATCTTTCCGTCATCGTTTTGCTTGGTATCATTCATACGTGGATGTCTTCTCTATACAATTTTAGTAGAAATGTTGGTCAAGTCCATCGATTATTCTGTTCGTGGCAGCATGCAGAAACTTTATTGTAAAGATATATGTTTGCATTATTTTGCCGTGGAGAACGTCCTTTGCTGTGTGCTCTTCACCTTCTCATTTCTGAAACCCATAAAGCTTCACCTCTTTTACCTCCTTCCAGTCATTTATGTCGGTCATCCAACTTGTACTTTGATGTATCGAACCCCTCCAGATTTGCACTCTACCGATCAGCGTTGCCTATGCCAGTGTGTATTGTCTTGTTACATTGCCCAAACCACTGCAATAAGTTTACTTCCATTTGCTTTTGCTAGTCGGGGCTCATTCTCACGGAAGTTAATGGCAAATGTGACGTTTAAGTTGGTTTCTTATCTGTGAATTGATAGTTAGATTATAAAATCCAATATTATGAAGATATCCTCTGCAGTGTTGGTTTGATCTGGAACTGTTTTTGTTGTCGTTTTGTTGCTTTGCCCAAGTTTGCATTTAGTGTTGAAAAATCGGCAAAATGTACTTATGCTATTTGCACTTATATACTTTATTTATTGTTATTTCTTTATATAAGTTTTAGCTACTTGCTTACCATTGATCTACTTTGTACTCATATCGTGTTTTGTATTGTTTGTTGTTGTAACTTGCTGACTCGCCCCTACTGGACATCTGTAAAAAAGAGATTCATTGATCGTTGGATTCCTCCGGGATAAATAAAGATTATGATCATTCCATTGTGATGTCTGAGCGAACAGACTAAATTATGTACGGTAGGTGGGAGAAAAATTCGTAGAAATAACTATCTCCGTGTTAATTATTTTTTCACCGATTCAAAGGTTCCTTAATTGCAACAACTGAACTCTCCCAAATGGCATATGTATTGCATCATATTTTATACCACATGTTTCAATAAACTATTAAATAAAGATAGGCAGCGTTGAATAAAGCATGCAGCTAGTAAAGAGCAGCACGTGCGTGCTTTTCAGATGCCGTTTCACTTTTCTTTTATTTCTGCAGTAGCCTTGGTGTAGGCGAGACCCTTGTAGACACCCTCCATTGGTATGTGGTAGGTGGCGCCGTTCAATAAGGACATGCGCACCGTACCCTTGTAGGGGAGGTCGATTTCCGCGCGACCGATATTGACGTCGATCGCCGTGGTCTTGCCTGCAGGAACCGTGACGTCGAATGAGAGGAGCTCGGTTTTCGATTCTGAATTCTCCACGGCGTGTGTACTCTCGGTGCCAACGGTAAAACTAAAGCCACTTTCAACGTCCACGACATCCGGAATGCCGGCTGAGACGCTGATGCTCACGGTTGCCTCCAGCTTGTTTGAGATCGACCAGGAGGAGGTTTTGGTCACGGTCTTGGAGGTTTCCATTTTATAGGTTTGGGGGACAGAACCAGTATTTTTGTAACTGAGTGATTTGATCTCTTCCATCTGGACTTTTGGAAGCTGCTTGTGCAGTGTAGGATATGTCACGTTGATCAATTCTGAACATTTCACCGAATTGATGAAGAGGAAGCCCATGCAGTCGATGTCTGAACCGCCTTTGCCCTGAATTCCAAGGCAGATCCCAGAGCGGATGTCGACCGGGTACTCGGTCTTTAGGCCCCAGTCTGTCATCTTCACGAAGAATTCCCTGCCTTTGTTTGTCCTGAACTTGAAGGCGCCCATGCGTGAGCCAGCCCCATTCCCCCACAGTGAGAGGGACGAAAACAGCTCCCCAGGCTGGAACACAAACTCTTTGTGAGATCCCGAGGGATTACCGTACTGTGCAGACCTTCCGTCCGTCAGCCAGGCCTTTACGCACTTGATCTGCCACCCTCCAACCCACACCCAGATTTTTTCCAGCGTTGCTCCATTTTTCCTCCCATCAAGACTGAAGCTTGTTCCTCCTTGTCCTCCACAGGTGTGTAAGGCCAATGCATAAGGCATTTTCTCCTTTCTTCCTGCACATTACAAGATACAGATTTGTTTTAATTATGAAAGGAATTTCAAACATTGTGATATTCACAGTTTTGACTTTCAAAACCACATTTTACTGACACATTTGTAAGAGTAATGCACTTCTAAATTTGCATGTCGACTCAGACGTTATCGACAATTCAATAACAAACATCATTATTGCGAAAAAACGGTGAAAAAGCAGTACATCATCATGTTGGGAAATTGTAAAAAACACACATTGGATCAGATTATTAACTGATAATGGCTAATTTACAGCTAAAGACAATGAAGAGGAGCGGACAGTGACAAGGTTAGATAATTTACAAGAATAACTGTTTGAGGTTAAGAGAGCCTTGTCTGCAAGAGAAATACAACTTCTCTGAAATTAACTTCGACACGACACAACACAGTACAGCAAACCCGTACTCTTTGGTTCTTTCGGTAAAGTCACGTAGGTGAAAATAAAATGAAAGATAAAACAACTAAATTAAATCACGACGTTTCAGAGGCAACACAAGCTTCCGTCATCAGGTGGGAAAACCACAGCAATTTGTTTTTACTGTAGTGGGCAGAGAGAGCTGTATGTGACAAGCGATTATATAAGGTAAGAGGTGGGGGGGGAGCCAGGGAGGAGGGATGCAGGGGGGGCGCCATATCGAGTCGAGATTTTGCTGTTTTGGGCCAAATGTATTTAGGTACTGTTCGCCGATTGTGCCCCTGTGGCTCGACCATTCGCAGTTGATCTTGAGATTCCTGTATGCATGGTAACTGTACTGCTTGCGATTATGCTGCCATGGAAGTACACAATGCGCCATCTTGTACCCATCTCATCGCCCAAATGGCCCGTCGCGGTGTCCTAGGCTACGTGGTGTTCCTAAACTCCAAGGGGGGGGGGGTGACAGTGAGATTCAACCACGCACGATTTTAACTTCCCGTAGTGAACCGTACGGTACACGGTTACCTATACAGTATTGTACACTACATTTTGTTTTCATTCTATTTACTTTAACACGTAGGCTTTCACGACCAATATCATTCTTAAGTCAGGTTTTCTGTGGTAGATCGCATAAATATATAAATGTGTCGTTAAACCTGCCACCACCCGACACAGACAATTCGTAAGGCTTGTCACTTGAACAAAACATGCCGATTGGTTACCAGTAGAGCACACCGGTGTGTTGGCTTTGGGTTTACGCACACCGGTTTGTGAATGATTAATTATTGATTCATCCTTATCCCTTAACTCTCCCGGTTTGCTCAGTCATTCGGTTGCATCGGTGATGCTCCGGTTTAGAAATAATTGTCACATAGCTGGTGCCCATGATTAGTGTTTGGCACGTAGCTTCTGGTCGCTGGACAACCAACTCCTGGATCAGATGCTGATGATGGAGGAAGTCAGAAAGGAGGTCAGAGAATTAATGTCGTTCAATTCAAATATCAGAAACAAGCAACGTGTACTGGAAGAGAAACTTGCCTCCCTGCAGGAAGACTACAATAACATACAATCACAAAGTACCATGAGAGAGATCAACAAACTGGAACTAGAGAAAGTTTTAATGACCAAGCCATCCTTTTATATAAGAAAGCCAAGATCCCCTTTCATGATCCTTCTCCCTCTGAAAGGACATCCTGGCGAGGATGTTTCAATCTCGGGGGAACCGGACACATATCGTATACGGCCGAACTTTCGATGGCGTTCCATTGGGTAGGGGCACAAACAAGGCTATCCCTTCTCGCCGCTGATATTCAAAGGGCTATCGAATCCTTTACTGAGAGCATTCCGAAATGCCAACAGGTGGTGGGGGTGAGAAAAGAGACAGAAACATAAAATCAATCTATTAATGGATGACGTCATCATCACCCAAACAGATCCAGCATCTTCGATCCCTGTATTATTGTTCCTGGTCAAGGAATACGGGGAGTTGTCAGAGTTGATGCCCTTATCCCCTGCTACCCCGAAGCCACCTGAAGGGCTTTCACCCTCTCGCCCTTCAGGTGGTGCCCACTGCCCATTAAGTATCTTTAGATAATCGTCCCTTCCTATCTCGCATCTCTCTTCAGACAAATCCCACCCCCCAATAATCCAGCAAATCAATATTTCACTGGAGACATGGACAGATATTAACCTTTCCCTTTCCAACAGGGCACACCTACTCAAGATGATGGTATTGCAGAAGCTCCGTTACCATTTACGAATAGCCCCCTCCTGTATTCAAAAAGCTTTCTTTAAGATGCTTCATTCACGCATAGCCTCATTCATATGGAATCACAAAATAGCGAAAGTTTACTTTAATCCCCTTACGCTACTTAGGAGAGATCGGGGCTTGGCACTTTGCAGATTTCCTAAAATAGGATAAAGCAATCGCTTTCAGAACTTTAGTCAATAGATCAACTAGAAAAATAAGGGGACATGGAAAAGTGGGAGAAGGCTCAGTGAGCCCCTGGTTATTTACTGGGGTTACCTACGCTCCTATCAAAGATAGATCCAGGGTCGTGGAACCATTATTCACGGTTTGTAACACCTTGGGGAAATACAACCACAGGCGAATCTCATTTCACTCCTTCATACGTAGACATATGCCTCTGTGGGGCAGCCAATCACTAACAATAGAAAGCACAAGGGCTAACTGGACTGGCTGGAGAGCGACAGGCTTGGAAATGGTGGGGGACCTTCCAAATAAGGATACCAAAATATCAGGGATACCATCTCCAAAACTACAAACAAAAACTTTGACCGCAACACTAACCCCATCTTGGATGGTCTGGTAGACAAAAAGGAAGTTAAAAGTTTCTACAGGCATAGCACTAGATTTTTATGGAGATTGAGACCGGGTTAGAGCCAAAACTAGAAAGCTGAGGGGAAAAGACTGCTGGGACAGGACATTCTTCACCAGAAATGGACTCAAATATGGTTGGGCTCAGACAGCAGGCCGCAGGTCGCTTCTGCTAAACATTAGTTCAAATTCAGGCATGGGTCCTATCTTACTAATGACAGGACAGTCAAATTCACACATTCATCTCTTAATTGCCTTAGATACCACAAGGCATGGTACAGACGTAACTGAATGCCTTTTGGACGTGCCCAGATATTTTAGAATTTTACGATAATGTAACGGATTATTTCAATCGGAACTTGGGCACAGAGCTGAGCCCTCAGTGGACTCAACTCTGCGGGGCTTTTAACCAAGAGGGCTATCGGTACGCCAATGTGCCTTACTGCAAACCGGCTATATTGTAGCAAGAAAGACTATACGAGCAAATTGTTAACATTAAGAACCCCCTCTTGGGGACTCTGCACAGAACTCTCTTTGCCTTTGCGGGAGTGGAGCACCTTAACTAAGACCTACAAGGGATATAATTAAAGAGGCAATGTGGTCCCCGTTTTTAGTGAACCTGCGTGAATAAGCAGAATTGTAAGGAGCGTGGCAAGGGGATGAACTCTGGACACTGAAACATTGTAGTAGGCACCGTTGCTCCTAGGGGAAAATAAGAAGGATAAGCCCAGACATCATGCTTATGTTACTTTGTTTCCTGTCCAGTTTGGTTAAATTACTCCCCTTCCTCCCACTTTTCCTTCTTCTTCCCCTTCCCGGTTAATCTGCTGCTCCCCATCGTTGCCTCTACTGTGGTAGTCAGCGAGCCCAAGGGCCACTAGACGGGTCCCCATTTGAGGGTTTTTTGTACCGGGTTCGACACATGTTCGTAATTTGTATCTCCCTCTGTGATGGCCATGTTCTGGACTCTTGAAAAAAAAGACGCATTGGATAAATAAAGGGTGGACGATTGACACAGGACATCAAGAGTAGTGTTTTTCTTCTTCATGTGATGCAGTGTGGATAGCAAAGAGAGATAGAGAGGAACAGGAAGAGAGCAAAGTGATGGAGGAGGCACGAGTATTGTGCAATCGACGTAACTTTTAGACAGACAAACATGATGAATGCATTTGTAGGTAAAGTTTTTTCCTGAACATTTAAACTAACGTTGTATTATTGTCGATTGAATTCACATCTTTATTTTTTCGGAGTTGCTTGCTGCTGATGCTGTTATCAGTTGTTTTTTTTCACTGATTTCGAGACATTACCTTACAGAACGGATTTGTAATGAAAATAAACACAGAAATTTGATAGCATCTTGTTTATAATATAGGTTTTTGGGTCAGATCGCGTTATTTATCAATGTGTCGTAACCCTCCACCACCCGACACGGCCTAACAGTAAAAAATGTGTCACGTTTTTCAAATTACAAAATAATTCACTTATTTAGCCCACCGGTGTGCTGAAGAGAGAATCAACAGCATTTTAAAATTTTAGTACGACGTTTCGCTGCTAATTACAATCAGCTTCATCGGGCAATGAAGCTGATTGTAATTAGCAGCGAAACGTCGTACTCAAATTTTCGGGCAATGAAGCTGATTGTAATTAGCAGCGAAACGTCGTACTCAAATTTTAAAATGCTGTTGATTCTCTCTTCAGCACACCGGTGGGCTAAAGAAGTGAATTATTTTTTCTTTGAAAAACGTGACACATTTTTTACTGTTTGGCCGTGTCGGGTGATGGAGGGTTACGACACATTTATAAATAACGCGATCTGACCCAAAAACCTATATTATGAATAATATTGGTCGCGAAAGCCTACGTGTTAAGCATCTTGTTTGCCAACATCACACCAGGCAGGCAGTGTCTCAAGGGGTGCCAGCTCAGAGGCACTTACCTGCGAGTCACCTGTACATCACACACACCACCTGAATTGTTAATAACGAGACCAGTCAGGAGTAACCCACACACTCACCTTAAGGTTCTCTTCCCAGAGCATGATCTTCTATCCCCAGAACACTGTCATTTATACGACTGTTGCACGGGCCACGTGACCCAGCCACAGCCAAAATTATAGATCGCTTCGCATCACTCACGTCAGAATAGTTTATGTAAATATAGTTGGGCATATTTACAGAAATTATGAATATTTAATCTATTATACATGTACATTTTTCAAACTTGAACCTCTCTTTATTTTTTAGGATTACGAGGTGGAGTGAATCAATGAGTGCTGTATTATCAAATAAGGTTCTTCCAACATTATGGAACGACTTGTTTCCTCGACAAACATCCTCAACCTTCCATTAAAATATTCTGAAGCAGAAGGTTAGTAGTGTCAGATACACCAGCCACATTTGGAAATGTGTTTTGTAACATCGATCCTTACTCACAGTGGAGCAATATTTTAACGTCAATGTAAAATACAATTGAGGGACGTTATTATCTTGGTATGTTCTGGGACTGTTGTTGTACATATCCGGGAATGATCTGAGACTGTTGTTGTTGTCTTGGTGTGGGATCGTTGTTGCTGTTGTCTTGGAGTTGTCTGGGACTGTTGTTATTGTTTTGGTGTGTAACTCTTGTATTTTTCATGGTGTAGTTTTGAACTCTTGCTGTTGTTGTTTTTGTCCTTTTGCTGTTTTGCCCCAGGCGTGCATTTGGTGTAAAAAAGTTGGCAGGAATGTATGTTCTTGTGCAATTTGTACATCTATACAGGCGTATCTCACTTAACGAGCATTCTTTCTCTGAAAATTCGCAATAACGAGCGATTTGAATATAGATTCATTTGTTCCAAAACGAGCAACACTCGCACGGCACTACTTTTAGTTGAGGATATGATCACCTTAAGCAGCGTTAAAACACGGAACATATGCCTCGTGTTCCTCCAAAGAGACCTCATTAGGTAACGCGTGTTGGGCTGAAACACGCGTTCGATAACTCCTCGTTGGGTAAGGATTTCGTGTAATTGTATTCTGTTGGTGTACCCAGAAAATCCTTACTGACTCTCAAGATACATTTTCGAAAGGGCCTCTCTAAGTTTCACATTAGGGGGCGATTTAGCTGCTCTGTGTAATCCCAATTGAGTAATTTGCAGATACATTTTCAACATTGGATTGTTCGGCCACACCAGAAACATTAAAACATAAATTGTGAAAGAAGACAAACAGAGAACCCATAGAAAATCTTAATTTTAGAATTTTCGTGACTGCAGGAATAATTATTTGTTTCTTTCGGTTAAGTCACGTCTAAAGATAAAATAATAAATTAAATTAAATAATAGAATACGACGTTTCGATTGCAACACAAGCAATCATCATCAGGTATAATGAAATAGCGACAAAATCTAACCAGAAAACTATAGACAGACATATTAGCAGACAGATATCACCAAGATACATAGCGAGAGCAACACAGGTAACAGAGAGGGGTGATCGTCTCTGTGGGGTGGCCTTAAATAGACAGAGGGGGGGGGGCGGAGGCAGAGAGAGGGAGGAGGGTTAGAGAACAAATTAGCATATCAATGAGTGGTCAACAGACGTGGTGCTGCGAATGCGATGGCACGGCAAGCAAGCCTGAAAATCAGGAGAAGGACACACTAAAATGAAATAACCTAGTAAAATATCGAAATGTAATGTAATACAACACAGAGGGTCGGTCAACACACAATTAACGCATAGCCTGGTTGATTACGTATTTCAAAGATTGCTAAGTTAGAATTTAAGTGTGAACAATCTAAAGAGAGGACACAGGCAGAGAAAACAAGTCGCCAGAGAGAGAGAAAAAAGATAAGCTTAAAACTTCCCCGTAGAAGTGGTTCAATCTTAATTTTAGAACTTTCGTGACTGCAGGAATAATTATGTGTTTCTTTCGGTTAAGTCACGTCTAAAGATAAAATAATAAATTAAATTAAATAATAGAATACGACGTTTCGATTGCAACACAAGCAATCATCATCAGGTATAATGAAATAGCGACAAAATCTAACCAGAAAACTATAGACAGACATATTAGCAGACAGATATCACCAAGATACATAGCGAGAGCAACACAGGTAACAGAGAGGGGTGATCGTCTCTGTGGGGTGGCCTTAAATAGACAGAGGGGGGGGGGGCGGAGGCAGAGAGAGGGAGGAGGGTTAGAGAACAAATTAGCATATCAATGAGTGGTCAACAGACGTGGTGCTGCGAATGCGATGGCACGGCAAGCAAGCCTGAAAATCAGGAGAAGGACACACTAAAATGAAATAACCTAGTAAAATATCGAAATGTAATGTAATACAACACAGAGGGTCGGTCAACACACAATTAACGCATAGCCTGGTTGATTACGTATTTCAAAGATTGCTAAGTTAGAATTTAAGTGTGAACAATCTAAAGAGAGGACACAGGCAGAGAAAACAAGTCGCCAGAGAGAGAGAAAAAAGATAAGCTTAAAACTTCCCCGTAGAAGTGGTTCAATCTTAATTTTAGAACTTTCGTGACTGCAGGAATAATTATTTGTTTCTTTCGGTTAAGTCACGTCTAAAGATAAAATAATAAATTAAATTAAATAATAGAATACGACGTTTCGATTGCAACACAAGCAATCATCAGCAGGTATAATGAAATAGCGACAAAATCTAACCAGAAAACTATAGACAGACATATTAGCAGACAGATATCACCAAGATACATAGCGAGAGCAACACAGGTAACAGAGAGGGGTGATCGTCTCTGTGGGGTGGCCTTAAATAGACAGAGGGGGGGGCGGAGGCAGAGAGAGGGAGGAGGGTTAGAGAACAAATTAGCATATCAATGAGTGGTCAACAGACGTGGTGCTGCGAATGCGATGGCACGGCAAGCAAGCAAATACGTAATCAACCAGGCTATGCGTTAATTGTGTGTTGACCGACCCTCTGTGTTGAATTACATTACATTTCGATATTTTACTAGGTTATTTCATTTTAGTGTGTCCTTCTCCTGATTTTCAGGCTTGCTTGCCGTGCCATCGCATTCGCAGCACCACGTCTGTTGACCACTCATTGATATGCTAATTTGTTCTCTAACCCTCCTCCCTCTCTCTGCCTCCGCCCCCCCTTCTGTCTATTTAAGGCCACCCCACAGAGACGATCACCCCTCTCTGTTACCTGTGTTGCTCTCGCTATGTATCTTGGTGATATCTGTCTGCTAATATGTCTGTCTATAGTTTTCTGGTTAGATTTTGTCGCTATTTCATTATACCTGATGATGATTGCTTGTGTTGCAATCGAAACGTCGTATTCTATTATTTAATTTAATTTATTATTTTATCTTTAGACGTGACTTAACCGAAAGAAACAAATAATTATTCCTGCAGTCACGAAAGTTCTAAAATTAAGATTGAACCACTTCTACGGGGAAGTTTTAAGCTTATCTTTTTTCTCTCTCTCTGGCGACTTGTTTTCTCTGCCTGTGTCCTCTCTTTAGATTGTTCACACTTAAATTCTAACTTAGCAATCTTTGAAATACGTAATCAACCAGGCTATGCGTTAATTGTGTGTTGACCGACCCTCTGTGTTGTATTACATTACATTTCGATATTTTACTAGGTTATTTCATTTTAGTGTGTCCTTCTCCTGATTTTCAGGCTTGCTTGCCGTGCCATCGCATTCGCAGCACCACGTCTGTTGACCACTCATTGATATGCTAATTTGTTCTCTAACCCTCCTCCCTCTCTCTGCCTCCGCCCCCCCCTCTGTCTATTTAAGGCCACCCCACAGAGACGATCACCCCTCTCTGTTACCTGTGTTGCTCTCGCTATGTATCTTGGTGATATCTGTCTGCTAATATGTCTGTCTATAGTTTTCTGGTTAGATTTTGTCACTATTTCATTATACCTGATGATGATTGCTTGTGTTGCAATCGAAACGTCGTATTCTATTATTTAATTTAATTTATTATTTTATCTTCAGACGTGACTTAACCGAAAGAAACAAATAATTAACCCATAGAAAACCCATCCAGGAGCGGAGGAGAACACACAAACCCCACCCACAAAAAGAAACCGAGTCAGAAATCGAACACAGGACGTCTAAACTGTGAGGCACAAGTGTTACCACTCTACCACCCCGCCTATCTAATTGAATCCACGAATTGAAATAGAATTGGGAAAAAAAGCTCCGCGTCAACTACAATGAAAGTCAAATAGTAATGAATTTGAATTATGACAAAAGTTTTGCATCAGAATGCCTAAAGATATGATGTATAATGTAGTACATTTAGTAAAACATATAACCCATAACTGGTGCATTAGATTAATCTGTAATACCAGTCGTTCCCAACCAGTGTGCTTGATGTGCACACCTCCCAGCCTAATTACTTGTCTTCATTCCCTGACCAGCACATAATCTACTGCGAATCATGCCTAACTTTAATTTACAATCCCTGTTCGTACCCCCTTTGGAGATGTTACACCAGACAGCCACTAACAGAAGCTTAATACAGTAATTTCTCCAAACGTGTAGGTTCCACAGTCCCAGAGTGTCAGTCCACTTTATTCCCAATAACTCGTTTGGTTTGATCGACTACTTTCTACTTCTTAAAAAACCTTAAAATAAACAGACCATTAAACTAGACGTGACAAATGAAACACTACAGTAAAGCAGACAGAGGTTACGCATCAAGCCATATGACACAATACAAATGAGAAAGACATGCAATGCACGTGTAAGATACACGACATAGAAAATTAAACAATGCAAATTAGACAAAGAGCAGAGACAACACATAAGATGCAGGGCATTTTAGATGAGTTATTACGAATTGGATATTAGATGTGCAAAGGGAATAGGGAGGATATGTTAAACAGTAACAATTGATGTCGAATTAAAAAGTAAATAATCATGAGCATCCCCACGCTGAGAAACATGCAAGGAAAGCAATCTTGCGAGCAAGCTGTTACGAGTAGCAAAAACATGTTGTGATAAGCAGACGTGTTGCGTAAGAAGTACCGATATAGTTGTCTCTTCTCTTCCATCAGCTGTCAACAGGTGGTTGACAACGAGGCTAAATGAAATAGTTCCTTTAATTTCGGTCACTGGACACGACATTCGCTATACCGTGAGGTATGGTGAATTGAATATTGGCTTGGCAAAATTGATCTGTAATATTTAACGAATAAATTATCAATAAATAACCGTGATAGTGTTGATGTATTGAGCCACGACTTAAGCAAACCTTGTTTGGCTTTGTAACAAGGATAGAGGGCAACAGATTACCAACAGTGGCTTTGCACCGTAATGTGAAAGGAGTAGAAAGTAGAGGTCGACCGTGAATAAGGTGGGTCTATAACACAACAGAGGACCTCAAACAGGAAAACGTAGAACTGTGGAAAGAGATATCCATGGCCAGGAGTCGGAAACCAACATAACAAGAAGAGACATTTTTTCGAATTCGGTAAAAAAACCCTCAATATTTTAAGAGCCTCAATGCAAGCGAATATCAGACGGGACTTAATAAACAACGTCACAAAGTAGTCCTTCAAGGGCCGCATGCAGCTCCTGAGCCTCAGGTTGCCAATCCCTGCCCACTGGAAAGACAGCCGACATTAAATGCAGCCTCATTTTCGACTGCCTGTTGACAGCTAACGGAAGTGCAGAAGACAACTCTACTTACACTACACGTCTACTTAACAGAACGCATTTCACTTATTATGAAGGCTTGCTCACAATATTTTTCATTTGACTCGACGTGATTATAGCCATGATTATTTAGATCTTAATTAAGTCATCAATTGTTACCACCGCGTTTCCCCATCTATTATTCAAAATTTTTGTACTCATCTCAAATGCTCTTACTCGTATTTACTCTCTGTGTTGTTGGTCTAATTAGCCTTCACTGCATTTTATATATGTTGTGTATTTTCCATGTTTTTATGCCTTGTGTGCATTATTTGTTTCATAGGTCATGATTCACATGATCTGTCTGTCCGAGTCGTAGTGTCTAATTTCTAATATCCTTTTATTTAGATAGTATTTTTGGGGGTTTTTTGCAAGCGGAAATTCCTTAGCCAACAAAAAAGCATCATGGGGAAGGAAGTGGGATGGCATTGCTGTGACTCTGGAACGTCAAAGGTCGACAGAAGTAGCCACCATTGTGATTGGCTGGCTGGTCTGTCATCTGGCAAGGGAAACATTTTTTTTTACACTAAATCAAGCGTCTAGCAAGTCTTACTTGATTTGGTTAGCCAGGTCACCTGGTGCATATGTGATGGGTGGCGGCGCACGGACAAGAGACTAGTTTTCACCTGTGATGACACTCGTCTAAGGGCAGTTTGTCTTCATTTGGTAGACAGGGCACTACTGGCTCATGCAGCTTTATGGAGCGAGGGGAAAAGGTTGAATGTATCCCAAAAACTCAAAGGAAAGTCCACCCACACCCATACTCTCACACTTATGCCCTCGTGCATTCTCGAACTCACATGCACTGAGAAACAATGTTGTCTCAGCTACCGCTAGGCTGTTCTGGATATCTACACTGGGGTATTGCCACAGCGATTGACACTAGAACACATCTCTTCCGGTCTATGATACCTCAGACCCGAAGTAGTTGTGGTGCTTCTTGATGCATGTGTAATGCGGGCGTAAGCGACCTTCCGGATGTGACGTCACGGGGGGTGGAGTCATGTGACGTGGGGGGAAGGTTCGGGTCCTTAAGCGGGTAAACCGGAAGGGGAAGTCAGTCGGGGTGTGAGCGGAAAAGAGTGAGGCCACGCGGGCGAGTGAGAAGAGGGGGGGCACCGACGGCCATCGGGAGCCAACCCCGAAGACAAGAGGAAGCTGCGGAGTGGTGTGCAGCTGCAGAGGAGACAGCCAGAAGGGCTGCGTGTTAGAGGCAGCGGTGTGGCTGCCAGGTGGAGCTGCGGAGAGAGAGAGAGAGAGACAGCACGAGGCTGTCAGAGCTGCGGAGAGAGAGAGAGAGACAGCACGAGGCTGTCAGAGCTGCGGAGGGAGAGAGGGAGACAGCACGAGGCTGTCAGAGCTGCGGAGAGAGAGAGGAGTTGCAGCGAGTACAGCCAAGGGGGGCTGTGTGAGAGAAACAGCAGCGGGGCTGCTGTTGTGGATCGGGCCGACATTGGAGTCAGCACCGTGGAGAAGCTACAGAGTAAAGACAGCCGTGTGGGTGTACAGCACGAACCGAATAAAGGACACTGAGCCAGACATCGTGGTCCAGTCGTTTATTACACTGGTGTCGGAAGTGCAACGGCATGTCGAAACAAGTGAGGAAGAAAGTTAATCCGGCGCCTGCATCGGCTTCTTCGTCCGACGACGACGAACTCCCTCCAACCACGGATCCTGTTGGGGTGGTGGAGGAGAGCCCGGCTGAGGCGACCACGGGAACGGGAGTGGAGGATGTTGGCGCGGTGGCGGGTCCGTCGACATCATCAGACGCGGATCAACGATGGCAAGCGATGGCGGTACAACTGGAGGCACTTAAGGACGTCCTGGCGCATCTGTGCCATCTCGTCGCGCCAGAGACGATGGAGGACGCAGTTGGTGCTCCGCGGGCCGCCACGTTGCCTGTCCTGCCGCCGCCATTGCTCACGCGGCAAGAGGCCGCCATTTTGCGCGCTCCGCGGCGCCAAACCGCCATCTTGGCCACGCCGCGGGCCGACGCCATTTTGAATTTGCCACCACAACCACCACCATTGGAAGACGGCGGGAAGAGGAGTCGGAGTCGCCACCTTACAACGGTTAAAGAATTTTCCGTCGGTGGGGACTGGAGCGCGTTCGCCTGCCGCTTCTTGGCGGCGGTACGCACAGCAAGATGGACCGATGCGGAGGCTTTGGAGGTGTTGCCGACTCTCCTGGACGACGAATCTGTCCGATTCTTCCGTTCCATAACGACCGATAAGAAGGCAACTTTATGTGGTGTTTTTCAAGAAATGGCCGATGCTTATGAGCCACCAGATGATGCGCATTGGCGATTCGCTCAACGACAACGAGCACCAGAGGAGTCGCCCGTGGCGTTCAGGGGTGCGGTGCTGGAGCTGGCCATGGCAGCTTATCCTGAGACGCCACAGGACCTGCTCGAGCCTCTCATATTAGGGAAAATGTTGGAGCTGTCTCGGGATCTAGGGATCCCCATGCCTGTGTGTGGGCATGAGAAGCTAACTTCCCGGACGGCTGCTAAGTGTCTCGATGCGCAATTCAACCTCCGTCGCTGGAAACAAGTGACGGCGTGGACGGGGGGGCCCGTCAAAGAAGGGGATGCGCTGTGGTGGAACCCTGCGCAGGCTGTCTATGTTCCGGATGACCGGGGCCCTCAACAGCTGACGGCCGCCTCCGCTCCATGGACGGGACGCGGCGGGCCGAGACCGCGCGCGGCGCTACCAGAACGGGGCCGTCAGGAGGCAAGGCCTGCGCTTCGGCGCAACGAGGCCGAATGTTTCCGCTGCGGGCGTAGGGGCCACTACGCCAGAGACTGCTGGGCCCGCTTCCCGGCTCCGCCGCAGCAGGAGGCCTCGGCACCGGACAAGTCGGCTAAAGATCCTCCGAAACAGGCATGTCGGCACGCACCAGACACTCGGCAAGGCTTTACACCTCACCCATCACCGTCGTTGCGCCATCCTAACGTTGTGGTTAAAGCATGCCCTTCGATGGGGCCTTGTCGCTCGGTCACGCAGTGGCGCAAGTTGGCACGGAGAGTCGTCGCGGCCGCTACGGGCTCGTCCACTGTACCGGGGTCTATACAAGGGGTGGACGTACGCATTTTGGTCGACTCCGGCGCGTCTGCGACTATTATTTCGGATGTCATTTTCCATCTGTTGGGCATCCCGCCGGGGGCTGTGCGTCCGGTTTATGGGTCGTGCGTCGCTGCGAACGGGGGTAGCATGGGTATCGTGGGTCAGGTGGATGCTAAGATATCTATTGGGGATGTGTCGGCCTCGGGTGTTGTGTTGATATCGAGATCTTTGGCGGTTCCTTGTTTGTTAGGCACCGATTTTTTGGCTAAGATGCCCATTTTGATCAAAATCAATGAGAATTGTATTGAACTGCCGGGGGCCGTCAAATCTCGTTTCTGCCGTCGCCCTGGGGGCGACCTGCTTCGGCCGTACAAGTGCAGGCGCTGTCCGTCGCATCTGTGGACATCCCACCTGGTACACAGATGCTTATACCCTTGCGGTATCGGAAGCCCCTGCCTGATCGGCTAGGAGCAGTAGGGGTCTTGTTGTCACCGTCCGCCACGATAACAACCGGGTTGGCGTTAGTGGGGGCACAGACCATTGTCCGGCCGGATCAATTACCGTTTTTACAGGTGCTTAATGCGGGGGGAGAAAACGTCCGTGTCCCGGCCGGTACGGTTGTGGCACATGCCACTACGGCGTTTGCGACCCATGATTGTCCGCATAGCCGGGGAGTTGTTGCTGGGGTTTCCGAGCCAAGGAGTTCGGATGATCGTTGGGTTGCTGATTTATGTGACGGAAATTCTTCCCTGTCCATGGAGCAACGTGGTGCGCTGCGTAAATTGTTGTTGACATATTCCGATGTGTTCAGCTCCGATGATTTGGATTTGGGCCGCACTTCGTTGCTTTACCATCACATTGAGACGGGCGATGCTGCCCCTATTCGATTAAATTCGCATCGGATGAGTCCTGCGGAGCGAGAACACGTACGGGGGGCAGTGGAAGACATGTTGGCTGCGGACATTATATCGCCATCTAACAGCCCATGGGGCGCTCCGGTCGTCTTGGTTAAGAAGAAGGATGGCAAATTGCGATTTTGTGTTGATTTCCGCAAATTGAATAAGATATCGGTGGCAGATGCGTACCCCCTGCCGCGTATGGATGACTCCCTCGACGCATTGTCGGGGGCTAAGTTCTTTTCCACACTGGACCTCTCTTCGGGATTTTGGCAGCTTCCCCTTGACGAGTCCTCACGGGAAAAAACCGCATTCCGTACGCCGCAGGGGTTATTTCAATTCAACTGTCTCCCGATGGGATTGAATGCGGCCCCTGCTACATTTCAAAGATTGATGGAGCTCGTTTTGACAGGGTTGCAGTGGGAGACGTGTCTTATATATTTGGACGATATTATTGTCTTCAGCCGCACATTTGATGAACATTTGACGTGGCTGGAGACAGTGTTCATGAGGATGCGTTCTGCCAAATTGAAATTCAAACCAAAGAAATGTCACCTACTGCAACGGTACGTCCGCTATTTGGGGCACATTGTGAGTGCTGAGGGAGTGTCCACGGATCCGGAAAAGACGGCGTGCGTCCGGGATTGGCCGACTCCGGCCACCGTGGGGGATGTTCGGCGGTTTTTGGGATTTGCCTCGTATTACCGAAGATTTGTGCCGGGTTTTGCGACGATTGCGAGGCCCTTGCATCTCCTTACGGGTAAAGGACGGAAGTTTGTTTGGGGACAGCCGGAGGAGGCAGCCTTTCGGAGTCTGCGTGATCTATTGGCCACGGCCCCAACATTGGATTATCCCGATTTCGATCACCCATTCATTCTTGATACGGACGCGAGTGACACAGGTATTGGGGCGGTATTATCACAGTCTAAAGAGGGTGTAGAGCGTGTCGTGGCGTATGGTAGCCGAGTCTTGTCTCCTGCGGAAACCCGCTACTGTGTCACTCGCAGAGAACTATTGGCGGTTGTTTTTTTTCCTACGGCAATTTCGACCATACCTCTACGGTCGTTCTTTTATTGTGCGTACGGATCATGCGGCCTTGCAATATGCCCTTAAAATTGACCAGCCATCCGGACAGTTGGCACGTTGGTTGGACACGCTACAGGAATTTTCCTTCCAAATTCAACATCGGAAGGGAGTGCGCCATGCGAACGCTGACGCACTTTCCAGATTACCGCGGCGCGCCCCTTGTAAATGTGAGTCGGGGACGCATAGGTGTTCGCCGATTCCAAACCCCCCTCAGCCGCTTACGTTGGCCGTCGAGAAGTCGGACACTCCGATGGAACCGGGACCGGCTGACGGGGTTTTGAACCTGCCGCGGTCTGTCTGGATCCGGGAACAGATGATGGATGAGTCGTTGGTGTCCTTGCGGAAGCGGTCTGCTAGGGACAATGGGAGTCCGAGTACGGCTATGGGGCCGCAAACCGCTCTCCGAGATGGTCTGCTTATGTGGCGGGAGGGGTTCCAGGAACGTTGGCGCCTGGTGGTACCAACGTCCTTGCGATTCGAGTTGATTAGAACCCTCCATTGTGACACTCTCTTACATTTAGGGGTGCAGAAGACCTTGTTGACGTTGCAACGTCATTATTTTTGGCACGGCATGGCGACAGATGTCGTAGGGCACGTGCGCACGTGCCCTGCGTGTGCACGACGTAAGCCGCCGAAACATCCTTACGTGCCGCCTCTCCAGTCGATTCAGGTGTCTCGAGTCAATGAATTGGTGGCACTGGACATATTGGGACCTTTTCCACCATCGGCGAGGGGTAATAAATATTTGCTGGTAGGGGTTGAGTACCTCTCCCGTTGGCCGATGGCCTGGCCGTTGCCCGATCAGTCGGCCGCGGCCATTACCGACGCCTTTTTGTTTGGGTATATTATGGATAAGGGGGCGCCTGAGAGACTCCTCACAGACCAGGGCAGGAATTTCTCTTCTAAATTATTGGCAGAAGTGTGCGCGGGCCTTGGGACTAAGAAAGTACGGACATCCCCATACCATCCGCAGACGGATGGTATGGTTGAACGGCTGAACAGGACATTGTCTGCCATGCTTTGCCATACCGTGAGTGAACAACAATCAGATTGGGATCTGCACATCCCCGGGGTGCTTTCGGCGTACAGGATGACGCCTCATGCGGCTACAGGATATTCGCCGTTTTACCTTATGTATGGTCGGGAAAACGTGCCGCCGGTGGATGTGCAATTGGGAACTGGGGTGAAGGGACCTCGTAAACCACTTCCTGAATACATTCAGGACACGGTTCGCCGAGTCACGGAGGCGCGGGAGAATGCCCGCGTGGCTACGGCCAAAGCCCAGGCCCGGAACGAGCGATATGCGCGACGGTCCGAGGGGGAGTGCCCTTGGAAGGTTGGGGACCTAGCCTGGCTTCATTGTCCACAGGTACGTCCGGGGACCTCGCCGAAATTGCACAAACCCTGGCATGGTCCCGTACGCCTCATTGCGGTTCCCAACCCACAGTCAGCACGCGTCCAGATTGGGTCTCGTCGCTGGGTTGTGCATACGTCGCGCTTGAAACCATATGTTGCTCCCTTACATGATGCGTCATCCCCCAATGTTGCCTTGCCGGGGTCTGTTGCTGCTGACTCTCCCCTGCCTGCGTCCATTGATATTGCTAGAGCGCCTGTCGTACCTGTTCCAGACAGGCCGGCCGTGACATTGCGGGGGACGAGGGGCCCTGCTCGGAGGACGCCTGCCAGGTCTGCGGGACCTTCGAGCCCTGCAGCCCTTCCGACCCAGCTGCGGGCACGGTCACAGGACAAGCCCAAGACTAACTCTTTAGGGACACGGGACGTCGGTGGACTTCCAGCTGCGACAGGGGGATTACCCCCTGTCATTCCTCGACTTTCATCGCGTTCCCGTTCTGCGAGTGGGCCGCCGACCGTCCGGGACGGGCCGGCTACCCGCACACGTTCCAAATCGCTTACGTTTCGTTGATTGTTGCTGTGTTGTTATTTTTTTTCTTACAGTTGTATTTATTGCATGCTTTTTGTACGTTCGTTGATGTTAATTGCGTTGTTGTTGTTGTTCTTGCTGTTACATTTTATGCTTAGTGTCCTTTAGGGGGGGAAGCTCGGTTCGCCGCATTACGATTTGCTATTGGTCAGCCGAGGTCGGCTGGGATTTTTCTACGGGGGAGGGTGGTGTAATGCGGGCGTAAGCGACCTTCCGGATGTGACGTCACGGGGGGTGGAGTCATGTGACGTGGGGGGAAGGTTCGGGTCCTTAAGCGGGTAAACCGGAAGGGGAAGTCAGTCGGGGTGTGAGCGGAAAAGAGTGAGGCCACGCGGGCGAGTGAGAAGAGGGGGGGCACCGACGGCCATCGGGAGCCAACCCCGAAGACAAGAGGAAGCTGCGGAGTGGTGTGCAGCTGCAGAGGAGACAGCCAGAAGGGCTGCGTGTTAGAGGCAGCGGTGTGGCTGCCAGGTGGAGCTGCGGAGAGAGAGAGAGAGACAGCACGAGGCTGTCAGAGCTGCGGAGAGAGAGAGAGACAGCACGAGGCTGTCAGAGCTGCGGAGGGAGAGAGGGAGACAGCACGAGGCTGTCAGAGCTGCGGAGAGAGAGAGAGAGACAGCACGAGGCTGTCAGAGCTGCGGAGAGAGAGAGAGACAGCACGAGGCTGTCAGAGCTGCGGAGGGAGAGAGGGAGACAGCACGAGGCTGTCAGAGCTGCGGAGAGAGAGAGGAGTTGCAGCGAGTACAGCCAAGGGGGGCTGTGTGAGAGAAACAGCAGCGGGGCTGCTGTTGTGGATCGGGCCGACATTGGAGTCAGCACCGTGGAGAAGCTACAGAGTAAAGACAGCCGTGTGGGTGTACAGCACGAACCGAATAAAGGACACTGAGCCAGACATCGTGGTCCAGTCGTTTATTACACATGGACCATTTGCATAGTCCGGTATACTTCGTCGCAGTCAGTGGAGTGCAGATAGCTGTGCACATCGCCATGCCGCAGCGAAACAGCCACACGCCAGCAGTGGCAGCTGACATCTGATGAACGACAGCCCCGTCAGAGTGCTGACACAGTCGCGGGCCGTTAATCACAGCACAGCGACGCTTCTGGTATCAGCGGTGACGAAGTGTAGATGCGATCTTCTCATGGATATCGACAGCGAAGTATTCTGGTCCCATCAGGTGCCAGCTGAGCATATCATTGCAATAGTTCCATTCATATCGCGCTTTTCATCAATGATCTCAAAGCGGGGTACAGGACACAGCAGCAGCAATCATAATCTTATAAATACATTTACTAAATGTATCTTCACCATGGTGATAGTGCATGGATTTGTAATTATCGAGTTACTATTTACCCCGAGTTGATTCCGGTTTGTGACTTGATTGGCACAGTCCAGTGCAGTGGGTGTTCTCTCCTCTGTGTGGATATATAATGTCTGCATTAACCACAATACTTGTGTTCAGAATGCAAAACAAAAACATACTCGGATAATACATGCATTGTCTTTGATACTGATTGGTCCACACCAGAGACAGCTTTCTTTTGAGCCTAGTCTCAAACAGTGTTAATGCAGACATGATTCTTTTGAAAACGTTTCAGTTTGGTGTTTTAACATCTTAACAACTGTTTTGTTGCCAGAAAAAAGGGGAAAACCATTTTTTTTTCAGTTTCATTTATTTGGTATAGCCCTGTGAACCATTCGGCTCTTGAATCGGGTGCAACCGCAACAAACAAAAAAGAAAAAACATGAACAAGAAAACATCTTAAAGTGACTATGCGCAAACACAAAAATCCTGGAAAAAACTGCAAAAATCTTCCAGAAAAAAGCACCATACACCAACGCTCTGTGCAAAAATCCCAGTGGGATACATCAAACAACCACAAGACAACTTAGATTAAAGCCATCATTTTGCACCTTTAAAGATTAGCACATTAAATCTGAACACAAGATCATTCTTTGCAGCAGTCATCCGTAGCGAAACATTTTATTTTAGGCCTCTGAATAGCAGTGGCAGCTAGGGGTGTACAACTCCTCTAGACCAGTTTTGAGTGAAGATCTTAAAGGTAGTAATTCAAGTTTCAGTTTATTGGCAATAGCATTCCAGACCCTATGGGCATCAATAGCGAAGGTCCTTCCTCCAGTATTTGTACGGCAATAAGCAATGTGAAGCTGGTAAATGAGCGAAGACCTTAGGTTCAAATTTGTTCTTTGAAACATAGAGGAGATCCAGCAGGTAGTCTGCGGATCTTTTTTGTAAGTACATTGTGAATAAATAAGATCACATATTCTTATACTTTTTGTACTGGTAAAGGAGGTCCCATGATGTATCATTAGTTTGTATCATTAGCTTGAAACAATTGTTTGATAAATCATTCATTTCAAAAATATCACAATAACATTTTCTGTTTCAATGTTGAGGGAATAATTCCTCTATTTTGTTGGCTCTCAACAAAACACAAATATCTACTAATTCCTCCCAAGTTCACTTTCGTTTATTCTGAGGCACGGATTTCGTGCAGGCTCAGCATAACCGCCAAAGAACCGCAACAACACTTCCATTAAATGATGGCACCATGCAGAGACCATCCAGCAGTGGATTTTTCAATGTCTGCTGATGATTATTACTTTGTCGAGGAGGTGTTGAGGTGTCTCAGAGGTTTGATTGATGAGCTGGCACTGCTAAGGTCCTGGATTCGAAATCAGGTCAGCACTCAGACCTCTGAGCGATGTGGCCATATCTCTTTTTCGAGAATCGAGAATATAGGTTTATCATGCGCGATTGAAATTATATTTAAAAAACAAGATCTCACTTCTGCGAGTTATCCGTACACATACTAGCTTACGTTTTGATAACTGTGATGGAAGGGGTTATCTCCGTGCAGTCATTCCTGACTGGGTTGAGACCATCAACTCACCACAATTGACTGCAGTTTTATTACAGGCGAATGCCTGGATTCGGACAAAGTTTTCAGTGATGCTGGCTCAAAGGGTTATGGGTGTGATAATGATGATAGTGAATGAAAACACAATCCAATGTATCTTTTAAGATATTTTATTTTGCATCACAATCCCAAAGCATTGCATAACATGCAAATGACTAGTTGCATTCAATTTCCTACAATAAAAGAGCATGCAATTGTAATCTAAATACATGAATCCAGATGGTGGTGCTGATGAAAGTGATGGTACTGCAAGAGCAATTCTTGAATTTTTTGGTGTCACCTTTGGATACATTGTTTCTAATTCGAGGCCAGTTATCATTTTTTGTATTTTCATTGTAGTGTTAAATGGAAAACAAATATGAGCGTTTCTGAAAATAGGTGTCCCAACACAAATTAAGATTGGTTGATTGTTTGGGGAATCTTTATCTTTCCGTCATCGTTTTGTTTGGTATCATTCACACGTGGATGTCTTCTCTCTACAATTTTAGTAGAAATGTTGGTCAAGTCCATCGATTATTCTGTTCGTGGCAGCATGCAGAAACTGTATTGTCAAGATATATTTTGTATTATTTTGCCGTGGAGAATGTCCTTTGCTGTGTGCTCTTCACCTTCTCATTTCTGAAGCCCATAAAGCTTCACCTCTTTTACCTCCTTCCAGTCATTTATGTCGGTCATCCAACTTGTACTTTGATGTATCGAATCCCTCCAGATTTGCACTCTACCGATCAGCGTTGCCTATGCCAGTTTGTATTGTCTTGTTACATTGCCCAAACCACTGAAATAAGTTTTCTTCCATTTGCTTTTGCTAGTCAGGGCATTTATAGTTAGATTGTAAAATCCAATATTATGATGATACCCTCTGCAGTGTTGGTTTGATCTGGAACTGTTTGTGTTGTCGTTTTGTTGCCTTGCCCAAGTTTGCATTTAGTGTTGAAAAATCGGCAAAAAATGTACGTGTGCTATTCGTACATTTATACTTTATTTATTGTTATTTCTAAATGATATGTTTTCGCTACTTGCTTACCATTGATCTACTTTGTACTCCTATCGTGTTTTGTATTGTTTCTTGTTGTAATTTGCGAACTCGTTCCTACTGGACACCTGTAAAAAAGAGATTCATTGATCGTCGGATTCCTCCGGGATAAATAAAGATTATGATAATTCCATTGTGATTTCTGAGCGAACAGACTAAATTATGTACAGTTGGTGCAATAAAAAATTGTTGAAATAACTATCTCCGTGTTAATTATTTTTTCACCGATTCAAAGGTTCCTTAATTGCACCAACTGAACTCTCCCAAATGGCATATGTATTGCATCATATTTTATATCGCAGGTTTCAATGAACTATTAAATAAAGATTGGCAGCGTTGAATGCAGCATGCAGCTAGTAAAGCGCAGCACGTGCGTGTTTTTCAGATGCCGTTTCACTTTTCCTTTATTTCTGCAGTCGCCTTGGTGTAGGCGAGACCCGTGTAGACACCCTCCATTGGGATGTCGTAGGTTGCGCCGTTCAATAAGGACATGCGCACCGTACCCTTGTAGGGGACGTCGATTTCCGCGCGACCAATATTGACGTCGATCACCGTGGTCTTGCGTGGAAGAACCGTGACATCGAATGAGAGGAGCTTGGTTTTCAATTCTGAATTCTCCACGGCGTGTGTACTCTCGGTGCCAACGGTAAACTAAAGCCACTTTCAACGTCCACGACATCCGGAATGCCAGCTGAGACGCTGATGCTCACCGTTGTCTCCAGCTTGTTTGAGATCGACCAGGAGGAGGTTTTGGTCAAGGTCTTGGAGGATTAAATTTGATAGGTTTGGGGGACAGAATCATTATTCTTGAAACTGACTGATTTTATCTCTTCCATCTGGACTTTTGGAAGCTGCTTGTGCAGTGTAGGATATGTCACGTTGATCAATTCTGAACATTTCACCGAATTGATGAAGAGGAAGCCCATGCAGTCGATGTCTGAACCGCCTTTGCCCTGAATTCCAAGGCAGATCCCAGAGCGGATATCGACCGGGTACTCTGTCTTTAGGCCCCAGTCTGTCATCTTCACGAATAATTCCCTGCCTTTGCTTGTCCTGAACTTGAAGGCGCCCATGCGTGAGCCAGCCCCATTCCCCCACAGTGAGAGTGACGAAAACAGCTCCCCAGGCTGGAACACAAACTCTTTGTGAGATCCCGAGGGATTACCGTACTGTGCAGACCTTCCGTCCGTCAGCCAGGCCTTTACGCACTTGATCTGCCACCCTCCAACCCACACCCAGATTTTTTCCAACGTTGCTCCATTTCTCCTCCCATCAAGACTGAAGCTTGTTCCTCCTTGTCCTCCACAGGTATGTAAGGCCAATGCATAAGGCATTTTCTCCTTTCTTCCTGCACATTACAAGATACAGATTTGTTTTAATTATGAAAGGAATTTCAAACATTATGATATTCACAGTTTTGACTTTCAAAACCACATTTTATTGACACATTTGTAATAGTAATGCACTTCTAAATTTGCATGTCGACTCATACGTTATCGACAATTCAATAACAAACATCACTATTGCGAAAAAACGATCATCATCATGTTGGAAAATTGTAAAAAAACACACATTGGATCAGATTATTAACTAATAATGGCGAAGTTACAGCTAAAGACAATGCAAGAAGAGCAGACAATGACAAGGTTGATAATTGACAAGTATGACTGTTTGAGAAATACAGCTTCTCTGAAATAAACACAACATAGTACAGCAAACCCTTCCCTCGAGGTTTTGCTGTTTTGGGCCAAATTTATTCAGGTGGCGAGAGAGATAACGGTCATCCAAGCTCACTGGCTAGTACTGGTGAAGGAGTTCATGGAGGCGGGCCTTCGTCCACCGATTTATGGCCACATATCAGGCCCTAGTCTGGTTGGAGGCTGAAGCGCTAAAGACCTTGCCGATGGCCTTGAATGACGAGGCCCTTGCCATTTTCACGCCGATTCTGCCGGAGCGGACGATCACGCTTCAAGCAGCCCGTCACAAGATGGCGAAGATTTTCGACCCACCATCAAATGCGAAGAGAAAATTCCAGCAGGGCAGGCGGGAGGAAGCTAAGGCGCCCCTCGCGTACCGCAGTGTCCTGATGGCACTCGGCCAAGCAGCTTACCCTCGGCTGGAGGAAGCAGTGATGGACTCCCTGGTGATGGAGAAAATGCTGGCGTTGGTCCAAGAGATGGCTGTGGTGCTTCCTCTCATGGAGGAGGAGGCACAGACCTCCTCGTGGGTGGCCCGATGTCTATGGATTCAGGAGGAGATGAGTTGGCAGACCCGGGTTGTGTCCCGAGCGGAGGAGCGCCCAGAAACCATCAGCTGCGCCTGCTGCCCAGGTTGCTGAGTGAGGGGTGAAGTCAGCGGGAGCCCACTCGTTGTGGTCAGTGAGTCAGTGAGTGTGCCTACGGGCATGCAAATATTAACACCGTGAACATTTGACATAGGCCGACTCACCAATTGTGATTGCTCCATCAGATGTAACGACCCACAGACTAACAATATCAGGGGCACAAACGGTTGTGAGAGTGAAGCAAAAAAACATTTTTAAGTGTTGAATTACAGATCCCGCACATGCGGGATCTGTAATTATTGAGATGGTGAACCCAACAGAAATGGTGATGGCAGGAGTACCTAGCAATGTTCCATCAACCGAAGAAAGTTAGTTACACAAACTGTTTGATGGGAATGCAGAGTTGTCAGAAGCACAAAGAGGCCAAGAGAACTGCTCCTGCAATTCTCTGATGTGTTCAGCCAAGGGAAATATGACATAGGATGCATGGCATTGGCGTTACATCACATTGAAATAGGAAATGTGCACCCTATCCGACTAAATTCGTATTGAATGAGCCCCATAAAGAAACTACACGTGCAACAGGTTGTGCATGACATATTAGTAGCAGAGATCATTTCTCCATCCACCAGCTCTTGGGGGGGGTCCTATGGTACCTGTGTAATGGGTTCAATCGAGGAGCACACTAGAACACTAACGGGATAACGACATTGGGTGCTAACCCACCTCTCCTATACTTAACTATATACACTTGGGGGGAATGGTTTTGGACGGGACAACTACTAAATCGGACCAGGACAGCCAACACGTTGCCTGGTCTACGTGTGCGATGCCCAGAGACCGAAGACGACGACGAAGGTTTCTTCCCAGCCAGGACCAACCCCGGACCCCCCGGGGCTCGGCCTTATCTCTTCAGTGTGGCAAGGCCCCGCCCTGGGCCACGCCCCTTTTCCAGATCCTTCACGAGGACCCACCTCACGTGTTCCTCTCACCCTCACCCTGGTCTCCATTCCCACCTCATCCGGACACGTGTCCCCTACTGTTTACCCAGCCTCTCCCCTGGTATGTCTATGCAGTGCCCGGGAGAGGCTCTGCCCATACAGTACCACTCACACGGTACTGTCGCTACACTATGGTGCCATCATCAATGACACTACATCACCCCCCCCCCCCCTTCGTAAAACACAGCCGTCCTGGCTGTCAATAAAACCTGAATACAAAAGTGTGCCTCCTAACAATAACATCAATAAATTACCGGTGGCCTCGCAATACATACAGTATATACACAA
The DNA here is from genome assembly GCF_965212315.1 of Lampetra planeri. Classification (NCBI taxonomy): domain Eukaryota; kingdom Metazoa; phylum Chordata; class Hyperoartia; order Petromyzontiformes; family Petromyzontidae; genus Lampetra; species Lampetra planeri. The sequence goes on from NC_136151.1 coordinate 612,636, forward strand.
ATGTTCAGTTATTGAGAAGGGAAAAAAGAGAGATGGAGGAGAGAGAGTAACAACAACACACAAGAGTCCGATTCAAGAGCCGAATGGCTCACAGGGCTATACCTAATAAATGAAACTTGAAATAAATAAATGAGCAAACAACAAAAAACATCAGCAATGTACATTATCCCGGTGACCTTCCACCACCACCAAAGCACATTCCTGCCCTGTGTGTGTGACAGCACCGCTGAGAACGAGAAGGGCCAGGTTCAGCCAATGACTGCCCTGTCCAGGAAGTGTGACAAGCAGCAAAATGGGCCAGGAACAATACATATTGGATGGAAGTCATTTCAACCGTGCAGTTCTGGAACGAGTCCTTGTAGCCGCGTCTCCAGGCGAGGTGGGACTGAGCTCCCTGGAGTATCTGGGGGGATCTTGAAAATGGCCTAACGAGCGCGGCCCCTCCCAATGATCCATCTCGATGGGCATAGAACAAATGGGTGACAGCCGGTCCACCTTCCTCTTGCTGTCCGGGAGCAGTGCAGCCGGCGGAGTCAGGGGTGTTAAGCGATTCAATCCTGTGGGTAGAATGGCAAAACTCCGCTGAGGACCCGCCGCAGAGGATGCGCGTCCCAGCTCGCTGGGAACACCTGACACTCGGCCCTTATAAAATGGAGATGAGGGCATGTCTGAAGGAGCAACAAAATGCTTAACATGTGACGGGTGTACAAACCAAGACCGGCGACCGAACTGTATGTTCACACACTGCGGTCTATTGGCCTGAATCACGTCCACCGTCCCTCACCAGGGTCTGTATAATTTGAGGGACATACTGATTGAACGTGGCAACCAAGGCTTGCCTGACAGGCGAAGCCCCCTCAACTGCTCATTGGCCGATTGCCCTGAAGCAGAATTTTTCTTCGACGCCTCCCACGCCTCTGATACTCGTTGAAGAGTAAGGCGCATAAGCGCAGGCATTTTAATGCTGACTTTACCCGGCTACCATGTGTAGTTTGATATCAATAGGGGGATCCTCCTCCCTTCCGTACATAAAAAAATGGCGAGTATCTAGTGGAAGTGTGAGGGGTCATTCTGTAGGCCGCGGGGACCCTGAGGACATTTGAGTTCCAGTCGGTTTGGGACTCACCGACCTGCTGACTCAACATGGAGGTAAGAGTCTATGTGGTCGTTCTACCATCCCATCATGCTGGGGATGATAGGGCGACGTCCGAACTTTCTTTGTAACTATAATGTGAGGTTACACCTGGATGATTAATTGGTTACACCTGGAGGATTAATTGGTTACACCTGGATGATAACGATTGACTCTGCCGGCCTCAGCCCATAACCAATGGGGAGTTGAGCCAGGGGCGCGGCCCTAATGTAATGCGAAGGTTACACCTGGAAGAGGATGATTAGCTCTGCTGGCTTCAGCTGCAACCAATGGGGAAGCAAGTTAGGGGCGTGGCCCTTGGGCCGGAGGATGGGCTCTGGAAGGTTCCAGGGAGGTGGCCGAGGATTGGCTGCGAGGCACCAAGTGGGCCAGGAATTAAAAGGGGTGGAGACGGACAGCACGGGGTCAGAGCTGGGAGGAACGAAGGCGAAGCCACGCTGGTGCCGTGGTCCGGAGCCTGCCACGTGGCAGGCCGAAGCAGTCTCTCTCTCCCTCTCTCTCTCTCCCTCTTATGCTGTCTGCCAACAGCGTGAAGGAGCCATAGAGCAAGAGGAACGAGTATAGAGAGAGCTGTGACCGAACTTAATAAAGGAAACTGAAAGTCAGAAGTTGTCTCCACGACCTTAATTACATTGGAGTCAGAAGTGCATTTTGAGACCATTTGGACGATCATCCGAGATGTCCAAGCACCTCAAGAAAAGGAACCCACCGGACCCGCCATCGGAAGAAGATGATGATGCGGACAAGGACGAGCAGCTGGGAGCAACGGGACCGCTGCCGCCGTCTGCTGCTCTCCCCGACGCTGCGCAAAAACGACAGGCCGGTGCAGAGGCATCTCCAGCTGCGGGCGAAGGGTGGCGATGAGTGGCGGAACAGATAGAGTCTCTCTGTGCGGTCATGCTCAATCTCGTGACGGTGGTCGCGTCATCTGCCGCCCTGGGTCGGCCTCGTGGGATGGATCCGAGTGCGGACGACCTTGATCTCCAGCGGGGGCTGCGTCCGCCATTACACCTGCAGCGGAGGAGGAGGCCGCCATCTTGGGCGGGGCCGCTGCCACGCTGCCGGCGGCCGCCATCTTGGCAGAGCCGCGTGTTGCACGGGCGGCGGAAACGGGCGCACCCAAGGCCTCCGACAGTAGCCGCAGCCATCGCCTTCCTCAAATTAAAGAGTTCGTCGCCGGAGGCGACTGGAGCATATTCACGTGGAGATTCGAGCCTGCCTTCTGATCGGTGCGTTGGACGGAGTCCGAGGCGTTGGAGGCTCTACCTACGCTGTTGGACGACGTGTCCTTGGCCGTTTTCTGCTCCAGTAGGAAGAAGATGCTAAAGGACGCCTTCGCTGAAATGGCAGAATTTTACGAGTCACAATCGGCTGCTCATAGAAAATGTATGCAGCGACGTCGAGGACCGGAAGAATCACCTTTGGCGTACCGTGGTGCGCTGTTAGCGCTCGCTATGGCCGCCTACCCCGAGTCCTCCGCCGATCTCCTGGATCCTCTCATCCTTGCAAGGACGATTGAACTATCGCAGGAGTTAAAAATCTCGCTACCGGTATGCGGCCAGCGAGCTGCTGACGTCTCGTTGGGCAGCACGATGTTATGATGCAAAGTACAACTTGCGACGTTGGGACCAGATGGCGGCTTGGACGGGGGACGCGGATCAACCCCAAAAAGGATGGTGAACCACTGGGATGGGCTTCACGTCGCGTCGTGCACATCCCAGACGAGTCCAGCGACGAAGAGTTGGTGGCTAGCTGCTCCTCGCTGGACCCCGCAATGCCAGTGGGACACGCAACGGGACGGGGACGGGCGGTCATGAGTGGGGGCCGAGGCGACCGACCGTCGGGCGGCCGCCACTTGTTTCAAGTGTGGCCAACTGGGCCACATCGCCCACGATTGTCGGCGCCAGTTCCGACCTCCACGGCTCTCGTCGGGCCTTCCTCCATCTCCTCTACCGGACGCGGATCGATGTCATTCTCGGGCAAGTCGGCACACATCGGGCACCCGGCAGATCCTACCACCTCACGCATCCACTCACATCCCCGTAGGGTTATCGGATGTTAAATGTTGGCATGCTGACTCGGTTCCGCACACGGTTACACAGTGGAAGAAGTTGGCTCGAAGGGTGGTTGAAGCCGCATCGGGGTCCTCCACGGTGCTGGGCACGATTCAAGGGGTAGACGTGCGGGTTTTGGTTGATACCGGTGCATCGGCAACCATCATTTCCGATGTGATTTTTCATCTTTTATCCATCCCTGCGTCGCGGGTCGAACCGGCTAATGATGCATGCATTGCTGCTAATGGGGGTGGCATGGGTATCATAGGACGGGTGGATGTCCACATTGCCATTGGGAATGTTGCCGCGTCAGGTTTGGTTTATATTTCGCGATCGCTGGTGGTTCCATGTTTGTTGGGTACCGATTTTCTGCGTCGGATGCCTGTCAAAATCCTTGTGGATCAGGGTTGTTTATAGATGCCTGGGGGCGTTAGGATGTCCTTCTTACCATCCTGTGGGGCCGGCCACTTCCGGGGAATGCCGTTCACGCGCTAGCCGATGTCACTGTGGAGATATCCCCGGGTAAACAGATGCTCATTCCGCTGCGCTACCGGAAGCGTTTGGAGGCCACGGATGGGGCGCCGGGTGTGTTACTGTACCCGTCGAACTCCGTGGCTAAGGCCTTCTCCCTTGTCGTGGCTCAGACTATATTGTTCGGGGTGGGCAGGCCCCGTTCTTACAAGTGTTGAATGGGGGCCCGGAATGAGTGGTCGTTCCGGCAGGTGCCGTATTGGCCCATGCCACTACCGATTTTACTAGCCTGGATGGGGACCAACCTAGAGTAATGGCTGCCGGCTTGTCTCGTGCCACTCATTCGGACGATCGGTGGATCGCCGAATTGTGCCGTGAGAATGTGTTCACTATTGTGGATTAACACAGTGCGTGCCTGCACAACAGACGTGTCCAACCAAAGGGTTCACAGTCATTGGATACCACCAGCGTTTCTGCCCCCACTCGTGCTAGACCCCGAGCCATGTTATTAGATGGTGTGAGCAGAATTCTTTCAGCGGTCGTCTGTTTATCAAGTTAGTTTCGCAGCCGCAAGGGAATCAGTATTTGTGCACAAGGTGGATTGGTGACAGTTTCTGTCACTAGCGCCCGAACCGTGGCATTAACCATGCTCAACCGACAAAAAGGCCATGCAGTGGCCCGATGGCAATTCAAGGTAACCTTGATCCACAAAAAATTTGAGGGGCATTTTGCCCAAGAAACTGGTTCCCAATAAACATGGTACTGCAAGGGATGTCGAAACCAACACCAGTCCCATCAATTGAATGTCACCGATGCACACCGTTGCCGTTATTTGCCCAATAATTCCGAGGGAGCCACCATTCTTGGCAAAGCACGGGGGCTTTGACAGGACAAAGGTCCCGTGCCATGTGGTATAGGATGTTAAAAGTCAATTCTGAGATAATGGTAGCGGATGCTCCGGTGTCGATGAGTACCCATACCTCTACCCCCTGTACCTTCCCGATAACGGCCGACGACCCTGCCGCCGCGGTGAACACACAGTGAGCCAACTCTGACCCCTGACCAGGGTGATGTGCCAGCCTTTTTTTGCTGCACCGAATTATCCCGCCCCGCAACATGCCATGCGCGAGCGTGAACCGACAGCCGAACGGGATAAGTGAGGTGGAAGTAAGGGCTGAGTGTGTGGTGTGCTGCGACTCGTCCTGGGGATCAAGCGGGTCTGGAGATGTCCACGTGGATGACTGCGAGGGCCCAAAGAATATCCTCCTTGCAGTATGGCATCCTGTCGAGATGTGTACAGGCAGACCGCAAATATAGCAGAGGACGGAGCCGCTCCCCATGCGAGAAGAGGTCCCCCACCATCGGTTGTGTCCTCCCCGTCGCTCCGAGGTGCCTTTCCGCCAACCGCCGTCATCGACTGAAGTGCAAACTTGAACGGGCTCAACCTCTTCAGTTGCACTAAACACCTCAGAGGGTGTGGTGAACGCCACCACTTGTATACGCCATTTCAAATTGAAATGTGCTTGAATGCACCAGGCGATCTTAAGGGACGATAAATCGTTGTCTTCCATTGCTAGCAGGGCGAAGTGAAGTTCCTTCACCAAAGCCAGCATACGTTAAAACACACCAATGAGTCCAAGCCAGTTTGCTCCATCTTTGGAAAAGCTGCTTGTGCCAGCGACAAAAGTGCGCTGCGGAAGGCGAGAGGTGTCTCGGCCGCCCCCCGCCTTCGCACAGCGAACTTGTGATGAAAATTAGACGGAGGATCGTAGATCTCCGCCATCTGTGCAAAAGCCAGCTTCAACATGGCCCTTTCAGCCGGCAGGACGGCGTAAAATGCCGCTAAGGCGTCGTCATCGAAGGCAGTGGAGAAGCGCCTTCAGCGCCTACTCCTCCGTCCAGCCCGCTAACTCACAGTTCGCAGTGAAGCGTCGCCAGAATGCCTCTCAATCCCCTCCGACATCCGTGAACTCCTTCACGAACGGGAGCTGACACTTGGGTGATGGGATGTCCATTGGCGTTTTGGCGGGAAGTCCAACTTGGCAGGAAGTCCAACTTGGCGGGCTCCTCTTCTCGCGTGACCGCCAATATGGCGGCCGCTTGTACGCTCTGCGTGGTGGAAGTTTCCCGCGCGCGGCTGCTTCCACATCCTGCAACCCTGGTGCTCCAACCTCCATCGTCAGTTCCTCTTGGTCGAGCTCGGCGACAAGCGCAGCCGTCGCTTCCAGCAGCTCATCGAGGCACATGCGGAGCGATCGGCACTGTCTCCCTGGTGGCGGCGATGCGGCGGTGTGGTGGTCGTTCTGCTGCTTCGCAGGTAGCACCGCCTCGTCCCCTCTCTCCGGGGTTGCTATTCCCGGGCTGTCTGCAGGGGAGTCCCCTCATCGTCATCCGAAGCTGTCATGGTGAGTTGTCTCCGGCACGTGAACATATCACCTAATTTAAGGCTACTCTGTTAGAAAAATTAAACACCTCTGGCACCAGTTGTAATGGGGTCAATCGAGGCGCACACTAGAACGTGGAGGCAACACGTTTCATTAACTAACATCACATAACTCTTAACACTAACGGGATAACGACATAAGGTGGTAACCCACTTCTCTTATATTTAACTATATACACTTGGGGGGAATAGCTATATACACTTTGGATGGGACAACTACTAAATCTGACCAGGATAACCAACACACTGCCTGGTCCACTTGTGCGACGCCGGAGACCGAAGACCACGACGACGAAGGTTTCTTCCCAGCCAGGACCAACCCCGGTCCCCCCCGGGGCTCGGCCTTTATCCCTGCGGTGTGGCCAGGCCCCGCCCTTGGCCATGCCCCTTTTCAAGATCCTTCGCGAGGGTTCAGGACCCACCTCACATGTTCCTCTCACCCTGGTCCCCGATCCTACCTGATCTAGTTACGTGTCCCCTACTGTTTACTCAGCCTCTCCCCTGGTATGCTCATCCGGTCTGGGAGAAGCTCCACCCATACAGTACCACTCACACGGTACTGTCGCTACACTATGGTGCCATCATCAATGACACTACACTTGTAAAAAAACAGACGGCAGCTTGCAGCTTCGTGTTGATTTCCACCATCTAAATAATTTTACATTAACTGATGCTTATCCACTCCCGCAAATTGACGATTCATTATATGCAATGTCAGGGGTAAAAAAAATCCCACATTGATTGGACTTACTCTTAGGATTTTGGCAACTGCCCTTGGACAAGGCCTCGAAGCCCAAAACAGCATTCTGTGCACCTCAAGGTTTGATCAATTTAACTGCCTTCCAATGGGCTTGCAAACCACTCTGGCCACATTCCAAAGGCTAATAGAACTGGTTTTAGTGGGGCTACAATGGGAGTCTTGCCTCGTATACTTGGATGACATCATTGTTTTGGATCGCTTGTTCGATGAACAGCTGCAGCGGCTGTGCGCGGTGTTATCTAGGGTATGCTCAGGTAAGGGTCCAGTCGAAATAGTCGAGATAAAGTGGCTGCAACGCGTATGCATACAGTCGGGACGTCGCCATTGGTATGTTCACCCATTGCGCCTAAAGCCCTATTTTCATCATTATCTATGCACCTCATCCCCATGCCCTGTTCCGCCGGAGGTTGGGGTGGCCGACAATTTGCTGTAGCCGCCAGCTGCACACAGATCACCCGTACATGACCCTGTTCCACTTGCATTACCGAGTGTTATCCTGGATGCCTCATCGCAGGACTCTGCAGAGAATGCTGGTCCTGCAAAGAGGACCTGTGCAAGATGTGCAAGATGGCGCTGACACTGTCCTGGACGATGCAGCAGACCATTAGACCTCGTTCCCACCATCCTGTTGTTTGTGTTACTAATTTTGGGAGGTGCAAAATTTGTACAGCAAAATTATTAACACGACACATTGTTCATTTCATGTATTGTTTAATTGCACATGATTAGACTCAGAAAAAAATTGAACAAGGTTACCAATTGCTGGTGTGTGAAATTCCTCTTGACTCCCTGTGGTCCTTTAGGTCGATCATTCCCCGCTGGTATTAGCCTGGACGGCTCGTTTTTTTTTTAAGGGGGGTGGGGGGGAGAGGGGTTGGGTGATGTAATAACCGAAATTCCAGACAACTCACCTGAAGCAAACGTGCAGGCAAACAGACTGTCAGGAAGTAGGCCATGGCCTCCTATTGGTGCAGAGGCCTCCATAGTGATTGGCCGGGAGGCAAGGTTCAAAGGGATGGAGGAAAGATTTTAACCGAAAAAGGCGGGAAGCTATTTAAGGGTTGAGGGAACGGTTGATAATTGTTGGTGAAGGAGAACGAGGATTGGCTGAGGGGAGCACAGGTTTGAAAGGGAGCTGAAAGGATATAAAAGGGCAGAGCACAAGGGGAGTGGACACTCGGTAGAGAGGACGAGCTTCAAGACCCAAGGAAGAAGACGGTTCTACTGTGGTTGCTGTGTTGTATATGCGACCCTTTTTCCAAAATTCATATTAAGAATAATTCTGCCAATAATATGTTTTTCATACAATCAATCGCGGGGTCACTTGGAGCGCAAACAACGGAATTCCCCCCCCCCCCCTCTCGCGAGCAGCTGCCGTGACACGCTCGCGACAGGAAGCCGGAGATGAACCATAAAAGATAATAAAAGGACACCCCCCCCCCATACAAAGGAGAGACGAAGGTGACACCCCTTCCTCCCACCAACGGAAAGGGGTCCGTCATAAAAAAACACACGCTCCCCCCCACCCCCGGACGAAAGAGGACACACGCGTTTCGCTTTGTTAACTTTTTCATGTTTCTTCTAATAACGAAAATCCAAAACTTAGCGACAAAGATTAAGTTAATATTATCGCAGTACGCCTCACACTCACGCCAAGTAATAAAAAACCAGGCTAAAATCTACATCAGTTACTATTATTTCCCATTCATTATTTTAATACAAATGTCATTTATTTTTATTTTTATTTACGCGACCAAGCCAAAACGAATTCCCTAGCCTCGGGATATCAGATAATAATAATAATAACTCGAGAACAAACAGCACAAACCCAGGTTACAGGCAGTGGAAAGAAGGTTAGTAAAACCCTATGAATATACGTGGTAATAATAATGCTAAATCACAAATCTTGAATAAACACAAGCCAAATAATAATTACGAGTAGTAGACAAAGGGTCATCTAGAAGAATTAAAGGCGAAATTAGTCAGTCATACCCAACCAAGATAGAATGTACTCCATAGGGAAAGAGCCTCCCAACCGCCTTTGTCGGATAGCAAGATATGCACACACAAGCAAAGAACATCTCCCCATAAAAGAAAATCAAATCTCGATGGAAATACTGTGAACCCGGCTACAACATACCTTGAATCACTTACAATCAAAATTACAAGTAATGCTATAAGAAGTAAAGTGAGTCTCATTTTAACTTCCAAACAGAAAACGGGAAAAACTTGGAAGTTTGTGTGAGACAAAGAGTCACACCCACCGCCGGAGACGGAGAAACCCCCCTCCTTCCAAGTTAATAATTAGAGGCTGAGGAGAGGCACGAGTGGGGGCCATCTGGAGCAAATTTCTTAGTTGGCGAGAGAACCCGAGGAAGCCAATTATCACCCCCAATAAAATGGAACACCACACGGACACACATACCACTCCCCCTCCCCACAGCAAGCGACATCAAAGTAAGGCAGGCCTGTTGTGAAGAGAGAGAGAGGGGAGGGATTATACAATTCTAAGTACGAACACGATTCACAAATTGTCAGTCTTGCTACAGTCTTGCTCAGGCTTGCGGTGCCGTCGCGAGGGAGCAAGCACCGACCCCAACCATGGGTGTCATGTCTCGCAGAGAAAAGTGACGATGTGTGTTTGGAGAGCTGGGTTCGGCATGAGCCGACAAGAGTATCGCTGACATTTTTATGCTACATTTTCCCTGATGTGTTCATACATTCGTAAAGTCAAGGATTGCGACAAGTGGTAGTGTACTAAGCTTTCACAGTTGTTTAAGAGGTGTGCGAATACAATTCACAACTTTTGAAAGTGAGCGCGCAGCAAATGCGCCGTGAAATCATCGCCGCCGACATCATCATCACCACCGGACGCAGGAGATCATCACCACCGACACAGAAGAAGCTTGCCAGCAGAAGTAGGATCGCTCCACCGAGCCGCTGCCATGCGAGTAAAGCTGGCGAAAATTCCAGCTATCACTCTCGTGAAATAGCGGAAAGTGCCCAACGTCGATCAAGCAACGAACGAGAGCATCGTTCATCGCCAGAGAACCCGGAGCCGGAGAGCGCGCATAGCCGCGTCGCCCAATGCCCAGAGCACAGGTGCCAGCCACCAGTGCACGAGCGAACGAGCACCGCCAAGCGCCGCCGGGCACCGCCGGGCACTACTGGGCACCACCGGGCGCCACGAGTGACCGAGCCTCTTCAAGGACAACATCGCGCCGACGCCGCTTATCTCGCAGCGGAGAGAGAAAGCCGCGGCTCACTGCAGCCACGCCCGAGCGAGAGGGAATTCTTTCGAAGCCGTTCGTATGATACGCCCTCCCCCACACTCACAAACCCACGACGCGCCCGGCGCATGCTCACACAAGAATTTATCAAGGGGACAATCAAACACCCCGACACAATGGAATCAACCCTAGCCAATCATAAGAAGACTAATTATAAAAGTGCATGAACTATCAGCTGGCCGTAAAGGCATCGCGGCTCATAGAGTGATAAGAATACGTCGTTTATAAGTGTATTAGTCGTTTTTATTTTGTTTTATTTTACTTCTAATCGCATAAATGACCAATAGATTCATCAAGACGAACTAAACTTTTGAAACCTTCGTCACGAATCTACACGCTCACAGAGAGATAATATCGTGTTAAACCTGTTTCTTTGTCATAGAACCTTGTCCACGAATTAATTAAAGCTTAGCCAGAGATAATAATCTTCCGTAAGAGGGCACGCACGCCATCGCACACCATCGCACACCATTGTTCCAAGACATTTCGTTAAATATATAATCTTGCCGATTAATCTATTGACGTATACTTTTGCCTTTGGGGTATAATAATTTGCTTTTATTGCCTTTCGTATGAATATCATTGCATGCCTGTTTTAAAGGCTCTACCTGTCGCCGGATATGCTCGCGTTACTCTATAGAATTCATTGATTGTTCTGATTACCCAGTTTGACAACGTAATCACTGAGGGTTAAATGCACGGATCACAACTCCTGGAGTACTGTGTTAATAATTCCAAGCATGAGAGTTCGCATATTAGAGTGTCCTGTTTTTGTTTAGAATTTAAATTGCTTAACACAGAAGTGTTTGAGTGTTTTTTTCCTAAGTTCATGCGTAACAATCTTATTTATAAGAACTGTATCCTGCTGTAATGTGAGGGTATACCTGGGTGATTGAATGGTCACATCCCGTTTATAATGATTGGCTCTACCGGTCCAGACCCATAACCAATGGGGAGAGGTGTAGGGGCGTGGCCCTGATGTAATGGGAAGGTGACACTTGGAAGCCCTGCTGGATTTGGCCACAGCCAATGGGGGGACGAGTTAGGGGCGTGGTCCTGGGACTGTAGGATGGAATCTGGAAGATTCCAGGGAGGTTACCCAGGACTGGTTGAAAGGCACCACGTGACCCAGGGATTAAAAGGGGTGGAGACGGGCAACACGTGGTCAGAACTGGAACGAACGAATGGAGAATCCACGCCGGAGTGGGGGTCCAGAGCCTGCCACGTGGCAGCAACAGTCTCTCTCTCTCTCTGTCCCTCCCTCTCAAGCTGTCTGTCAACAGGGTGAAGGAGTTAGATAGCAGAAGAGTCCGTATGATGAGAGCTGTGAAAGAAAGATAATAAACTAACCTGATTCCAGAAGTTGCTTCCTCGACCTTTATTACATTGGTGCCAGAAGTACATCTTGAGACCGTTTGGACCACTAGTTGAAATGTCCAAGCACCTCAAGAAAAGAAACCCACCGGATCCTCCATCGGAAGAAGATGACGATGCAGACAAGGACGAGCTGCTGGGAGCAATGGGACCGCTGCCGCCATCTTCCGCTCTCCCCGATGCGGCACAACGACGACAGGCCGGCGAGGAGGCGTCTCCAGCTGCGGACGAAGGGTGGCGGCGGGTGGCGGAGCAGATAGAGTCGCTCCGTGCGATCATGCTGAATCTTGTAATGGCGGTCGCGTCATCTGCGGCCCTCGGTCGGCCTCGTGGAACTCATCCAAGGGCCGACGACCAAGATCTTCAGTGGGAAACGCCGTCCGCCTTTGCACCTGCCGCGGAGGGGGAGGCCGCCATCTTGGGCGGGGCCGCTGCCATGCGGCCGCCGGACGCCATCATGGGTGGGGCCGCTGCCACACGGCCGCCAGACGCCATCTTGACGGAGCCGCGTGCTGCGCGGGTGGCGGGAGCAGACACGCCCAAGGCCTCTGATATTCACCGCGGCCATCGCCTTCCTCAAATTAAAGAGTTCGTCACCAGAGGCGACTGGAGCGCGTTCACGTGGCGATCCGAGTCCGCCTTCCGATCGGTGCGGTGGACGGAGGCAGAAGCGCTGGAGGCTCTGCCCACACTGTTGGACGACATATCCTTAGCCGTCTTCTGCTCCATCCCGGCGAGTAAAAAGTAGACGCTACGTGACGCCTTCACGGAAATGGCGGAATTCTACGAACCACCAACGGTGGCTAGAAGGAAATTTATGCAGCGGCGTCGAGGAGTGGAAAAATCGCCCTTAGCGTACCGTGGTGCGCTGTTGGCGCTCGCTATGGCCGCCTACCCCGAGTCCTCCGCCGATCTACTGGATCCTCTCATCCTGGCTAGGATGATTGAATTATCCCAAGAATTGAACATATTGTTGCCGGTGTGCGGCCATGAGCCGCTGACGTCTCGCTGGGCGGCGCGCTGTTTGGACGCCAAATTCAACCTCAAGCGCTGGGACCAGATGGCGGCATGGACGGGAGATCCCGAGATAGACGGCCAACCATTGGGATGGGCTCTGCGTCATGTCGTCCACATCCCTAACGACTCCAGCGACGACAAGTTGATTGCCGCCGCTCCTCGCTGGGTCCCGAAACGCCGGCTGCACGAGCAGCACAATGGGGCCGGACGTCCACGAGCTGGGACCGGGGCGACCGACAGCCGGGCGGCCGCCACATGTTTCAAGTGTGGCCGACGGGGCCATTTTGCCCGTGATTGCCGGTGCCGACTCCAACCTCTTCAGCTCCCGTCGGGCCGCCTTCCATCTCCTCCACCGGACGCGGATCCACGGCACCCTCGGGCAAGTCGGCACACATCGGACACCCGGCACGTCCTGACACCTCACGCATCCACTCGCACCCATGTTTGTACATCTGATGATAATTGTGGACCAGCTGGGTCGATGCCGCACTCGGTTACTCAATGGAAAAAATTGGCTCGGAGGGTGGTGGCAGCCACGTCGGGGTCATCGACGGTACGGGGTACTATTGAAGGGATTGATGTGCGTATTTTGGTTTATACAGGTGCGTCTGCAACCATCATTTCCGATGTAATTTTCCATCTCCTGTCCATCCCTACTTCGCGGATCCGACCGGCTAATGATGCATGCATTGCTGCGAATGGGGGTAGCATGGGTATCCTGGGACGAGTGGATGTACGTATTACTATACGGAATATCACCGCGTCGGGACCAGTTCTGATCTCGCGTTCGTTGGCTGTTCCATGCTTATTGGGCACCGATTTTCTTCGTCGGATGCCCGTTAAAATGCTGGTTGATCAAGGTTGTTTGGAAATGCAAGGCGGCATTAGAATGTCCTTCTTGCCGTCCCTGTTGGGCCGGTTGCCCCCAGGACACACCGTTAACACGCACGATTGTTGCTGTCACGGTGGAGATACCCTCGGGTACGCAGATGCTTATCCCGCTGCCTTACCGGAAGCAGTTGGAGGCCGTGGACGGAGCAGCGGGTGTGTTATTGACCCCGTCAAACTCCGTGGCTAAATCGTTTTCCCTTGTGGTGGCGCAAACTATCGTTCGGCCTGGGCAAGCCCCGTTCTTACAGGTGTTGAATGGGGGCCCGGACCGGGTAGTCATTCCGGCGGGTGCGGTATTGGCTCATGCCACTACCGATTTCACTAGCTTTGAGGGCGACCAACCTAGGAAAATGGCCGCTGGCTTGGCACAGCCCAATTGTTCGGACGATCGATGGATCGCCGAATTGTGCTGTGAAAATACGTCTTTCTCACCCATGCAGCGGAACGCCTTGCATTCACTATTGTCGAAATACACTGACGTTTTCAGTAGAAACGATTTTGATTTGGGCCATACCTCGCTTTTGTCGCACCATATCGACACCGGTGCGGCGGGACAGATGTGTATGCACCCTCATCGCATGAGCCCTGGGGAAAGGGAACACATGCATGGTGCGGTGGACGACATGTTGGCGGACAATATAATTTCGCCGTCCAATAGTCCTTGGGGCGCGCCGGTGGTGTTGGTTTAAAAGAAGGATGGTGGGACGAGGTTTTGTGTTGACTTTCGCCGATTGAATAAAATATCCGTGGCGGATGCATACCCCCTGCCACAGATGGACGATTCGTTGGACGCCTTGTCGGGGGCGAATTTTTTCTCAACCTTCGACCTGTCGTCGGGCTTTTGGCAGCTCCCCCTCGATGACGCGTCTAGACTGAAGACGGCGTTCTGCACGCCGCAGGGGCTGTTTGAGTTTAACCGTCTTTCCATGGGCTTGAATGCCGCACCGGCGACGTTCCAACATCTGATGGAACTGGTGCTAACGGGGCTGCAGTGGGAAACGTGCCTCATATATTTGGACGATATCATTGTATTCAGTCGCACCTTCGATGAATACCTTCAATGGCTAGAGGCTGTCTTTCAGAGAATGCGATCGGCTGACCTCATATTTAAACCAAAGAAGTGCCATCTTTGCAACGTTATGTCCGTTACCTCGGACACATCGTCAGCTCTGACGGTGTGTCCCCGGACCCTCAAAAGACGTCTTGTGTTCGGGAGTGGCCGACGCTCACTTCTACTATCGCCGGTTTGTTCAGAATTTCGCGACACTGGCTAAGCCTCTGCATGTTCTGATGGGAAAGAATCAGATATTTAAATGGGGCCCGGAAGAGGAACGTGCTTTCCAGTCTCTCCGGGATCGCCTGGCCACCGCTCCGACACTCGACTATCCATATTTTTCCCAGCCGTTCATCTTGGACATGGATGCTAGGGACATCGGCATTGGGGCTGTTTTGTCGCAACGGAAAGACAGGGTCAAGCGAGTAGTGCCATACGGCAGCAGGGTTCTGTCTCCTGCTGAGACGCGCTATTGCGTGACTCGACGGAAATTACTGGCGATCGTCCATTTCGTTCGCCAGTACCGGCCGTACCTGTATGGGAGGAAATTCCTCGTGCGCACTGACCATGCTGCTTGCAATATTCATTAAAATTGGAACAACCGTCCGGTCAATTGGCTCGGTGGTTGGAAGTGTTGCAGGAGTTCTCCTTCCATATCACGTACCGCAAGTGTACTCACCACGGCAATGCGGATGCTATATCTAGATTGCCATCGACCCGTCCTTGTACCTGTCTGACGGGTATGCACCGCTGTGCAGCGCTGCTTACCCCGCCCTGTACAGTTATGGGTGCGATGTCAAAGGATGACGGCCGGGGTACACCCGTTGGAGCCGACGGTACGCTGCATTTGCCGCACTCGGTGTGGCTGCGCGAACAAATGGCTGATGCCTCTTTGGCTCCATTGTGGGAATAGGTCGGGAAACCGAGATCTTACCTGTCGGGATGGAAGTGGCAGTTGTTTAATGGCCAGGCAGGGTTGCTGATGTGTTCAGATGGGTTGTCGGACCATTAACGCCTGGTTGTGCCATCATTCCTTCGCCATGATCTGATCCGCGCGCTGCACGCCGACAAGCTGATGCATCTTGGCGTGTAGAAGACATTGTCCGCGATGCAGCAATATTTATTTTGGCCAGGCATGACGGCAGATGTCACCAGCTTTATCCGGTCATGCCAGGATTGTGCGAGGTGAAAACTGCCACGGCAAAATTACGTCCCGCCCTTGCGATCGATCGAGGTATCCCGTATTAATGAGCTGGTTGCTCTAGATATCCTCGGCCCGTTCCCTCCATCGGCTAAGGGCAATAAATACCTTTTGATCGGGGTCGAATATTTTTCTCGTTGGCCTATGGCCAGGCCTCTGCCCGACCAAACGGCCTCATCCATGACCGAGGTTTTCTTGAATGGATATGTGATGGATAAGGGAGCGCCTGAGGGGTTGCTCACAGATCAAGGACATAACTTCTCCTCTAAATTGCTCAGAGACGTGTTCGCTGCTTTGGGTATGAAGAAAATCCGCACTTCCCCTCACCATCCGCAGACGGATGACATGGTGGAACGATTTAACCGCACCCTTTCGGCGATGCTTTGTCACACGGTGAGCAAAAAGCAGACCGATTGGGACTTGCACATACCTGGAGTCCTGTCGGCGTACCGCATGGTCCCGCATGCGTCCACGGGGTAATCACCATTTTTCCTTATGTATGGCCAGGAGAACGTACCCCCGATTGATGTGCAACTTGGTTCGACGGGAAAGGAACCGTCCCCCTCCTTGCCCGACCACGTGCGGGACTTGCTTCGACGGGTTACAGAGGCATGGGAGGCCGCCAGGTGTGCAACGCAGGCACGGAACGAGAGGTACGTGCGTCGATCGCGATGTGACATGCCTTGGTCGGTGGGCGATGTAGCATGGCTCCATTGCCCTCAGGTGCCTGTGGGTACGTCCCCTAAACTGCACAGGCCTTGGCGGGGGCCTGTGAGGGTAGTGGACATTCTGAATCCCCAGAGTGTTCGCATCCAGTATAGTTAACGTCGTTGGTATGTTCACTCGTCATGGCTCAAACCCTATGTTGATATACGCACTGGCCCTTCATCCCCACTTGTTGACCTGCCGGGGTCTGATGTGCCGGATGTGCCACTTGCCTCGCCAATTGACCCCCAGCGGGGCCGTGTTCTATACCCCGCAGACACACAGGTTCTGAGGAACATCGAGGCCCCGGACGTCCCACCTCCAGCGGGACCTGTTCCGGCCACAGAGGACACCGAAAATACTCCTTCTCCGCTGCTCCCTCCTGCTGAACAGTCGGTGAGGCAACCACGCTCAAGGGGGGGGAGAGGGACCGGCGTCGCATACACGGTCAAAGTTCCTCCCGTTTTGCTAATGCCGTTGTCATTGCTGTCTGTCGCCCTGTTGTTACTGTGCTACAGGGTCGCCTTAATTTATGCCGTTTTTTAATGTCTAGGATGTTTTAATTCTACTGTGCATTGTTTAGCGCCCTACTCCCCTTACCTTGTTATGCGTCATGGACGCCCTAAAACATTATTCACAGGATTCGGGCCATCACCCTTTTTCCCAGCCGAGACGGCTGACTTTTTACACCGGGGGGGGGGGGGGGGGGGGTGATGTAATGTGAGGGTATACCTGGGTGATTGAATGGTCACACCCCGTTTATAATTATTGGCTCTACCAGTCCAGACCCATAACCAATGGGGAGAGGTGTAGGGGCGTGGCCCTGGCGTAATGGGAAGGTGACACCTGGAAGGAGATGATTGGCCCTGCTGGCTTTGGCCACAGCCAATGGGGGGATGAGTTAGGGGCGTGGTCCTGGGACCGTAGGATGGAATCTGGAAGATTTCCAGGGAGGTTACCCAGGACTGGTTGAAAGGCACCACGTGACCCAAGGATTAAAAGGGGTGAAGATGGGCAACACATGGTCAGAACTGGAACGAACGAAGGGAGAAGCCACGCCGGAGCGGGGGTCCAGAGCCTGCCACGTGGCAGCAACAGTCTCTCTCTCTCTATCCCTCCCTCTCACGCTGTCTGTCAACAGCATGAAGGAGTTAGATAGCAGAAGAGTCCGTATGATGAGAGCTGTGAAAGAAAGATAATAAACAAACCTGATTCCAGAAGTTGCTTCCGCGACCTTTATTACACTGCATTGAGATATGAATTTGGAGACCTAACATAACACACTAAGATATAATCAATAAATGTTTAAGCAAGAATAATTGTATTATCCCGAAGCTAAGCCTAATTATCATAACTGCCCACATTAGCATAATCGCCAACATCCGCATAAATTAATATGATCATCTCCATAATCGGCATAATTTATGTGCATAATTACACACATTAACAACATTTCCGAGATTTGCACGTTCTTTTTTATCTTCATTTAATTTTTATTATCAATATTTCATAACCCGACATATACAACAGCTGTCTAATAAAGAAGGCACTGAGTACAATGTCTGTCCGTGTCATTACACGAGTATACCTTAGTATTTGCATTCACATACTCGTATTCGTTAGTTTTGTGTACACATACTCGTGTAAAGAAGCTCCTTACCAGTTTCCATTTTCATGGGGAATTGTCTTTATTTCCTGAGAACTTATTTACAGATGCGAGAGTATGACTAACATAATTTACAACGGCTGTGACTATCTGCAGCCCGGTGGTTTCCACTATATTAACTTGAACAGTCCATGTTGTTGTTTTCCACCATGTAGATCTCGAACAGTCGGTCCCAATGTCATCCACCTCCAGTCGTCGATCAGTCCCCGAGCAAGTGCCTTTACCATGGGCATCATTCCCCCTCTTATACTCGTTTGGCCCCGCCCTCACTCCCCTTGGTCTCCCCACAGCTTGTAGCATTGTGACAGTACCTTCTGGCCACCTGTCATTAGCCATTTCCTCTTGCCTTTCCAGAGCCTTCCCTCATACCTGTTTTCAGCCATCTCCACTCACCCCTCTGGAACTTAGCCATCCCGGCTACAACTTTAATCTCTACAATAGGGGACTATACATGAATAACAATGGGATCGCAGAAGGGATTTAACCGTAGGGACATGGGATACATGCATAAAATAGACAAGGGGTATCAAGGGGGTGAAGGCATTATAACCCAACTTGACCACTTCATACATAGATATGGTCAACTACTCTAAACACTTACGTGGGCTACCTTGTTAAGGATGGGCATTACAGGATAACAATACACAACATCGTCACCCACACATCTATTGCAAGCTGTCATGTGTATGTGTGGTTGAACATCCCAGTGACTGTTTTCCCCAGCGCCTCCTTTGATGACCCAGCATTCTTCATGACGCCCCCAAACCTGGCCTTTTATATCTACGCGACTTTACCGAAAGAACCAAAGAGTATTTATCATTATGTTTTGAGTCGCTTGCAGAGTCAAGGACTGTGAGACGTTGTATTAAACTAAGCTATAAGAGGTGTGAGAAGCTAATAGGTGTGCGAATACATTTTATGAGTTTTGGAGAGTGAGGAGCAGCGCGGCCACAGGCATTCCGACTGCTATTCGCCCCAGGTGCGCAGATAATCTGCGGACGTGCTGACTCAGAAGCCCCGAGCACAGTCCAGCAAAGGTCTAGCTCAAGGATGAACAGTGTCTGGTGCCAAGATGGGTAATGCGCTGCCACCCAGTGGACGAGCTGCGAGCGCTACCTGGTGACGTGACCATCGCGCACACCAATGCAGACGGAGCCAGATCCATCATCCCTGCAAGCACGGGCACCGCCGCCAGCGTGAGCAGCTTACCGACTCAGCAACCACTCCAGCGGTGGACAGAACCTGACGGCGCAACCGAGAGCACCGTGTGTTCGACACACACAACCGACGACCCAACGCCCCCTGCTGGGGACCTGAGGTATTTTTGGTACAAGGAACACTGCACTACAAAGTTCGCCTCTGGACCTCAGCAAGGCAGTTAGCAGGAATAGTACATGGACAACTCAAACCATACTGACCGCTCTAATTATTGGACTGCCCTAGCACACACACACACAACGCGCATATCAGTACGAATAAGATTGTTCCAAGAAGTTTTTTTTTGTTTGGCAAAGGGTTGCCATTCCAAGGTGGTGTGTTAACTATTCGCTGGTCAAATCTTGACTGAATGCTTTTATGACTGCAGGGATTCTTATTCTTTGGGTCTTTCGGTAAAGCCACGTAGATAAAAAAAAAAGTTATCACGACGTTTTGATCGCAACACAAGCAATCGTCATCAGGTGAAAAAATATAGCGGGAGAGCTGCTGAGGCAGGAAAAAATATAGTGGGAGAGCTGCTAAAGCAGGATGTTATATAGGTTTGAGATGGGTGTAGCCCAAGGGTAAGTGGGCAGGGCTAGAGATGGAATTTGCGTGTAAATGTAAGATCCTCCACGACTACGATGCTGTGGAGGTGGCCATTGTATTGTGAGAGATTAGCATGTCAATGTAAGAAAACCACTGCAATGGTGGCTGTGTTAGTGAAACATTTAGCCTGTTAACAAAAAAGGTTTTCACGGAAAAATTTGAGACAGATGCCATCCAGGCATCCACCCTACGTCCTTCCTTGTGGAAGAGATATGTAGATGACACGTTCGTCATCTGGCCACATGGCCTACCAGCGCTGGGCCAATTCTTCAACCACATCAATTCCATACACCCAGCCATCAAATTCACCATGGCGGTGGAAAAGGATGACAAGTTACAATTCTTGGATGTTTTAATCGAAAAGAAACCAGATGGCTCAATGGGACACTGTCTACAGGAAAGCCACCCGTCCCTCATCAAAACTGTTGTATTTCTGACCATCAGCACCTAGCCAGTGAACTGGAGCATGTACACCAAGCCCTCAAGATGAATGGATATTCGGACTACACAATCCGTAAAACTACCACCCCAACCGTTTTGAAAGAACCATCTGAGGATCCAATCAAAACCATCACCTTGTCATACATAGCAGGAGTTACCAAAAATATTTCCAAAATCATCAGCATAACAAGATCCAAGTTCAATTCAACACAGTACATAAAATTCGTGATCTGATCCCATCTGTGAAGGATGTCATCCCTGACATGCAATACCCTGGTGTCTACAAACTAAGCTGTGTCTGCAGCAGTAGTTACATTGGGGAAACTAAGTGACATATCTCGGACCGTATTCGTGAACACAAGGCAGATCTGAAACACGGTAATACCAATACCTCGGCTGTGGCTGATCATTGTTTTAACACAGTGGGCACACACAAAATAGATTTTTCCAAGACGAAGGAACTCTGCAAACCCACTGGCTATCAACAAGCCATCCAGATATATAAACACAGACAATTTCAACCGAAAAGATGGGTAGAAACTGAGCAATCATTGGAAGGACGTTATTAACCAGTTTAAGTCATAACTGGCTGAGATGTTTCCATCCGACTTGCCGATGTTAGCAGTAATTTCCGACTCTCAGAGTTATATTACCAGGTTAAATGTCTTTACATTAACAGGCTAAATGTCTCACTAACACAGTAACCGTTCTGGTGGTTCTCTTATATTGACATGCTAATCTCTCACAATACAATGGCCACCTCCACAGCTTTGTTGTCCTTGATGTGGCGGTGGTGCCCGGTTTTCTTACATTGACATGCTAATCTTACAATAACAGGCTAAATGTCTCATTAACACAGCCACCATTGCGGTGGTTTTCTTACATTGACATGCTAAACCTCTCCAAATACAATGGCCACCTCCACAGCTTCGTGGTCTTGGAGGTATATCAGCTCTCTGATCTTACATTTACACGCCCACTTACCCTTGGCTACACCCATCTCAAACCTATATAACATCCTGCTTTAGCAGCTCTCCCGCTATATTTTTTCCTGCCTCAGCAGCCCTGCCGCTATATTTTTTCACCTGATAACGATTGCTTGTGTTGCTATCGAAACGTCGTGATATTTTAATTTTTTATTGTTATTTTTCTATCTACGTGGCTTAACTGAGACCCAAAGAATATTAGCTGGTCGGAAAACACATTTTTCTGTCCCTTGAGTTGCATGAATACAGTCCCATCCCAGAAGAATTCCCTCATCAAGACTCTATACCATAGAGCCCAATGCATCTCCGACCAGGAACACATTGCCAGTGAAGTCAAACACGTACGCCATGCTCTTAAGGCTAATGGTTACTCCGACTACACAATCCCCAAAGCCATCACTCCAACCATCAAGAAGGATCCTGTTGAGGAGCCTTTCAAGACCATCACCTTACCCTACATTGCTGGGGTCACAAAAAAGATCTTCAAAATCCGGATTAAACTCAAGATCCAGGTCCGATTCAACACAGTACATAAAATCCGTGATCTGGTCCCGTCTGTAAAAGATGTGGTTCCAGACATACAGTACCCTGGCGTCTACAAACTAAGTTGTCTCTGTGGTAGCAGTTACATTGGAGAAACCAAACGACATGTCTCGGACCGCATCCGTGAACATAAAGCAGACCTGAAACACGGTAGGACAAACACCTCAGCCGTGGCAGATCACTGTTACAATTCAGTGGGCTCACATGACATTGACTTCTCCAAGACAGAGGTTATCTGCAAGCCATCTGGCTACCATGAGAGATTCGTTCATGAGGCGATCCACATATACAAACACAGAGACAATTTCAACCGAGAAAATGGATTCTGGCTGAGCAATCATTGGAAGGACGTAATAAACTATTTCGGATCTTAACTGATTGTGTTCACGTTTACGGTGACTTTCAGACCGCAGTCCACTCACTGGCATGACTATATATCTTGTATTCTCCGCAGGGAATGGATTCTTCGCTCCGCTGCAAGTCTCCTACTACCATTAATTCTAGATTTGAAGCTTTCGTGACTGCAAGGAATCATCTTCTTAGGTTCTTTCGGTAAAGTCACGTAGAAAGTAAAATAAAATAAAAACAAAAATCACGACGTTTCGGAGGCAACACAAGTCTCCGTCATCAGGTGGGACCGTCACAGCCAGATTAGCTGTATCAAGTGAGGCAATGATTCAAGATGTAATCCCTTAAAAGCGAGTTGAGGGGGGAGGGAGAGGGAGGGGGGGAGCTCATCAGACTATGGTAGCCAATGAAAGGAACGTATCGGGAGGGAGGGGGGTGCGAGGCCAAAAGGGTGGGCGATGGAAGTGGAAGCGCTTGTGCGCAAGCGGCCAATTACTGCACACGCCAACACAATGGAGCGATTGTGCGCAAGCGGCCAGCCACTGCACCCGCCAACACAATGGGCAGAGAGGAGGAGGGGAGGTCTACTATACATGATAGACAAAATTGGCCTCTTGCGCACAAGCGCTTCCACGTCCGTCGCCCACCCTTTTGGACTCGCCCCCCCCCGCCCCCCCTCCCTCCCGATACGTTCCATTCATTGGCTACCATAGTCTGATGAGCTCCCCCTAAGTTTGTACCCATCATCATTTTCGTTCTTTTGTCTATCATGTGTATTAGACCTCCCCTCCTCCTCTCTGCCCATTGTGTTGGCGGGTGCAGTGGCTGGCCGCTTGCGCACAATCGCTCCATTGTGTTGGCGTGTGCAGTAATTGGCCGCTTGCGCACAAGCGCTTCCACTTCCATCGCCCACCCTTTTGGCCTCGCCCCCCCCTCCCTCCCGATACGTTCCTTTCATTGGCTACCATAGTCTGATGAGCTCCCCCCCTCCCTCTCCCTCCCCCCTCAACTCGCTTTTAAGGGATTACATCTTGAATCATTGCCTCACTTGATACAGCTAATCTGGCTGTGACGGTCCCACCTGATGACGGAGACTTGTGTTGCCTCCGAAACGTCGTGATTTTTGTTTTTATTTTATTTTACTTTCTACGTGACTTTACCGAAAGAACCTAAGAAGATCTCCTACTACCACTCTCCCATTGACATATTTCGTTGCTTCCTCTTAGTATCTTTCACTCGACGGTCAATGGTATAGTGTATAGCAGATTGTATAATAATAAATAGTATAAAATTGTAATGTGTAATACAATGTGTAAGGCAATATATAGTATCGTAATTGTATAGTGAATATACAGCAGTGTGATATACAATAGGGTGGATAGAATAATACATAGTGTAATATTACACTATGTATCATTGTAATATTACACTATGTATTATTCTAAGGTATAGGGTGGTGTATAGTAATACAGTATATAATTTAATGTTGGCTTTGTCTATGGCAGCAAATAGTACGGGTAGACCCGTGTGATGTAAAAAAAAGTTTAGCTGGAAGCATATTATATTTTTTGCCACGTAAAATTGTAATGTATTACTTACTGTTAATAGCTCAGCTTATTGGAGAGTATATTTAGTATACTGATGATACTATGCAGTTTATACTTTAGTTTTTTACGTGGTTGCTTAGTTACTGCAACTACATACTATTAACATTCCTTCCCTTTATTAATACTACCCCTATCCCCTTCCTTTGATGCTGCTAATCCTGCATAATGCACGGGCATAATATGACTTTGAAACCCCCCGCCCACCTCCTACGCATTTCACAAGTAGTTCTAATCACATACCTGCATTTCCCATAAATATGCTAAATTCCTCTTGATATGCAAATTATATTGTCAAGGCGCCCTTCCCCCCTTCCAACCCAGCTTAAATAGACGCACCAAGCGTGGTGGTGTTTCATTCAGATGCTGTCTCCCCGACAGACCTGGTCTTCACCTGAGGACGGCTGCTTGCGTTGTGGCCGAAACGTCGTGAGAATTTTTTTATTATGTTTTATTTTTTTTATTTTATTATTTCCCTTCAACGTGACTTTACCGAAAGAACCAAGAAGATATTTCACTTAATCACACAATCTTGTCCACCAACCCATTTTTGTCCAGCTTGCAAATTGATGAGCATCTATTCAATTTTGATTTAAAGCATTCGTGACTGCAGGGATTCATATTCTTGGTTCTTTCGGTAAAGTCATGTAGAAGGGAAACAATAATATAATAACAATATAAAACAATAAAATTATAACGACGTTTCGATGGCAACACAAGCAATCATCATCAGGTGTGAAAACCACAGCAAGAAAATTTGAAAAAAGTGGCGTTTTTTTCTTAACGTTAGCATAACGGACAGCGACTTGGCAGTTGTTCAGATGGACGAATCCATCTATGTTCGGAAAAGAGGAGGGGGGAGAGGAAGAGAATGGAAAGCGGTCTGAAAGTCACCGTAAGCGTGAACACAATCATTTAAGACCCGATATGGTTTATCAAATCCTTCCAATGATTGCTAAGCCAGAATCCATCTTCTCGGTTGAAATTGTCTCTGTGTTTGTATATGTGGATAGCCTCATGAACGAATCTCTCATGGTAGCCAGATGGCTTGCGGAGAACCTCTGTCTTGGAGAAGTCAATGTCATGTGAGCCCACTGAATTATAACAGTGGTCTGCCACGGCCGAGGTGTTGGCTCTGGATCGTTATCCTCGCTTTCGTCTTCCTCCGCCCCGCCGATCTCCGCTACCCTGGGCCCACAGGCAATTCGCGATGAATCAGACACCCGGCCGTCAGAATCACTTCATGCATATCCCTCTTCGAGCCCGCTAGGTTCGCACACTGTCATCACTCATCGTGTCACGGGCACACGAGCGGCGGACTTTGGCATGGAATGGGTGGCCGTGGGGCAGTGGACCGCGTTGTCGCAACATGTTGTGGTGGTGGCGACGGTTTCGTCTGCGGTGGTCGGGTTCATGCAGGGAGTAGACCTGAGGGTGCTGATTGATTTTGGAGCGTCGGCTAGTATAATTTGAGTTTATTATTAAGTCTTTGCCGCCAAGGTCTTGTTGTTTTAATCCGGTGAATAGTGCGTGTGTTGCCGCGAATGGCAGGAGTTTGTGTATTTTCAGCCAAATATTGGCGAAAGTCTGCATTGGGGACATTGAGTTGACAGGGCCACTGTTAGTTTCTAAGACATTGGCTGTGCCTGTCTCTTGGGCACCGATTTTTTCAGAAGGATGCCCCTTAAGATCATCAAGGGTGTATTAAATTGCTGTTGGGACGGCGGTTGGTTTTTGTGAAGTCCCCGACTAGATTGAAGAGGCCCGATGCCTCAGTTCAGGCCCGATTGAAGGAGACTGTCACGGTTCCTCCAGGTGCTCAGATGTTGGTGTCCTTGTGGCTGCAGAAGCAGGTTGATTGCGCAGACAAAGTTGGAGAGGTCTTTTAACCCCTTCGAATAAGGCGATTTGGGGTCTCGCGTTGGTGGGGGCCCAAACGATAGTAAGGGGGACCAGGAGTCCTTTTTGTAAGTGTAGTGAGTCAAACTGAGTCGCAGACGTTGTCTTGGTAGCAACACTATTTATTACATCAACTCAACACAACATAACGTAACCTACACTCGGGTGTTGAACGCCCATCTAACCACGTTATGGCAGAACAAGACACGGTCCCGCTATCCCGGTCCGGACCACGAGCTGGGTCCGGATCGTGTGGCTAGAGGCTTCTTCAACTCGACGTGGATCTTCTTCACCAACAAACCGAAGAACCCCTCACCCCTCATGGGGCCCCCATTATATTGCCCCGAGGTGGGGCTGGCTCCGCCCCTCACCCCGCCCGCCTTCTAGATCTCTTGATCTCCTACCCGAAGGCTCCCGAGAGTTCCTCTATACCACGTGACCACCCAGCGGCCCGTGTCCACCGGTGGCCCCCCTCCAATATTATTTGGTCACGTGTCAGTAGGTCAATCAGCATATCATGCTCCTGCGGGTATCGAAGCGGTGGCGGGAGTCGGAGGGCAGACCATAGATCGCCTGCATCTGGCGAAGGGCATCCTGCAGGGTGGACCGATTGGTCGGAGGCATCGTGATGAGGGAGGCGAGGGCATCGTCGTCCAGCATAGCCGGGAGGGCACGACCATCCGACCATATCCATGTGGGAGACGAACCGGCGCTGCAAGGCCGCCCAGTCGCCTCCCGCCGCTGAAAACGCTGTCAACGCGGCAGCCGTCGCTGGACATCGGTGGTGCGACCTCCGACCCCCGATGAAGAGGCGGCTGGCGCGGATCCAGGAGCTCCTGCGCTCGCCAAAATGTTGCCCACTGGGAGCGGTCGAAGCGCCGATGATGCGGCACCACCTGGTTGGATGCCTTCGGCCCCAGAAGTCACGTGGCTCCCAGCTATCACCTCGGGCCCAGCGGTAGTTCCTCCCGCCATGGTGGGAATTTCTAAAATTATGGCGGGAACCACGGTTGCGGCATCCGATGGATGCTGCCCCGTCTCCCCCAGAGCCGCAGCAGCCTCTGCCTGGTGGATGCTGCCTAGGATGGCGGCTGCAGCTTGGAGCAGCTCCGCAAGGCAGAGATGCGCCTCCCGCAGCAGGCTCCATGACGGCAGGAAAGCGGTGGGCGGCGAGGTGGACGGCCACTCGGCCGGTGGCGCGATGCCATCCACAGGCGGAGTCGCCGCCCCCGCCCCTGCACGATCGCTGCCGTCGCTGTCCGGGCTGTGGGTACGTGATTATGCCAAATGTAGTTTTGTGGATTCTAGAGATGTCGGACGGAAGTCTTGGAGGCAACACTATTTATTCAACACAATGTCCGGCAGTACAACCTGGCACACTCAGGGCAATGGCCCTTCTATTACCCTTGCCTAGGGAGGTACTGCCTCCAGGCTAACTCACCCGATACGAGGCTGCTACTCTAGGTCCTCCGGCTACGGGTGCCGAGGGGAGGCTAATCTAACCCGACCTAGCCAGGGTGCGGGTTCCAACCACTGGCCCGCTCAGACCCGGCCCTTGCAAGGACATCGGGCCGGGGGTTCCCAGGGTCTCACCACTGAGCCACAAAGAGTCCCGGCTCTGACAAGGGCAGCGGGGCTAGGGGTCCCAGGGTCCTAGCTGACCAGTCTTCTTGCTTCTGCCTTCAACTGGCCCCGAGCCTGTAGAGAGGTCCGGCTTTTATACACCTCTCAACCGAGGGGCGGGGTCCCAAGGGATCCTAGGACACCCCGCAGCGGCCGCGCTCGAGGTTTCAATCACGCAGCGCCTGGGGGCGGAACAGAAACACTCTCATGAGGACCTGCGTCGGCAGACGCATGCCCCAGCTTGTCTGGCACACCCGACACTCGGCCCCTGCAATATGGAGATGAAACAAACTCACATGGCGCGATAAATGGCTTAAGACGATAGGGGTACACAAACCAACTCCGCTTACCAAACCGAATCTGGACACATTGCGACCGCACGACCCAAACCACATCAACCAGCCCTCTCAATGGTTGCAGCAATTTTGGAGATGTGCCCACCGGCACCTGCGGAGATCTTTCACGACTCTCAACATCTTCTCGAAGACCAAGGCGTCAAGGCCGTCATGGTCAATTTTTGGGAACGCAGCCTTCGCCAGCGCCAAGAACGCACTTCAGTAGGCGAGATCGGACTCACCATCCCCTTTGCGTCTAACGGCGAACTTCTGGAAGGTGTTCAGCAGAGGCTCGAAAACACCTAGGTGAGGGTGGACCTCACGAACGGCGGGATGGTGAGGAACGCCGCCAAGGCGTCGTCGTCGAGAGCGGTGGGCAGCGCTTTCAGCGCATCCGCCTCCATCCATCCCGCCAAGTCGGCATTGCTGAGAAATCGCCGCTTAAACGCCACCCAGTTGCCATTGGCAGCAACACATTCTTTAATGAAGGGCAGTCGACGGCGGAGCGACTGGAAATCGATCGACAAGGACGTCCTCGCTTCAAGCTTGGTGGGTTCAGCGCGCTGCACCGGCAGCAATAAAGAAGCAACCGCCGAAGGGATCCTGCTGGGACCCTCGAATAAAGCGGCTCGGGGCCTAACGCTGGTGGGGGCACAAACGCTGGTGTCCAACGACCGTGAACCCTTCATTCAGGTCTTGAATGCGGGGTTGGATGCGTCTGTTGTACATGCGGGCAATGTGTTAGCCCACACGTCGGCCGCGGGTTGCACCAGTGACTTTGTTGGGGAGGCGGGGGTCGCGTCGTCCATGGAGCAGGGGTTGAAAGTTGATGACAAATAGATTGACTTACTCTGCTTGGAGATTCCCGATTTGTAAGATGGCCAGAGGTTTGAGTTGTGCTCACTTTTGATGGAATTTGCCAATGTTTTTAGAAAAAGCAAATACGATATTGGCCACACCACTCTCTTAAGCCACCACATCAATACGGGAAAAGCCACTCCCATTCATCAGAATCCTTAAAGGTTAAGCCCCACAGAGAAGGACCACGTGCATCAGGCGTTCGACGAGATGTTGGTCTCCAATATCATTTCTACATCTAACAGTCCGTGGGGAGCTCCCATAGTTCTTGTTAAGAAGCAAGATGGGAGTTTGCGGTTTTGCGTCGACTTCCGCAAACAAAATAAAATCTCCGTAGCTGACGCGTACCCTCTCCCGTGAATGTATGACTCATTGGATGCTTTGGCAGGGGCGAGTTATTTTTCTCTGCTTAACCTGTTGTCGGGGTTCTGGCAATTGCCTCTGGATGATAGCTCGAAGCCCAAAACCGCCTTTGGTACACCGCAGGGGTTATTTGAAGTTAACCAGCTTCCGATGGATCTCCACTCGGCTCCAGCGACGTTCCAGAGGCTCATGGAGCTAGTTTTGGCGGGCCTCCAATGATTGTTTTTCGTCGTATGTTCGAGGAGCATTTGAGACAGTTACGCGCGGTTTTTCTTAAAATGCGGGCAGCAACCCTCAAATTCAAGCCACAGAAATGCCATCTGTTGTAGAAGTCAGTTCGGGACCTGGGGAACATTATTAGTAAGTCGGGAATAGCGACTGATAAAACTGCATGCGTGCGCAAATGGCCGACCCACAAGTCGGTGGGTGAAGTACGTAGTTTTATCGGGTTCCCTTCCTACTACCGCCGCTTTGTGCCTGGGTTTGCCACTATTGCAAAACCTCTCCACGTTCTCACGGCTAAAGGTCAAAAGTTTCGGTGGGGGGAGGAGGCTGCATTTGTCGTGCTCCGGGACGGCCTGGTCAACGCCCCTCCCCTCCGATACCCCGATTTTTCCTTGCCCTTTGTCCTGGACACGGACTCCAGTAACACCGGGATTGGTGCCGTGTTATCCCAGGTTGTGAACGGGGTGGAGAGCGTAGTGGCATATGGCAGCAGAGTGTTGTCCCGGGCCGAGCAGCGCTACTGCGTCACGTGCCAGGAATTGCTGGCCATTGTTGTTTTGTGCTGCAATATAGCCCGTACCTCTATGGCAAAAGCTTTGAGGTGCGCACTGATCATGCTGATCTCCAGGACGCGCTGCACATTGAATAGCCATCTGGCCAGCTCTCCCAATGGTTGGAAGTCCTTCAGGTCTACTCGTTTAGAGTTTCTTACCGTAAGTGCGCTCGGCACATTAATGCGCAACTACCCCCGAGTG